>NC_057862.1:421181668-421888668 GCF_019393635.1 Dromiciops gliroides | reverse complement strand
CTATCAGATATCCCATGGCTCCATCACTTTCCCTAAAATTTCAGGAGGACACAAGAAAGGCAAATGTGGCGTCTGGACATGCTCTGATGAAATTTGTTGGAAGATTGGATCAGAGTCCCATAGAATGGACAAGTCTGGATTTATAACCATCTGTATGATGGAATTATGTACATCATAGACCCATTAGAGTAATTAATGAGCAGGTAGGTGGTACAATGGGTAGACCTGGGGGCCTGAAATAGGAAACCCAAGTTCAAATCCATCCTCACTTAGCTGTGTGACCCCAGGCAAGACACTTAACTTGTTTCCTCAGTTTTCTCATCTGGTAAATGAGAGTCATAATAGCACCTACCCTCCTGGATTGTTGTGGGATCAAATAGAGAAAATAATTGTAGGGCAGCTAGGAGTTGGTGTAGTGGATAGAGCACCAGCCCTGGATTCAGGAGGACCTGAGTTCAAAATCCGACTTCAGACACTGAAACACTTAACTAGCTGTGTGACCCTGGGCAAGTCACTTAACCCCAATGGCCTCACACACACAAAAAGAAAATAATTATAAAACATTTAGTGCAGTGTCTAGCACATAAGAGGTGCCATATAAGCTCTTTGCTATTATTATAAACACAAATATACACAATTATGTATTCCTATATGTATTATAGATAAGGTCATGCATGTTTATATTTACATTTATAGATTATGATGTATTTATGTTATGTATATGCATATGGTCGTGCAGACACATCATCACATACCAGATAGATGTCTGCAATGCTGATGAAGCATTATTACATATGTGGATTTGCATACACATTTATCTATGTGTATGTATATTTGCGTAAACCTTTATGTATTTGAGCATATACAATACCATATACTATGTTATATGTGTAATGCTATATATGTGAATATAACTTGATATACAGATGTATGTGTCTATGGATATGCATTTGGGGTGTAATGTATATATATAGCTATGCGTGTATTTCTCTCTGTATTTATGACATCCTATCATAAGATTCCGATCTCTCTGTATAAATAAATATTTAGTTATTTATTTAACTTGGTGTCTCCTGAATCATTTAAAAAATAAATCTGTGCCACCAGAAGCTAACTCCTTGAGTGGATGCCCATCAGCCAAAGGATGAACTGTGACCATCTGATCAATACAAATGGAATTTAAATCTCCCCAGTGCATGGCACTAGAGACGTTGTTTTAATAAGGTGGTTCCAAAAGGACGTTGCATTCCTATGACGACAACCAGCCAGACCCCTGGTTTTTAGTGTCCAAAATAGTTTAATGAAAAGGCCTTTGGCCCTGGTCAGCTCCCTGGTTTGGAGGAAGCTTGGATGAAAAACAAAGGCCCTCCTTAATAGGCTGTTGCACAAATAAACCCATTGTGCCTAGCTCCCTCCCCCCAATGCATTTTATGGAGACCACCTGTTGGTCCCCAAACCAGGATCTATCAGACAGAATTTGCTGAGGACCCAAGGAGAGATCTCCCCGGACGAGATTTGAGCTAAAGTTATTTGCATCTTTTCAGTCTTCAGAAGAAAAAACACAACAAACAAACAAACTCTCAAGAAAATGTCTCAGCATTAAGCAGGACAAGATAACTGCAGCAGGAGGTGAGAACAAGTAAAAGAGATCACATTCATGGCCTTCCTTGCAACCACAAATTAATTGGCTCTAAAACATTGCTTCGAGATGCTGTTTATAGGACCGTCTCATTAAAGAACCTCAGTTGGCACAGTGAAAAAGCTCTGGATTTGAAGCTTTACACACTTTGGTTTAGGTCACACAGAACTACTACCTGTATCATATTAGACAAGCGATTTTCTTTCTCTGGGCCCCCTCAGTTTCCTGGTCATCACAATGAAAAGCTTGGGCCAGATTACCCCTGAGACCCCTCTCACCCCCAAAACCAAGGGTCCTTCAAGTTGGAGCATGCAGTGCCAGGTGAAATTATACACCCCATTCCACTGCAGGTACCAAGGGAGCCACTGCATCTAGATTTGGGGACCCCTGACTGTACGTATCTTTCTCTTTAAGAGAAATAGCTCTTTCTGGGCTTGTCTCTTGGAGCCAAATGTTCATGTTAGGTGAAAACAGGGATATCTCTGGAAATCAGAAAGTTGCCCCAAAATGTCTTTGTTAGCGTCATTTGCCCAGAGGTCTTGTGCTTTAGACAGGGGAGGGGGAGGGAAGTTGGGAGGAGATACCCTCTATTCTTTAGGTTCGTATACTTTGTGTTAATGTATATTAGTCTGGTCATTTTGATTTTAATGGCAGAGTCTGCTTCTCTTTCCGCTTTTTCTTCCCTTTCCCTCTCCCTCTTCTCTCTCTCTCTCTTTTAATTTTAAATACCACAATGCCTCTTCCTTTCTCCACTTTACAAAGTGCAGGACTTGAAATTGCCAGGTCTAAGAAAACAAAATAAAATACAATCTTCTTCCCTAAGAATCTGGGGAAAGTGCGGGTGGGATTGGGGTGGGGTGGGGGCTGGCACACAGGGTGTGCAGGAATTATTATAAAAATCTTTTGTGAGACCAAACACAGGCACTGCTTTGGCTGGTTGTAAGACTCTGTTGAAAGTAACTGACTGCACCAAAGCTTAAAACTAATCCCCTCCCCATCTCGGCGGGCAGGAGGTCAGGGGCCGAGGCCTTTAGAATATGATCTCCACTGAGATCGAAAGGCTCAGACAATATAAAAAGTTGTAAAAAGGGGGGGAGAATAAAAGCAAAATTAATTTTTACAATTAAGTATATTCTTTTTTCATTTAGTTAATTTCCAGCAGCTCGCGTTTATTGCACATTAATATGATATGTGCGGCTCTTGTACAACTTAAAAAGTGAAGAATGTGATCTTTAGGCTTTTATGGAAAATTCAGCTCTTGCACTAGGAACCTCTGGCATTGAAGCCTGGGGTCAGGGTGGTGCCAGGGGTGGGGGTCGGGTGCGGTGCTTTGTGTTCCCCAAATTTTCTCATCGGGCTGGAGCCCTGTTGGGATTTGGGCTAAGTCTTCCAAGTGGCCCTGTGCCTCCAATTTCTCAGAGATTTCCCTCCAATCTGCTTTTGTTGTTTTTTGTTGTTGTTTTTTTTTCCTACCCAGTGAGTCACTGCCTGAGATTCTAGGCTAAGCCCAAAGCCTTTCCTGGACTGTCCTATAAAGGATGATTCCAGATTCAATACAGAATAACTCCTCCCAAACAATGCAGAAGTGCCTCTGGCAACCTTGGCTCCCAGCCCATGTTGGCCTCCAAACCTTCAGCCCAGTCTTCTCCATGTAAACTACCTTGATGCCCATAAGAAGTCCTCACTGTTCAGGGGCCCCATGAACCACGAAGGGAAAAAGGAAGGAAGCAGATTTCAGAGGAGGATGGGACTTTAAAACACAGAAGATGGGGGCTAGACGTGACCTTAGGACGTGGGACGGAAGAGCTGGAAGAAACTTTAGAATATATGACATTATAGGTAGAACTAGGAGACCACCAATCCTATACCCCCTCATAGCACAGATGAGAATTTGGTAAAGAGAGAGAAAGGCCTAGATTCCTATCTATTAAAGGGAGAGCACATTTCTAGCTCCGCTCTCCACCAGAGTCCAAAGGAAAGAGCGCGCGAGACTGAGCGCCAGTCTCTTCCTTCCTCCTCCCACTAGTCCGCGTCACTTCCTGACTCCTGAAGAAAAGACTCCTGGTCTTGCCCTCAAAGACCTTCCCTTCATGGGCAGAACTCTTCTACAGTAAGTATCCAGCAGGTGGCGTTATTCCAATCGTTACAATACTCTGAGTGTGTGTGTGTGTGTGTGTGTGTGTGTGTGTGTGAGTGTGTGTGAGTGTGTGTGTGCTGATCCTAGATTATTGAGGGGGTGAAAGGCTGATGGCCCAGAATAACTATAACCTTTCCTAATTCTATTCTCTAAATTTTACAAAGCACTTTCCTCCCTTAAGAAAGGCTTACCTGGGGACAGCTAGGTGGCACAGTGGATAGAGCACTGGCCCTGGAGTCAGGAGGACCTGAGTTCAAATCTGGCCTCAGAGACTCGACATTTACTAGCTTGTGTGACCCTAGGCAAGTCATCTAATCCCAATTGCCTCACCCAAAAAAAAAAAAAAAAAAAGGCTTACTTGAAGTCCTGTGAGACAGGCCGTTTGAGTATTATTAATCCCATTTTACAGATGCAGAAACTGAGGCTGGGAGGGGGGTAAACTGATTTGCTGAAGATTGTACAACTAATAAATGTTGGAGGCAAAATTCAAACCCAGGTCTCCTGACTCCCAACAGTCTTTCCATAGGACCATCCTTCAAAAACTAGCTCACTCGCATGCCAGTGGCTTCTCCCCTCCCTCACCCCACCCTTCCCTTGTGTCCACCCCCTCCAAATCTCCCCTGTGCTTGTTCTTTAGGGTGCGGAGGAGGGAAACAGACTGGACTCTGTGGTTTGTAAATAGAAATGGACAGACTGGAGATCTCGAGGCTCCCACCCAGGCCTTTTCTTCTTGGGGAAGAAGGTGAGGGAGGGGTTGCCCCTGAGGCCTCCAAGACTCAGAAACCTCACAAGTGTCTGTGGGGCTTCTGAAGTGCCCTCCAGGCTCAATCTTTTCATTTTAAAAAATGGAACAGTTTTGGGTGAGAGACAGGGAAGTCTCTGCCAGCTTGGGCATGAGAGTGACTGAGACTCTCTGTGGGCACTCTCTGTGGACACTGATGGTTACTGAACAACAAACATCATGCATCCGAGAGTGAAACTCATTGGTGTGTCAGCTCAGTGGTACAGCCGATAAAGCTCTGAACCTGAGGAATCAGAAAGACCCAAGTTCAAGTTTGACTTCAGACAATTACCATCTGTGTGACCTTGGGTAAGTCACTTAATCTCTAATCTCTATTTGCCTCAGTTTCCTCGTTTGTAAAATGTGAATAATAATAACTTACTTTGGTCCCTCCTGAAAGCTGGAGGTAGGCAAACACATGCCCTGAAATCTTCACTGATTTAAGTGCTTGGGAAGCCCAGGCTTATTGATGCCTCGGCCCTCCCACTGGCCAGAGTACCCAGCCTACCTGAGGACCAGCAGGGGAAAGAACTCTGGCCTCGAGGTCAGGAGACCTTATTCAAACCCTGGCTGTGCCACTCTGAACCTCAGTTTCCTAATTTGTCAAATGGGGGGGAATCATCCTTTGCTACCTCCCTCCCAAGGCAGTTGTGAGGAAAGTATCATTCAAAACTCTAAAGAACTGTGGAAATGGGGATTGTTAAGACCCAAACCTCCCTCTCTATTTCCACTGTTGTCATCCTAGTACAGGCCCTCACCACCACCAGGTAGACCCCTACAACTGCCCCTGAACAGGCTCTGCCCCCTTCATATGCCTCATTCTCTTCCCCAGGCACAGAGGTAGTCACCTCGCTTCTTTCATACCCTTTGGCCTTCAAGGCCCTCCTCAATGTAGTACTACCCTACCTTTCCAGTCTTATCTCCTATCACTCCCTTCCATTGGCTCTGAACTCCAGATAAACAGGACTTCTCTCTGACCCAGGGGAATGCCCTGAAATCTACCTCCTCTTGCTGTCCTGATGCTTGAAAGAATCTCCTTATCTCTCTTTGTCTGCGAATTTCTATTCATCCTCTGAAGCCCAACTCAAATGCCACCTCCTACAAGAAGTCTTCCATAATGACCCCTGCTAATGATAACCTTCCCTCAGACCTCTCTTAGAACTTTAGTATTTATTCAATGTCTTTATAGTACATAATTGTGTGTAAGGCAGCAGCGAGGTGGTGCAGTGGATAGAGAACTGGGTTTGGAGTCAGGAAGGACTCATCTTCATGGTTCAAATTTGGCCTCAAATACGCACTAGCTGCATGACCCTGGGCAAGTCACTTAACCCCATTTGCCTCAGTTCTTCATCTGTAAAAATGAGCTGGAGAAGGAAATGGCAAATCACTCCAGTATCTTTGCCAAGAAAACCCAAATGGGGTCACAGAGTCAGATACAACAACATACTTATCTGTGAATGTATCATATTGCCCCCTATTAGGGTGGGAGATAAATGAGGGCAGGGATTGTGTTCCCAAAATTTGTATCTCCCTCACTTAACCTAGCCCAGGTCTCTGTATACAGTAAGTGCCTAATATATGTTTTTCTTAATTTAAAGCGAACTGAATCCTAACCCTCTGCTGTCCTATCTCTGTGTCCATCTAACCAGATTCTAAGTGTTAGACTGTCAAGATAAAAGCAATTTTGCAGTCTGTGAGAAATGAGTGAGGCTTCTCCCAATGAAGTTGCCAAAATTTGGGGGTACCTACCACCCTAAGTAGACATTGTGAAGGAGAAATGAAGGCCCTGGAGTACCCCAACTAATTGGACACTAAGGAGGAAATCGCAGAATCCCACAATCCAAGTTGGGAAAACCTCAGAAGCCATCTGTCCATCTAAACCTGATCAAGAATCCCTGTCCACAGCCTCTCTAACAAATAGTCATTTGGTCCTTGCTTGAAGTGAGCTCAGAGGTTTAGCCGATAAAGCTCTGAACCTGAGGAATCGGAAGATCAAGTTCAGGTTTGACTTCAGACAGTTACCATTTGTGTGACCTTGGGTAAGTCCATTTCATCTCTGTCTCAGTTTCCTCATTTGTAAAATGGAACAATAATACCTACCTTCCCCAGGGTTGTTGTGAGAATCAATGAGATGATATTTGTAAAGCTCTTTGCAGACTTAAAGTTCTATATAAATGCTAGCTATGATGATAATGATGATGGTGGTGGTGATGGTGACGACTCGCTTCCAAGGCAGCCAGTTCCTCTCCTGGAGCACTTAGTGAGTTTTCCCTAACTCTCTCTATAGCATCCATCCATGGCTCCCTAGTTCAGCCTTTCAGGACCAAGCAAAATAAATCCAATACCCCCCCCCCCAACAATTGCCCCTTCAAATCCTCGAAGAAAGCTAACATGTGTCCTCCAAGTTGTCTCTCACAAGTTAAACGTCCCTGGTTCCTTCAACCACCTTCACATGGAATAAACTTGAAGATCCTCACCATCCAGGTCTCTGTTTTCTAGACATGAGCTAGCTAGTCTGTGTCTTGTTTTATATATGGTCCCAGGATTGAGTAAAAAAAAAAACATTTGTATAGTGATTTAAGGTTACAAAGTACTTTACAAATATTGTCTCAATTTATCCTCACAGCAACCCCTGGGAGATAGGTGCAATTATTATCATCCCCTTTTTTACAGTTGAGGAAACTGAGGCAGGCAAGGGTTAAATGATTTGCAAGAGTCACACAGCTTATGAGTATCTTAGGCTGAATTTGAACTCAGGGTTTTTTGTGACCCCTAGATTTCAGTGTTCTATCATTAGGTCACACAAGTACTTCCTGATACTCACTCCCTATATGGCCAGAGAATTGTGCAACTTCCAGCTCCGTCATTCTGGACATTGGTACTCTCTTATATGGAACCCTACAGCAGCCTAGGGTTTGTTGGCTACCATTTCACACTGTTGATATAATGAGTTTGCAGCCCACTAAGTCACCAGGTCTTTTTCACTGGCACTGTTATCTTTCTATCTTGTATTTGTGAAGTTGAGTTTTGGAACCCAAATGTGGAACTTTACACTTTTCCCTTTTTAAATTCCATCTTTTTCTACTCACTGCCCTAGGAGATATTTGAGGTCTTGAATACTTTCATCTGAATACTTTAGCTATCCCTGCTAGTATTATATTATCAAAAATTTATCCAGTGTACAATTTATGCCTCTATCCAAGTCGCTCTACTATCCCTGGAACACCCCCACTAGAAACTTCCTTCTAAACCCAAGTTCACAGTGGCATGTTTATATATAGAATATTATGTATAATGTATATAGTCACTGTGTTGATATACACATACATATATACATTTTGATGCACAGAGAAGAGCAAGAAAGAGGACTGTATCAAACTGTGAACTTCCATCATGTAGCTTATTTTTTCAAGTATGTATTAAATTGAGCATCTTAGTAAGAAAACTTCCCTGCTCATCCATGTCCCCTTCTGAACTTCCTTCTGCTCCATTCTGTATACTATTAAATGTTTTATTGATGCTTTCTTTTCTCTCTCTCTTTCTTTTTATCTTTCCTTTTCTCACTCTCTCGCTTACCTTCTCTCACTTTCTCACTCTTTCTTCCTCCCTCCCTTTTCTTTCTTTCTTTCTCTTTCCTTCCTTCCTTCCTTCTTTCTTTGCCACTACTCAGTGGCAGCTAGGGGGCGCCGTGTATAGACTGCTGAGCCTGGAGTAAGGAAGACTCATCTTTTTGAGTTCAAATCTATGCTTCAGACTCTTCCTATCTGTGTGACCCTGTATGAGTCACCTAACCCTGCCTCAGTTTCCTAATCTAAACTGAGCTACGGAAGGAAATGGCAAACCACTCCCAGTATTTCTGTTCAAGATCAATGGGGTCATAAAGATGTCAGATAAACTGAAATGACTCAACAACAAACAATCACTACCCACCCACCCCAACAAATATTTATTTATTATTTATTTTGGAAGTATAATGAGGGTTAAGTGACTTGCCCAGGGTACACACAGCTAGTAAATTGTCAAGTGTCTGATCTCAGATTTGTAACTCAGGGTCCTCTGACTCCAGGGCCATGGCTTTATCCACTGCAACACCTAGTTACCCCCCCGCATTTTTAAACAACTTTTTTTTTTTTTGCAGGGCAATGAAGGTTAAGTGACCTTGCCCAGGTCACACAGCTAGTAAGTGTCAAGTGTCTGAGGCCGGATTTGAACTCAGGTCCTCCTGATTCAGGGCCGGTGCTTTATCACTTCGACATTCAGCTGCCCCCACCCCACAAACAAATAGAATCTTTGTAACAAATAACTGATCAAACTGAAACAGATCAAACTATTAATTATATCTGAAAATTTATATCTCATTTCTGCACCTCTAGCTTACCATCTCTCTTTTTTAAAAAAATTTACTTGATTTTTAAAAATCCATTACATGTAATTGTCATTTGAATTCCAAATTTTTCTTTCACCCTCCCTTCCCTCCCCCCTCCCAAAGTCAGCAAGCGATCTGATATATAGCCCACCATCTCTGCCAAGAGGGACCAATTCATTTGTGATTTGGATTGTCCAGTTATTCTACCAGTTTCAAATACACATAACTGTACACCATCTACCTATATCACTTCCCTTCCCCTGACCTCTGTTTCCCCATCTGTAAAATGAAAGACCCCGAACCAAGGCGGTCTCTACAGTTCCTTCCTAAATCCTATGAGCTGTTGGGTGCTGAATGGGCTCCACAGGAAGCTACAGTTTATCCAGATCCCAAAGGGGCACAGTGAGGTTGGGGAGGGAAGGTCCTGCTCACAGATGAACTACCAAACAATGGCTCTGGATGCTGCAGTTTGTTCTGAAGGAGACTGGACAGAGACCAATGGGACAGGGTAACCCTGTTATGTGACCAAGGGCACTGGATTAAGCACCGCCAGCAGGCTTCTATGACCATGATGAAGGAGGGATGATGGAGAGAGGAACAAGCAAAGGACTATAAACACTGTTGGCAATGGACAGTGCCTGCTAGCTAGTGAGTGGTCCAGCCCCTCGCCTCCCTGATGAGTGATATGGTGGAACACTTTAGGTGGTTCTGGGTTGCTTTTCCTTAGTTATTTTAGAAATATGAACTTTAGAATTCTTTTCAGATCTGACACTGGCTAAGAAATAGAGAGGTGTATCAGTGGAATAGAATAGGTACATATGATAAAACCCAAAGATCCAAGCTTTTGGAACGAAAACTCAGTATTGACAAAAACTGCTGGGAAACTGGAAAACAGTATGGCAGAAACGAGGTATAGACCAATATCTTGTACTGTATACTAAAATAAGGTCAAAATGGGTACATGATTTACACATAAAGGATGATACCATAAGCAAATTAAGAGAGCAGGGAATTGTTTATCTGTCAGATTTATGGGCAAAGGAAGAATTTAGAACCAAAGAAGATATAGAGAACAAAATAAAATGTAAAATAGATAATTTTGATTATATAAATTTAAAAATTTTTGCACAACAAAACTAATGTAACCAAGATTACAAGGGAAGCAGAAAACTGGGGAAGAATTTTTGAAACAAGTATCTCTGATGAAGGCCTCATTTCTCAAATATATAGTCAAATTTATAAAAATACAAGTCATTCCCTAATTGATAAATGGTCAAAGGATAGGAACAAGCAAGTTTTTAGACAAAGAAATAAAAGCTATCCATAATCATATGAAAAAAATGTTCTAGATCACTATTGATCAGAGAAATACAAATTAAGACAACTCTGAGGTATCACCTCACACCTCTCAGAGTGCCAAACATAAGAAAAAAGGAAAATATTGGATGTTGGAGGGGATGTGGGAAAGCTGGAACACAAATCCACTATTGGTAGAATTGTGAAAAGATCCAACCATTCTGGAGAACAATCTGGAACTATGCCCAAGGGCTATAGAACTGTGCATACCCTTTGATCCAGCAATACCACCGCTAGGTTTATATCCCAAAGACATCCCCAAAAAGAGAAAAAGACTTATTTGTACAAAAATATTTATAGCAGCTCCTTTTGTGGTAGCTAAGAAATGGAAAGCAAAGGAATGCCCATCAATTAGGGAATGGCTAAACAGGCTGGTATATGATGGTGATGGAATATTACTGTGATATAAGAAGTGACAAGCAAGATGATTTCAGAAAGGCCTGGAAAGACTTGTATGAACTGATGTTTAGTGAAGTGAGTAGAAAACCAGTTGTTTTAGTTGTGCCCAACTCTTCGTGATCCCATTTGGGGTTTTCCTGGCAAAGATACTGGAGTGGTTTGCCATTTCCTTCTCCAGCTCATTTTACGGATGAGGAAAACTGAGGCAAACAGGGACCGCTATCCACCGTGCCACTTAGGTATCCCCATTCACCTTCCGCACATCTCTAATCAGAGAAGCTGTACTTACATTGCTTCCCTATAATTTCCACCAATCGTTCCTGTTTCTGCCTTCTCCAGAACAAGACTAATCCATCTTCCACAAGACAACCCTTCAAATACTCGAAAACAAAGACCAGGCTTTTCCCTTTCTCTCCTTCCTCCAAATGCTTCTCTTCTCTAGGCTAAACATTCCCCAGATTTCTTTAACTGATCCTCAAGTGTCCCAGCCCCTAGTTCCCTCCCCGAGGCAGACTCCAGTCTGTGTACATCCATCTGCAGCAATGTGGGTGTTGTACATTGAACTGGACCAGAAGCCTGGCCAATCTCTAAGGTTTCTTCCGGGTCTAAATCCCACATCTTGTGAATTAAAATGAATCTTCTTGGGAGGCCTTAACGAGTGGAGGAGGCTGGTCTGCAGCCCCTCTAAGCTTCCTGCCACCTTTCTCAGCTGGGTGTAGCTTCATGATTGTCCCTGGTTCCTTGAAAGAGGGAGCCTGTCTCCAATCTCTGCTAAACAGAGCCTGGAGGTAGTGAGCAGATGTTGTTATTAAAAGCTTTGAACATCAGCAGCACCTGAGACACTGTCAGTCTCTTAATTAGTGAATCAAACCAGGGAGAGCAAAGAGCTCCCCACCTACTGGCAAGGCTGCCATTCCTGGGTGGGGGAGGGATGGGAAGGGAAGGGAGGGAGGATGTGGTGGCAAGTTTCTCAGTCTAAAGAAAAGCTGCCCCTCTCTCTTTTGGATGAGAGAAACCCCAAGAGATCTGCAGGTAGGGGAAGGATCTGCTCAGGGGTAGGCTATTTGGGAGCAAGAGTGCTCTCCTCTCCATTCCCAGGACCATTCTGCACAACAAAGGCTCAATAATCCTCCTAAGCTACCACTGTGATCATGTCGGCCTTTAGTGCTTCCCCACAGCCTACAAAAAAGAAGTGTGAAGTCCTTATCCGGGCATTCAAGACCCTTCATGAGCTGACCGCGACCTGCCTCCCCAGTCTTATCTCCACTACTCCTCTGAATGAATTCCACATTCCAGCCAAACTGCATGATTCTCTAGGACCCATTCTCATTTTACTGCCTCTCCTGACTTTGAACCTTGGCTGATAATTCCAGTGCCTACTTTTGGCCCTTCCCAACCATCTCGACCTGGGGAGAAAGTCCCTCACTTCCTTCAAGCCCTCCCCCTCCCCCATTTTGCTACAAAGCCTTCCCTGGCATTCCAACCTAAAAGCGACTTCTCCCTCCTTGAATTTCTCTCCCTTTCCCTTGCCTCATGGTTATTTGTGTACATGCCTTAGTCACCTGTCCTTTCTTCAGTTCCATTAACTGTAAGATGAGGGGAGGGGAGTTGGACTAGGTGATTTCTAGAACCCCTTTCTACTCGGTATCCTATGATTCACATACTTTAAAAATGTTTGTTAACTGAATTGAACTGAGATACCTTGAGGAACCCCAGGTTTAAAGTCTTAGTGGTAGGGGGCAGCTAGGTGGTGCAGTGGATAAAGCACTGGCCCTGGATTCCGGAGGACCTGAGTTCAAATCCAGACACAGACACTTCACATGTACTAACTGTGTGACTCTGGGCAAGTTACTTAACTCTCGCTGCCCCACAAAAAATAAAAAAAAATTAAATTAAATAAAAAAGGAAGGAAGAAAGAAAGAAAGAAAGAAAGAAAGAAAGAAAGAAAGAAAGAAAGAAAGAAAGAAAGAAAGAAAGAAAGAAAGAAAGAAAGAAAGAAAGAAAGAAAGAAAGAAAGAAAGAAAGAAAGAAAGAAAGTCTTAGTGGTATAAATATACCACAAGCTCAGGGGTTTCTCTTACTGAAGGAATTCCAGCCAATCCCTATACCAGTTAATATGGTGTCCAAGGCAGATTGGCTCATCAGAAGGTGTGAGGTCGAGGACAGGATGGGATGTCTTCCATTCACCTGAAACTTGGGGAGATTAGGTTTCAAAGGTTCAAAGAAAGAAAAGATAGAATCCTGTGACCTAAAATTTTATAGGGAATGTTGGATAGGAAGCTCTCAAGAATGAAGTTCTGAAGATTTCAACAGAAGAAATTCTAGTGAGGAAGAGAATAATATGGATGCTCAGGGAAACTCGTTGATCAAATTAAACTTTTCTTTTTTACTATTTCAGTTTTTTAAGTCATTTTTCAATCATGTCCCCATTGGAGGTTTTCTTGGCAGAGAGACTGGAATGGTTTGCCATTTCCTTCTCCAGCTCATTTTACAGATGAAGAAACTGAGGCAAACAACGTTAAGCAGAGGGTCACAGCTACTAAGTGTCTGAGACTGGATTTGAATTCAGAAAGAAGAGTCTTTCTGACTCCAGGACCAGCACTCTATCCACTGCTTCACCTAGCTGACCCTAAACTTAGATTTTTCAAAACAAACTTTTGGAAAATTAAAGCAATGGCAGGAAATGAAGGATGACTATCTAAAAAAGTAGTATAGTCTTGCAGGAATGTTACCTAGATCTAAGGCTGATGGTGAACTTTAAAGATAACAAAAATTGGTTTTTCCAGGTATATTGGGGGGCAAAAGAAGGATCAAAAAAGAAGAATACAGCCTGTGATGACTGGAACAATGATAATGAATGACAAAAGGCAGAACTATTCAACGCTCACTTTTGGATCTGTTTTCTCTTCCAAGTAGAATGATCATAAGACTTGGAAGGATAAAATAAAACTGTAACACTTGGTTAGTAAGATAGTCAATAAATGAAGAGATAATGACAATGCCCCACCTGTCCTCAATGAGTTCATCTCCAGGTCTGGATGAACTAAATTCCAGGCCTCTTAAAGAACTAGCAGATGTGATCACTGTCAGTGATCTTTGAAAGCTCAGTGAGAAAAAGGAGAGATTCTAGAAGACTAGAGAAGGGCAAATGTCCTGATTTTTCAAAAAAAAAAAAAGGGGGGGGGTGAGGCATGGGGAGAATTCTGCAAACTATAGATTAACAAACTTGAAGGTGACTCTTGGCAAAATTCCAAAATGTATAATTTCAAAAGTGTGCTGGGACAGCTAGGTAGAGAAGAGCACTGGCCCTGAATTCAGGAGGCCCTGAGTTCAAATCCAACCTCAGACACTTGACACTTACTAGCTGTGTGACCCTGGGCAAGTCACTTAACCCCCATTGCCTCACACACACACACACACACACAAAAAAAGTGTGCTGTGTGATCTTTAGAAAAAGAAGCAATGATTATTAAAAGCTACCTTGGCTTCATCAATGACAAGTCATATCACACTATCCTAATTTTAAAATGGTTACTAGACATTGAGACTAGGGGGACTATCATCAATACCATTGACCTAGCTTTTAGCAAGGCATTTGACCAAGTTCTCTGAAGCGAAATTTCTGATCTTATGGACAAGATGGAAGTAAGAATGTGGGCTGGAGGATAATACAGTTGGATGCATTTGAAATTGTTTGAATGACTAAACTAAAATTAATGGTTAATAGTTTGATATTAATTTGTAGGTTTTTTTTTTTTTTGCAGGGCAATGGGGGTTAAGTGACTTGCCCGGGGTCACACAGCTAGTAAGTGTTAAGTGTCTGAGGTCGGATTTGAACTCAGGTACTCCTGAATCCAGGGCCGGTGCTTTTACCACTGCGCCATCTAGCTGCCCCTTTGATATTAATTTGGAGAGAAGTCTCTAATAGAGAGCCCCAGTGATCTGTCCTTCACCCTATACTGGTTTTGTTCTTGACAGTGACTTGAAGTTGTAGATGGCATAAGCCTATTATATGTGCAGATGATGTAACATTAGGAATGATGGCTGACATGTTGTATAATGCTTAACATTTATCAGGCTCCAAAAAGATCTCTTTGGTCTAGAATGATGAGCTACATATGATAAAATAAATTTTAAATGAGATTAATCTAAAGTGGGTTCCAAAAGAAATCAACTCCCCAAGTACACAATGAGGTAAACCTGATTAATAATAATAACTAACTAACATTTATGTAGTAACTACAATTCACCAGCCATTGTACTAATTGCTTTACAAATATTATCTTATTTGATTCTCACAACAATCCTGGGAGATAGGGGCTGTCATTATCCTCTTTTTTTACGGATGAGGAAACAGGTTAAGTAAATTGCCCAGGGTTACACAGCAAGTAAGTGTCTGAGGCCAGATTTGAACGGGTTTTACTGACTCTAGGCTCAGCACTCTATCTACTGTCATGTAGCTTGCCTCCTCCCCCAAAAAAAGAAAGAAAGAAAGAAAGAAAGAAAGAAAGAAAGAAAGAAGAAAGAAAGAAGAAAGAAAAGAAAGAAAGAAAGAAAGAAAGAAAGAAAGAAAGAAGAAAGAAAGAAAGAAAGAAAGAAGAAAGAAAAGAAAGAAAGAAAGAAGGAAAGAAGGAAAGAAGGAAAGAAGGAAAGAAAAAGAAAGAAAGAAAGAAAGAAAGAAAGAAAAAGAAAGAAAGAAAAAGAAACCCTGTTTAGATAGTTGAAAAAAATATGAAGATCTGAGGACACTGGAACTCCAAAAGAAATAGGGTTGAACGGCAGCCAAAAAAGTTATTCTGATCTTATTTGGATTGAGACACGGTGTCTAGGTGAGGGAGGTAATAATTCTGCTGTATTCTGCCCTCATCAGAACACATCTCTGGACTACCGTGCTCCGTCTGGGACAACACATTTTAGGAAGAACATTGACAAGTTGGAGCCTGTGGTCACTTGAGACCATCCCATTTGAGGACTATATGAGGGAAAGAAGTATACTGAGCCTAGAGAAGACTTGGAGGCTGGGGGGAGGGGGGATAAGAATGAATTCTTCTGAAGGAATGTCTAGCACAAGAGGGGCTTGATTTTTTTCTGATTGGACCCACGGGCAGAAACAAAGCAACAGTTGGGAGTTGCAAACAAACAGATTTCAACTTACTCTAAGGAAGATAATGAGAACAGGCTCACACTTGAAACATAGACATCTGTGGAGAGACTGAGCCCCCATCACTGGTGGTCTTCAGGTGGAGGGTGGATGGCCACTTGCTGAGGATGCTGTGGATATGATGTCTATTGAGGGTTGGACTAGGATGTTCAAACGTCCCTTTTGACTGTAACATCTGATATTCTAATTTCCCTTCCCTGATAGGATGTCCTTATTTTCCTTCTCTAACACTCTATCTTCTATGTCCTAATCCCTCTGAAATATTCTTTATAAATATTGTTTGATATTTTGAAAGATTTGTGATTTGGTAAGTTAAAGGACTCTTTTCGGTGACAGAGTAGTGTTGAAATTCATCCTTGGTGGCAAACCTTCTATTGAAGTCTTTCCTCATTAAATAAACTGGTCCCCTGGTAGCAGAAACACTGCCCATGGCTAAGCTTAGCAAGAAAGCCTAGCATCCCTCCCTCACCTCAGTAAAGCATCAAAGGAGGATCTGAGATAAGGGGTTGGGTCAACATGTTAATTATCTTTATGTAAAATATGTCAACTGTCACATCTAAGGTGTATTAGTCAATTAATTTCCATTGGTGATCAGCAAATCGTAGTGTGTGTTGATATTTCCTGTCTCAGGGATTTAATTTAATTTTCTTTGTTCGGTTGTTTTAGCTGTGTTTGACTCTGTTTTTTTGTTTGTTTGTTTTTTTAGTGAGGTGTTTGACTCTTTGTGACCCCATTTTGAGGTTTTCTTGGCAAGGATACTGGAATGATTTGCCAGTTCCTTCTCCAGATCATTTTACAGATGAGGAAACTGAGGCAAACAGGGTTAAGTGACTTGCCCAGGGTCACACAACTAGTAAGTATCTGAGGCCAAATTTGAACTCGGGAAGATGTCTTCCTAACTTTAGGCCCTGAACTCTATCCACTTTACCACTTAGTTGCTCCTAGCCCTTCTGGAGGGATATTTAAATAATGAGGGATTAGAATTAGTGATTAGGGGACCCAGATTTCTTTGGTTTAAGGCAGTGGTATCAAGCTCAAAAAAAAATATATAGACCACAAAACCCTGAGGGCACACGTTGATTTAGCAAACCACATACTAACATTATTTGGGGGTTCTGCAGGGTATTTTTATTTATTTAATTTATTTAGTTTTATTTTTTATATTTTATAATTATTTATTTTGTTCAATATTTCCCAATTGCATTTTAATCTGGTTCCCCTCGGGACAGTGGTGGGCCACACCCAGGGTCTGAGGACCCTTAAGAACAGTTTGACACCTCTGGTTTAGGGAACTCTGGGAGAGAAGAAATTCCTCCCCATTTATGCAGATCAACACCTGCTCTGAAATTCGGTCTTCAGGAGTTGCCTGGAGCATCAGGTCTGCCTGATTCCAAGATCTGCTCTCTCTATGGCATCTCGATGCCTCTCTCTTTAAATACTGGGTCACATGTACATGCAGAGCTTTGAGATTTATAAGGTGCTTCCTCACATGAACCCTGAGAAGTAGATAGGGTGCCATTGTCTCTATTTTACAGGAAATCGAAACTGAGGGGATAGAATCCAGACTTTGTTATTATGGGTCCTTGTCCAAGTCATTCTCTGGTCCTCCATCTCATCTGCAAAATGGGAGAATTAAATTACATGATCTTATAAATTCTCATTTCTTTCTTTCCTTCTCTCTCTCTCTCTCTCTCTCTCTCTCTCTCTCTCTCTCTTTCTTTCTTTCTTTCTTTCTTTTTTGCAAGGCAATGAGAGATAAGTGACTTGCCCAGGGTCACACAGCTAGTAAGTGTGTCAAGTGTCTGAGGCCAAATTTGAACTCAGGTCCTCCTGAATCCAGGGCTGGTGCTTTATCCACTGCGCACCTAGCTGCCCCTCATTTCTTTAATGTTTAATTTAAATTTCCAGTTCCAAATTCTCTCCCTCCCTCTACCCACTCCCATTTTGCAAAGTACTTTCCTCGAAAAAATCCTGTGTATCATTCTCCCCATTTTGCAGGCAAGGAAGCTGAGGCTCAGAATAATGAATGGAAAACCCTCTTATTTTATAGTGCACTAAAGTTTTCAAAATGTTTTCCTCCCCTCCATCTTGGGGCTGCGAGCACTAACTGCCAGGAAGAAGCTGTCCTCACACCTCACTACTGTTTTCTCCCCCCCCAGCCTAGTTTGAAGAGATCAAAGGGAAAGGTGTCTGAATGCGGGCAGCTCTGCTGTTGTGTCCGACTCTTATTTATTGTATTATTAAATTTCATGATTATTTATTATATTATTATATTTTGTAATTATTTTATCTGTTTTGATGAATATTTCCCCAAACTGTATCTAATACGCCACCTAGCCGCCCTTTGGAAAGGAGTCGTTCTCTCTGCTCTAATTAATTATTCCCCTGGGCAATGCCTGGGGGGGGGGGGAAGGGGACAGAAGGAAAGGATGAGTTTTCATCTGTAAGTGGCCAAAAAGGATGAGCTAAAGCAGATAAATAGGGTCCCAGGCAAGTTTATGGACCAGTTCGATATTTGCAGATATCAAAGTGACATTCCTCCTCTCCCCACGGCTTGGCTTTCCTGGTTGTCCTCCGGAGCTAGAGGTAAGGAGGTGCCTGGACAGGCAGTAGGATACAGGAGAAAGAGCAGGGGCGTTGGAGACGGGAGGCCTGAGTTTGAATCTCAGTCCTTACTATTTACACAAACTGTGCATGCTTAGAGGAATTGCTTCTCTCTGGATCTCAGTAAGGAAAGGTGTTGGATCAGATGACCCCCAAAACCCTGCGATCCTCTGGATCTGGATTAGGATCTCAGCTCTGCTACCTAATTACCTGTGTGATCTCAGGCTGGTTTCCCTTCTCCTCTCTGGGTCTCAGTTCCCTAACTGTAACATGATCCCTTCTAGCTCCAACAGTCTATGTTTTAATGTTTCTTCCAATTCCAAATCCTATGAGCTCCTCTCCCCTTCAAGCTATTCTTAGCTAGGGTATAGAATGATTTGCCAGAAAACCCCAAATAGGGTTAAGAAGAACCGGACATGACTGAAAAAAAAAACACAACCCCAAAACGATGGACTGAAGAATGATTGTAGTGCAGCCAAGTGACACAGTAGATAGAGCATTGGGCCTAGAGTCAAGAAGACCTGAGTTCAAATGTGATCTCAGACACTAACTAGCTGTGTGACCCTGGGCAAGTCACTTAACCCTATTTGCCTCAGTTCCTCCTCTGTAAAATGATCTGGAGAAGGAAATGGCAAACCACTCCAGTATCTTTGCCAAGAAAACTCCCAAATGGGATCTCGAAGAGTTGGACATGACTAAAAACAAATGAACAACAAAATGATTGTGTGAACCCACTGAACTGGGTTGGAGCACACATCACTGAATTGGGACTCTAGATTCCGTGATGGCTTCAAATCAAGTCTTATATCCCTGAGGAACTCGTGTCTGGGGAATAGACTGTCTTGTTTCTGTCAGGGTTAGAGGGGACCGGATCTCGAGATCTCACAGGATTCAAAAAGTCTGTGCTCGGGGCAGCTAGATGGCGAAGTGGATAGAGCACCGGCCCTGGAGTCAGGAGGACCTGAGTTCAAATCCGGCCTCAGACATTTAACACTTACTAGCTGTGTGACCCCTGGGCAAGTCACTTAACCCCAATTGCCTCACTTAAAAAAAAAAAAGGCCTGTGCTTTGGCAAAACTACAGCAGATAGCAGCAGCAGGGAGAGAGTTTGTTACATGTGGTATGACTCAAGAATCTCTGCCCTGTTTCAGCTTCTGACTGCCTTTACACCATGGTGGAGAGAGAGAAGATTTTCTAGGTGGACTTCCCTCGGCTCTGTGGGGTACATTTTTAGTAATTCATAAAATCACAGGATGTTAGAACTAGAAGAAGAAATCTCAGGAAGTAAGGAAATAACTAATTTATTAACATCTTCTGTGTGCCAGGTATGGGGCTAAGCCTACATAAAATATCTCATTTTTTATTCTCACAACAATTCTGTGAGGTAGGTGCTATTACTATTTCCATTTCATAGTTGAGGAAACTGAGGCATGACAGAGGTTAAGTGACTTCCCAGAGTCACACTGCTAGTAAGCTGTCTGAGGCTGGATTTTAACTCAGATCTTCCTGACTCAGGCCCAACACTTTATCTACTACACTAGGATGTGCTATATAACACAAAGCTCATAGTATAATAAATCTTATTGTTAAGGATGAATTTGGAGATTATTGTCCTCATTTTACAGATAAGGAAACTGAGGTCCAGAGTTAATTAAGGGACCTGCCAATACCACACAGGTATTCTGATTTAGAATCTACTTTTCAAAATCCAGGGCTCTTTTCAATGGATATAGAAGGGGACTTAGAGATAATCTGGTCTAATTCCTTAATTTTACAAATAAGGAAAATGAGGTTTATAGGAGGGGAAATGACTTATCCAAGGTCTATAAATGTCAGAGTTAGGAGGGCAACCCAAGTCTCTCATCCCTAGCCCATGCATTTCCCACTATGCTACGCTGCCTCTTCCTAAACGACAGCTGATCTAGCTTTGGCTTCTTGATCTGAACTAGAAGAAAAATGGTCAGCAAAGAGATGTCATTGTGGCACCATGATCACGGGAAGGACACTACCCTGGCCATTCTCACAGTGGCTTCAGAATGGTGCACTATGTCTTCCCAGACAAGGCTTAAAACGGGATACAAGGAGAGGGACCCACATGTACAAAAATATTTATAGCTGCCTCTGTACCGTGGTAGCAAGGAATTGGAAGTCTTGAAGGGGCATGCCCATCAATTGGGGAATGGCTGGACAAATTGTGGTATATGAATACAATGGAATACTATTGTGCTGCTAAGAAAATGATGAGCAGGAGGAGTTCAGAGAAACCCTGGAGGGTCTGCGTGGCTGATGATGAGTGAGATGAGCAGAAACCAGAAGAACATTGTACACAGTATCATCAACATTGAGTGTTTGATCTACTGTGATGGACTATATTCTTCTCACAAATGCAATGGTACAGAAGAGCTCCAGGGAACTCATGATAGAAGAAGATCTCCAAACTCCAGGGGGAAAAAAAAAAAGAACTGTGGAGTAGAGATGCTGAATGAACCATACTATTTCTTTTGTTTTTGGTGCTGTTGTTTTTCTATTTTGCAGGTTTTTCGTCATTGCTCTCATTTTTCTCTATAAACATGACTAATGCAGAAATATGTTTAATGTTATTATATATATATATATATAACCTCTATTCAGATTACCTGCTGTCTAGGTGAGGGGGGGAGGAGAAAAGTCTGAAATTGGAAAGCTGTGTATAAACAAAAGTTGAGAACTATCTTTACATGTAACGGGGGGGAAAAAAAATAAAATACTTTATAAAAAAAAGAACTGGATATATGGGGCCAGCTAGGTGGCGCAGTGGATAGAAACACTGGCCCTGGACTTCAGGAGGACCTGAGTTCAACTTGGGCCTCAGACACTTGACACTTACTAGCTGTGTGACACTGGGCATAGTCACTTTAACCCCAATGCCTTGCCAAAAAACAAAAACAAAACAAACAAAACAAAACACCCACCACACACACACACACAAAAACTGGATACATCATGTCACTTCCTCCCTCTGCCACAATGAAAGTTATGAAACAGGGTTTTATCTCTTTCAAAAAACACTTTACTTCCATTTACTCGGCTTGCAACTAGTCTTGGTTTTGCTATTTTCCTTCAAATTTTCCTGGAGAATTCCTCTATTGTACCAAGTAGTTTGGGCATTAAGGCAAAGTGGAACCTCAGATCAGATGCTACACCAGGGCTGGGGGTGGGAGTAGGGGTGGGAGAGGCGGAGATGGAGAAAGGAAATCCCCTTCGTTCTCAAAATTCCTCATTGCACATAAAAAGTTACATGATCATGTATAACTATATTGGATTGCTTACTGTCTCTGGGAGAGAGCTGGTGCAGGAGGGGAGGGAGGGAAGGATAAAATGTATATCTCAAACTTTTTTAACGTTTAAAAATTGTCTTAAACTAATTAGGGGAAATAAAACTATATAAAGAAGATGGTTTTTTTTTTCACAAAATTAATCACTATGAGTTGTGGCAATCAGATGTCTTTTCCCCTCTTTAAGATAGTATCTGAAAACAGATGGAAACACATTTAAATTTTTTTTTTTAATTTCCTCCTTGACAATTCCTTAATCTGAAGTTTTGGGTTTTTTTGACTGTTTTCTCTCCGACCTAGCTAATATGGAATTTTTCCAGGACAACTCATGTATAACTTACTTTGAATTGTTTGAGTTCTTGTGGGTGGGGGGTGGAAAAGGAGAGGGGAAGAGAGTTGGAACACAAAGTTATTTAAAAATTGATGTTAAATTTTGTTTTTTACATATTATTTTGGAAAATAAAATTCTATTCAGAATAAAAAAAAGAAAAAGAAAAAAGTGTTTTTATTGATGCTCTTTTTGGGGAGGTATCAATACCTAATTCCTAATAATTCCTAATAATTCCCCGCCACCTTGTTCAGCAGCAATAGGAGTCTCCCTCATAAGCAAGAAGTACATTTCATGCTAAGCAGCATATCAGTGTTTTCATGGTGTTTAAAAACAGATGCATTTATTAAAAAAATATGTAATCATTAAAAATAACTCATTGCATCCTCTTTCATACTGCATCCACACAGCTGCTCTCCTTGTCTGGCCCTGATGGGAAGAACACTGGGTTGCTGAATGAAGGACTTTGAGTTTAACTCTAGCTCTGTTATTTATGGACAGCTGGGTGACCAGTGGATAGAGAGCAGGGCCTGAAGTCAGGAAGATTCATCTTCCTGAAATCAAATCTAGCCTCCGACATTTACTAGCTGTGAGACCCTGGGCAAGTCACTTACCCTCTTTAACCTCAGTTCCCTCTCATCTGTAAAATGGACCTGGAGAAGAAAATGACAAAAGTTCAAGTCTCTCTGCCAAGAAAAACCCAAATGAAGTGAACACAACTGAACAACAACAATGAATCTGCTACCTTATTGGTTGTATGTCCTTGGGTGATCCATGCCCCTCTCTTCTGAGCCTCAGTTTTCTCATCTGTGAAATGGAAGGGGAAAGGAGGGGATCATCTCTAGAGCCCCTTACAACATTCAATCCTAAAATCTGGTAGGAAAAAGGTGGAGTGTGAGTCTGAAGACTCAAAACTCAGTCTATTTCTGCTCTGTGTGAGCCTTGAACAAGTTACTTCCCCTTCTAACTGTAAAACTGGGTGGTTAGATCAGGTGATGTCTTGGGGGGAGGAAGAAGAGAAGGGGTAGAGCATTTACTATGTGCAGGCACTATGCTTTATGAACATTGTCTCATTTGGTCTTCAGAATAATCTATCGAGGTTGGTACTAATAAATAAATAAATTAAATTAAAAAAAACTAATAACAATTATCCCCATTTTAAAGTTGAGGAAACTAAGGCAATGAAGGTTAAGTGACTTGTCCAATTCATGCTGCTACTAAGTATCTGAGGCTGGATTTTAATATCAGGTCTTCTTGACTCCATGTCCAGCCCTCTATCAGGTGGACATCTATAGCATCCTCTGGCTCTTAAGTCTCTCTACGTCCATGATGCACATATTCCTAGGCCTTGCTTTGTATCATTCAGTCTTCCCAGGCCACACCCCTCTCCCAGTCTAATCCAATTTCCACCTTGCCTTGCCTACTTCTCTAGACCTCTTTTTGAATGAGAAGTCATAAAATCATAGAATCTCTGATGGGGAAAGAATCACAGAAATCACATCAGGCCAACATGCAGTAGAATGGGAATTTCCTCTATAATTCCCACAATAAGTGCATCTACTTGGTGGAGAACTCACTGCTTCCCAAAGATCCATTCTACTATTATTATCATCATCATCATCATCATTATTATTATTATCTATTATTATTTGGTGAGGTTATTGGGGTTAAGTGACTTGCCCAGGGTCACAAAGCTAGTAAATGTTAAGTGTCTGAGGCTGGATTTGAATCCAGGGTCGGTGCTCTATCCACTGTGCCAACTAGCTCCCCCTCTAATTATTAGGCATGATATTTCCCTTACAAGTTAGCCATAATTTTCCTCTCTGTCCCTATACCCCAGAACTCTTTGGTACAAAGCAGAAGAGGTAGAATCTCTTTGTGCTGTGTATGTGTGTGTGTGTGTATGTGTTCAATCAATTTCAGCCATGTCTAACTTTTCATGACCCTATTTGGGGTTTTCTTGGCAAAGATACTGGAGTGGTTTGCTCATTTCATTTTCCAGCTCATTTTCCAGATGAAGAAATGGAGTCGAACAGCTAGTAAGTGTCTGAGGCCCAGATTTGAACTCAGGAAGATGAGTCTCCTGACGCCAAGCTTGACACTATCCACTGTACCGCCCTGATGCCCCTTCCTTTTACGTGACTGCCCTTCACATATTTAGTATTCATGTGAATACTATTCACATAGTATTCATGACCTCTCTAAAACTTCTCTTTTCCAGGCTAAATATCTCAAGTCTCTTCAGTTTACACTCTTCCTTATATCATGGGGGTTTATGTATTAATTCTGCCCTGTAGTCCCTAAATTCCTTAACTCTTATGATAAGGGTTCTGGGCTGGGCCCGGACCCTTTCAATAGCCACTGGAAGAAGATTGTCTGCAACCTGAGGGAGACAGTTATGTTTGATGTGCTCCCGACTACTCTTCTTTCTGCTTCCCACGTGAAAAACAAAACCACTAAAGCTCTTGAGAAATAAAAGAGGAAAAACTGGTAACAATCCCAGAAAGCTTACTCCAGCCTGGCTAGCCAAGTTGATTCAAGCAAAGAATGTGTCATCATGAGCCGATATGGCCTCCTCAGCGAGTGGGACATGGTGGAGATCAGTTTATTCTGATGAAAGTTGTACGTCTATGCTCTGAACTCTTAGCCTTGGTTACTCTCTCCACCACCTATTGGTGGGAGCTATTTTTCTACAACATTCATATCCTATCTTTGAGCTACATCCATTGCCAGCCCCTAAGCCCTGAACATGTTTTGCAGAGATTCTATTAAAAAGCCTTCTCTTCTTGACTTACATTATAGGGTTTTTGGGGGGGGGCAGGTATGCTTGTTGCTGCTGTTCTAGAAACTTATCTCACAGTAGAATCATAGGATTGATTCCTTTCATAAGCCTGTGCTGTCAAGGAGGAGAGGGAGGGGGTTTGTTTCTTGTTTTCCTTTTAGCCTCTCTAGGAACATTTAAAATGTGCATATGAGTGAGTGAGTGAGTGAGTGAGTGAGAGAGAGAGAGAGACTCAGAGGCAGAGAGAGAGAGAGACTCAGAGGCAGAGAGAGAGAGAGAGACTCAGAGCTCAGAGATGATTTTCTATGAGGACCATCTTAATTCCTTTCCAGATACATTCTGATAGAATTCATAGACACATAGCATCTCAGAACTGGACGAACCTTGAGAACATAGAATGGTAAAGCTGAAAGGAACCATACAGATCGATTAATTCAACTTTGTTACTTTTAGAGATGAGGAAAAGTGAGGTTCAGTAGGGGAAAGTGTCTCATCCATGGCACAGATTGTACTAAGTGGCAGAGAAGTTGGATTCAAGCAGTTATTGTTAATAAGATGCTCAGTTTTCTTTCCACTAGTGTCTCAAATAGTGATCACCTTGTCAAGTGTTTTTGCATGAGTCTTAGTGGAAAAAGGAATGAAATATATGAAATTATTGTATGAAATACAAACACCACACACACACAAACCAGTTCAACTTGAAGGATTTGCTGCTATTCATTCTGATGGTATTAGTTGATAGAAACTTGATGTCTTTTTCTACCAATGTTAGGTAGAGTGGTGTGATGGAAGAGAATGAAGAATTTGGAGTTGGAAGCCTGGGTTTGAATCCAGACTCTTACTAATTACTAACTGTGCTTAACCTTGGGCAAGTGGGGCAGTGGCTAGAGCACTTGGTCCTGGAATCAGGAAGACCTGAGTTCAAATCCAGATTTAGACACTTACTAGCTGTGTGACCTGGGCAAGTCACTTAATCGGTTTGCCTGTTTCCTCCACTATGAAGTAGAAATAATAATAACACCTAACTCTCAGAGTTATTGTAAGAATTAAAGGAGATAATATTTGTAAAGTGCTTAGCACTGTGCCTGGAACATATTAGGTACTTAAAAAATGCTTATTTCCTTCCTTCTCTCCTTCCTTTCCTCCCTCTCTGAGCCTCCCTTGTCAAATAAGGTGATTGTTCTCATACTCCCCACCTTCTCAGGGTCTTAAAAGTAGGGAAAGAGTTTTGTGAACCTTTGAACCCTATAGAAATATGGAGCTATTGTTATTGTTGTTTCCGAGATGTAAAAAAAACAAAAAACAAAAAACAACCCAAAACACCAAAAACCGGGGTGTATGACCTGCCCCCCTCTGGAGCACTTGTTTTGCGGGAAGTCTTCCTGGTCTAAGAGCTTTCAATTGAACTCTAAGAAGCAGCAATTTTTCAAAATCCAAAACACTAACTCCCACCTCCTCCCCCTCAAACAGAATGCATCCTTACCCGTGTCAGGGGTTATAGGAATAGACGGCAACACAAATCCACAGCATCATATTCTAGTGTGTCATTAGATCAGAGGGCCCTCAACCATCCTGACACCATGAACTCATTTAGGAGAATACCACCCAAAACAACTTCCAGAAGGATCAGAGTGGCTAACTCAGCACTGTTCGCTAAAACAGATTACACTGGGGATGGCATTTGGTTCACCCTCCCAGGACTGACCACATTCCCCCAAAACTCTGGTGAGCGTGAGAGAATTTCACAACTCAGGAGTGGGACCCTAGAGACCAGAAGATTTTTTTACATCAGAGAATTCTTTGGAAAATCAGGAATGATGTTTTGAATGAGAATGCAGATTCCCAAATATTTTTTTGTTGTTGTTGGGGTTGGGAGGGGGTGGCAGACAATTCATAACACCAGAGGAAGCTGGTGCAAGTGGTCAAATTAGAAACATGCTTGGAGCGTCAGGCCTTACGCTGATGCTCCTCAGGTATTAATCCGCCTAAGGTCAATCAAAAGAGCTTAAATAAGAACGTGAACGGCTGCAATATAGAGTCTCTGGACAAGCTGTAAAACTCCTTGCAAAGGTGATTTCAAAGCCATATTGTCCAAGCTTGGCCAAATTGCATATTTTAATTATTTTGTCAGTCCCCTCTTTCCCTCCTAATCTTTGGGTTAAAAGACCTTTTTGCCATATGCAACCAGTTAGGATAATTACGGTAGGGTGGAATTAGGTGTTACTTGATTTTTCAGAAAGAGACCATCCTTGCCTTGGGAGGAAAGCGTGTGCAGGGCTCAGGAGCCCCGACTGTAGCGTAAAGCTGGCTTTTCTATATAAAGATCAAAGGTCCTTTGCCCCTTTCAAGATGTTTGTAGAATTTGTTTCAATTATCCCACATGCTCACTTGTGTGCCGGGACATCCTAGTTAACTCTTTGATTGCAACCCTGGAATTGGCCCGTAATTGAGATCGTGGCTGGCCACATTTCCTGCTGGGAATCCAGGATCTTGGACTCTGGGAGCACAACATCAAGTGGCGGGATTTTGGGGGAAATGAAGATTAGTTTGGGGTTTAGCCCCTTTTCTGCTTTCTGTGCCTAAAGCCTCCAGGCTTTACCCCCACTCCGGGCATGAATTTGTATCATCATGCTTGCCGTGATACCAAATTGGGGAACCCATTTCAACCCTTGAGCTTTACTTCATGAGTTGGAAGAAGTCACTGGATATCACCGGCTCTCCTGGAAAAGTTGGCTTTCTCCTGCTTGGAAATATTATCCCTGGTTCAGGATACAAGAACTATTAGATGTTTCTGAAATCGGGGTGGGGGAAAAGAGGGAAAGGTGCAAGAAACCCACAAAAATTTGCTATTTTCAATTGGGCCATTTCTGGCTCCCTGTGATTAGAATAGCATGAAATCTATAAAGTAACAATGGGGAAGTATTTTATGGGGAAGGCCTAATATGAAGCCTTTTTATATATTGTGTTTTATTATTCTTTGCCCATTTCCTTTCTTGGGTTTCTTTTGAACTCGTCCTGATTTTTAGAATTTTTCCCCCTAATTGAATTTGTCAAAGGGTTTCCCTTTAAAATCTGGGCTCTCCTTTGATAAATCTCGGAGAGCGCTTCCATGTGCAAGGTGATGAAGATTTTTAAAAGGAATATTGGGGGGGGAAAATGAAAGCGCCCTGGAGCCTGCAAATGCCGTGTCAATGAACCCCACCCTACGGCTTTCTTTACAGTTTGTGTGACCCAGAAACAAGCCTCTGACAACCAGACCTACAAACAGTTGACATATCTTTTCCCCTGTCTGAACTCTGAAAAATTAGCCTCTCAGTGAAGTAGAGGGAAGGGGGAGCCTTTTACAGTAAAAGAGGGCACAGGGGTACAGATTCCTATTTTCAATATGTTATTCTAAAAGATATCACACCAAATTCAGAAAGACTCCAGAAATAGTCTCTTAGCACAGCAGCCAGAGATTGGGCTCCTGGGATATGCAGCTGAATCTTTTCTACTTTTCTTAGTTAATTCATTTCCATTCTAAGGTAATTTCCCTCTTTTTTCCCCCTTGTATTTCTTACATATAAAAAATAACGCCAAATTTGGCAAATTATATTTTATAAAAATTAATCATTTTAGTTTTCCATAATTAAGCTGTATTCTGTTGTGTCAGTTGCTTTTTTTTAGATAACAATCTCTCTCATCCATCTTTTCTGGGAAGATGGGGAATTTCTAATCTAGTATCCTGGGTCTAGTCCATGAACCCCTGCATGGTGTGATTATCTCTCTGAAACGGGATTTTTAAAAAAGAAGATACTGTCTCCTTTTCCCCTGACCCCCCCTAATTCTGGTAACTGCAAACCTGATGGTGGAATTAAACAATCCCCCCATTTTCCCCCAATGTGGCCACTAAATTATCCTGTCACTTGCCCTCAGAGCTGCAATTTGTTTCTGCATTTTCAGCAACAGATTCTTCCTTTTAAAATCTATCTCCAATACTTTGAAACCTCATGCTTTTCTTGCCGAGGCTGATCAACAGCCTCGGCTTTAGAAGCCGAACTTCACAAATTGCTGAGGCTGAAAAATTCACTCCCATGATGTCCAGTATTCCTAGGTCTGCTGTGTTCGGAGGGCACTCCCCATCACATTTGGCCAGGCTGGTCCTGAGGTAACAGACCCATAGCCCAATTGTGCAGTCTGGACTTGAAGTAATTCTGTAAATAATAACCGCAGCTTAATATTTCTCCCAATGATAAGGGGAGTGGTGGTGGTGGTTCTGACGCACCCTGAACACCAGTCACTCTATCTCTAGTCTGAGCTGCCCGCTTACCCCAGGATCTTGTACTTTGAAGCTATGCCTGGCAAAGGAGGGCACAGGAAGGTTCTGACCCTTTGGGAATGGTGACTGTCGGGGGCCTATCCACCCAAGCCTAGAGAGCTTGAATCTGGGGATCCACCCGGAGTTCAGGAGCTGGGGTTCCCTGGGAGGAGGATGGAGCATAGCTGAGTCTGCAGAACCTCGGGGAAGCTTAGGAGCTGCATCTTCCACCTCCCTCTCTTTGACAACTGAGGAAATGAGGCCCATACAGTGACAAAGACTCCCGAAAGGTGGCATCATGTCCTTGAAATGTGTTTCAGGGAATGGCTGCAAGGCTAGGTATTGGAAGGTCTGTATTTGTTGGCAGAGGGAATGCATTTTTCAAAGGGAAGATAGTGGGGCTGTAGCTGCCAGAGACAGTTTGGGCCTCTGGATTCAAATTTTCCAATGGAAAGCTAAATCCACACTCCCTCTTTTACAGCTTTTAAGCAAGTCGATAAGGTGAACAAACCCATGTGGGGCTTATAAATTGGCCCAGTCAAAGTCAATTCAATTCAATATAGCAAACATTATTAGGTGACTTAGATACAACTCTACAGAAATGGAGAGATGTTGATTTTTGTTATCATTATTACTACTGTGTGAATACATTAAATCCTAGGAGGAGATGCCCTTGCATAAGGCTCAAGTCTCTGCCCTAAAGGATTTTATAGTCAGGTAAGACACATCCCTTACTTATTCAGCAAGCCCTGATTAAGCGCCCCTACTTTATGCAGAGCACTCTGCTAGGGCAATGGGAGTAGGAAACACAAATTCAGGCAAAACCCAATCTCTAGCCTCAAGAAGCTATTGGGGGAAGAAGGAGAAGAAGGGAAGGACGAGGGCAGAATTATAATGCACAATATTACAATCTAAGTCTATTAGAGAGATGCAGACCAAATGCTGAGAGAGACCCTTGAGAAAGGTTACCCTATCTTTCTTATTTCAGACAATCGACAAGTATTTATTAATCAATTGCTATGTGCCTGGAATGTGATATATTCTTCTGTAACAAAGAAAAACATTTTAACAAAGCCAAAGGATAGACCCAATGACTTATTATATCTTCATTGGACTTTTATTGCTGGGTACACAGTGGACTCAATGGGAATGCCTTTTCTAAAAAGGTTTGAGGAGATGAGAAAAGGTAACTCTGTCCATCATGGGGAGTGGGGGGTAAGGGTGGGGTAGAGGTAAGGAGATCAGAATTTTGCTTGTGGAACACCGTAGGCAGTCAAACTCAGTCTATAGGGTTGGTTTAATTTTACTAAACTTTCTCTCTCTCTCTCTCTCTCTCTCCCCCCCCCTTTGTTCTTTCTCTTTCTTTTTATAAGGGATTGGCTCTCTGGAAAGGGCAGGGAGAGGATATATTCAGAAAAGAAAGCAATGTAAAAATGCAATAAAACTGTAAAAGTTTAAAACGGGGAAAAGGGGAAAGAAAGGTCTTACATATTACAATATATTCCTATCCGTACTCTTTGGATAGCAGAAAAAAGCAAACAAAACAAAACTAGAAACCAAAATGAGTGCCATCGATGGAAGAATGGCTGAACAAATAGTAGTGTTAAAAGGGTTATAGAATATTATTGAATGTTTAAGAAATATGAATATGAGGAATTCAAAGAAACATGGAAATACTTCTGTGAAATAATGTAGAGTTAAGGATATTAGACCAAGACAACAATATTCACACACCTACAAAAATGTAAATGATAAATGAAAAGCAATTAAAACTTGATGGATTGTAATGAACAATCTTTTTTTTTTCTGGAAAACTAATAAGGAAACAACCTTCCTGCTGTCAGTAGAGAGGTAGGGGCTACCAATGAGAATATGGTATTTGCGGTCAGATGAGGTCATTTTGTCATTTGGCTTTGTTTAAATGTTTTGTTACAAAGAAGGGCTCAATATATGTGAGGAGGGGAGGAGAAGAGAGTTAAAGGGAAATAAATAATTAGTGCAAAAATCAAAGGTAACAATAAAACAATTAAAAAAATGAAAGAGTGTTGAATTTAATTTTGGCAGCCAGATAAAGTTGATTATCTGGATGTCCCAGTTGGGATTTGGGAACCATGGCTATTTAGGATCCTACCTAGAGGACTTTCTTCCATGGACCTGGGCACAGTTGGCACAGAGCATGACAGCCAGACCTACAGAATTATACCAGTAGCATCAGCCCTACCTGCCTGGCCAGCATTCAAACTCTTGCAGGCCTGTCAGGACAAAGACGTAACAGGCCAACCCCGATGTCTCCACTATGTTCACTACTCTAGACATTCACTACTAAGATGGAAGGATGGCCAAGTAGCCCCCAATTCGCAAAAGGCATGCTGGATAAGATGGAGGGGCTGGGTAGTTTGGGCTATACACATTGTTCTTGGAGTCAAGAGACCTGGATCTGGATTTCCCTAGATGAGTCATCTTCTTCTCAGAATCTCAGGTTCCTCAAACATAAAATGAGGAATACAAGACTTATCCTACTTTTTTCATAGGATAGTTTATGAAGAAACATTTTAACAGAGCTACTTTTTTCATTATTTCTAGAGCACTTCAGATGGGATGGAGATGTAAATAATAAATGTGTGGGATTGGCAGCAGTGACTATGCCAATATTCCTCCCAAATTACAGAGGGGGTGTTGCAATAAGAAGCCAGCCATTGAGCAACTGGCAGCCTGAGCCCACTGGCACTGCCCGGTTCCTTGCCAGCCCAGGCCCTCAGTTACCTCCCTCATCAGAGACAGTTCTCAGTAAGCACCACCTCCTTCCAGAAACTATCCCATTGAATTCTGCAAACTTATGAGATGCTTACTATGGGCCGAGCCATAGTCTTCAAGGGTCTTTCAATTCTAATGTTCATTAAGTCGATTAGACTCATTTCAGGCTGAAGTTCAAAGGATTTGGAGTGGAAAGAGACCATTAGAGACCAACACACTCCTTTATAGCTGGGGAAACTGAGGTTCAGAGATGTTTACAATTTTCTCCAGGTTACAGTCAGTGGCAGAGATAGGAGTTAAAACCCCCATTCCGAATAATTACCGCAGGGATAATTTCTGAAGACTAAAAGCAAAATCCTATCCCCAACCCAATCAATGTCTTTCTCCATCTCTCTCTCCCTCATCTATCTCTCCCCCAGGCGCTACCCCCTCCCTATTTTGTGCCTCAGAAACAAAAAAAAAATTTTTTTTAAAAAAGGGAACAGGTTTGGTCAAGGTGTCCTGGGCATTCAGTCCCACCCTTGATAACTTATGTCCCCCATGCCCACTTCCTAGCACAAAGAAATGACTGGGGGGCGGGGGCTGGTGGGGGGGGGAGGTAGGGGGAAGCAACTCCGAGCTCAAGCTGCCATTTCCTCCTTGCTAGGAAGAACTTTCCCTGCTTCAAAAAATCCTCTCAGAAAGGGTCCACAACTTTTCTCAAACTAGTTATCGGTAAGTTCTTCCTTACATCTGCCCTCAGTCATTCCTACTGTAATCCTTCCTCTAGATTGGCCATGTTCTGTCCTTCCCGGCGTTGGGGGGAACAGCTGGCTAGCATCTGCTGTTCTCTATTAGTGAGTCCCTTCTCGGGGCTGAATAATCTCATTTCCTTTAACCTTTCCTTATAGGTCCCATTTTCCAACCCTTTCATCATGTTCATTGCTCTCCTCTGAACCCTCTCCAAGCTCCCTGCGTCCCTCGGAAGTGCTGAGGCCAAGGTGGCCCAGGATTCGCGACAGAATGCAAGGATTGAGTGGGGGTGGGGGTTTGGGCCCCACAGTTCCCCTGTGCCCAGGGCAGTACACCTGGGATATAGGCTGCTTCAGGACACTCAATCCTGTCCCAAGCCACGAGTTGCTTTTCCACCTCCCCAAACCCACCTTTGATTCTTGGGGATTTGGCTAGAATTGGCCATAGGAGCGGTGGTAGAGTGCAGTGGAAACACCGTTGGACCTGGAGCCAGGCAACCTGGGCTTGAATCTTAACTCTCAGCTGTTTGAGTACAGGCAAGTCACTCCCACCCACCTCACCTCAGTTTTTTCCATTTCCAAGATAGAAGTCATAACTCTCCAACTACTGACCTTGAAGGGATATTGTGAAGAAAAAAAAATCCCACTTTGCAAACCATTGAGCGCTTGCAAAAAATGTGAGAATGGGGGCGGCTAGGTGGCGCAGTGGATAGAGCACTGGCCCTGGATTCAGGAGTACCTGAGTTCAAATCCGACCTCAGACACTTGACACTTACTAGCTGTGTGACCCTGGGCAAGTCACTTAACCCCCATTGCCCCGCAAAAACAAACAAAAAAAAATGTGAGAGATGGGCTGGTCGGAGATCTGGGTTAAAATACCAGGTCTGAAATTTACTACCCACATACATGACCTTGGCAAAGTCCCCCTTCTTTCTGAGCCTCAGTTTCCTCATCTGTAAAAAGAGGGATAATAATCCTTATACTCCCTGCCTCCAACAAGGTTGCTTCTGGGGAAAACTGTTGGTAGAACTTCATTTGCCCTGAAAATGGGAGTCACTGTCATTGTGGTATACGAGCCACAGGAAGGTAGAGTTGATGCCACTGCTCAACACTGCCCATGGCCTCTTCCCACTGACTCCAGCACCACCCAGTCCTCCTGGTTTTCCCCAGAACAATGAGCTACACTTGGCATCCCCTCCTGCCTCCCACGTTCTCTTTTTCAACATCAGTCTGACTCCCTCCATTTCCTAAAGAGCACTGCTGTTATCCTCTGTATTATTTCTCATCCCTCTTCCTCTCCTGGGCTGCCCGCCGTCTTCCAAATTCTATCACTGGGAGGGAGGTTTCTTCGCCCGCATCCCATCATGCATTCAGCCGGCGTCAGGATCTGTCAGCCTCCATTGCAGTCAGTGCAGGGGAATGACTCGGTTAGGAGAGCTATGATCGTCTTCCTCTATTTTTCTCTCTCAGAGCAGTGATGATGAATTGCTCACAGTGAGAGCCTGGGAGGGCTGAGTCACTTTGGTCGGCCTGCCTGAGCCGCCTCATCTTTCCTCAAAGCTAGGATCAGTTTCATTAGTGTGGGGTTTTAGCCATCATTCCTTCCATATAGCCACAGAGATTCAGGAAAACGGCCCGTAAAAACGGCCCTCCTTGAACGCTGGACTATTGCTTTTTCACTGGGTGAAATTCTCAGAAATCTCCCTGACTCAAGGTAGCAGCCTCTAATGATAAATCATCAATCTCCAAGGTGGAAAAGAATTCAGAGATCAACCAGTCTAACCCATATCCCAATAGGAATCAATGACGTCTTTGATATCTATAATCAATGATAGTCCAGCCTCCCAATTAAAGACCTCCAGAGATGGACGGGGAACTCACTGTCTCCCAAGATAGTTTATTCCTCTTAAGGATGGTTCTCATTGTTAGGAAATTTTCCTCATAGGATGCTTCTATGTAATTTTCTATCTAGTGCTCCTACTTCTGACTTCTGGGGTCAGGTGAGACAAGTCTATTCCTGCTTCTAAAAGACATCCCTTCCAATCTTTAAAGACCAACTATCATCTCTACTATGTCATCACTTCTCCAGGCTAAAAATACCAATCCTTATATGGCTTCATTTCAAATTTCCTTACTATCTTGGTCACTATCCTGTAGATAGGTTACAGCCTGTCAATATCTTTCCCAAAACACAATGCCCCGAATTGAGGGACAATATTCTGTCTAAAGTCTGTTAAGGCAAAGTACTGAATTCAAATCTTGCCTTAGAGGACATGACTGGGCAAATCATTTAACCTTTTGAGCCTCATTCTCCTCATCTATAAAATGAGGGGATTTGCCTTTAAGATCCCTTCTAGCTCTAAACCTATGACCTCTCTCATTTGAGACATTATAGTTTTTTTTTTAATTGCCTAAAAATCATGATTGACTGACTGGTTGACTCACATTGAAGTTGAAGTCTTGAGTCACCTTCACGTTTATTGTTCTCTAGCCACACTATCCCCAATCTATATCTGTGTTTGGGAACCAAGTGCAAAATCTTTACATTTATTGTTAAAGGGGAAAGCATTCACTAATTTCTTACAAATTCCATCGTTTAGCTTCTCTCTGTTATATTCTAGAGGTGCCTTAGTTGAGAATTTCTCATCAAGATAAGCTGTTTGTAACGTGAACCAAACAAACAACTCTAAGCTTATGATTCAATTTTTTCAATATTGCTCCTGGCTTTTAAAATGCAACATACACGTATTGGGGGCTGACCTGCACAAAATACCATGTTTTATCAGTAAAACATCTCAGTTATCAGAAGACTACCACATTGGGAGACTTCTTAGACATTAGTTAATTCAGACCTCGGTCTTAGGGCTACCTCTCCTGTCCTTAAAAAGATCTAGGGACGGAGATTCCACAAACATTCTCCTATCGCATACTCAATAAATTATTTTCATTTGAAGTGAGCAGTGTGCTTTAATCACACCTTCTCTGTGTGATTTTGCACAAGTTCCTTTTACTGCCTCTGTTTCCCCATTTGGTAAATGAGTCAGATTAGATGGTCCCTTCTTTCTCTCTGGATCTCAGTGTCCTCATCTATAAAACGAAGGGATTTGACTAGAAGCTCTCTAAGGTCCCATCTCGATTTAACATTCTAGGTTCTAAGGTTTGTTTCAGTGCTCATATTTTGACCAATTTCGGTTCGAGATCCTTCTGGCTTTCCCGTTTTGTAACTCTTATAAATTGTGTTCAGCTAAGAATCGGAAATCACTTTTCTGAGTCCTTTCTGTGGCCCTGGAAATTGGATTTTTCCTTCTAGAGTTAAGTCGATTTTAAAGGGTTAATCTTCTGGAATGAAGTCTTTGAAATAAGGACACTATCCCCGCCACCCCACCCCTCCCCCTTCCCGCTGCCTCCCGCTCAGATTTTTGGCCCCTAAGGAGCCTAAGACTTCGTGAACGTGTGGGAAGGAGCTGAATCTGATGAGGCAAAGAAAGTATCATACATGAGCGGTGGTTTTTATATCCCCGTATCTACACTACCTATAGATATATAATATGCACCTTTTAATTAGTTTGGGGAGAGGAACTTGGAAAGAATCCTAGCGACCGGAGAGATTTTTTATTAAATGCAAGATTCTAATTACCTCACTGAAAGTATATGAAAACTGCTCTTTAAATAAACTTATCCAAGAGACCAAGTTACAAGATATTTATTTTTCTAGCAATTATTTTTTAACGTTCAGAAAATTGCACTTAGAATATGAAAACTATGTTTTGAATTCATTTATCCCTCCCAGTTACTAAGAAAATTGAAAGTCAAATTATCCAGTAAAGCAATGTCCACAGTGAAGCCTAATTTAGGGACCTTTAGTCAATTAGGAGGAGAGGAAGATCAAAGACATCAAAGAAGAAATTCCCCTCTGTGCATTCATTCACGTGTTGGCCATTTCTACTTTGTCCTAGGGTTTTGTCTTCTTCCTAATCTAGTGGCCTCTTGCTCACCAAACACCTTTAACGCTTATAGGAACAAATTTAGAGCTGTACACACCTCAGAAATCAACCCAAATCCTCTTTTTTCCTCTACCCATTTTGCAGATTAATTACCTGAGGCTCAGGCAAAAGGGCTCGAATGAGGTTAGACAGGTAACAAGTAGCAGGGCCAGGATTTGAAGCCAGCCTTACGAGTCCCATTGCCTCCCATAGCCAGACTGCAAGACACTTACCTTTTGCCGATCCTCAAGAGAAAGGTGAAAAGCTCAGTGTCAGATGAAGCTGGGGAAGGCTGCCCGAGAAAACCTGTGGAGGATTGCACACGGGCATAGCTTGTCTGTCTGCAGGACAGGTGCACCGATCCCATCCCTGCTCCCAGTCACTACCTGCTCTTTACTGGACGTTATTACGAGTGGATGCAATTTCGAGAGCACCTGCACACAATAAAAGCCCTTTACATGTGTGAGGCCTTAAGGAAATTAACGGTTCCTCCCTAGGGATTCATTTTTTGTTAAGATGTTTATTACAGATGAAGTGGTCCTGGGGTAAAACATTAACAAGTTGTAGAGTGATTAAAGGATTTTTATCCTTTCTCAGTGACATAAATAGGAAGCACCCTTTAACGAAATCTATAAAATTCCTTCTTCCTAATGAATTTTCTTAACTCTTTATTAATGGAATCGATTGTTCCTAACCAATGTGCATTTATGATGGCTGCGACAGAGAGCCAAATGAACAGAGGCTGGTGGTAGGAAAGGTGGGGAAACTGAGTCCCACCAAGTATACTTTAGATCATAAGATTTTAAAGATGAGAGGGACCTCATCTTACAAATAAGGAAACTGAGGCCCAGATAAGAGAAGTGACTTGTCCAAGATCATATAGTGACAAGACCAGAATTCAAACCCAGGTCTTCTGGCACTAAGTCTGCTCTTTCTCTCAATGAAACTTAGTCCCAGGGAAGGGAAGTGACTTACTCAAAGTCACACAGATAGCAAGTAGCCAAACAGAGATTCAAACCCACATCTGCCAACTTGCCCCACTCTTTCCCCCTACCCCACATGGTTTCATTGACCAGGGATTAAACCCAGCCAAGATTATCTCAGTGTGATCAGGAGAGTTGGCTCGGTTTAATTCCTGGCCCAGTGAAGAATTAAACCACCCCTTCAGCCCTGATATAACAGCTACTTTGGGTCTTAGATTAAATTCTTTCACTTTCAGTCTTCAGCGGTGGCCAATGATATAATATGTTGAGAGAAAGGCAGATGCTTCCCCCTGACCTCCCTCCTGAGATTAGAAAGGCCGGTTCTTTTTAACCCCCTGTTCTCCAGGCTGGTCTGCACCCCATTATTGAGATGAAAGTCCAGAATGTTAGTCCTGAGCAAAAGATGGCTGAATCTAATTGAATTATAGGAATGCAGTTAAAAGTCTGCTACAGAAAGGCCATATTCACTTTCAAGATTAGTTACTTCAAGAGTTAATGGGCTATTTAAACAATCTAGGCCAAGAGCCGAACACAGGTGGGCTGTGTTAATAACTTTATTTAAACCCCCCCCTTTTTTCCCCTTTGAGGAGCACAAGCCATCCATTAATGCATTCATTAGGGTTTATGGCATGGCTCTGGTTTTCTCTTAATGACACTATCCAGACCTGAGCTGGCTCAGCTAATTGAGGCCAGCTGGCCTGGCCATTCAGGCCCTCACCCGCCCCACCTTTTCCACCCTCACCCGGTTCTGGGTCCTTACTCCTGCAGACCAGAGATTGCTTTAGCGATGGGCTCTACCGGGCTGCTGGGACGGGAGCTCTCAGATGCATATGATTATTATCATTCACATCAATAACCTTTATTTATATCGGCAATGTTGTCGAGATTAGTAGTGTTAATAATTAGTTCTATTGTTTAAATAACAGGTTGTGTTTTTCTTGTACCCTGAAGTTCACAAAGTGCTTTCTTCACAGCATCTTGTAAGATCGTCAATGCCAAGGTTAGTATCTATATTTATCAGATGAGAAAAACTGACGTCCAGAGAGAAGGAGGTGTTCGACAATGATCACAGAACCAAGAGCCGCCTGGGTCTCTCACTTTCAAGTCTCTTGCAGCTAAACCAAGCTCCTCCCTCCTGAAGGGTAGGATGCTGATTAGAGGCTATGAGTGCAGTGGTGAGGGGAGAGCCTTAAGAAAGCTCTGCCTCAGATCCCAGCCAGCCATCTCCATCTCTCCCCAGGAACCCAGGCCAGCTGAGCCCAGCTCTAGGAAAAGGGAGGGGCAGGTGCCTGAGGAAACAGCAAGCAAGAAGGGACAGTCGAACTTCCCACTGGGCTATGTTGCCTTAAACCCAGATCTTGACAGGGGTCATTGATCCCCTGGCTCTGTTAAGGTGTCTGAACCAACTTCCTGGGTACTTCAGGGTCCCTGGGCCTGTGTGGAGCCAGTCCAGGCTTAGCTGAAAGCAGAATGGCTCTGTCAGGGTCATGATCCCAGCAGATAACCAGGCTATTTGCCTGTGGCAGTGCATTGGTCAAGGCAACAAGTATTTACTGGAGTCAGGTGGCACAGGGGATAGAGTGCTGGGCTTGGAGTCAGGAAGACTTGAGTTCTAATTCACCCTCAGATAACTTCCTGGCTGTGTGACCCTGGTAAATCACTTCGTTTCTATCTGCCTCAGTTTCCTCAACTGTAAAATGGCCGTCTTAATAGTACCTACCTCTGAAGTTGTTTTGAGGATCAAATATTTGTAAAAGCGCTTAGGATAGTGCCTAATACATAGCAAGTGCTTAATAAATGCTTATTCTGTTTCCCTTATTCCCTATGGCCCTGGAACCCTATCTCACTACTATGGGATTTAGAACTGTCCTTTCCTTAAGGGAACTTTAGGATTATCTAATCCAATTGCCTTATAACATTCCATCCATTATTCTACATCTCTCTCTCTCTCTCTCTCTCTCTCTCTCTCTCTCTCTCTCTCTCTCTCTCCCCACGGGGCAATGAGGATTAAGTGACTTGCCCAGGGTCACACAGCTAGTAAGTGTCAAGCGTGTGAGAGGCCGGATTTAAACTCAGGTCCTCCTGAATCCAGGGCTGGTGCTTTATCCACTGTGCCACCTAGTTGCCCGCACTTTCCTCTTAGCAGTCCTCTGAGGTACGTAGCTCATGTGTTATCTCTGCCTCATTGATGAGGGATCTGAGAGCCAGAGTAGGTTTCCTGACTCCCATTAGAACCCATTTATATAGGGCTTTATGGTTTATGAAGTACTTTCCTCACTACACTGTGAGGTAGAGTGCGAGAATTATTATGCATGGCCATTTTACAGATAAGGAAGCTGAGGGTAAGAACAAGGAGAAAGACTTAGCTGCCCATGGCCACTTTACTAGGGAACATGGAACTTCATTTCCTTTAGCTTAGGGAATCATAGAACATCAGAGCTGGAAGGGAATTTAAAAGTTACCCAGTCCAAACTCTCCACCCAAGGAGGGCATTCCTTCTAGTATGTCCTTAACAGGTCAGGAGATATTGTCGAGCAGTAGGGTGATCACTAGTGCTCTATCTTCAGCATTAGGTCTCTTCGACATGTTCGGCAATGACTTGGGTAAAGACATAGATGTCACACTCATTGAAATTTTAGCTCATATGGGACTAGGAAGGATAACTATTATTGAACCACAGAATGGGTCTAAAAAGATCTCACCAGGTTTCATGGGAAATGCCAATAAGATGAAATTTAATAGGGACAAATATAAAATATCAAACTGATTTAAAAATTCAACTGTACAAGATGGAGATGGCTTGGTATTGTGTTCTGAAAAGGACCTATGTGCCTCAGTGGACCACAAACAATATCAATCAACAATGTTTCATGGCAGCCTCATCTTAAGCTGTATCATTAAAAACATAGTATTCAAGCAGGCAGCTAGGTGGCACAATGGATAAAGCACCAGCCCTGGATTCAGGAGGACCCGAATTCAAATCCAGCTTCAGACACTTGACACTTACTAGCTGTGTGACCCTGGGCAAGTCACTTAACCCTCATTGCCCCGAAATAAACAAAAAAACCCCACAAAACAGTGTCAGAATCAGGGGAGGTGACTGATTAGTCTCATTGCTCTCTCTCCTGATCAGACCACACCTAGAGCATTATATCTAATTCTAGGTTCCCTGTGGTTTTTTTGTTTTTTGTTTTTTGTTGGGTTTTTTTAGAGGCTCATTGAAAAGTTGGAGCATAGGCACAGGTGCTAAGACACCTGGGACAGCTAGGTAGCGCAATGGATAGAATGCCAGGCCTGGAGTGAGGAAGACCTGAGTTCAACTCCAGCCTCAGACACTTGCTGAGTGACCCTGGGCAAGGAACTTAACCTGTCTGACTCAATTTCCTCAACTGTAAAATAGGGGAGGGGTTCATGATAGTACGTACTACCCAGGGTTGTTGTAAAGATCAAATGAGGTAATATCTATAAAAGCACTTAGCAAGATGGCTGGCATTTAAGCTAATGAATTCTGAATTGTCTATCTTGTTTTCTTGGCTTTGCTTGCTTCACTACTTATTAGTTCATATAAGTCTTCCCACGTTTTTCTGTACTCATTAGGCCCGCAGTTTCTTACAGTACAATAATACTTTGCTACAATCATGTCTTACCATTTGTTTAGCCATTCCCAAATCACTGGGCATCGACTTTGTTTCCAGTTCTTTTGCTATGGAGTGCTGCGATAAATATTTTAGGGTAAATGGAACTTCTTTTTTTGTCAATGATTCCCTTGGATTCTACGCCTCACAATGGAATCACTGGGTCAGTGGGTACAGACATTTTAGTGGATTCATTTGCATTATTCCAAATTGCTTTCCAGAATGGAACCAATTCACAGTTTCACCAACAATGCATTAGTGTGATTGTTTTTCCACAACCCCCCTCTCTCCAATGTCTACTATTCCCATCTTTTCATATCTTTGCCAATTTGCTATATATAAGGCAAAATCCAGGGAGAATTTTAAATGAAAGCAACTCACACTTCTGTCATATTTCAAGTTTTACAAAGCACTCAACACAATAACCCTGTGAGGTTTGTAGTACAAGTACTACATTCCCATTTTACAGATGATGAAATTGAGGTTGCAATGTCACACAACTAGGAAGTTTCAGAGCTGGGATTCAGATCTAGCTCCAGTACCTCTCTGTGGAAAGATATAGGAAGCAATCATGCAAGAAGATAAGTCTTTATCAGAGGATGGACTAACCATCATGAAGAAATTGAAGATCCATCAAAGTCTCTTCTGGGGAGAGGACAAAGCTAGACCAATGGTTCCCTGTTAAAAGTAGGGAGGTGGGGCAGCTAGGTGGCACAGTGGATAAAGTACCGGCCCTGGGTTCAAGAGTACCTGAATTCAAATTCAGCCTCAGACACTTGACACTTACTAGCTGTGTGACCCTGGACAAGTCATTTAACCCCCATTGCCCCACAAAAAACCCCCAAAACAAAAAAACCCACAAATAAAAGACATTTATAAAGCACCTACTATGTGCCAAGCATTATGTTAAGTACTGGAAATACAAATACAGAGAAATACAGTCTCTGCCTTTGAGGGGATTATATTTTAATAGAGGAAGAAAACATGTGTGGGGGGATTATGGTCAGAGAAGTTACGAAGATGGTGAATGAACTGGTCCTCAGAGCAAAAGGTAGAAAGTGGTGCAGGGGGATGGGAAGGGAAAAGGAGAAAGGACAGAAAATGACCTGGGGAAGAGGATGCTTCAGTGTTCCCGAGCATTCCTCAATGAGCCAAATGTTTTAGCTCCTCCCAAGATTGGATTTGAGGCAGGAACAGCAAGAGGCAGTAGGGCAGAAAAAGGGATGAGGAAACCCATTTCCTTTCCCGTAGCAAAGACGTGTGTGTGGGGGTGCTATGGGAGCAGAATGCTGCATATACTTTCTGGACTTTGGTGTATTGGTTTTACATCACTATTTTTCTTTGTCACAAGGGAGAGTTCATTGTGTGAGTGGTGGCGGGGGGGGGGGGGGGATGGGTGTAGTGTAAGAAGCAAATGGCATCAATAAAACATTTTTAAAGAAAATTTTAAATGCCAAATACTATTATCCTCATCAACTCCTAATGGAGGCACAGCCTAGATTCCTCACCTATGAAACGAGGAGAATAATAGCACCTACCTCATAAGATTGTAACGAGAATCCACTGAGATGATGTATATGAAGGGCTTTGCAAACCTTACATCACTACAAAAATAGGAGTTAACTCTTTTTTCCCCTGGGTTGGTTGATATTTCTGAAGTCAATCCTAATATCCTGTATATATCTGGTTTGTATACAGTTGCTTGCAAATCGTCTTCCCCATTAGACTGCTACGGCCCCTTGAGATCAGGGACTGCCTTTTGCCTTTTTTGGGGTGGGAGGAGGGGTATTCCTAGCACTTAACACGGTGCCTAGTTGGTGCTTAATAAATGCTTATTGACTGACTCTTCTTCTGTCTCTTGATTTTGGTCTTTGCATTTCTGAGTGAGGTTATTTCTTCTTAACATTAAGTAGTTCACTGGCAAATGTCCCAATCTCATACTGGTAACTCCTGCTTCTGTGACTCACATATATTCAGTTCTAAAGAGTTTGGTTTTCTCTCTTAATGTGTGTCAGTAGAGCTGAAATTGCTATAAAACAACATTCAACCTGGATACCTGGGGCTGTGAGAAATTATTCACTTTTATACATTTATTTTCTGTTGGCATTGTTTGGCTGTTGGTAGAAATTGAGGGAGGGGGAGGTGACTGAGTCCCAACCGTATCTCTCCCGGATTTAAACTCCAGTGGAAACAAGCATTCATTATTAAGAGGTTATAAGCCAGGTACCAGGCTGAGTATTGGGGTTACAGATACAAACAAAAAGAAAACCAGTCCCTGCCCTCAAGGAGCTCAGAGATAATATCGCACAGTTTTGTAGTATTTTTAGGTCTACAAAGTGCTTTCCTCATAACATTCCTGAGAGGTAGTACAAACAACATTCAAATCCCCCTCTGCTGGCCTCTTACTCCCTGTGTGACCTTGGGCCAGTCACCTAATAATTCTTGATCTCAGTTTCCTCATCCATAAAATGAATGGGTTGAACTACATGATCTCTTAGGTTCCTTCTAACTCCAAAACATATGATCATTTGAGGCTGGTTATGCAAATATTGTTGTTCCCATTTTATAGATGAAGAAAATGAGGTACAAACAGTTAAAGTAGCTTGCCCATGGTCACATTGCTACTAAGACACATGACTGGGACCTAAATCCCAATATCTTTATTCCAAAGAAAATACTTTCAAAAACTACTGCTGCCTTTCATCAAGTTTCTATGGCTGAAAAGTACTCTAAGCCTTTTGGGACAACCTATGTAGTGTTCATACATATGTGTAGATATGTGCCTTCCATGTCAGTATATAACATACACTTCAAGGATCAGCTTTAGAAGGGAAGGGAAATATTTATATAGTACCTACTATGTGCCTGACACTGTGCTAAGTACTTTACAAATAAAATCTCATTTGATCCTCACAACAATCCTTCAAGGGGGCAGCTAGGTGGTGCAGTGGATAAAGCACCAGCCCTGGATTCAGGAGGACCTGAGTTCAAATCCGACCTTAGACACTTGACAGTTACTAGTTGTGTGACCCTGAGCAAGTCACATAACCCTCATTGTCCTGCAAAAACAAAAATAAAAACAATAATCCTTCAAGATGGGTGTTATTATTATCCTCATTTTAGACTGGAGGAAACTGAGGAAAACAGAGGTTAAATGACTTGCTCAGGGTCATTCATTCATTCATTCATTCATTTGATAAACAATTAATAAGCACCTACTATTACCAGGCATCATGCTGAGGAAACAAAAAGAGGTGAAAAACAGTTCTTGCCCTCAAAGAGGTTTCAATATAATGGGGGAAGACAATGTGCAAACAAATTTATACAGAATAAGCTCTGTAGCAGATATATAGGAAATAATTAAAAGAGGAAAAGAGCTAGAATTAAGAGGAGTTAGAGACAACTTTCTGTAGAAGATGGAATTCTAGTTGGGACTTAGAAGCTAGAGTGGTCTATAGAAATATGGTTGATATATAGATATTCATATCTATCTATATATAGATAAGTATCTTTATCTCTAAATATAATTATTATATTACAATTATATATTCACACATACATGCATGTGTATTGTATATGTATATACCTACATACATATGCAAATGTACATACATGTGTGCTCAAGCATATTAGAGAGAGTAGTTAGAAGGTAATCTCAGAGGGGAAGGTGCCAACAGCTGGGGGACTAAGAAAGGCCTCCTACAAGGTGGGAATAGACCTGAATTTTGAAGAAAATGGGAAAATGAAGAGGTGGAGGTGACATGGGAGAACATGCAAGGCTTGGGGAATCAGCTTGGGCAAAGGCGTGGAGGCAGGAGATGGGAGATGGAGTATAGTGTTTGAGGAACCACCAAACAGATCAGTGTAGTTGGGTTGTGGAGTTCATGGAAGGGAGTGACTGTAAGAAAGATTAGAGAAGTAGAAAGAGGCTGGGTTAGGAAGAGTTTTGTATTACAAACAGAACTTTACATTTGGTCCTAGAGGACGTAAGGAGGCACTGGAGTAGAAGAGTGACATGGTCAGACCTGTGCTTCAGAAAAATCACTTTAGTAGCTGAAGGGAGAATGGACTGGAATGGGGAGAAACTTGGGACCAGAAGGGCAGGCAACACAGGAGATGGAGTTCTAGAAGTAAGAAAAGCTTAAGTTTAAATCCTTCCTAAAATACCAGCTAGGGTGTGTGTGTGTGTGTGTGTGTGTGTGTGTGTGTATGAGAGAGACAGAGAGAGACAGAGAGAGAGACAGACAGACAGACAGAGACAGACAGAGACAGACAGACAGAGAGACACAAAGAGAGACAGAGACAGGCAGGCTGGCCCTGGACAAGTCACCTTACCTCATCTCTCCTCATCTGTAAAATGAGGCAGTGATCTCACTTGCTTCACAGGGTTGTTGAAATGAGATGAAATGTTTTGCATACCTCGGATCTCTTAGACAAATGTTTGATTTGATGGGTTCTCCCTCTGTGGGTGCATATCTTATACCTCTTAGGGCTCCTAGGGTTGAAGAGTGTATCAGCCTCTGGCCAAGCTGGAGATGCACGCTCAGCCAAGCACTGGTCTTTGGACAACAGACACACAGTTTGTGGCCAAGCCTTTCAGCCTTGATTGGATCTACCCGACCTTGTGCTCCACGGGCAAAGTCTTCAAGCACCCAGGCCTGATGAGCAGATGCAGGAAGTCAATGGAGACTATTTGGATTGCTCCTCTGTGTAGGATCACATACACAGTTTATGTGGGGGAAAGGAACAGGGGAAGGGACTGGACCTGTGATTTCACTGCTATAGGACACTTCTGCACAAAGACATTCCTTCTACCAATGCAGGCTGACACGCCTATTCAACTTCTAACCTTACATGGAAGCTCAGAGCTACACAACCAGCATGTGGCAGTAGCAGAACTTGAACCCAGGTCTTCCTGACGCCAGTGGTGTCAAACTCAGAGAGGAACGGGGTCCACTAAACCTTACCTAAGGATCTTTGCTGGTCATATATTGACAGTTTTAAAGTGTAATATGTAATATAATAATAGTATAATATAATAAAAATAATTAATATGTTAATGGTAATATTATATATAATCATCATAAAGTGTTGGGCACAGAATTCGGCCCATAGTAAGTGCTATATTTCGTTATATTTTAATTTATGTTGTTAAATATTTTCCAACTGCATTTTAATCTGGTCGGGTAGTATTGTGGGCTGCATATGGACTGTGGGCAGCATGTTTGCCCACACTATGCTACATATACACTTTGGTCTACACTGTACGGCCATATACCTCCACGGTGGGAAGGGCAGCCAGGTGGTGCAGTGGATAGAACGCCAGGCCTAGAGTCTGGAAGACCTGACTTCAAATCCAGACTCTGACTAGCTGTGTGGCACTGGGCAAATCACTTTATCTGCCTCAGTTTCCCTATCAGGAAAAAATGAAGATAATAATGATAATAGTACCCACTTCCCAGGGTTGTTGTAAGGATCAAGTGAGATGATTATTGTGAAGTGCTAAGCTATTGTTGTTGTTTGTCCTTCATTCTGGAAGGGGACCATGACATCGGGGTGATGCCATGACTTGCGGTGAATTAGATTTAAGTAAGGGAGGGCTGTGCAAGGTCACCAACCTCCCCTCTCTCCTCCAGAGCCATCTGGGTCCAGTGGCAAGACATACATCAGGAAGGCTGGAGATGGTCTTGGCTATTTAAGGCAACTGGGGTTAAGTGAATTGTCTAGGGTCACACAACTAGTAAGTGTCTGAGGTGAGATTTGAACTCAGGTCCTCTTGACTTCAGGGCCAGTGCTTTATCCACTGCGACACCTAGCTGCCCCCAAAGTGCTGAGCACAAAACTGTAGTAAGTGCAATATAAATGTTAGCTATAATTATGATGTTTGTCTGGGTGTGCACAAACACAATGATAGCTTTATATAGCATCATATAGCAGGGCTAGAAGGGATCTTAGATACCATTAGGCCATTTCCTTCCTCTTTCAGGTGAGGGAACCGGAACTCCTAGAGGTTAGTGACCAGCCCAAGGTCACAGAGGTAACAATTAGCAGAGCTGGAATTTGAATCCAGGTTTTCAGACTCCAAGTCCTGTGCTCTTTGCCTTATTTGAATCTTCTCCAGCATTTCTGTTGATGACAAGTTGAGACTCTAAAATTCTGTGTGATGTCACTCGGAAAAAAGAACTTGGAAAATTTTTCCAGGTTATCATAACTATGAAAAACAATAATAACAATAAAAAACTGTGGTCCCGGTGGATCATTTTATCGTAAAAGCAACATCCCATCAGAAAGTAGCTGATAGAACTGATTCGTTATAACCATAATAACCATAATGGCAGTAATAATTAATGATAGAAACATTTATATGGTGCTTTAAGGTATGCAAAGTGTCTGACTTACATCATCTCACTTGATTCTCATGACGACCCTGGGAGGGAGTTTCTGTTATTGTCCCCATTTCAGAGATGAGGAAAATGAGAATGATTCAGGGCAAGTGACTTATTCACAGCAAGGAAATGTCTAAGTCAGGAATCAAATTCAAGTCTCCCTGGCTTCAGGTCCAATACTCCTATCTTATTTATCTAGTAATTGAAGGTCTGCAATTCCATTTGCTCCCTACAATGACCCTGTGGAGAGGTATTATTTTATCCCTACTTTATAGGAGAGGAAACTGAAGTTCAAGGAGACTTAAGTATCTTAATGAGAATCAGTCAAAGGAACTAGGGCCGTTTAGCCTGGAGAAAATTTTGGGAATTCATAGTAACCATCTTCAAAAATCTGAAGGATTTGACTTGTGCTGTTGAGTCCCAGAATATAGAAGGAGGAACAATGATTAAAAGTTGCAATTAAATTCAACATAGATGAAGCAGCTATATGCAAAGCAGGACTAGAATGCCATGGGGGCTAGAGGTAGGGCTGGTCCCTGAGTCAGGAAGACCTGGGTTCAAGTTCTGCCGCTATTTGCTATGTGACCCTGAATAAGTCACTGGGAGGTGAGTCTAGTGGGCTGAGCAATTCTCTGAGAGTATACATGTTCCAAATGAAGTTCTGGATTTGAATTATTATAAAAAGTTGCCACACTGAAAGTTACCTGTGATGATGAAATCACAAGTCCAGACATTCCTCACTTCGTACTCTCCCCCTCCTGCCACCCCAGGTTTAAGGCTCTGTTCTATTTACTAGTGATTTAAGAACAAAAGTTAAATAGGCCTTCCCCTCCAAGAGATCACATTCTACTGGGAGAATCATAGGTTGTTGTTGTCTGTCCTTCATTCACAAAGAGGACCAAGACATCAAGAGGTGGTGTCATGACTTGCAGTGAATTGGATTTAAATAAGGGAGGGCTGTGCAGTCACCAGCCTCACTCTCTCCTCCAGAGCCATCTGGGTCCAATGGCAAGATATAGATCAGGATGACTGGTGATGGCCCAGGTAGTGGGAAATCTTAGCTTTTTTAGATTAAGGTCTTTCACTGGAAGAATCCATGGTATAATGGATGAGTTCTGGATTCAGAGTCCAGAGTTTAAATCCTGCCTCAGATATTTACTAGCTATATGACCCTAGACAAGTCACTTAGCTGATCTATGCCTCAGTTTGCTGATCTATAAAATGAAGTGGTTGGATTTTATGTCCTCTAAGATCACTTCTAGCACTAAATCTATACTCCTATAATCCTATGGAACCCATGGCCCAGACCTGATGTAATGGACCTGATTCAATCTTGGGGATAGGTCAAACAAATCTTTCCCTTTGGCTTGTACCTCTGTTTGGTATTTTGCTTGGAACACTGGAATTTAGTTAGTTACAGAAAAGACAAAGACTCCTGAGCTCCTATGCAAGCACTCGGGCTAACAATACACAAAATATGACAAGCTTTATTTAACTCAACAGAAAATGCTGGGGAAATAATTTTGGCTTAACATAAAGGGAAGTTCCTAATGATTAGACATGTTAAGAAAATTGAATGGGCTGCTTGAGAAAGGGAAACATATGGGATGAGAGGAAAAAGGAAATGGGAGAGGAGATGAAAGAAGGGAAGAGATGGTAGATAGGAGATAAGATGGAAGATGAGAAAAAGAGAGGAGAGACTGGAAAGAAGAGCTCTACAGAAATTGGAGTTGATTAATGTGTCTTAAAGGTTTTTATTACAATAGAAATGAACCTCCATGGGCCAAACAATACAGCCTGATGTATCTGTTTAATAATAAATTATTAAGCATTTACTATGTGCAGAGCTCTGTGTTAAGCACCAGAGGAGATAAAAAAGATCAGATAAGACACATTCCCTGTCTTCATGGATCCCACAGTCTAGTGAATCAGACATGAATACACATGCTAGAGGCTGCTAGGTGCGACAGTGGATCAAGTGCTGGACTTAGAATCAAGAAGACTTGTGTTACTTTCTACTTACTAGCAACTTGACCCTGGCAAGTCACTTAACCTCTGTCTGCCTCATTTTCCTCATCTGTAAAATGGGAATAATAATAATAGTGCCTACTTCCCAGGGTTGTTGTGATAACAAAAAGAAAGAATATTTGTAAAGCAATTTGCAAATCACAGTGCTAAATAAATCTTAGCTATCATTAATGATAATAATAATAACCACCTCCCAGGATAGCAATGCTTCTTTGACACCTTTGTTCCACAGCTGCTTCTATAAACAAAGTGGGCTGGAAGTCAGAAAAGTGGATGTCTGTCCTAAATAGTGTCTAGTAGACCTAGATCTTAAGTTAGGAAATCTGAATTCAAATTTCAGTCTTTATATGGTCTAGCTGGGACCCTGGGCAAGTCATTTCCTTTCCAAGCCCTCAATTTCTTCATAGGTAAAATGAGGGTGATAACCCTTGAACTTCATACCTCATAGGGTCAGTGTGAGGAAAGTATTTTGTTTTCTGCTATATAAATATGAATTATTAGTAGTGGTACTCTTTTCCTAAGGTAAACACTATAAGGAAAAGAGTGGAATAAATTCAGAAATATTCTCCTTTGATTTCTGCCTCTCTGTGGGTTGTAGAAATGATTCTGGGATCCCAAAGACAATATAAGAGGTTCCTAAACCCCAAAGTCCCAACGTGGAAAGGCTAATTTTATAAAGTCACAGATTCCTTATCACAGGAGGTCGTCAAATGGAGACTGAATTACCACTAGTTAGGGATTATACTTTCATAGATCTAGATGTGGAAGGGACCTTTGGGACCATCTAGTCTAACCTCTTTATTTTGTGAAGGAAGATTTTAGGAACAGAGAGGTTAAGTAGTTTTTCCAAGGTCACATAATTACCAAGTAGAAGACTCACACTCAGGTCCTCTGATTCCAAACCCAACGCCCTTTCCACCTCATTACATTGCCTACGATGTTCAAAAGGGGATTCCAGCAGGGCAACTAGTGGCACAGTGGATAAAGCACCAGCCCTGGATTCAGAAGGAACTGAATTCAAATCCAGCCTCAGACACTTGACACTTACTAGCTGTGTGGCCCTGGGCAAGTCACTTAACCTTCACTGCCCTGCAAATAGATAGATAGATAATAAATTAATTAATGAATTAACGAATGAATAGATAAAGAAATAAATATATAAATGAATGAATAGATGAATGAATAAATAAATAAATATGTAAATAAGTAAATGAATGAAATGAATGAATAATTGATAGCTAGCTAGCTAAATAAATAGAGTAATTAATTGATTAATTGATTGATTGATTAATTAATTCAAATTAAAAGGGGATTCCTACTCAGTCAGTGCTGGTGTCCTGGGAAGTCTTGAGAGTCTGACATTCTGGATTGTACAATATAATAACAGGACCACCAATAGCTCTATGTGTCATCTAAGAACCTACACAGTTAAGTGTGGGAATGTCAGAGAACTGGACACCAGGTGATAAATGGTTTCAGATACCAGGAACTTATGAAGATTATATACCAAGAAATGGAGAAAGCTCTAGACTTGGAATCATAAAATCCTTGTTTTTAATCCTGGCTCTGACACTATCTCTGAGATCTCAGGCAAGTCACCTTCCTTTTCTAGTCTTCACTCCCTCACTGTTAAAATGAAGAGATGTGATCTGTTCTCAAAGGATGTTCTTGAAAGGAAAAAAAAGGCTTATCTATAACAAAAAATATTCATAGTGGCTTTACTCAGAATAGAAAAAAAAACTTTCCAAACCTCTAAACCATCCATGTGTCCATACTTTGGGAAATGACTAAAGAAACTGTGGCATATGAATGTAATGGAAAATTATTACACTATAAAAAATGACAAATATGAAAAATAAAAAGAAATATGGGGAGAATTATATGAAGTGATACAGAGTGAAAGAAAACAGAACAACAACACACACAATGACTATTACTGTCTTTTTAGAAAAATGACAGCAAAATCCAAAATAATATGTGGAAGAAAAAGAACTCATAGTGTGGCACAGAACCAAAAAGGAGATTTTTTGTTATTATTTCGTTATCTTGTACATTTAAAGGTAGGGATTGTCCCCAGCTCAGATGATATAATAACAGGATGTACTCACACATGATGAGATTTTAATGCACTACTGTTTTAATACCTTCTTGTACCTTTACAAAGTAAGAGAACTTCTGATTCAGAAGGGGTGAAAAAAATAGGCCAAGTCCTTGTGGGGCTTTGGATAAAGCTAAGCCCTTGGTAATTCAGGAGTTCAGGCTAGTAGCTGCTTTTGGATGAAACCACTGGGGGTGAGGGTTGGGGGAGCTTCCCCTTCCCCCTCACCATTAGACATCTAACAGTGAAGCTACTTGCCCAAAAGGAAGCATCACATACAACAGTTGGAGAGTGATTTAGAAAGAATTTGAGTTACAGTTGAGGAAGCAAAGACACAACACTCTCCGGACATACAGACATAGAAAGGCAATCCCTCAAGGAAGGATGCAGATTCAAGGAGCAATACTTCTGACAGCAGAAAAGTGAGGCAGCAATGGGATGAAAAAAGGGACAGACCTGGTAACCAGAAGTCAAGGCACGGAAAGGAGTGGACCCAGAGAGTCTAGCTGTGTACCCTGTCTAGCAGAGATACTGTATTTGGGGAGGGAAGGGAAGAATGAGAAGCTTTCTGAGGATTCTACAGGAGAGAAAAGACTTCCAGGCCCTACAGTAGCAGAATGGTGATCAGCCTTGGTGACGTGTTCCCTACACATGTATCTTAACACCATTATACTCTAAATATGTTCCCACTCTTCCCAGGGACACTGCGTTTACAAGTTAACAAGGAGGATATCTTATAGCTGTTGTCCTTGCAATGCCATTTTAGTAATTACCTTTGCTAAGAAAAAATTATATTTGCTGGCAGATTGTTAATGGGATGCACACCTATAATTTTAGGAGTTGGTACCTTCAAACTTGTGGGAGTAGAAGCCTCTCTCTGGGTGGATCCAACCCATTAGTGCAAGTACAAGTTAGGGAAGTTACTCAGAGGTGTGTTATATATGCACCTTTTTAAAAAGCTGATTATAGCATAATCTAATAAAAAAAGATTTAGATTTTGAATATTTAGAAAATGCAAGATTTAGACCCTTGTGTGACCTTGGTCAAGTCATTAAATCTATATGGGTCTCCATTTCTTCTGTAAAATGAAATGGTTGAGGGGGGCAGCTAGGTGGCACAGTGGATAAAGCACTGGCCTTGGATTCAGGAGGAACTGAGTTCAAATCCAGCCTCAGACACTTGATACTTACTAGCTGTGTGACCTTGGGCAAGTCACTTAACCCTCATTGCTCCACAAAAAAAAAAACAAAACCTGAAATGGTTGAACTAAGTGATCTTCAAGAGGCCTTCTGGCTCTAAATCTATAATTCTTTATAAAATAGTCTGTATTTTATTGTTCACATACCTTTATTTTTTTAATTTATTTTATTCAAATGTGTATTCCTTGTTTATAGTTACAAAATAAGGGGGGGAAATTAATTGAATAATAACATGAGAGTTTTGGACTCATTAATCTCTAAGGGGCTCTCCTAGCACTATATTCTGGCTTCTATAGGCCATTCATTTCCAGGCAAAATTCTTCAAATTGATGGTTTCGGCTCAACCCCCAATGTGACACCTCACCCTACAAGTATCCTCGTTTCCAATGGCCCCAGAAGAGAATGACTCCTCCCAAGAACTCATTTTCGGATTTGCCTGACTGAGGCTGCAGATTAAAGCTATTCATTTGTTTTATAATTCCAAGCCAAATTTCAGTTGATCAGGGAGCCTTCTGTTTGCTGGCAAGATGTTAGAATATTCGAATGTTCATGTATTATAGCGGATAGACTGCCAGCCTTGGAATTCCCTATACTAAAGGAACCAAATATTCTGAGTAGCAATAATAGCAACAGTATCTGTGAGTTTGTGTGTATGTGTGTAGGTCTGCACTGATATGTTGGCATGTGGTTTACCCCCAATTGAATGTAAACTCCATGAGGACTGGAATTTTTTCAGTTTTGTCTTTGTAGCTTCAGCAACTGGTGCCATGATTGGTATATAGAAGGCACTTAATACATGTTGGCTGATGAATTGATTTATCCATGTTTAACTTCATTTTTGTTTGAATCAGTCCATTGTTCTAGTCAGTGGAGAACTTTTGGGATCCCAATTAGGTTGTCCAGCCTGGAAGCTATCCCTCCAAGATTTATTATTATCTTCAGATTTAATCATTTATTTTTTAAATAATTTTTTTAAATTATTAATTGATTTTTTTAAAAGTTTCAATAGGACAAATTTAAGGAAAGAGGCCTATGACACTCCACTAGAAAGATCACTTCAAGCGGCCACTGTTCCCACTAACCCCCCTTAATCCATAATTTCCATCCCATGGCCACAATTTATATCTCCCTTCTCTGATTGCTTTTATGCACTAACCATGAACCACTTTGTATCTATGACCAGCAGAAAGTTATAATGGATTTGTAGTTTAAAATAAATTCTGCATTCAATCCCTGTTTCTAACCCTCTATGACCCTGGACCAGTCACTTCCCCATTATGTGCTTCAGTGTCCTCATATGTAAAATATAAATAAGGATATCTACCCTGCTTCCCTCGTGAGTTATTATAGGAACAAATAAGATAATGGATATGAATATATTTTCTAACAATAACATGCTGAACTAATAGAATAATGATGATCCTTAGCGGGGAAGTGACTTACTCTAAGTCACTTCCCTAATTCATAGCATTTGTCATTGTTCAGTCTTTTTATTCATGTCCTACTGTTTGTGACCCCATTTGGGATTTTCTAGGCAAAGGTACTGAAGTTGTTTGCCATTTCTTTCATTTTACAGATGAGGAAACTGAAGCAAACAGGGTTAAGTGACTTGCCTAGGGTCACACAGATAGTACACACCTGAAGCCAGATTCGAACTCAGGAAGATGAGTCTTCCTGGTTCCAAGCTCACTGTTCTATCTGCTGCACCACCCAGCTGCCCAAAACATGGAAACAATGGGTTATTGTTCAATCATGTCCAACTTTTTATGACCCAATTTGAAGTTTTCTTGGCAGAAATACTGGAGTGGTTTGCCATCTCATTCTCCAGATTATTTTACAGATGAGGAAACTGAGGCAAATAAGGTTAAGTGACTTGCCCAGCTAGTAAGTGTCTGAGGCTGGATTTGAACTCATGAAGATGAATCTTCCTGTCTTCAGACGTATCACTCTCTCTACTGTGCCACCTAACTGCCCAGTTCATAGTCTAGTTGGGGTCAAAACACTGATTTTTAAGTTCTCCATTCAGTGCAGTGCTCTGTTTACTACACCAACAAGGTAAAGAGAAGTGAGAGGGCAGTGGAAGCTTCTGCCAGATTAAGAACCAGTATAATCTTAGTACTTGAAAATTTAGGCGATGTGGGACTATTCTTCTTGATCCAAGACAGTATCTGGAGAATCAGACAGAGCAAGGATAATTCAAATCAATAAGCATTATTAAGCACCCTCTGTGTACCAGCAATGTGCTAGTTACTGGGTGTACAAAGTATAGAGTTTTTGCCTTTAAGATACTTATATTCTATCAGGTGAGAAAGTAAGTACAGATATAAGTATATACAAAATTAATTATTGGAGGTAGAGAGAAAAGGTACCAAGCAGCCAGTTGGATAAGGAAAGGCCTCAGGTAGAAGGTGGTGGCACTTGAGCAGAATTTTTGGGAAACTATGTGCTGCAAGAAGAGCTGAGAGAGCACATTCTAGGCCCAGAGAAAAGAGATGGAATGCATGTGTGAAGAATAGCCCAAAGCTCAGTTGGGGTACACCAGAGTATGTGAAGGGGAATAATAATAATGGAACTAGAAAGACAATACCAGATTGTGCAGGACTTTAAATGCCAACTAGAAGGGGGCAGCTAGGTGGTGCAGTGGATAAAGCATAGGCCTTGGATTCAGGAGGACTTGAGTTCAAATCTGGCCTCAGACACTTAACACTTACTAGCTGTGTGACCCTGGGCAAGTCACTTGACCCCAATTGCCTCACCAAAAAACAAAACAAAACAAAATGCCACCTAGAAGAGGAGTACTAGGGAGGCATTGAAAGTTACAGAGCAGGGGAGTGACATAGTGAGATTTGTACTTTATGAAAATTATTCTGGCAGTTATTTGGATGGAGGATGGATTACAGAAGGGAGAGGCTTGAGGCAGGAAGACCCATTAGGAGCCTATTGAAATAGTTGAGAAAAAAAGTGATGAGGACCTGAATTAGAGTGGTGCTCAAGTAAGTGGAAAGAAGGGGATAGATTTGAGAGGTGGAATGGAGATAAAATTGACAAGATTTGATTGAGGTAGAGCTGATGACGTTAGAACTCGGGGAAGAAGGTTTAGCTTAAACTAGGTCTGCGACTAAGGATACAATTGTGATGTCTAATGAGGTCAAGAAGAAACCAGAAAGGGAAGAATATGGATTCGGGGAGTTGGGATGAGGAGGAGGTAACTGGGCATTCGGGTACCTGGTGCAAATTCAGTTGTAGAAGTGGTAAATATATCAATGTCATGACCATTACTTTGCATGGTTAATAGTTTGGACGCAGAAGTCATGGGAGTTGAGAAATTGAGACTCCAGGCTCTACAAAGGGGCTGGAACTAGAATGGAGAAAGAAAGGAGCCAAATATTAAACTTACTGAGGAGAAGAGAAAGTGACTGGGAAGTCCTTGGATGTCAGCAACAGTGATCTGGGCAGGATGAAATAAACCTTCAAGGAAGAGGATCAAAGTGGCAATGGGGAGCAAGGAATATCCCGGCTCTTGCTCCTGATCCTATGGGTCAGTGGGTGTAAAAGATGGAAGAGAAAACCTTGGAGAGGACACCAAGAGTTGTGGGGTCATCAGGAGAAATTGAGTTTCCATGAGATGGAAAGAATCTTAGAGCAAGAGATCTAGGGTCAATCTTTATTTGTTTAGACTTATGATTTGTCTGGTGTAGGGAACTCTGGGGCAGGAGGGGTGGGGATGATGACAATAAGGAGGAGGGATGGCAGCCTAAGGTTTTGTAAGAACTGTGTGGGGGGGCAGCTAGGTGGCACAGTGGATAAAGCACTGGCCCTGGATTCAGGAGTACCTGAGTTCAAATCTAGCCTCAGACACTTGACACTTACTAGCTGTGTGACCCTGGGCAAGTCATTTAACCCCCATTGCCCCACAAAAAAAAAAAAAGAACAGTGGGCAAGTGGAGCGGCTATTGGTGCAAAGGGGTAGGTGGAGAGAGGGAGAAAGAAAGGAGAGAAGGGATAGATACCCCAGGGAAAAGGAGTCCCTGCCCCTGCCCCTGCCCTGAGATGTGGGCTTGTGGGGAAGAATGCTGAGCTTTTTCCATCTCTGAACAAAGGCACTTTAACTTGGTCAGCTTTCATGATTTATTTTCTGAACATGGTTGAACTCTGTAACTAGTGTCTGTCCCTATAATCGATCCCCTCTATACAGTTTGTGCACCAGACGCATGAGCTCATAGAGTTTTACTGCTAGAAAGAGACCTTGGAACGTAGAATGTCAGAACAGTAAGGTACCCTTATAACCCAGAATGTCAGAGTTGGAAAGAACCTCAGAACATAGAATATTAACATTGGGAAGGACTTTAGAACAGTCATCTTCAGAGCAGAGTGTACACATCCCAGGGGGTACACCAGATTACCCACTAGGGTGCAGTTGGAAAATATTAGAATTTCTGTTTATTTTTATTTCACCTAAAAAATTATGAAATGAAGCTTTACTAATATGTCCTATACCGATTGATATTGATGCCCTCACTGGGTCTGTATGTCAGACAGTCAGGGAACATGAGGGAGTTTATGGAAAGAGGGGGAATTTCACAGCACTGAGGGGTTTGACAGTGGATCCTTTCCTTATTTATTTATTTATTGTCACTGAATTATAACATCTTGCAGAATATGTCTGCCCAGCTAAGCAGGTTTGTCAATTATACTACCTATTTACCTAACTAAGCTGACCCTCATCAAATAGACAAGCAGCATAAAAAGATCCCTGCAAAGAAAACCTCGGGCTGAAGATAACTAATAACATGAGCATGAGGGCACATGAAAATGGCTCGACTTATACTTCTCCTCTCAGCACAAGCTCTTTGTCACTCAGCATGAAGCAAGGTAAAAACAATCACAGTCCAATCACATCTAGCAGAAAGGCAACCAAAGAATTTGAAATTTTCAAGGAAATTATTTAAAAATTATTTACATCTCTAACATTAGCAATGAACTTCACCCTAAGACGGCATTGTGCCTTGAGATATAAGCTAATTAGAATACGAAGACATCACAATGAGCAAACTTTTGAAAACTAAGCTTTTACTGCTAAACCAAAGAAGCATTCTCTACAAAAAGAAAAAGAAAAGAAAAGAGAAGAAAAAGAAAAATTATCTGAACACTTAAAAACATTGGAAATGGATTTTTCTCACCTATTTAAGAACATCCCAATTGAAGAGTTTCAGTGGGTTTTAAATCTATTTATGTAAAAATATAAAAATACGACACCTTTGGACTCATTTGTAAGAACAACCAATTGACATCAAGGGTGATGGAAATTTATTAGCCAAACGTCAACAAAAGCAAAGGTTTTTTTTAACTGGGAGATGAGATTGAAGAATGAGCAGAATGATTTTGTAAGGACAACCAATAAGGCATGTCTTCCATTTGGAGTTAGATATCTTTGACAAGTGCTCTTTTCAGCTATTAAAAACAAGCATTAAAAAACAAGCAGTGAAATAAACTGAACTGAGGACTAGACCTTTGGATTGTCGCATCACAAAATGGTAAACAGAGATTTTCAAAAATAATAAGGTATCCATGTTCAATCATATTGCTCTCACAGTTATTAAAAATATTTTTGGTGGGAACAAAAAAAACCATTGGACAATTGGAGAGAAGATAATTAAGTTATCTTAAAATATAATTTGCTTTATCTAATCCTTTTAAAATTATACTCATGTGTGTTTCATAACATACATCATATATGAACATAGTAATGCAGTGAATAATTTACAAACATGCAGAGTACCGGACAGCCAAAAGTGCATGCTAGAAATTTTTTACTGATAGGATTGGACAATCGAAAACGTTTGGAGACGACTGCTTTAGAATATGAAATATTTGAACATAGAGCATCCGATGTCACTGGAGTCATCCCAGAGGGAAGTCTCTAGTGGAAAGTGTTTGTCCTTGGCCTGGAGCTATTCAATATTTTTATCAAAGGCTTGGATGAAATCATAGATAACATACTTATCATATTTGCAGATGACATGATACTGGGAGGAATATCTAACACATTGAATAAAAAAGTCAAGATCTAAACAGATATCAACATTCTGCAATAACAGGCTGAATCTAATATGATGAAATCTAATAGGGATAAATGCAAAGTTCTACATTTGGGTTTTTAAAAATCGACTGCACAAGTTTAGGGTTACAGAGAATTGACTAGATGAAAGTTCATATGAGAAAAATTGTGGGTTTTAGTAGACTGTAAGCCCAATATTAGCTAACTATGTAATATAGCGGCCAGAAAGGCTAATGTAATTTTAGAGTTTAAAAATAGAAGAATAGGTGGCATGATCATTAATCTTGCAGATGATTAGAATGACAATAGGTGGCAACCCCACTTTCATTTGCCCTGTCAGACTACATGTAACTGAGTATTGGATCCAATTCTGGATCACACATTTTAGGAGGAACAGAATGTTCCTTTCAGAGGAGGGCTACTACCATCCTGATGGGATGACTGCACACCCTATAAAAGGGAGCAAGGTGGCTCAATGGATAAAACACTGCGCCTGGAGTCAGGAAGACCAGAGTTCAAATCTGTCCGCAGACACTTACTATCTGTGTGACCCTGTGCAAATCACTTTCTGTTTCCTCAATTGTAAAATGAAGCTGATAACAACACCTACCTCTCAGTGTTGTTGTGAAGATAAAATGAGATATTTCTAAAGCACTTAGCACGGTGCCTGACACATAGTAGGGACTTAATAAGTGCTTATTTATTTCCTATCTTCTGTCTTTCCATATAAGTTAGTCAAAAGACCTAAAAAACACTTCAACTGGAGAAGATATAGGGGCCATATGATTACTCTCCTCAAGTATTTGAAGGGGCATTATAAGGAAGAGGAACTAGCCTTGTTCTGCTTGGCCCCAAAGGACAGAACAAGAAGCAAAACACAAAGTCGCCAAGAGGTAGATTTTAACTTGATGTAAGTAATAACGTCCTTTCAAAGAAGATGGATGAAATGTAAAATCAGTGACCTCAAGCTTACAAAGCTTCAAGTCACAGGTCAAGCACCATCTTCTGCATGAAGCATTTCCTGAGTCCCTCAATTCGTGCCCTTCCTCCCAAACTATCTTACATTTAATGGGCTATATTTGTAATTATTCTCATTAAATCTATTATAAATATTTATCGTTGTTGTTATTGTTGTTGTTGAGTTGTGTCCAATTCTTTATGACCTCATGTGGGGTTTTCTTGGCAAAGACACTGGAGTGGTTTACCATTTCCTTCTCTGGCTCATTTTACAGATGAGGAAACTGAGGCAAACAGGGGTAAAGTGACTTACCCAGGGTCACACAGCTAGTGTCTGAGGTTAGATTTGAACTCAGGAAGAAAAGTCTTCCTGACTCCAAGCCTGGCATTGTGCCACCTAGCGGTTCAAATATAAGTGTCTATACATGTACTTATTTTTTCTTTCATTAGAATATAAGCACATAGAAAGCACAGATTGTCCCATTCTTTGCTTGGTACATAGTATACACTTAATAAATACTTGATTGATTGATTGATTCAACCATAAACAGGATAACTACATGTCAAGGATATGGTTGAAAAGATTCCCATTTCCTTTACAGGTTGCCCAAGAAGTCCCTTCCAGATCTGAAATTCTGTGCTACTAATGAACACTAGTAGAGAATGATATAATAATAAGGAACCCTTAAACTCATCTGCCCTGATTTTTAACAAATAGGGAAACTGAGACCCAGAGAGATTTGTTGTTGTTGTTTGACCTTCTTTCTCGAAGAGCACCATAACAGCAGGAGGTGATTTCATGACTTGAAGTGAATTGGATTTAAATGACAGAGTCACCAGCTTCACTCTCTCCTCCAGAGCCATCTGGGTTTAGTGGTAAGATATACATCAGACTGAAGATGGCCCTGTATGTTTTTAGGCAATTGAGGTTGCCCAGGGTCACACAGTAACTGTCAAGTGTCTGAGGCCAGATTTGAACTGGGTCCTCCTGACTCCAGAGCCAGTGCTCTATCAGCCACCTAGCTGCCCCTCCCTCCAGAGAGATTTAGTGACCCACTAAAAGATACATAAAGAGAAATGTCTCCAGGCTTCCATTCTAGTGCTCTTTTCACTACAGCACTGTCTATAGGATGAATTTCCTTTAGATATTTATCGTTCACACACACACACACACACACACACACACACACACACACACCTCCCATGACTATGAACTGTCACACAGATCCTGAAATAAGGTGGCAGCTGGAGTTTGCTGACCCTTCCCCCCACCCTGAGAACTGTGTTCTTTCAGAGATAAGGCCTCAGGGACCCAGGGCCATTGGGTTACAAATCAAGACAGCCACAGGGAGAGGGCCAATTGGAAAGGAAATGTAGCATGTCCTATCAGCTCACAGCTGGGAGAACTGTGTTCACTTCTAGCCACCACATTTTAAGAAGGACTGTGACAAACTGGAGTCTGTTGGGAGAATAGTGGCCAGGAAAAGGAAAGGACGGGTGCCCATATCTTGGGGGACTTAGAACTGACAAACACCTTTCAAACGAGCTCAGTAGAAGTTTACAATTTTTACAGCATCTTTCTCATGACAGTCCCTTGAGAGAAGCAGTAAAAATATCATACCCGTTTTATAGATGAAGAAACCGAGGTTTGAGGAGAAGACTTGTGCCCAAAGTCACACAATTAATAAACAGCAAGGCTGGGACTTTGACCCAGCGATCTTGATTCTAGGTTAGGGTCCCCTTCCTTTACACCAAGCATCTTAAGACAAATAAGCTCCCAGACTGCTACCACTGGTACCAGCAGAAAAGAAGGGCAGATGTACCTTCTGCCAGGCTGCCTGCTTTTCCTCCCCCATCCCTGTTGCCAGAGATGGGACATTTCTGCTGCAGCTTCCTGGCCCCCAGGCACCACACATCCTCTTCTCTCTGAGCATGACAGCTGAGCCATCAGGCGCCCCAGCAGCTGCCACCACCTCCACCCTCCAATAAATCGTGTGCTGATTCCCAGAGTGATATACAGTGACACTGGAGTGTGATAACACACGTCTTGCGATTCATTAGAAGCTTTCTTTGGACGTTGTGAAAAGAGCAGAGAAGGGGACAGGAGGACAGGGATCTGGCCGGCATGGATCCCTGGACAGAGTATTTCATGACCCATAGACCTCTTGGAAATGAGAATGTTTACCTCAAAGCTCAAAGAACAAAGGCCACAATGTGGGGTGACAGGTTTGGGAGAGTCAGAACAATATTGTCTCATTGACTGTTAGAGTTCAGAGGGATCTCACTTAGAGCATATATTCTTATTTGGTAAAATGGAGAATGTCAGAGGTTGAAGGAGTTTTAGAATGTAGAATCTTAGAACAGGGAACACAGAATGTTGGAGCTAAAACGGATCTTTCAACAAAGAGTGTTAAAAATCTAGAACATGGAATTTTAGAGCTTGATGAAATCTTAGAGCATAGAATGTTAGAAATGGATGAAACTTGGAAATAGATGATGTTAGAACATAGAATGTTGGAACTTGAAAGGAACCTTAGAACATAGGATGGAATATATATATATAAAGTCTATAGTCTAAAATATAGACTATGGAATATTAGACCTGGAAAGGATCTTTGAACAAAGAATACTAGTACTAGAAGAGACTTTAGAACATAAAATGATAATAATAGTTAACATTTACATAGCTCTTTTTAGATACATTATCTTATCTGGCTCATACAACAATCCCGTAAGATCGATAATATGAATATCGCTATTCCCCCATTTTCCAGATGAGGAAACTGAGGTTTATAAGGTGAGATGACTTGCTCCCAAATAGAATGTAAGCTCTCTGTGGGACTGTTTTGTGTGTATGTGTGTTTTCCCAGTATCTGAACCATAAATAATAGATGCACAGAGCTTATAAGTATCAGTCATGATTAAAACCCAGGGCTCTCCTGACTGCAAATACAGTATCCTTTCCACAATGAAAGAAAGAAACCTTGGAGATCATCCAGTTCAACCTAATAATTTTACAGATAACAATAATAGCTAACATTTATATAGCACTTACTATGTGCCAGGCACTGTGCTAGGTGCTTTACAATTATTATCTCATTTGATCCTCACAACAACTCTAGGAGAGGTAGGTACTATTATCACTCCCATTTTACAGATAAGAAAACTGAAGCAAACAGAGGTTGAGTTGCCCAGAATCTAAGTGTCTAAGGCTGGATTTGAACTCAGGTCTTCCTGACTCCAGCTATCTCCATTTTACAGATGAGGAAACTGAGGCAAACAGGGGTTAAGTGACTTATCCATGATCACACAGCTAGTAGGTGTCTTAGGCCAGATTCAAACTCAGGTCTTCCAACTCCAGGTCTGGTGCTCTTATCCACTGCACCATCTCGCTGCTCTGCTGCTCGGGTGAGAAGATATGAGGCCTAGAGGGTTTAAATGACTTACCCAGTGCCTGAGGTCAACATGATTGCTCCGTGTGTGTGTGTGTGTGTGTGTGTGTGTGTGTGTGTGTGTGTGTTCCTAGTATCTAACCCATAGTAGATGCATATAAATGTTTGTTGATTGATTTTTAAAAATCTATTTAATTCAACATACACTTTTAACTAAGTATCTCTAAATGTAAGGCACTGTTCTAGAACATATAAAAATGGGGAGGGGGGAAGTAATCTCCCTGCCTACATGATGGTTATACTCTACTAGGGAGAAGACAAGGAGCAAACCAATAAGCATGGAACGAGATACGATGCAATAGAGGCAAAAGAGAAAGCCAGACAAAATGCTCCAGTAAATTTTGTAGAGGGAGGGAGAACTTTCAGCTTTGGGAGATGGATTGGGGGGTGGGGGGGTGGGGAGGGAAGAGGTGGCACATCAAGGAAAGCAGCATGGAAGAAGTGAGACCTGAGCTGGGCTTTGGTAAAAAAAAATGCTTTTAACAGGAAGAGAAGAAGAAGGAGTTAGCTCAGGTCATAGGTGGGTTTGTTTTTTTTTTTTTTTTTTGCACTCTCATGCTTGAGGTAGAGGGCTGACTAAGAGGAGGAACAAAGACTCCAGGTACTAGGCCCATGGCAGGTGCCTCACCCACATTTGGTGACTCACCAAGGCCAAGCCTTTTCCCTGTGAAAACCCTTGGGCATGACATTTGTCCCCAACCCCTGGTCACTCACACATACCCATAAATGCATAGAATATCACACCTGGAGTCTCTTTGTCCCTCAACTGGAAGGAGTCTTAGAACACAGAATGTCAAAGTTACCAATCAATCCACAAGCACTTAAGTACCTACTATATGTCAGTCACTTGAAGCATAGAATGCCAGCCCTTGGAGGAACCTTGGAATACAGAATATTAGAGCTGAGAGATCATCTAATTAGAACAAGTCATCATTTTACAGGCAAAGAAACTGAGGCCAAGAGATGGAAAGTGACTTGTCCAGGATCACAAAGCTAAAAAGGGACAAAGATTTGTAGGATCATTGGATTTAAAGCTGGAAGGGATTTGAATTTACCCTCTGAAAGGAAATATTCCACTCTTCTGGTGGAGTATTTTATTTGGGGTTTTGATTCCTTTTTCTTCTGGGAGTTTGTACTTTAGGTCAACTGAGCCTGCAATAGCTCTTTTTGGACAGATAGTAACCAGGAAGTGAGGGGAGGACTTAGTAGGCACTAAATTAATGCTTATTGATTGATCGATTGATTGACAAGGAGAGTGGCCTGCCCAGAAATGGAGGTGGTGTGATCCCCTATGGCCCTGACCACTGAGTGCCAGGAAATAGGGTGAAGGTGCCCACCAGGACCTGGTCTTGGTCACCTCTAAGACTCTGGAGTGCTAGGGTTTGGAGCATCCAGACCTGGTTGGACATTAGGAGACCTGGGTTTCTAAAAACCAAGCAACTTTCTTCCCAGGAACCTCAGTTTCTCCCTCTCTGGAAGTCTAATAGGAGATGGTGATAATGGCTCTTTCCAGTTACTCTTGCCAGGGCCAAGGCTGGGTGAGGGGGATCTGTCATTGTTGTCTGCAGTTCTTCCCTCCCCCCACCCCACCCCACCCCCGTGCCACGTCTGCCTCTGCCCTTTATTGGCAGAACGCACCCGTTGTCAGGGAGCCTATCAGTAGGATGGAGTCCGGGGCGTTGCTGGGAGGATTATCAGATATATTTGAGTCTTTTTAATTAAATTCTTGCAGAATGAAATTCAGCGTAACACTTCCAGAAAATCCATTCATTATTCTGCCAGCCACTCTTCCGGGTATCATTGTTCCCCCTTGTCTATCAGCCTGGCGATCTCTCTATTGGGGCCGGCGCACAGTGAGGCATATCAATAGGGAGGCACACGCAGGGTTTAATGAACACCCAGAGCCCAACGCTAAAGCAATAACGTGGGCTCATTCTTCCTCCCCATCTCACGGTTGCTGAGCCCAGGACAGGCAACCCTGTCAGCTGCTAGGCAGGCCTCATTGGCCTCAGACTCCCCCAAAATGGGGCCTCTTTGACCCTCACAATCCTCCAAACTGGGGTCTCCTTAACCCTTGGACTCCCCCACATCGGATCTTCCTTTTTTCTTCAGACTCTCCTCTACTGGGGCCACCTTATTCTTAGAATAACAGGGGTCATCTTGTCTCTTCAGATTCCCTCAAACTGCAGCCTCCTGGTCTGGTCCTCTTAGAATTCCCCAAAAACTTAAGCATCCTTTCCCCTTGGACTCCCCTAAACCATTCCCCCCCCACTGTTCTTTAGCCCATCCCCCTAAAGCAGTGACTCCTTGTCCTTCAGAATCTCCCAAATTGGGGCTCCCTTATCCGTCAGACCTTCTCCAAGGCCTCCTTGTCCCTTAAATGTCCCCCAAATGAGGCTTCCCCATCCCTCAGGCTCCATCAAATGGGGACCTCTTTGACCTTTAGATTCTCCTTCACCAAGATGTCCTTTGTCCTCAGAACACAGAATAGTGAAATGTAGATTACGGAGTATTAGACTCCCCCAAACCTAGGTATCCTTTCCCCTTAGGCTTCTTCCAGCCAGGACCTCCTTGTCAGTCATGCTTCCCTAAAGGAGGGCCTCCTTGTCCTTCAGAACCCCTCCCACAAGCTTGCTCTGGTCAGCTTCCCAGGACCTGGCTGAATCCTCCACTACCCAACACCCCTTCCTGCCTTTGCTGCAAAGAGCTCTGGCAAAACATTCCCTGGGAGTAAGGAGCGGTGGCGGTGAGCTATACAAGAAGGTCGGTGTAAATGAAATTAGTTCAAGCAGCGGCCAGTGGACAAAATTAACACTATAAATAACGTGAACTCCATGGGGGGGGTGAGGGGGAATTGGGGGGGATGCAAGAGTAGAGATCTCTTTTTAGAAAAGGGGGAAACAGCTTTGGCCACCGATGTTTTCATTTTTAGTTTCCATGTTATCGTTGTTAAGTGTTCATTGCCGCAGACTCCATATCCTGGACGCTGCAGAGGAGAAGAAAGAGGGCTTGAATTTTTTTTAATTAAATCTGTCTGTTATCTCAGCTTATTGTTATTAAGTGAAACCCATTAGCAATACGTTAGGTTGCAGGGATAGACGACAGAGCCTCCCATTAGCTTATAATTTCAGAAAGCTCAAAATCAGAGTCCAAGGCCACTGGAAGTAAAGATACCCCCTCACAACCCACCCCACCCCACCCCTAATTCCCATCTAACAAAAGGGTGAGAATCATAATGACCAAAGGAACAGAACGATAGAGTTTTTAGAACAAAAAGGAACCTTAAAACATAGAATGTTGGAATATAAAGCACACTCATTAATATACCTAATATGCAATGAAGCTGCTTAGTGGTTCTGGGGACTTAGAATCAGGAGGACCTGAGTTTGAATTCTGCCACAGATATTTACTAGCTATATAGCCCTGGGCAAGATATTTAACTTCTCTCAGCTTTAGTTTCATCAACTGTGAAAAGGGGGATGATAATAGATCCTATTTCCCTGGGTTGTTGTGAGGATCAAAGGAGATAATATATGTAAGCTACTTTGCAAACCTTAAAATGACATGTGACAATTCTTATTAGGAAACAGTGCCTCCTTTCAAGGAAAATGGAGTCCAAAGAAGGATATGATGAGTAAGCAATTTAGCATGGTGCAATGGAAAGACGACTGGATTTGGAGTTAAGAGACTCTGGTACAAATCTCAGCTTTGTGAATTACTACCAGGGTGGTCTTGGGTAAGTTCCAACCTCTCTGGGCTTCACTTCCATCAATTGTAAAATGAGGGGCGAGGGGAATGACTTAGATGACCTTGAAGGTTCCTTCCATCTGTAAATCTATGATCCCACGATCTTAAGTATAAGACCAAAAAAAATGTGCTCGAACCAAAAGAAGAGATCTTGACAAAATATAGAGGTAGAGAGGTCAGGCTGGTACTCCAGGTTACCTAGATTACAGACATCCTGAAAGGAAGTGAGAACAGCTAGGTGGCCTATAGGTGATGTAGTGGACAGAACACTGGGCTTGGAATCAGGAAGACTCATCTTCCATTAGTTCAAATCCAGTCACAGACACTTACTACTTATGTGACCCTGGGCAAGCCATATGACCTTATTTGCTTCAGCTTACTTATCTGTAAAATGAACTAGAGGAAGAAATGGCAAACCACTCTAGTATCTTGGCCAAGAAAAACCCAAATGAGGTAAAAAAAAAAAAGTCAAACATGACTGAAACTACTCAACGATAACAACAAAAGGAAGTGATATGTAGTGAGGTAGAAAAGGTAGGTGGAAGCCTGATTTGGGAGAGTTTTAAGTTTCAGGTAAAGAAGTATTTTGTCCTAAAGGTAGGAGTCACTGAAAGTTTCTTTGCTGGGCTGTGAGTTGATCAGGTCTTTATATTTCAGGGATTTTTTGGCAGCTGTTATTGGAAAATAAAGAAATCAGGAGGGATTGTCCAGGAGAGAACTGATGATGGTCTCAACCGAAGCAATGGCAGTGAGATTGGAGAGAAGGGACTAAAGGTGAGAGATCTCAGAGACACAGAATCAACAAGACTTTGCAGCTTAGTGGAGAGGGAGGGGTCAAAGGCGTTGAAGATCTGAGGTCAAGGTAAATGGTGTTGCCATCAGCAGAAATAGATTTTGAAGGAGAGGAGGTTTCAGGGACAAAGGATGAGTTCAGTTTTGTATATGGTCAGTTTGAAATGTTGGCAGGACAAAGTTACCTGGCTGTAGGCAATTGGCGATGTAAGCCTGGAGCTCAGAGGAGAGATTAAGGCTGAACAGATTGAAGAACAATCTATTTCGAGATCATATGGAAGAGAGTGTAAAGAGAAAAGAGAAAAAGGCTGAGGACAGAGCCTTGGGGACTATCCCCACATGCAAGGGATGAGAGGAAGGATGATAAAACAAAAAAAGATAGGAATCAATCATTCTAAAAAACCCATTTATTGGGCACCTACAATATGCCAAGCACCATGCCAAGCAATGAAGATACAAAGACAAAAACAAAAATGTGCCCTGCCCTCAAGGAGTTTACATTCGATAGGGGGAAATGAGAAACACACACATATGTAAATACAACATAGACAAAGTAAATCGCAGGTAATTTGGGGAATGGGGAAGCACTAGCAACTGGGAGGAATCAGGAAGAGTCTCATGGAAAGAAGCAGTGCTTGAGGTTTGAAGGAAGCTGGGGATTCTTGGGGGTTGAGAGTGAGCAACGAGTGTGTTCCAGGCATCTGGGACAGTCTGTGCAAGGCCAGAGATAGGAGATGGAAACCCGTGTGTAAGGAATATCCGGTAAGCTAGCTGGCTGCAATGGGCAGTGCGAGAAGGAGAATGATGCATAATTAGCCTGGAAAGGTAGGCTGGAGCCGGGTTGTGAAAGACTTTAATTGCCAAACAGAAGAATTTGTGCTTTGTCCTAGAATACCCAGGGAAACACTGAAGTTTAATGAGCAAGGGAATGGTGTGTTCAGACCTGTGGGCTTTATGAATATCACTTTGGCAGCTGCACGGAGGATGGATTATGGAGGGAAGAGCCTGGACCATTAGGAGGTTATTGCAATAGTCCTGGTAAGAGGTGATTGGGGCATGAATGAAGGTGATAGCTATATGACTGGATAAAAGGCGATCAATGGATAGGAGAGCTGTATCTTGTTGCAGGTCAAGGGAGGGGAGAATATACAGACCCAGAAGGTGGTCAGCAGTGTCAAATGCTGTAGAAAGGTCAAGGTTCATGAGCACTGAGAAAAGGACATTGAATCTGAAAATTAAGGGGGCACTGCAAGAAGTTAGGAGAGAATTTTCAGTCGAGTGTCGAGGATAGAAAACAGATAGCAGAGATCTAAGGAGTGGGTGGGTGGTAAGGAAGTAGAGGCAGCAAGTGGAGCATACTCTTTCTAGGGGGTTGTTTAGCAGAGAAAAGAAGAAAGATAAGATGATGGCTCGAGACACCGAGAAGACAGGGCCAAGGAAAGAATTTTTCAGAATACAGGAGACTTGAACATGTTTGTTGGCAATGGGGAAAGGAGTTAGAGGTAGGGGGAAAGGAGAGACAGAAAGAAATAGAGTCAGAGACAGAGAGAGACAGAGAAAAACAGAATGAGACAGAGACAAGGACAGCGATAGAGAGACAATTATAGCCAGGCAGGCAAGGAAATAGAGACAGAGACAGAGACAGACAGAAACACAGACACAGAAAGACAATTATAGGCAGGCAGCCAGAGACAGGTAGACAGAAACACAGACACAAGAGATAGACAATCAGAGACCAAGAGACAGACACAGAAAGGAAATAAGGGACAGAGAGAACCAGAGACAGGAGACAGAGAGACAGAATGATTGATGAAGAGAAGGGAGCAGTTGAGATCCAGGACAGAAAGGGAGAGATCAGTCTTAGCATGAATGGGGGACTCTGACACCATTGGGAAGGAGCAGAGGATGAGTGAGGACCTGGAGAAGTCTGAGGCATGAAGGATGGCATTGCAAGAGCTCGTAATGAATGGATTTGGCAAAATAGAAAGCAAAGTCAGCTGTGGAGAGGAGGTGGGGGTGGGAGAGAGGAGAGGGGCTATGGAATAGCTTCTGGGTAGAGTATGATTGAAAGTCCATCAGAGAAGAAACAGCGATAAGTGTTCAGTTAAGATTCAGTAACATGAGGAAACAAACCCTGTTTGATGTGGGGAGTAAGGACGGGAAGTGGGAAAGGGAGGCAGATTTGAAAAGTAAATAGAATTTTAAAACACACAAAGTCTTTTTTATTGAATGTGCAGTGGAATAACCCAGAGTGTTTCACCCAAACCAAATTTCATAGAAATCCAAGCTAAGTCTCAGGAAGGAGGGAAAAGGAGGGATGCAGGGAGATAAGAAAGTAGTGCCAGATGGGACAGAAATGGGACAAGCACCAGGAAGAGGGTGGGTTCCCACTTCTAAGAGAAAATGGAGGGGCGGCTAGGTGGCACAGTGGATAGAGCACCGGCCCTGGAGTCAGGAGTACCTGAGTTCAAATCCGGCCTCAGACACTTAACACTTACTAGCTGTGTGACCCTGGGCAAGTCACTTAACTCCAATTGCCTCACAAAAAAAAAAACAACACAAAAAAACAAAAAAACAAACAAAAAAAAAAAAAAGAGAGAAAATGGAGTCCCCCTGTCCCCTTGCCCATATGAATCCTTTATTCTCCTTTGAGAAAATCCAGTGTTTATGAGGACCTGCAGGTGAGAAGCTGAGGCCTTTCATTTCCACATGAGACCATTCAAATAACAGAATCCTGGAGTTAGAAGACTTTTTTGAGGTCATCTAGTCCAACTCCTGACCAATGTAAGAATCTCCTCTATCAGGCCCTCAATAAGTGAGTCATCCAGCTGTTGCTCGAAGGGATACAATTTCTCTGAGACTCAGTTTCCCTATCTGTAAAATAAGGGTTTAGGGCAGGATAATCTCTAAGGTCCATTCTAGCTAAAAATCCCATGGCAGCATAACCTCTGGTGACAGGCTTTTCCTGACTTGCCAAGGCAGCTCATTCCACAGCTGAGAACCTCTGAGTGTTCCACAAAATTCTTTCTTTTGTTGAGCCAGGATGTGCTTCCCAGTAACTTCTCAGATCCTTCATTAGTCCTGGACCTGTGTAAATGTGCTGGGTTTGGTACAACAGTAGTCAGATACTGTTATAGGAAGGTGGATGCAGTCTAAACTGAGGTGTGATGGGCAAGGGTTCTATTGTTCCAACTGGGGTCAGACTTATTATTTATCACCAGGGGGCATCATGAGACCTGGGCCTGAATTCTGACTCTGCAACTTGCCAGCTGTGAGCTTGGAAAAGAAGTTATTTGACTCTGCCCTCTGGGTCTCAGTTTCATCATCTACAAAATAAAAATTTTGGGCTAAATAACCCTTGAGGTCCCCTCCAGTTCTACTAGCTGTGTGATCCTGGGCAAGTCACTTAACCCTGCTGGCCTCAGTTTCCTCATTTGTAAAATGAGCTGGAGAAGGAAATGGCAAACCTCTCCAGCCTTTCTTGGGATCATGAAGAGTCAGACACAACTGCAACAACTGAACAATAACAATAACAATAACAACCAGTTTTAAATTCCACAACAGGGGAAATAAGAATTTGTCAAACGCCTACTATATTCCCAACATTATGCTAAGAGCTTTTCACAAATATTATCTCATTTGATCCTCACAACAACCCTTTAAGGTAGGTGCTGTTATTATCCTCAGTTTACAATTAAGGAAATCAAGATTAATTGACTTAGCCAGTCATACAGCTAGAAAGTGTCCGAGGCTGGATTTGACCTCGGGCAAGTAGGCGGTGCCTTGGGTAGAGTCAGGATAGAAGATACATGGATATATACATATTCTGTGTGTGTCCCCAAACTAGTGGTTTCATCCATGCTAGGTGGCTCAATGGATAGAGTATTGGAGTCAGGAAGACCTGAGTTCAAATGTGGCCTCAGACACTTAATAGCTGTGTGATGCTGGGCAAGTCACTTAACCCTGTTTACTTCAGTTCCCTCATCTGTAAAAAATGAACTGGAGAAAGAAATGATAAACCACTCCCGTATCTTGGCCAAGAAAACCCCAAATGGGGTCACAAAGAGTCAGATATAACTGAACAACCTGGAGTCAAAACAAAACAAAACAAAACAAAAACAAACAAACAAACAAACAAAAAACCAACCCAACTTCCTGACTCCACGCTCCAGTATTCTATCCACTGCACCACCAGCTGTCTCTGTTACTTTGTTAGCTGTCTCAATTCCATAATCATTCATTGGAATAGACCTTCCAGACTGTGCATGGGATTGTACTAGACCTGGTGCTCCCCCACTTCTCTCCCCCTCTCCCCTCTCCCCCATCTGCTGCCCCCAGCTCCCAATAACTCAGTGCTTTCAAGGTTGTGTACATCTGCAGAGAGGGCACTCCCAACCCTGGCCCACGACGAAGGAGCGATGTGGAAATTGTAACAGTGTGTGACCCACCCCACCCCCGAGCTGCATCTGCTCCCCACCTCCCTTGGAGGGGTTCACGCATCAGGGAGCAGGCGCACAGTGGAGCTTGAGAAGGGGAGGAGGGAAGGAGAGGGGGACTGTACATCACTCATGACCCTGCCAGAGCCCAGGGGCCCAGCTCCATTCCTGGCTGTGTGATTTACAGGACACCCCAGCCGTGAGTATGCAAACGCTCAGCTTTCTGACCTCCTTGAGAGTAAGGAATTACCTGGTGATTTTTTTTTGCCTTCCCTGTTTGATGCCTCTTTCACCTGTTTCCCAGGGCTGCACTGGGCTCCCTTCCATTGGTGGAGAGGCCGCCTGCACAGCAGCTGGCTGGAGCCACGAGACTAAGACTTGTTCGGCATCCAGGCCTGAATGATTAAGCCAGTCGAGGTCCAGACTGAAAGATCAGAGACTTGTAGGATTTAGAACTGAGGGGAACCTTCCAGATCAGCTAGTCCAGTGCTTCTCGATCCAGGGGCCAAAGACTCTGAGGGAGTTGTTAGGTTAGTATGAATCCAAGTGTGCCCCAAGCATCTGGTCACTGATTCAGCGCCAACAAAATATGTTTTGTGACTCAGCATAACAAATAAGTGAGCATCCCTTCTGTGGATGAGATAAATAATGCGAAGTGCACAGAGAGATGAGTATTATTATCTATACATATTATAGAGAGAGAGGCCAGTGGTGTAATGCCCAGAGGGTGAGCCTTGAGGTCAGGACATCCTGGGGTCAAGACCTGCCTCTGTGGCCCTGGGAAAGTGACTCTATCTCTTGGTGTCCTGGACAATTCTCTAAGACTATAAGTTGCAGAGCAGTTGCGAATCTGTGATATTTTGCCAGGCACTGTGCTAAGTGCTTTACAATTATTATTTTATTCAAACCTCACAAAAACCCTAGGAAGTAGGTACTATTATTATCCCCATTTTACACAGGAAGAAACTGAGGCAAACAGAAGTTAAGTGGCTTCCTGGGGTCCCACAGTTAGTAAGTGTCTGAGGTTGGATCTGAACTCAGGTCTCCCTGACTCCAGACCCAGTACTCTATCCACTGTACCACCTAGCATGGACAAAATCACTGTTTTGGACCCGCCCCCCAAAGTATACATCCATACATATACCTGTATCCCCTAAACTCATGCACTTATAGCTATGTCTTGATATATACATATATCTACATATAATGCATATATGTGGGTATACAGAAACACTGTGTGTATATGCATGCATATAGTATATATATGTGTGTATATACATATATATGGAGCAGCTAGGTGTAGAGTCAGGAAGACTCATCTCCCCGGGTTCAAAATTGGACTCAAACACTTACTAGCTATGTGAGAGTAGGCGAGTCACTTAACCTGTTGCCTCAGTTTTTTCATCTGTAAAATGAGCTGGAGAATTAAATGGCAAACCACTCCAGTATCTTTGCCAACAGATTGTGTCACAAAAAATTGGACATGGCTGAAAAAATGACTGTACAACAACAAAATACACACACACACACACGCACGCACGCATGCACACATGCACACACACATATGTACAGATACATAAAAATATATACATACTCGGGGATAGCTAGGTGGCACAGTGGATAGAGCACCGGCCCTGGAGTCAGGAGTACCTGGGTTCAAATCCAGCCTCAGACACTTAACACTTACTAGCTGTGTGACCCAATTGCCTCACTAAAAAACAAAAAAATATATACATACATATTTGCTGTCTCTTATTATGAGTATTACTTATAAGGCTACAACTTTTAAATATATGTAGATGTTATTGTGATTTAAAAAAACAAATTCTAACTTAAAGCTCTCGTTGAGCTAGCTTTAAAATGCTGCTGACAAATGTTGGTTTTTATTATCCTGTCTTTTCCAAATCAATGCATGCCAATAATATGATGACCATCAGGTAGGGGGTCCATGAAACTTTTTTATATTAAAAGGGGATCCTTATACTCAAAAATTTGGGATATGGTGATCTAGTCCAACCTTCTCCTTTTATAGATGAAGAATCAGATGAAGAGCCAGAGATGACAAGCAACTTTCCCAGGGTAGGACCCCAGGAGAACAAGGATTCAAATATAGCTTGCTGTGATGGATTTGAATTCAGAAGACTAAGGTTGAAATGCTGGGGCCACTCTTTCGTTAGTTAGTAAGCATTTGCTATGTTCTTACTTTACACCAGGCTCTAAGCTAAGTACTAGAAATATAAAGCAAACCAATAATAATAACAATAACAATCCCTACCCTCAAGGGGCTTACAGTCTAATGGGGGAGACAACATGTAAATAAACAGGAACATTCTCTCTTTCTCTCTGTATGTATGTATCTATATATGTATGTGTGTGTGTGTCTGTGTGTATGCACACACAGCCAGTGAAAAGACAGAGAAGAGAGATGGAGGGTCATTAGTGGGGAACATCAAGTGTGTTGATTGACTGAGTGACTGATGACTGAATGTAATGGGATCATAGAATTTGTTGAGGGGAGTCAAGTTTAAGAAGACTAAAAGATTTGAAAGGGCTTATGGAAGGATTAGGAAGGTCTTTACATTTCAAAAACTATTTATTTGATCCTGGAGGTAATTCTCATTGAGTAGGCCTCTGACTTGCCCTTTGGAAGAATCACCTTCATAGCTGAATGGATGATGGATTGGAATGGGAAGAGACTAGAGGCAGGGGGAGGAATTAGAAGGCTACTGTTAATACCTAACAACTGCATGACCTTGGGCAAGTCACTTAACATCTTTTGGTTTCTTTTTCCATATCTGTAAAACAGGGATAATTACACCTATTTATCTATCTATCTATCTATCTATCTATCTATCTATCTATCTATCTATCTGTCTGTCTGTCTGTCTGTCTGTCTGTCTGTCTATCTATCTATCTATTTATCTATCTGTAAGGATCAAATAAGCTGATCTACAGAAACTTTATGGAAATGTTAGCTATTAGCTATTTGTAAATGATAAAACCCCATAGAAATGGTAAGTTATTATAATTTTCTTCCCACTATACTACCCCAAGACGGGGAAGTCTGAAACAACCTTTCCCACTTCTGACCTCTCTTTTTATATGCACCTCTCTAGTCTACTCAGCGTCCTGGGGTGCCAGGGTGACCTGTGTTTATCCTCTTTTCAGGGAGAAGATGTGAGCCTCAGAGCTAGAAGGCTCTCAGAAGAGAAACCCATTCTGCAGGGTCTACTCCCCAAGCTGGCACTTTGATTCAAGTCCAGGCCAAGGGATAGATGGTGTCTGCTGTCCTTAGTGCACCAAGGCTGAGCACCAGAGGTGGCTCCTTGGCCACAGCATCTCAAGTGGTTGCTTGTGTTGTTATTGTTGAGTCGTTTCAGTTCTGTCAAACTCTCCATGACCCCATTTGGGGTTTTCTTAGCCAAGATACTGGATGGGTTTGTTGTTTCCTTCTTCAGCTCATTTGACAGATGAAGAAACTGAGGCAACCAGAATTAAGTGATTTACTCAGGGTCACTCAGGTTGTTGTTGTTTGTTGTTTGTTCTCAAAGAGGACCATGACATCAGGGTGATGGCATGTCTTGTAGTAAATTGGATTTAAGTGAGGCAGAATTGTGCAAAGTCACCAGCCTCACTTCTCCTGAATCATCTGGTCCAGTGGCAAGATATACATCAGGAAGACTAGAGATGGTTTCAAATGTTTAAGGCAACTGAGATCAAGTTACTTGTCCAGGGTCACACAACTAGTAAGTGTCTGAGATTGGATTTGAATTCAGGTCCTCTTGACCCCAAGGCTGGCATTCTATCCACTGAGCCACCCAGCTGCCTGGCTACTTGTAGTGGTTTGGTAATAAAAAGATCTAAGTTTGAATCCTACCTCTCACATGTATAAGTTGTTTGAGCCTGAGCAAGTCATTTCCATTCTCTAGACCTCAACTTTCTCCTCTGTAAAGTTCAGATGACACCCTAGTACTGGGGATGGAGAGTTAGCCTTGGGGTCAGGAAGAGCCCCCTCTGACAGCCCTGGGATCACAGACAAGTATACTACTTCACCTGTGAATGTCCTCAGGAACTCAGACCCTCAGTGACACTCCAAGGTCATAAGCTGCAAAGGAGCTGCCAGTTCCCAAGGGCAGAAGGAATTTCTATACAGGGAGTTCCCTGGACCAGATAAAAACACAGATCCATCCCCCACACACACAGCCCCCCAAAATGAAGATCAATAAACCTTATGTGACCAACCTGCCAGGTTGTTGTAAGGAAAGATTTTGTAAACTTTAACACATTGTAGAAATGGAAGTTCTTGTGAGAGTAATGTGAGAACTGGATCTGATTTTTAGGGCCTGTATATGGGAGATCCTGGCTGGTCTTGGCCTGGTGCCCACCCCCTATAAACATATACCTCATCTTGATGATAAGACAGCTCACATTCTTGTAGCACTTTGGAAGCACAAAGCACTTTACACACATTGCCTCATTCAATTCCCACAGCAGGCCTAGAAAGCAAGTCTTGCCAGGATTATTATTCCCATTTTACACTTGAGAAAATTGAAGTCCAGAGATGGTAAGTGAGTCGCCCAAGGTCACACAGCTAGGAAGTGGAAGATCTTGAACTTAATATTAATCAAATATTACATTTTGACACCATTTTCAGGTTCACAACAACCCCATAAAATAGACAGCATATAAATATTTTACAGACTGGGAAACGAAGGCTTGGAAATTGAAAGTGTCATACAGTCAATGAGTCTAGGTTCTGGGGACTCTATCTTAGGTCCTTTGATTTCAAATCCCATTTGAGATGATATGGCCCTGAACCCAGGACCCTTTTCTCTGCATCCATGGTTCTGCACCTGTACATTAAGACTGCAAAGTCTTTGCAAGGGGTCCCTGAAGCCTTTAGATTCATAAAGAAGCAAACATCCTTTGAATAGCATTTATAAATACTATCTTTCCCATACACATTACTACTTTTCAAGTGCTGAGAGGAATAGCTACTGAGATTAGTAAAATGAAACTCAATTTAAAAAAATTTTAATGAGTAAAAGCATTATTAAATTTGTTAGTTTTTGGCAGTCATCGTGTATTTTCTTAATGAATGATACTAATAATATAATTGCTAATATTTGGGAGGTCCACAAATTTTTTTTATATAAGACATGGACATGCTTAGAAGTTCTACAACAGCCACGTTGAGCTCAAATAGAAATGAAGGTCAGTGATCTATACATAAGGATGTCTGAGGGCTGCATATTGACTTAGTTTTAAAATGTAATGTTACCTATGTCTTGGGGTTTTTTTATTATTTTGTGAAATATTTCCTGATTACATTTTAATCTGGTCTGAACCACATTTGGGAGGGTTGTGGGCTTCCTATCTGACACCTCTCATTTGCAGGATCATAGACTAAGTGACAGAAAGCACCTTCAAGACCTTGTGATTCAGCCCCCTTGTTTTAGGGGTGAGTAAAGCCCAGACAGGAGAAGGAATCTTCTCTGATTGTGAGTGGCATAGGTGGCACTTGAGACCCAGGCCTCTGAAACCAAATCCAGGGCTCTTTCCATTGGACCAAAATGACTTGAGTCAGAGTCTAACTTATTAATTCATTTTTCAATCTGAACCAAAGACTTACTAGGTATATATTTTCACCCCCAAGAATATTTATGTATTGCCAGGGATAGTATCCCAGGGTCCAGATCCTGGCTCTGCTATTTCCTTGCAGTATGACCTTGGGCAAGTCACTTGTCCTTTATGGGTCTCAATTTCCTCCTCTATAAAAATGAAGGGGTTGGATTAGATGATCTCTAAGGTCCCTTTCAGCTCTAAATCCTATGCAACATATAGATTCAAGGCTAAAGACCGGACTGGGGGGAGGGGGGTTAGAGGAAGGGGGTCAGGCGTCCTGCTCAGTGTTTGTCACAGATCAGAAACACTCGCCCTTTGACAGATGCCCCGTAGATCTTCCCGTCCCAGCTCGCCCATCTGAGGACCATGTGTTCTCAGGCTGGCAGATGAATCCTGCTGGGGTGAGCCCAACCCGGACTCAATTTTCCCTTTTATAGGAACCATCCCTAACCTTGGCTTGGTGTTTCTGCTCCCAGGGGGAGCAGTGGCTCTTTCCGGGGTAGTCCCGGAGATGCAGGAGGACATAAGGAAGGAACGAAAGATTCATAGCCCCATCAAACAGTGATCCTGCCTCTTCCCTGGGGCTCTGAGGGCCCTTTAAGCAGTTATAAATAACAGCAAAGGGGAGGTAGATAAAAAGATGCTGAGTTTAAAGGTCTTAGTCTTACTAGAGGAGACTCAAGCTCAGTTTCACAAAATCACAGACTCTCAGAGGCTGAAGGGACCTCAGAGGTCATCCAGTCTTTTCCCCTCTCTCTTAGAAAACGGGGTCCGTTTCCTCAGCAGGAATTTTTCTTACATAGAATATGATAACGGCTCTCATTTCTATCTTACTTGAAGTTTTACAAAGACATTTCTTTCCTTACAAAAGTCTTGTGAAGGTGGTAGGATAAGAATTATTATTCCCATTTTACAGAAGGAAAAACTGAGATTGAGAGAGGGTATATGACTTGCCTGAGGTCACTGACTACTAAATATCAGAGCTGGAGCTGATATTTTCATAGACATTGTGTTCAAAGGGATGGTAGAGGACATCTACCAAGCCCTATGTCCTTTCTTTCCATTGACAAGAAAGGTTGATGGTCTTCGGGGGCAAGGAGTAGGAAGGAGTCTCATTGGTGCAGAACAAGTATCTGTCCCTACTCACACCCATTTTCTAACTTTCTTTTCAGACCTTGGATATCATCTGGTCCATCCCCTTACCTGAGCACCGAATCCCTCCCACTACGGTTCTGCCATGAGGCCATCCAATCTCTGCTCGGAGATTCCCCAATGTAGTCTATTTGACTTCTGGACTATTCTCATTGTTAAAGAATTTTTCTTTATGTTGAGCATTAATGTACCCTGGGGTAAAGTAAAATGGGCCTAACCAATCCTTTTCCATAAGCCAACCTTTCACGTCCTAAATGAAAGCTATCAGGTCTCCCCTTTAATCTTCTCAAGGATAAACATGCTCACCTCCTTGCACTGATCTTGATGTATCATGGTCTCCAGTCCCCTCCCCATCCTGGATGTCCTCTTCTTAACATCCTCCAGCCGGCCAATGTCTTTCCTCCATTGTGTTCCCCCCACCCCCGCCTTCCAAATATGGTCTGTCCAAGGCAGAGGGTAGAGACTTTGGTTCTGGACAGCAGCTGTGGGACTACCTTGGTGAAGCAGGGAGGGCAGAAAGAGTCACTCACTCTCTTCACCCCTCAGGGACTCAGTTTCCTTAGTATCAGTTCTCTTTGTGAGAATCAAGAAAAAAAGGTGAGAAAGACATGGGCTAGATCAATGCAGAGCAGCCCAAAGGAGATCCGAGTTCCCCTAGGAGACTCCCTTGACTCAGGGCTTGCCCAAAGGGTTTATGGAATTCCAGGATCTCAGAACCAGAAGTTACCTTGGAGGCCATCATCCAGCACTTGCTTATGTGAGTAATAGTCGCCCTTTTACATTATCCCCAACAGGTGCTCATCGAACTTCTCCCTAAAGACCTCTGGGGACTAGGGTTCACACTCACTCTGGAGGGAGCCCAGGCTACTTAAAGACAGTTCATTGTTAAACAAGACAAAACAAAAAGAGATCTCCTCATATAGCACATATAAATCATATTGCTAAGGTTCTCTTCACCTCTAAATCTTCCAGGCTCATTTTCATCAGCTCTGACTCTTCAGAAGTTCCTCCTTGTATGGAGCTTAAAATGCATCCCCCTGAAACTTCACCCAGTTGCTCCTAATCCTGTCCTCAGGGGCCAGAATAAATCGAATTCTCTATGACAATCCTTCACATTCCTGGTATGGGGGAAGGAATGCTAGGCTTGGAGAAAGAAGATCTGAATTAGATTTCTGACTCTGACAGCATTACCTTAGCTATGTAAGTGACTTGACTGCCCCTGGAAAAATCACTTCCCTTCCCTAGCCTCAGTTTCCTCTCCTGTACACTAGGTATAAAGTTCTTTGCACCGCCAACCGCACAGGGTTGTTGTAAGGAAAATGTTCTGTAAACCTTAAAGGGTTATTGCAAGGGTTATAGCTGTTCATAATGACAGAGGGGTGGGTTGGTGCTGTGTGCACTGGAAGCATTCAGGAAATAGTAGTTGCTAGTTTGAGAAGATTTCCAGATGAGTGATTAAGTGATGCTGAAGGATAGACCGGAGCTGGGAGGTGGGGGTGGGATGAGGGCCGTGCTGTGGCCACTCCTGACTCCTCAAGCCAAAGAGGTTCGGAGCCAGCAGAGGGGTTGAATAAATGGCCAGTTCAGCCCCTATCCTCAGTATGAGCTCCACCCACAAGAGTACCTTGCTCTCTGCTTCCATCTTCTGGCACAATCTGTTCACCACATTCAAACTGGCCTGTTTCAGAAACTGAACTGCCCAGATCTTCAGAGTGGAGAAATCACGTCAGTAGAATCATTGAAGAAGAGCATCTCAAAACCAAAAGGGACCCTGGAAGTCATTTAACTCAAACCGTGCCTAGAGCACAAAACTGCTCAAAAGTATAATTGATTGGGGCAGCTAGGTGGTGCAGTGGATAAAGCACCAGCCCTGAACTCAGGAGTACCTGAGTTCAAATCCGACCTCAGACACTTAACACTTACTAGCTGTGTGACCCTGGGCAAGTCACTTAACCCCAATTGCCCTGAAAAAAACCAAACCAAAACAAAAATAATAAAATATAACTGATCGATAGTCTTTTAGCTTCTTTTCAGACATTTCCAGTTATGGGGAGATCATTACCTCATGGGTGGCCCATTCTATTTCTAGACACCTACAAATATTTCAAGTTCTCCTTACACAAAACTAAGAAAAGCAGTATGGTAGAGTGGATAAAGATATAGCCATGGAATCAGGAAGAACTGGGCAAAAGTACCGCTTCCAAAATATCATGGGCAAGTCACTTAATCTGTCAACCTCCCCCAGACAACTTTTAAAGACTATAAATTGGAGATGTTATTGATCTGCAATGGAGAGAGAATATACACCTGGATTTCCCTTTAGTGATGAAAATTATAAAGTTTAGAACCTTATAAAGATACTGAGCCAATATCTGTTTCCTTATAATGTGCATTCATTTATTGACTCAATTATTTATCCAACAAACGTTTATTTATTAGGCACCTACCATTTGCTGCCTCTACGTCTAGAAGCAGCATGGTATGGTGGATAGTGTTGAACTAGGAGTCAGGAAGACCTGGACTCAAATGCTGCCTTAGACACCTACTAGCTGAGTGACTCTGGGTAAGTCATTTAAGCTCTCTTGGCCTCTGCCCCTCATCTGTAAAATGAAGGGGCTGGTTTAGATGACCTGTAAAGTCCCTTCAGCTTCTAGATCTAGGACGTGATGTTCTGCACCCAGAGAGATACAATATGCAAATAAATTAGACACAGTCCCTGCCCTGGATCTTAATCAAATAAGAGACATGAAACATCCACACAGATACATATAACACAAACTGGAATATAAGGATATAAAAGGGACTGAGAACAATATGCAATGAGTGAGAAATCATGGAAGAGAAAGTGTAGTGCCCCTTGGGAATGGCATTTGCTCTAGGCCTTGAAGGGCAAATATTCTAGAACAATTTCCTAGCCAATCATTTACTAGATTGACAGGCATTTATTATGTGCTTACTATATGTCAGAAACTATGCTAGGCACAGATACACACACACACACACACACAAAAGCAAAAACATTCCCTGCCCTCAAGGAACTTACATTTTAAGGAGAGAAGCAATATGTCTACAAATTGGTACATACAGCATGTTGACAGAATGTATGAAGGTAACCTTAGGTGGGAAGGCATTAGCAGCTGAGGAGACTAGGAAAGGTAGGAAAGGAAGGTTGGCCACATGGAACAGGCTCAGCTATGATGAAGCCTCCTTAGTTATGAATGAGATCATAACTTATGACTTAAGATCATTGAATGTAACCCACTGACTTGACAGAGTGAGACAGTTTAAGTGACTGATCTGAGGTGAAACACTTCATGAGTGGCAGTGCCAGGAATTCTAAAGGGGGAAGTGAAGAGGGAAAACCTTATGAGCATGGAAGAGACAGTCTCTATAAAGGCATGGAGACAGGAGGTAGTATGTGCTATGTGAGGGACAGCAAGTATGGCTGCACCTTAGAATCTCAGAGAGGAAAATAATGCACAAGCAAGGTTGGAAATGCAGGAAGAGGCAAAGCATGAAGAGATTTAAATGCTAAATAGAGGGTTCCTGGAGCAAATAGGGAGCTGATGAAGTATATTGAGCCATGAGAGGTCACATGATCAGAACTAAGATCTAGAAAAATCACTTTGGCTGCTGTGTGAAGGGTGGGTTGGGATGTGGGGGAGAGATCTGAGGCAGGAAGACCAATCAGGAAGCTGTAGCAATGGCAATAAGCAATGAGGGCCTGAGCTAGGGGATGGCTGCGTGAGTAAAGAAAAGGGAATGTCTAAGAGATCCTTTGTGGAGATAGAAAGAAGATTTGGCAATGGGTTGCATATGTGGGATGAATGAGAGTGAGGGGGTGGAGGATGATATTGAGGTTATAAACCTGAGAGACTGGAAGGAATGATGGTTATTTGACAATAATAGAGAAGTTTGGAAGAGGGATGGATCTAAGGCAGAAATGATTAATTCTCTTTGGGGCATATTGAGTCTGAGATGACTATGTGAAATCCAGTTTAAAAGTTCCAGTAGGCAATTGGTGATGTTGCTTAGAGACCACGGCTGAGTTTATAGATTTGGGAATTATTTGCCTACAGATAATTGAACCCAGTGGAGTTGATGAAAATGCCAAATGAGAGCGTATAGCTGGAAAAAAGAATAGGCACCAGGACAGAGCTTTTAAGAAACACCAAAGTCAGTGGGCATGGCGTAGATTAAAATCTAGCTTCTGGAGGGAAGGAATTTGGAACTCAAAACTTGAGATAAAAATGTTTATTTAAAAAATAAAATGCATAGAAGAGGAAAAATAAAAATAAAATCTAGCTTCTGATATCGGGAAGAATCAGTCAGAGAGGAAAGAAGAGAACCAAGAGAGAAGTGTCATGAAAACCCAAAGAGGACCGAGATCCGGGAAGAAGCAGTAGCCAAGTGTCAAGGAGCACAGAGAGGTCAAGAAGGGTTGAGAACAGTGAGAAGGCTGTTAGATTGGAAAATTAAGAGCTCACTAGTAACTGTGTGGAGAGAGCAATTTCAATTAAATGATGAGGCCAGAAGCCAGATTTCAGAGGCTTTAGAAGAGGGGAAGATTGACACATACTAGCTGTGTGACCCTGGGCAAGTCACTTGGTCCTCATTGCCCCGCAAAAGAAAGAAAAAGAGAAAAAAAAAAGAAGAAGAGGGGAAGAGATGTAGAAGTGGAGGCATTCAATGCAGAAAGCTTTTTTTTTTTCAAGGAGTTTAGCTGAGGAGTTAAAGGATAATAGTAAGGGTGGTAGGCTCTAGTGAGTGTTCTTTTAAAAAAAATAGGTAATATTTATTCATTTACCTAGAACACCACTTTTCCTCCCCAGGACCAATTTGAGATAGCGCTGAGTCTGGCTAGCCTAGAAGAATAGCAACAATGATGATAAGGTGGGGCAGCTAGATGGCACAATGGTTAAAGCACCGGCCCTGGATTCAGGAGTACCTGAGTTCAAATCCGGCTTCAGACATTTGACACTTACTAGCTGTGTGACCCTGGGCAAGTCACTTAACCCCCCATTGCCTGCAAAAAAAAAAACCAAAAAAAAAACCAAAAACAAAAACAAAAACAAAAAACAATGATGATAAGGCAAGATGTGTCCTGTTACCAAAAACTCAAGGTTCATATTAACCTTAAATACTTCTCAATGACTCTTTGGTTCATTCCCCAACCTCAGAACTTTCAGTGAGGCCCATAACCTAGTACAGTCAGCCCACAAAAAGTCACTCAAGTGGCTACACAGATCTGACTTGCCAACCTCACTCAGTGGTCCCTAACATTCGTACTAAGATCTCATCCCTTCCTGGAGTGAGGCAGTCCAAATTGCCCAGAGACCTACAGAAACATAAAGAAAGAGCTAGGTGGGGCAGCTAGGTGGTGCAGTGGATAGAGCACCGGCCCTGAAGTCAGGAGTACCTGAGTTCAAATCCGGCCTCAGACACTTAACACACACTTACTAGCTGTGTGACTTTGGGCAAGTCACTTAACCCCAATTGCCTCACTTAAAAAAAAAAAAAGAAAGAAAGAAAGAGCTAGGCGGCGGGTAGCTAGATGGAGCAGTGGATAAAGCACTGGCCCTGGATTCAGGAGGACCTGAGTTCAAATCCGACCTTGGACACTTGACACTTACTAGCTGTGTGACCCTGGCCAAGTCTTAACCCTCATTGCCCAACAAACAAAAAAGACAACAACAAAAAAACCAAAACAAACAAAAAAAAGAAAGAGCTAGGCACGCTGGCGCAGAGGGGCAGAGCCAGTGGCTGCTGTCACAACACTGCCATGATGCCAAAGGCCTAGGTGCCTAGGATGACTCCTGTTTCTATAGCAGGTTAAGATTTAGAAAGTATTTGCTCAGGGCGCCCCCTGTGATGTATAGAGAACAAGACTCTCCACTCTCCATTTATAAATTATGAAATTGGGGAAGTGACTTGTCTAGTGTCACTGATATGTGATCCTATAGGTGACTAATATGTGACTAATAGTTTGGACTCAAGGCCAGGTCTTCTGCTGGCTATATTCAGGTTTTCCCTAGGTAGGAAAGAACCAAGCCTTTCCTAACTGGGAGGCTAACCCTAAGGGAATAGTTTGCCTTTGGAAGGTTCTTGGTGGGAGCAGGGAGCGAGCAAGTACAAAAGACCAGGGCTCTGGCTTTACAGGACCAACAGCTGTTCTGTGCTGTGTTGTATTTGGACAGGGCCGTAAGCTCTGGGAAAGAGGCCTGGGGCCAGGGTCTGGGCAGGAGTTTCACACACCCAGCTGGAGCAGGAACCCAAATCCCTCCTGGGGGAACAGCTCCAATCACAGACTCCCAGGATCCTCCACCTCAACCCTGGCAGAAGCCAGGAGCTAGGAGAACAGGCCCAGCCCAAGGGTGAACACAGCACTCATCAGGGAAACGAAGCTACCTCTTCCCCTATGAGACTGGGCCTTCCTCTGAGAATCACAGTGTCAAAGCTGGAAGAGATCGTAGAACCTGGAGTAAGGGCAGCAGCAGCAGCAGCAGCAGAATGCTTATATAGCCCCTTAAGAGGTGCACAGTAGTCAATACATATTACTTCATTGGATCCTTAATTAAGCACATAGAAAGTTAGAGCCCAAGGTCCCTTTGAACAGTGGTAACACGATGTAGCAGAAAGGGTGTTCCATTTGGAGCCAAAGGACCTGGGTTCAAACTCTGGCACTGCCACTTAGGAAGTGTTCCACCTCAGATAAGTCACTTCCACTGTCTGGGTCTCACTCTCTTTCTCTGTCAAGTCAGTGGGTTACACTCAGCAACCTCAAGTCATAAGCCTATGATCTTGTTCACACCTAAGGAGGCTTCATTCTAGCCAAGCCTCCTCCATATGGCCAACCTTCCTCTCCTACCAATAAAACCAACAAACTAGCTAGTTGCTCATATTTGATGGTTTCAAAATAATTGGGATTGCTCTTTTCCACCTTTTTTTATTGTTAAAGTTGGAAATTTCAAGTCGGGATGAAAACCCTTTAAATGAGTTCAATACGAGTTTAAAGGGCCAGACTAGAATCAACAGGACTTACTTCCAAATGGAATTGCTTATGGGTCAAAAAAAAAAAGGGGGGGGCACAAAATGACCCTTTAGCAGTCCTGCTGGCCTCATGTGTACAGAGACTTCAGGAAAGGCAATGACCCCTTCCAGGCCAGGGACAGACTGTCAGAAGTCACAGATGACTCAAAGAGTCCTAGAAGAGAATCTTTATTTTAGAGAGGACCTAGGGTCCCCTATACTAGTCTGTATGTAATAGAAATGAAAAGAAAGAAATAAAAAAAGGAAAGGAAAGGAAGGAAAGACAGAAAGAAAGAAGGAAAGGAAGGAAGGAAAAGAAAAAGAAAGGACAAAAACATTTCTTAAGTGCTTAATACGTGCAAGGACCTCTCCTAATGCTCTCTTAAGTGAAAATAGAAAAGCAAAGCCATCTGTGCTCTAGAGAACCTCATATTCTAATAGGGGAGACAACACACAGGTTTCACCTGCAAGTCCGAGATGGAAAGGTCCCATGGTCCTGAGGGAACAGATGCAAAGCCAATGGTAATGCCTCTTCTTCGACTGATAAAAGACATCACTTTCTGTTATTGAACCATTTAACAGTGCCAAGTATTTTGGTGGCTGGAAGGTTTTTCCTAAATCTTCAGTACTAATAGTACTGCAAGAGGAGTTGACAAACTGCATCTCCTGAGGGGTTTTCCCAAGATTCATCTATTCATCCATCCATCCATCCAATTAACATTTATTAAGCACCTACTATGTGCCAGACTCTGCACTAAGTGCTGAGGATGCAAAAAGAGGCAAAAGCCATCCCCTGCCCTCAAGGAACTTACAATCTAATGGGTGAGACAACATGCAAACAAATATATATAAAGCAAGTTAAATACAGGATAAATAGGAAATGATTTTAAAAGGGAAAGCGCTAGAGTTAAGAAGGTTTGGGAAAGGCTTCCTGTAGAAAGTGAAATCTAAGTTGGGACTTAAAGGAAACCAGGAAGTAGAGCAGGGAGAGGGTTCCTAAGCCTGGAGAACAGCCAGAGAGCCAACAGAAGAAAGCAGTCCCTGCCCTCAAGGAGCTTACATTCTTTTTTTCTTTTTTCTTTTTTTTTTTGTCAAGGCAATGAGGAGTAGTGACTTGCCTAGGGTCACACAGCTAATAAGTGTCAAGTGTCTGATGCTGCATTTGAACCCAGGTCCTCCTGAATCCAGGGCTGGTGCTTTATCCACTGCACCATCTAGCTGCCCTAGGAGCTTATATTCTAATGAGGGAAGACTACATATAAAAAGGAATAGAAAAGCTGGGGGAAGGGGAGAACTGATGAAGGTACCTAGATTGAGAGCATTGTAGAGAACCTCTGGGAGAGTCAAGTGAAGCTTGAAGAGGAATAAATTAATGTGACTGCTTAGGAAAGAATCAACCAATCAAAAGAAGGTGCCGCAGAGCAGAGAATACTTCCAATATGGTTGGTTGGTTGGTTATTTGTTGTCCTTCATTCTCAAAGAGGAACAGAATGAGTCAGAAACAAAAATAGAGTCAGGTTACAGTGTGTCCGACTATGGCTGATCAGAGCAATACAAAGAAAAACAAGCTTGGAAGGCTATAAATAAATAGTCTATGTGAACATTCTGCCCCCCCCCCATTGTCACAGGGCAATCTATTTCCTTGACCTTTATGGAGATAGACAACGGAGACATCCTTGAACTCCTGGGAGATAACCTCCTCTAGCCATATAACCCAGAATATGCTAGTCAGCTTTAGTATGAGCAGTGGATCCCCTGCCCTGTAAATCTCAGCCGGAATAGAATCAGCGCCAGTCACTTTGCCACACAAAAGGAGCCTCATGGCATTCAAGACTTCTTCAGTTGGAAGTTCAGCTAGAGAGGGATTGACTTCAAACTGAGTTATATGGTTAATAGCTTCAGCATTGATTGATGACAGTCTGTTGAGAGCACCATTGGAAGTGTTCAGCCCATCCCTCCAGTATTATGTCCTTATCACTAATCAACGTGGCTCTATCAGCATTGAGTAGTTGAGATGCATCATAGATCTTTGTCCCATAAATAGCCTGAAGGCATCATAAAAGTGCTTTGGATTGTTACCCTCAGTGAAAAACTGAATTTCATCTCCTTTCTTCCTGAGCCAAGCATTCTGAATCTCTCTAAGCTTCTTTCCCACTTTACTTTTGATGGAGTTAAACATAGCCTTCTTTGAGACATAAACTATCCCGCTGGCAAACCCTATGGAGTTCTTGTTTTTCATTTAGCAGTTTCTGAATTTCCCCACCACTTTCATCAAACCAATCTTGATAATTGTGAGTGTTCTGAACCAGATGAGGAAATGCAATGCTGTACACCAAATCTTTGAAAGCTGCCTACTCCTTTTCTGCCCCATTGTTGCCAACTATGTGTTGGCTCAGCTTTTGCTCCAACTTAGCAACAAACTTCCCACTCAGAGAAGCACTCTAATCTGATGACATTAAGTCTTCTGGTAGTCATCTTGCGTTGGGGCCTCTGCTTTTGTTGAAAGCAAATATTTAGCTTGGAGAAGATAAGTCTATGATCAGTCTAGCACTCTGTGACACACATCACCTTCATCACTCTCAGGGCCTATCTATTTCTTCTGCTTACAGTGACTTAGTTTATTAAATGCTGATGTTTGCTGTTAGGGTACATCCATGAAATTTTGTTGCGTTTAGGTAAACAGAAGACAGTATTAGTGATAAGAAGGTTATGAGATGCACAAGTCTTCAGTAGTAACTATTGCTGTTGCTGTTTCCAACTCTATTCTGCCCAAGGGCTCTCTGTCATGTCTAGTGGTCTGTCTATGCCTACCAGTCACCCAGAATTATAAGTGTGTCCTCTTTTGATGATAAAGGTCTCTGGGTATTTATTACATTTTTCTTTGACCTCCTCAGGATTCATCATGGTGAGAGCATACAGAATGATGATGGTGGCATGGTGCTTTCCTATAAGTGGCAAAAAATCACTCACTCCTTGGATCTCCAAATCCAAGAAAAAAAAAAAAAAAGAACTGTGGAGCAAATGCTGAATGAACCATACTATCTCTTTTGTTTTTGGTGCTGTTGTTTTTTCTATTTTGAGGTTTTTTCATCATTGCTCTGATTTTTCTCTTATAACATGACTAATGCAGAAATAGGATTAATGTTATTATGTATATATATAAAACCTATATCAGATTACCTGTTGTCTAGGGGAGGGGGGAGGGAGGGGAGGGAGGGAGAAAAATCTGAAATTGGAAAGCCTGTATAAACAACAGTTGAGAACTATCTTTACATGTAATGGGAAAAAAATAAAATACTTTATTAATTTAAAAAAATCACTCACTCCTTTTGGTAGGCATAGACGTTTGTTGACTAGATTAGTTTTCGTTCCAAAACCCATGCCAGCTTCATGGCACTCCCCTTCACTGTGGCCACTCCAGAAAAAATGTGTATCCATCTCTGACTTTGGTAAGCTGGCCTTCATATGCCAGCCTTGTTTTACTCAGGGTTGCTATGTGGGTGTAATACTTATTAAGTTCTCTTGCAACAGGAACTATTCATCTTTTATTTCATGTTGTCCATAAGCATGCACACATTTCATGTACTAATGGTGAGTGGAATCATCTTTGCAAAAGTTTTTGTACATTCTTTTGTGTTTTGACCATGGGGTGGGAGCCTCACCTGCCACAGCCAGGTTTGGGTGAAGCAGACAATGTTTGGGGCGCCTTTTCTAACCTCTTCCTCACACCAGGAGGTGAGCAGTGTGGTCCTTTAAAAAAAAAAAGGCTGCTCAGACACCCAGGGGGCTGCTGAATGCCACTAATGCTTCAGTCCTGTACTCTATAGCCTGGGCCACCTATAAGCAAGTTTGTGACTACAGCTCCCATTGTATTCACACCTGCTCCTTCATCACTTCCACATCACCACAGGACTTTGAGGTAGGTAAAAATGATAGAATGGTATGGGTGATGTCTTTTGATTAATGCATAAATTGGATTTAAGTGAGGTGGAGTTGCACAAAGTCATCAACCTCATTCTCTCTTCCAGAGTCATCAGAGTTCAGGGGAAAGACACGATAACTGGTCATGATCCAGGGTTCCATGGATGACCGTGACATCTTCAATGTCTAGTCAGGCTCTAAGCATTCCACAGTGCCTGCTTCAGCTACCATCTTGGCTTTTGGAATAAATTGTTCTTATTTGCCCATTCCACGAGGGGAAGTCTTCACATACCTGGGGTAGACATCCCTCTTGCTCAATGAAGTATTTGAGACCTCTCAGTTACCCTCAACCTGGTTTAGCCCATCTGCCAAAATGGTTTGCCAGGGTGTGGCTACTGCACATGCTACAGCTTCTTGGAGCCACAGGTGAGAGTTGGGTGAATCAGGTGGACATCAAAGGTGGATGAGCAGCCCTGAAAAGGGCTCAGTAGTCTTTAGTCCTCACACCAGAGGTACCATGTCTTCCCCAAATACACCCTGCACCCCATTTCCAATATATGAAGTCTAGGAATGGAATTAATTTACTTAAGGCAGTGTTATGTAGTAAAGAGAACATTAGTCTAAGAGTCAAGGGCTATGGGTTCAAGTTCTATCCCTACCATTAACTATTATTTTTGTGGGGCAATGAAGGTTGAGTGACTTGCCCAGGGTCACACAGCTAGTAAGTATCAAGTGTCTGGGGCTGGATTTGAACTCAGGTCCTCCTGAATCCAGCTGCACCCCTGCCATTAACTATTAATGTGACCTTGGTCAAATCATTTAACCTCATTGGACCTCTGTTTCCTTATTTGTAAAATGGAGACAATAGTCCCTGTAGAACTATCTCACAGAGTCATGAAATTCAAATAAGATAATGTTCATGTAAAGCCTTTTACAACCCTTAAAGCATTTGTATGAAAGTCAGCAGTTATTAAAATGATGGGGGGCAGCTAGGTGGCCCAGTGGATAAAGGAGAACCCAAGTTCAAATCCAGCCTCAGACACTTGATACACTAGCTGTGTGACCTTGGGCAAGTCATTTAACCCTCATTGCCCCACCCCCCCAAAAAATGTTAGAGGGGGAGCTAGATGATCTCTTGTCCTTTCCCAGTCTGACTTTTTTATGTTCTAGAGTTACTTCTTTCCATAGCATTCTGTGTTCTAAGGTCCATACCAGCTCTGACATTCTATATTCCAAAAACCTCCCCATTTTAACATTACATATTCTAATGTTCCTGCCAACTCTGACATTCTAAAATATTCCTATGGTCCAGGTATTCAAGAGGAAGGATTGGCCTTCCATTGTGTCCCTCACAGATCAGGGCTGGGCACATGGCTGGTACTCTATGACATAGTTAGGATCACAGACTATAAGTGCTAAAAGGGAGCTTTCGCATTCTTGGGGTCAAGACTCTCCAGTGTCCTATGAGGAAGAATGGCCTGTTCCCATCTCCGAATCCTAAGGTCTACAGTGGAGGCAAGAAGGGACTAGAAGGGGCTGACAGTGGAATTTCTCATCAGAACAAGTAGAGGGGCACTGGTGTCAAGTGAGCTGCCCTTCCACACTGGGAATCCTACCAAGTAGAGGTCAGTGTAGCAGTAATAATGATTCACCTTTTACTAAACCTTTCAGGTTTCCAAAGCACTTTCTTCACAAAAGCCTTATGGCAAGGGTGTGCTGGAACCCATTCTTACTGGTTCAGAAGAGATGGTTGTTAAGTTTTCAGTGTGAGTATTTAATGACTCAGAAATTGGCAAACACTACATATGAGGGCTTGATTTATTGTTTTATTGATTGTCTAGATTTAAGAATGTGATAGAAAAAATATTAGTAGTGTGTATTAAACTTAAAAGTATGTGGTGGGTTACATTTGCGGGGAGAGCAGAGCCGACTGTTAAACTTTTACCAGCACACCCCTGCCTGTGAGTCTGATATTGCTATCCCCATTTTCCAGATGAAGAAATGGAGGCTCAAAGAGGTTGTCATTTGCCCACAGTTGCACAGCTAGAAAGTATTAGCCCCCAAACTCAGTTTTCTGACCTTCAATCCAGGGCTCTCTTCATCGTGCTATGTTGCCCCTTGGATCTCTTCCAGGAAAGCCTCTGAGATAAACTGGAAGATCTCTATCTATGTGTTGAGGGCTCAACACCCTTGTTTAACAGATAAGAAAACTGTACTCTAGATAAGGGAGGTGATCTGCATAAAGTCACATATCAGGTTAATAGAAGAACCTACATCTTTGCCGGTCAGCCCAAGGCTCTCTTAAATCCAGCAAACAAGTAGTTATCAAACACCTGCTGTGGGCTAGGCACTGTGCTGAGCTCTGGGGATACAGAGAAAGCAAAACCAACAATGGTTCCTGATGTCAAGGAGCTTACTTTCTATCCCACACTATGCTGTCTCCCTTGTTGCTTAAGGGATTCCAGAACACTATGTTCAGCCTCCAAGAGCAGAGCTTCCCAGTTAGGGGTGTCCGTTCCATTGGTCACACAGACTAACCGCATTCATTCCGAAACCCTCCCTCCTCCCCAGGAGGGGAAAGCTAGTCACAATTGGGCTGACATGTGAAAATGTAAAAGGCCTGGGAAGTTGGACATTGTTAGTGGGGATAAGAGGATGGGGGGGGGGTTCTTGGACATGGAATCCCCAGGGAGAAACTCACATCTTTGGGGATGACAACTAATACAACCCATCCCCCACTCTCCTTGACTGACTTCAGCCAGTCACATGGGCAGGGTGGTAGGAAAAGCACTGATCTTAGAGTCAAAATCCAGGGGTTTTCTGACCTCTGCCATTGCTACATATGTGACCCAGGACAAGTCACTTTATTTCTCTGAACCTCAGTTTCCCCAGTTATGAAATGGAGTTGATAAGATCATAAATCTAGAGCTGAAGAGAGCTCAGAGAATATCTATTCTGATTCCTCATTTAACAAATGAGACAAACTGAGGTCCTGGGAAGTGAAGCAACTTGTCAGAGACCACACAAGTAGTAGGCAAAAGAATCAGGATTTGAACCCAGGTTCTTTGACTACAAAACTATTTCTCTTTTCACTGGAATATACTAACTCCTTCCTCATAGTGTGTCTTGTGCAAAGCACTTTATAAAAGACAAAGTATTGTAGAAATAGAAGCTATTTGACTTTGGCTAAATGGGGGCAGAAATAATAAAAATAACTAGCATTTATTTAGCATTGTAAGGTTTGCAAAACACTTCACAAATATCTCATTTCATCCTCACAACCAACCCCAAGAGGTAGTCTTATTATTATACTAATTTTTACATATGAGGAAACTGAGGCAGACAGCACTTAAATGACTTGCCTAAATGTCTGAGGCAGGATTTGAACTCAGGTCTTCCTGACTTCAGGTCTAGTGCTCTATCCATTTTGCCACCAACCTGCCTCAGCCACATCTTATCCAAGCTTTATATCTCCCCCAGCACCCAGAACCATACCATACACACAGGACAGGACTTTACACATAATATGAATGGATAGATAGATGGATGGATGAATGGTGGTAGATGGATGGATGGGTGGGTGGATGGATGGATGGATGGATGGATGGATGGATGGATGGTGGTAGATGGATGGATGGGTGGGTGGGTAGATGGCTGGATGGTGGTAGATGGATGGATGGGTGGATAGATGGATATGATGGATAGATGAAAGACACACATACCCCTTGAAACTCCAGGTCTCACATTGATGCCTTGGTCTCCTGACTGGTGAGAGTTCACCATGTCTGGGGAACCCTAACCACTAGACCATGCTTTGTTGTCATCTCCCTCTGCACTCTCCACTTTTCCTTTCTTGCTCTAGGAACAGTAATTAGTTCTATACTACCACTGCTTCTGAAAAGAGTATCTTAATCTGATCTATTGTACTATGACCACCACTCCCCTATATGTATTGTTTCCTCCCCACATAAGACTATAAGCTCCTTGAGGGCAGGGAGTACCGTTCTTTTATACTTCACATCTCCAGCACTTAGCACAGTTCTGATACATAGTGAGTGCTAAATAAATGCTCTTTCATTTATTCATAGTAGGAACTTAATAAATATGTGTTAAATTAGTGAGTGCATAATTTTAGAGAAAAGGAAGTGGTGATGTCCAGGCATAAGAAGGTAGTAATTTCCCCCAAAAGGAGGTAATGCTCCCCAAGAAAGATGATCCCAGGTGATGATCCCAGAAGAGATCATAAGCATGATAGGGTCACAGATTCAAAATTGGAAGGAACCTTAGAGGCCATCTGGTCAAATCCCCTTATTTTACAGATGAGGAAACTGAGATGAGGAGACTTGGTCATACAGGTAGTGAGTGTCAAGATGGTTATCCCAGAGAAGATGAAGTAGTGAACTCAAATAATGTGAGCCAACAGTTATATAACACTTTAAGGTTTTCAGAGTCTTTTAATATATTTTATCTTATCTGATTCTTACAACAACCCTGAGAGTTAATATAAGGAATAAAGCAGCCCCCCTGTACAATGTGAGAGATGAAGAAGCTGTGGGGAAACTTTAAAACTCTTGATGAGAGGGGCAGCTAGGTGGTGCAGTGGATAGAGCACCGGCCCTGGAGTCAGGAGTACCTGAGTTCAAATCTGGCCTCAGACACTTAACACTTACTAGCTGTGTGACCCTGGGCAAGTCACTTAACCCCAATTGCCTCACTAAAAAAAAACAAACAAAAAAAAACCCTCTTGATAAGGAAGTTGTCAGAGTAAGACCAGCAGTAACAGTCCAAAGCCCTCTTTCCTTCTGTTCTTCCCAGCATGAGGCAGCACCAGTCCTGAACCTTGACCTACAACCCAGGTCTGAACTCCCTTGCTCCCAATGCCCAGGCCTGCTTGACTCAGGGAAGAGCCCTGTAAAAATCCATCCCACTTTCCTCATATTGGTCACCTAACTCCATCCAGGAGCCCATTGGACTTCCCTGTGTGAGTCCATCCTCCCTGATCACGTGGCCCTACATTTTGGATCTATCTCCACTCAGTAAAGATTGCTTCTCTCTCTCTCTCTCTCTCTCTCTCTCTCTCTCTCTCTCTCTCTCTCTCCCTCCCTCTCTGTGTCTCTGTCTCTGTCTTTCTGTCTCTCTGTCTCTGTCTGTCTCTCTGTCTCTCTTTCACTCTCTCCCTCCCTCCCTCCTTAGTAGCATGAGTGAGCATTCAAGACTGTGACTAGGGATTCTGCAGTTGTACCTGTTTTCCAAGTCTTTAATTTGGGGAATATAGAGAACAAGGGCTAAATTGAAGACCAAATGCCTTGATATAGGGCAGCTAATGGATAGAGTAGTGGATAGAGACCTGGGCTTGGAGTCAGGAAGCCCTGAGTTCAAATTTGACCTCAAACACTTACTGTGTTACCCTGGCAAGTCACTCAACCCTGTTTACCTTGGTTGCCTCATTCCAGTATCTCTGCCAAGAAAACCCTAAATGGGGTCATGAAAAGTTGGACACAACTGAAAAATGACTCAACAACAACAACAACAACAACAATACTTTAATGGCAGAACTTACCTCCTTCTCCCTGATACCAAGGGCTGCAACTAGGAATTCTGTCCATAAGCATGTACCCCTTGGTTTTTCCCCCTTGCAACATAAGTGGCAGATGAAGGCGATTGCTGCCTTTTCCTATATAAGACTTGGACACTCTGAACCTCCCTAAGCCCATATTAATACAGGTAGGTGCTGTTTCATCCTCATTTACAGATAAAGTTGAGAGGTTAAGTGACTTGCCTAGAGTCACACAGCCACTTCAGAATTAAGGTTAGACATAAAGTGCCGAGGCAGAATTGGAATCCCTCCTGACTCCAAATGCAGTGCTTTCTCTACTACAGCATCCCACCTGCCAAAAAAGGAAATATATGACTTTGGATAACTCCTTCATTCTCTGGAGAAGACATTTATTTATATGTTCCCTTGTTCTCCAGAGAAAAGTAGGTGATGGTCTATAGAAGAGAAGATAGCAAGCCTCGAAACAGGACATGATGACCCCTAAAGAGAAAGAAGACACTAGGCAGAGGGAGATCCTCAGCAGGTAGCTGGAGATGTGGGGATAGAGTTTGCCAGAAAGATCTGATATATAAATGGGTAAGTCATTCCCCTATAATTAAAGCCTTTAAAGCCATAGGAGAGGAGAGGGTTAACAGGAAGACCTTACAAAGAGGAGAAGAGGGCCAGGGATGGAACCTTGGAGAGACTTTGAAGTCAAAAGGAAGAAGACAGAGAAGGAGCAGTCATAGAGGTGGGAGGAGAAGCAGGTCAGTGCAATGACCTGGAAACCACAGGAGAAAGAGCTTCAGGAAGGACAGAAGAGTCAAAGGTCACTTCTCTTTCCTTACCCACTTACCACCCACCCCCACCCCCTTACAAAGGGTGATGGTTCCAGACAAGAAGATAAGGTCCTTATAGAGGGGGGTGGGGTGCAATTCCAGAGGAGAGCAAAGGGAAATTCTTGAAATGAAGAGGATAGTGATTCGCCAGAGCGCCACTGACCTCAGAACCCAAAGTTTAGTCTTAGAGCTGGCCTAGAATGGCAAATACTGGAGTCGAGATTTGAGGAGAAGCCAAGGCCAAGGGGCTGGGGGTGGGGGGGCAGTGGGGAACAACTGGTAGCAAAGCCAAGTGACTGACACCACTTAGAAAGGCCAGAAGGAGAGAAGTGGTGGGAGACACATCACCCTCCAAATGGAAAACACATGGGAGACACTGGTCAGGGAATGCTGGCAAACAGATGAGGTCCCAGCATAAAAAGGAAACAGAAAACAAGATGAGAAGATAAGATTTCAAAGGCGTGTTAAATGGAGAGCAGCTCTGGCTAATAAGAAGAGCTTTGGGAATGGAACCCAGTAGTATGTGGGTAATGATTGGTGGCCATCAGCAGCTGCTTGGCTGGGCCAGAGAGACCTCATTGGGCTGGGGGTGGGGGGAGTAGGTAACAGGGTGGGGGAATTGGGGGGAGTGGAAAATGAAGACGCTGAAAGGAGGAGAATGTGTTCAACAAAAATAATTCCCATTTTCTCAAGTATTTTCATGGTTATGAAATACCATCATCACAACTACCCTGTGAGTCAGGGAGTACAAGGATTCCCCATTTGACAGATGAGGAAACTGATTCTCATTCAAGGAAAGTGACTTTCCCAGGGTCACACAGCTAGTAAGCATAACAGGTATTCATTCCTAGGTCTCTTTACTCCAATACCAGAACTCTTCCCTTCCCCACCTCATACCTTTCCCCCTACCCCCAAGACACATAGTCAAATTGAGGATAAGTGTCTTTTAAGAAAAACAAACCTGGCTCTCTTCCCCCTCCTCTGACTACTCCTTCTCTGTCTCCTTAGCTAATTCCCCTTCTTGCTCCTGCCTCAAAGTTTCATCCGCAGCCCTCTTCCCTGCAAACCTTCCTGTGGCAGTCTTAAGGCTTTAACTCCTATGCCTTTGCCTCTTTTATGAGAATGACTTATATACCCAGTCCCAACCTCTCTCACAAACTTCAGGCCCACATCTCCAACTGCCTGCTAAACATCTCCACCTACAAGTCTTGCTTTGAAAGTCCCCAACTAAGCTTCCTCTCTCCTCTGGCACAACCTCACCTTCCAATTTTCCAAACTTTCCACAGACCACTGTCACATCTACTCTTCACTCTCCCTCTCCTTCAGCTCCCCCCAAATCCAGTCAGTTGCCAAGTTTTCTCTAATTTCACAACTAACTTTCTGATGTCCGTGTCTCATCTCTGCTCCCATCACCATCATCATAGTTCAGCCCTTCTCCTCTGAACAATTGTAACCTGCTAAGGGGTCTCTGGGTATCTAGTCCCTCTTCTTCAGATCCATCCTTTACATGTTGCCAGACTCATCTTCCTCCTATACTTCCCTGAACATTCTATTTCCCCTGTTCAAAAGCCTCCCTCGGCTTCTGGGCTGCCAACAAGATACGGCCAAAGCTCCAGTTCTGACAGTTAAGGCCCTTTTTTGGGGGCTTCACTCTCTTCTCGGTCTCATCTCATATGGCTTCCTCTTATGTTCCCTATTTCCTAGGCAAATTGGATTACTTGCCAAAGATAGATGCCGTACTTTCTCGCTTTTGTCCATACTGTCCTCAAGGCCCAGCTCAAACATCACCTCCTCCAGAAAGCCTTCCCTGATATCCTTGGTTCTTCCTCTATGCTCTTGAGACCCATTGTTTGACCATCTCATATAACTGTTATCACCCTAATGCATATTAGGGTTATTTGTGTCCACACCTAATATTCCTGACTGGCCCAAGAACTCCTTGAAGGATGCTCACTCCAGGCACACCACCCAGCCATGCTCCCATCCCATCCTAGACCCACTCCCCAGATGTGCTCCTGCCCTGTGGTGACCCTTCCCCGCAGCCCATGAGCACCACCCCATTATACCACCCCCCTTTTGGCCCCTTTCATTAGCCTCCAGCAAGGGAATAGAACTGTCCCGATGTCACTGCTAAAAGCTGGGAGAATGAAGAGGTCAGAGCACACATGGAAGAAAGAAATTCCGTCCCACAGATCCTGAGATTGGGGGTTGGTGAGTGAAATTGGGGGGAGGGAGGGAGGAATGTTGTCAGAGGAATGCAGGGCCCAAGGGCATCTGCTAAGGGCTGGCCTTCATATAAATCTGATTTTTCTTTGGCTTTTTATTCTTCTCAGGTTCAGGGAAGCCCCTGAACCTCCCATCCTCCTGAAAGAGACATTCCCCTCCCCAACCACATAGCGCCCTAAGTAGAAACCATGCCAGAACTGAGACCTCCTTTTCTGTTCCCTCAAGCCCCTTAGCAGGCTGGGGCTTTGGGATGCTGACAACTGATAGTTACAGCATCTCCTGCCTCTGCAACGGTTTAAGGTGTTTTGAGCCCTTTTCTCCCAACCATCCTGTGAGGAAAATCACTTCTCTTTGGGCTTCAGTTTCTTCATCTGTAAAATGAGCTGGAGAAAGAAATGGAAAACCACTGGAGCACCTTTGCCAAGAAAACCCCAAATGGGGTCACAGAGAGTCGGACACGACTGAAATGACAGAACTGCAGAACAACAACTTCAAAGAAGTTGAATCACGTGCTCATAGTTGTTCAGCTCGTAAGTGGCAGGCTCTCAACTTGAACCCAGGCCTCTGAGCTCCAAGTTTAAGACTCTTTTCACTGTAGCTCCAACTCTACCTTCGATGCTAGGAGCCTCTTCAGGATGCTTGGGAAGTCTCTGGCTGTCTGGCAGTCTCCTCAGAAAGGACAGATCAGGGAGATCAGAAATGCAAGGTTCAAGGAGACCTCACCCACACAAAAGGAAAAAGGTTTTGGTGTCTCAAAATCTCAGCTTTCTTATGGGTACAGAGATCAAGGACTAGCTTCATCCCAAATGGGAATGACCCAGAAGCCAGATTCAGGTTCCCTCCTTGTCTTAGATTCTGGCTCAAGGCTCCGATCAAGCTCTTCACTTAGGATCAGCTTACACCCAGATCACTTGGCTTTTCTCCAAAATTGGCACTGCCCCTGACCAATGATAATAGTTCCAAGCACCTACCCCTCCTCTCCTCATCAGTCCCTGCCTCTCTTTCCACAAACCAGAGCCAGCAGGCACTTATACTGGAGAGGGGGCAGAAATTGAGAAATAATATCAAAACGAATAGGGAATCTTGGTGCCTCAAATTAACCTAATTAGTGACAGCATTTGAAAAGCATAGCACTTGAAAAGCATTTTTTAAAAAAACAGACCTGGGGGGGCAGCTAGGTGGCGCAGTGGATAGAGCACCGACTCTGGAGTCAGGAGTACCCGAGTTCAAATCCGGCCTCAGACACTTGACACTTACTAGCTGTGTGACCCTGGGCAAGTCACTTAACCCCAATTGACTCACTAAAAACAAACAAACAAACAAAAACCAACAAAAAACCAGACCTGTATTTTCATTAGTATAGGGTCAGGAGGTTCTCTCTGCCAATGCAGATTGGCACCTTCTCTGAAACTTAAGAGTCTTAGAACATTGCCTGGGACTGAGAAATGCTGAATGACGTCCATGATCACAAAACCAGAATCTCAGAGTTCATCTTGGCTGTAAAACTGGTTGTCTCTCCACTGTAGTACAACATCCCTCTAGAATTAGCTTGAAAAAGTTTATTGAATTAGAATAATTCCTATTTTTATAATGATGTAAAGTTTACAAAACAGTTTCCTTGCATTAACCCTGTGAGGTAGATAAGTTGTTGTTTGTCCTTTGTTTTCAAAGAGAACTAATGTCTTGACTTATGAGTGAATTGGATTTCAGTGTGGCAGAATTGTCACAAGGCATCAGCCTCATCAACGTCCAGTGACAGGACAAAAGGCAATATGACTGGTGATGGACTTGGGATACAATGGATGACCTTGGAGTCTTTGATATCTGATCAAGCTTTAAGCAATCCACAGCACCTGCCTTGTGTGAGGGCTTGCTCCTTTTCATGACTGCTCATCCACCTTTCATGTCCACCTGTCTCCCAATTCTCACCTGTGGCTCCAAGAAGCTGTAGCATGCACAGCTGTATCACACCTCCATTAAACCATCTTGGAGGGGCAGCTAGGTGGCGCAGTGGATAAAGCACTGGCCTGGATTCAGGAGGACCTGAGTTCAAATCCAGCCTCAGACACTTGGCACTTAACTAGCTGTGTGACCCTGGGCAAGTCACTTAACCCTCATTGCCCCACCAAAAAAAAAGAAAGAGAGAGAGAGAGAGGAAGGAAGGAAGGAAGGAAGGAAGGAAGGAAGGAAGGAAGGGAGAGAGAGAGAGAGAGAGAGAGAGAAAGAAAGAAAGGAAGGAAGGAAGGAAGGAAGGAAGGAAGGAAGGAAGGAAGGAAGGAGGGAAGGAAAGAAAAGAAACCCTCTTGTCAGATGGGCTATGCCAGGTTAAGCGTAACTGACAGGCCTCAAACCTGTCAGTGAGTTGGGGGTTGTTTACCTCAAGCATGTAAAGACTTTCCCCAGTGGAATGGGTGGATGAGAACAATTTGTTCCAACAGCCATGGAGGTAGATAGTACTAGTGTTATTATTCCCATTTTGCAGATAAGGAAACAGAGTCAGAGAGCAATGTGTTTGGGTTACATAGCAAGTAAACGGAAGAGTAGATATTCAAACACAATTTTCCTAGGGCCAAGGTCAATACTCTTTTCACTATCCAAAGGTGCAGGAACAGAGCTATCATATTGATCTAAATATAAATTGGATTCCTCTACCAAAATCAGAGCTGTAAAAAACCCAAAAATCACTTTCTGTGGTCTCAGTGCTGTTCCTAATAACATAGGTAGAGAGACTGTGATTCAAATCGATTTAATTCAGTTTGACATCTATTACTGTGCTCAAAGCTAGGGCCAATATAAAGGTCTAGATAAGATATGATGCTTATCTTCCTGTACCTAAAGATGTGGTGTTGTTGTTGTTCAGTCTTGTCCAACTCTTCATGACCTCATTTGGGGTTTTGTTGACAAAGATACTGGAGTGGTTTGCCATGTCCTTCTCCAGCTCGTTTTACAGATGAGGAAACTGAGGCCAACAGGGTTAAAAGACTTACCCAGAATCACATAGCTAGTAAGTACCTGAGGCTGGATTTGAACTCAGGTCTTCCTGACTCCAAGCTCAGGTGCTCTATCCATTGAGCAATCCAAATGCCCCTTAAAATTTGGTAGGTAGGATTAATATATATATATATATATATATATATATAAATAACTACAATTTGCAACAACAGATGAGTGCATTATGTAGTCCCAGATAAAGTATTACTTGAAGTCTGAGGGGGAAAGGCTGATGTTTACTGGGAAACCAAAGAAGTCTTCTTGGAGAAGATGAAATTAGACTTGAACAAATAGAAATTCAGGGCAGTGAAGGGGAGGGAAGACATTGCAGGCCCAGAGAAAATAGCAGGAATGATGGGAAAACACAGAGAGTTGTCTAGTTTCTCTGAAGCATGGACTTTGGAGAGGGAAATAACATGAAATAGAGCTGGAGAGGTAAGTGTAAGAGATCATAGTGAGTCGTGAATAGCAGGTTAGGGAGTGTGAGCTGTAACTGCCAGTAGAGTGTGAATGAGAGAGAATGAAGCAGATAAGTTTGTTGTTCAGTCATTTCAATCACCTCTGACTCCCCATGACCCAATTTGGGGTTTTCTTGGCAAAGATATTGTGGTCATTTGCCCTTTCCTTTTCCAGCTCATTTTACAGATGAAGAAACTGAGGCGAACACAATTAAGTGACTTGCCCAGGGTCACACAGGCATTGGGGTCTTCCTGACTCCAGACCTGGCTCTCTGTCTACTGTGCCACATAGTTTCCCTAAGCAAATGGGTAGAATAACCCAATTTAAGCCTTTGTATCAAAGTACAGTTTCCTTGTATTATGTCTCAGTGCTTTCCATAAAATCATCATACTCACCACCCTCCTCTACTGATAGGCAACATTGGTTTCCAGGTGAATTATTCACTCTGAAACAAGTATAGACAAGATACGTGTCTCATTTTCTATATCTGTAAAGTGAGAATAATACTCCTTGCACTGACTCACAAAGTTATTGTAAGGAAAGAATTTTGTAAACTATAAGGCACTATGTGAATGGAAGCTCTCTAGAGCCGTAACTAGACATTTTTATGACTGGGACAAAGAGAGGGTAGGATAGGAAGATTGTAGAGTTTCATAATAGACAGCTAGGTGGCCCAGTGGATAGAGAGTTGGACCTCGAGATAGGAAGACCAGAGTTCAAATCCAGCCTCAGATATGTACTAACTGTGAGACCCTGGACAAGTCATTTAACCACCATCTGCCTCAGTTTCCTCAAATACAAAAGAGGGATAATAATGATGTTGTTCATCTGTCAAGATGGTTTTCCCCTGGGCCGGGGCAGGGGTGGCATGGCCACTGTGCATGCTACAGCTTCTTGGAGCCACAGGGGAGAGTTGAGAGCCAGGTGGATACTAAAGGTGGATGAGCAGCCCTGAAAAGAGCTCAGCAAGCCCTCACACCAGAGGTACAAGTACACCCTGAACACCCCATACACCTCAGGGATAATAATAGCACCTAACTTATGGACTTATAAGGATCATGTGGGATAATATTTGCTTTGGTTTTGTGTGTGTGTGTGTGTGTGTGTGTGTGTGTGTGTGTGTGTGTGTGTGTGTGTGTTTGGCCAGGCAATGAGGGTTAAGTGACTTGCCCAGGGTCACACAGCTAGTAAGTGTCAAGTGTCTGAGGCTGGATTTGAACTCAGGTCCTCCTGAATCCAGGGCCAGTGCTTTATCCATTGTACCACCTAGCTGCCCCCGGGGGATAATATTTGCAAAGCATTTAGCCCAGTGCCTACCTCCTACCAGGCACTGAATAAATGCTCATTCTTTCCCCCTTTCATATGGGATACAGTCACCTGAGACAAGAAAGCCATCCCCTCAGGATGGTGCCGTTGGACTCTCTAAATCTGAACAGTCTGGTGCAAATCTCCAGTTGTCCCACCACAGTTATAGCTCTGGAGTGATCATTATTACTAATAAATATTTGTTGAATTTATTTCAACTTTACTTCTACTCTAGAGCACGATACCTAACAAGTGTTTTTTGAGATGAATTGAATGACATTGAGATTATTAGGAAAAAGAGAATGGTGATAGAGGAATGAAGTATGTTGAAACCACAATATGCCCATTAATTAAGCCATCAAAGCAAGCTTCTGGAGGCAGGAACTCTCATTGTTCCAATTGGAAGTTTTTAGGACTAGCTACCGCACCAGGAGGAAAATTAAGAAAGATGCTTTATACTCTTCAGTGAGATATGAATTGCAAGGAATAACAATAAATGAGATGAAAAATATTTTTAAAACTTCTTCCTGATAGATTTTATGCAATAATTTTTTTCTGTCTTCTCTGACTTCCTTCTCCAGGATCTCATTCTGGTCTAGGGGGCTGGGAGTCACCCTGAGCTCTCAGATGGTGCCTCAGCTCTACTGAATGGGGGGAGGAGGTGCCTTCCAGGATTTAGCTCCTCTTGGTCCAACAAGCCTTTGTTAAATAACTTCTATGAGCTGGAACTTCGGTAGTCACTGGGGAGCCAAGGTAAAAAAACTAGTCTCTGACATCAAGAAACTTCCAGTCTACTGGGAGTATACAAAATGCACCTTTACAATGCTTCATGTGGTCTTCTAGCTCATCCATGCAGATACTCTTTCCATGGGTGCTAATTACATCCCATCCATACCTTCTTACCTATTCCACCCTTGTTTACATTTTTTCCTAAGTTTTTCCCACAGAGAATCCATAAAAAGGACTGGAGTTGAAGGGTGTTTTTTTTTTTTTTTAACTTTCCATGGGTACCACTGGAGTGGTCTAATTGGCCATCTGTTATCCCTAGTTCTCTCTCTTTTTTTTTTTTCTTAAGTGAGGCAATTGGGGTTAAGTGACTTGCCCAGGGTCACACAGCTAGTAAGTGTTAAGTGTCTGAGGCCGGATTTGAACTCAGGTACTCCTGAATCCAGGGCTGGTGCTTTATCCACTGCGCCACCTAGCTGCCCCCCCCCTAGTTCTCTTAATGACAAACTTTCCTCTTCCAAGACATAGTGTGCCATGATCACACAAGTTTCAATTATAAACGTTGCAGTTAGGAAAACTGCGATTCGAACCCTGTCTCTGACACTTAGTAGCTTTGTCATCCTTAGGCAAGTCTCAATTTTATCATCGATAAGATGGGAATAATAATATCTGTAGCCTTAATTTTATCATCCATAAAATGGGATTAGACTAGTACCTACTTCATGGGGTTGTTATGAAAATCAAATGAGATAATGTATTTAAGTAGCCCTGCAAATTTCAAGGTTCTGTATTATTAATATTACATCTATTTGACACTATCATGTGCCATATTTTGCTTCTAGGTCTTGTTAGATGATGGTCGCAATCAATTTGTGCCCCAAGTTGTCCTTTGGGTCATTATGTCACCATCCTTTGAATAATTTTTAGAACACTGCAAGCTCTGAAGAATCAACATGAGGTCAGCCCATGAAGTCATTTCCTTTTGCTCTGGCTCAGAAGTAGTAGAAGTCGGGGGTGGAGGAGAGGTTAGACTCAGTGGTATTGTACTGAAAGTTATTGGTCATTTGGGGATAGAAAAAAAAGCTGAAGCTGAGCTGGTGGCTGACAAGGTAGGATCTGAGAGCAGAGGTAGGGAGCAGAATGCTGAGCTCCAGAACAACTTGGAGAAAGTCTCCCTTGAGATGCTAGGGATTACTGTGGCTTTTTTAAAAGCTCCTCACATGGGAGTTTTAAGATTCGACATCTAAAAGGGACCTTAGGGATTACCTAGTTCAGTTGGCCTATTTTATAGATATGGGAATTAATGGTCACTGACATTAACTTATCTTCCCACACCTATGGAAGAATTTTAGTTCATGGCATCCTCTTTGTCTTACTAGTCAATCAACAAGGACTAATTAAATAATTTTCCAGGCACTGTGGATACAAAGAAAAGTCCCTTCCCTGAAGGAGTTCCCATTCTAAATTGGGGAGATGACCTGCAAAGAACTATGTATATGTAAGATATTTTTGTCATCGTTATCGTTGAGTCGTTTCAGTTGTGTCTGACTCTTTGTGATCCCATTTGGGGTTTTCTTGGCCAAGATACTGGAGTGGTTTGCCATTCCCATCTCCAGCTCATTTTACAGATGATGAAACTGTGGCAAACAGGGTTAAGTGATTTGCCCAGAGTCTCACAGACACAGTAAATGTCGGAGGCCAGATTTGGACTCAGGAATTTGTGTCTCCTTGCCTTCAGGCCCAGAACTCTATCTACTTTGCCACATATCTGCTCTCTATATAAAATATATACAGTGTAAATGGAAGGGAGTTTTGGGGAGGGAGCCACTGGGCAGAGGGAGGAATAGGGAAAAGTCCTCTACAGAAGGTGAAATTTGAGCCAAGTCTTGAAGGATTCCAGGGAAGCTATAAGGCAGAAGTGAGGAAGGAGAGAATTCCAAGGATGGAGTACAACTAGCAAAAATGCATGTAGTCAGGAAACAACAGGGTATGAAGAGCAAGCAAGTGGGCGAGTATGAAGACCAGCAAATGGCTAGATTATGGAGTTTGTGGAGGGGTCTAGAATATAAAGGGACTAGAAAGGTGTGAAGGGACAGATTGAAAAAGACCTTAAATGCCATGTGGAGGATTTTATATTTGACCCTAGAGGTAATAGGGAACCACTAATGTTTATTGAGCAGAGTTATAATATAGCCAGACCTGTGCTTTACAAAAATCACTTTAGCACCTAAGTGGAGGATGGATTGGAGTAAGGAAAGACTTGAGGTAGGGAGGTCAGTTAGAATACTATTGCAATAGTCTGAGCAAGAGTTAATGAGGGCTGTTCTAGGCTAATGTCTATGTGAATCGAGAGAAGGTGACATACATGAAGGATGCTGTAAAGTTAGAAATGCCAATATTTAGTGACAGCTTGGATATATAAGGGGGTGTTAGTGAGGAGTCCTGGATGACACCTAGATTTCAAGCTTTCAAATTTTGTTCTCCCAAATTCTAGGATGAATGTCAAAAGAAATCAGACTTTTCTTTTGGTTTTTAATCACAGATTTTAAGATGGAACAATCACTCCCCCCCACACGCCCCAGGATTCTCATTAATTTTATTCAATTCCTCTGTGTTGATGAGAATAAAGTCCCAAGTAACTGTTTCCCTCATCATTTGAGGGATGAAATTATCAGTAAGACAAAACAAGAAATTATTAGCTGCTTCACATTTGGGAGAGAAAGCACTCCAAGTAGCTGTCTGGATAATTGAATTTCCCCATCAGTACTATGTCATGTGACAAAAAGGAAAATGACAATTGTTGGAAAGACTGCCAGAGGATAGGCACACTTTGGAAGAACATTTTGTTGTTGTTAAATCATTTTTCAGTCATGTCTGAATCTGTGACTTCATTTGGAGTTGTTGGGTTTTTTTGCAAAGATACTGGGGTGATTGGCCATTGCCTTCTCCATCTCATTTTACAGATGATGAAACTGTGGCAAACAGAGTTAAGTGACTTGCCCAGAGTCACACAGCTAGTAAATGTCTGAAAGTGGATTTGAACTTAAGAAGATGAGTCTTCCTGACTCGAGGCACAATGCTCTATCCACTGCTCCACCTAGCTGCTGAAAGAGCATTTATTAAGTGGTTATGATATGCCCAGAAATGTGGTTATGTGTGGAGAACACAAAAAATTCAAGCAAGGCAGTTCTTACCCTCAAAGGGGAAGACAACACATAAAAAGAAGCTAGAGCTTGGAAGGGGTGGATAAAGGGAATGAGCCCATGGAAACATGGTTTGGGAATGGTCAGGAAGTGGCAGAGTAACTAGGTTTTAGGTAAGAGATGGTGAATGTTCACTCAACAGAGCCCAGAGTGGTAGTGGCAGAGTCTGAGTTACAGTGGTGGGAAAAAAAGATGGGGGTCAGTGTACATTGAATGGTTTGGAAATAGTCAGGGAGTTATACCAATAATACTAATACATCATTGGCAGGATTGTGGATTGGTTCATTTATTTAGAAAAGCCATTTGGAATCATGTCCCAAAAGTCACTACACTGTGAATACTCAATGTACTCAATGATATTAGCCATACAAAACCCAAAGAGATCAAAGACAAAAGGGAACATTCCATATGTGTAAAAATAGATATAGTAGCACTTTTATTATAGCAAAGAACTGGAAACAAAAGGGATATCCATCAGTTGGGGGATGGCTGAATAAATTATAGCATATGATGTAATGGGATATTTTTGTTTTATAAAAAAAAATTTCTTTAAAGGATGGATTCAGAGAAATCTAGGAAGACTTGTAAGAATTGGTGCAGACTGAAGTGAGCAGACTCAAGAGAACAACTTATGTGGTAACCACAGTAATGCAAAGGAAAATGGCTCTGAAAGACTTAAAAGACTCTGGGGGGGCAGCTAGGTGGCACAGTGGATAAAGTGCTGGCCCTGGACTCAGGAGGACCTGAGTTCAAATCCGGCCTCAGACACTTGAGACTTACTAGCTGTGTGACCCTGGGCAAGTCACTTAACCTTCATTGCCTCGAAAAAACAAAACCAAAAACAAATACAAACCAAAAACAAACAAACAAAAAGACTTAAAGACTCTGGTTAATCCAAAAGCTAGTGACAACTTGAGAGTACTAATGACATAGTATGCTATTCACTTCTTGGCCCAGAAATTATTAACTAAGTAAAGATATAGAATGAGACATACATTTCCTGACATGTCCAATATATGGATCTGTTTTACTTGACTATATTCTTACTAATTACTCTTATTTGGAGGAGAAAGAGTTGGGGCTAGTAGGATAGTGATAGGTGTTATATTTAATATATGCTTTTTGAAAAATCTGCACACAATAGAGATGGATTCACAGTTTCCTACACAAATTTCTTTTTCTTGTTCTTTGTATGTGAAAAAGTTATTTAGTTATGTTTGTCTAGATCATAACAAAAAAAGAAAATGTACCCCAAACCATGATATATCACACCTCTTTGCTGAGTTGTGATCTGCTTCCTGAACTCATCTATCTCTTTCTCTATCAAGGCAGACTACAGTATATTCCTAAGGATCTCTCAACTTCCAATTCCAATGGCCTTTTCACATTGTTATTCTTCTTGATCTTTCTGTAGCACTTGAATCTATTAATCAATTTCTTCTACTGGATACTCTCTCTTTTCTGTGTTTTTATGACAGTGCTCTCTCCTACTCTTTTCATCACTTGTTCTTAGTCTCCTTCTCTGAATATGTATCCATGTCATGCCCTAACTATGCACTAACCATCAGTGTCCCTCAAGGTTTTGTCCTGTACCCTCCTCTCTTTTTCCTTTATGTTGTCTCACTTAGAAATCTTATCAACTCCTCTGGATTCAATTATTACCTCTATGCAAATTAATCTCATATCAAAAATCCAGTCCTAATCTTTCTCCTGAATTCCAGTCCCACATTACCAACTGCCTTTTGGACATCTTAAATTGGATACTCCTCAGATTCAACAAAACAGAACTCCTTATCTTTTCCCCAGACCCTCTCCTCTTCTGAACGTCCCTATTATTTCTGAGGCCACTCACCATCCTTCCAGTCACCCAGATTCACAATGTCATCCTCTATTGCTCCCTCATACTCACACCATAAATCCAATAGGTTGCCAAATCTTGTCATTTCTGTTTCCCACAACATTTCTTATATATATTCTCTTCTCTCTACTCACAGTCACCATCTTGTTTAGGCTCTCATCATCTCCCACTTACTCTAGCAAAAAAGCTAAAAATAAGGGGGCAGCTAGGTGACACAGTGGATAGAGCACCAGCCCTGGATTCAGGAGGACCTGAGTTCAAATCTGGATTCAGACACTTCACACTTACTAGCTGTGTGACCTTGGGCAAGTCACTTAACCCTCATTTCTCTGCAAAAAAATTAAAAAAAAAACTAAAAATAGTAGCAGACTGAATAATGATCAAGAAATCCAATGAGAAACTAGAGTAACTCACTTGATCTGCCCTAGAATTACACACACACACACACACACACACACACACACACACACACATCAGCTAGAAGTCCTGGACAAGAGGAAAGGGGGCTTGCCATAAAAGCCAGTACCAGAATAGACCAACAATATGGAATCCTTCTAATATAGCCAGAAATGGGCTACAGACGTGTAGCTAGAAGGATTCTGCATCTGGAGGCATTAAGAGCAGAGGACTCTGATGAGAAATTCCCAGTGTGGTTGGAAAACTACAATGTGTACCTTGGAGTGAGTAATTAGTTTAGTCTCAGAAATACTCATGTTGGAACTCTCAGGTCTAGAGATTTTAATATCTATAGCATTCTGTCCTAAGATGCCAAAAAAAAAAAATGCCCCGAAGATAGAATGCTCTGAACCTCAATCAAGAGAAGACTAATACTTACAGATGCTATTAACATAGACATATCCAGGGAGGTTTAGGTAAGTATAGGAACCAAAGTTATCCAGGTCAAGACCATTAGACCCACCCCCAAAATATTGTGGGATAGAACCTGGTCCTAGTATAAATGCCTAAGTTAGAAACTAGGGCTAAAGATGTGAGTAAATGGAAGCATTGGTCCATGTAAAGAATTATTTTAGGGGCAGCTAGGTGGTGAAATGGATAAAGCACCAGTCCTGGATTCAGGAGGACTTGAGTTCAAATCCGAAATCAGACACTTGACACTTAGTAGCTGTGTGACCCTGGGCAAGTCACTTAACCCTCATTGCCCCACAAAAAACACCACCAACAACAAAAAAAGAATTATTATAGAGCTAGAAATAGAGCCCCCCAAATCCAACCTTGTAAAAAACAGTTTCACATTTACTGAAAGCAGAGAATCAAAGGAAAAAAATTGATTTTCCACAAAGACTGCATAAAAATCTGGAATAAATAAAACATGAGATTTTTTAAATAAAAAGAGCTCTGTAGGAAAGAATTGGAAGGAAAATAGTTTAGTTCAGAAAGCGCTTAATCATATATAAGTAATGAAATTCCTGAAAATTAGGACGGAGCAAACAGAAATCAGTGACTAAATGAGACAACAAGAAAGATTTAATAGGACAAAATGTAAGCTATCTGATATCAAAAACAACTGACCTTGAAAACAGGTCAAGGAGAGATAATTTAAGCAATCATCAGACTCCTTGAAAAACATTATGTTTTAAAAAGTCTAGTTGATATATTTCAGGAAATCACAAACAAAAACTGTCACTACGAAAAAGGGGGAAAAAAGAAAATAATGAAAACAATTATCCATTAGAACTAGAGAACGAAGTAAAAATGCAAGGAATCTACTGATCAGCTCCTAAAAGAAACCATAAAAGGAAAAGTCCCAGGAATGTCATAATCAAAATCCAAAGTTTCCAGGTCAAAGTAAAGGAAGGAAATATTGCAAAAAAGGCAAAGATCTAGTACCAAGGAGCCGCAGTAAGTAACATAGAAGACCTGACAGTTTCTACTATAAATGAGAGGAGATCTTGGAATATGAATATTGTAAATGCATATATAAAAGCCAACAACCAAGAATAACTTACCTTTCAAAGAGTAGTATAATCATATAGGAGAGAATAAAGCATTAATGGAATATAGGATTTTGAGGAATTTCTATTGAAAAAGGTAAAAGATTAGTAGAAACTTTGCTATATGAACACAGGAGGAAAGAGAAAACTAGAAGGGTGAAAATATCGCTGGCTTCTTTCTTTGATGCTGTCTCTTGTGAATTTGGAGGCTCCTCTATTGTTATTTTTTTCTGCATTATAGCTATTCTCTATAGTATACTAGCCTGGGGGGCAGTTTTCTCTTTCCTCCTCCCTTTTCAATTTAAAGCCCTTTTAATTAGAATTTCAACACTATAGGGCAAATTTTTTTTTTTTTACCAGACCTTGTTAGGCAAACTCTGTCCCTGACCATTGCCCCTATATTTTAAGCCATGATACAGAAATATAAATCCCTTTCTCAGGGACCATTTTCTTAGTCGGTCTTTCACTTCCAAAATCTGCCTTTCTTTTCTCAAAGCCTTTGCCTTTAATCAGTGTTTGTGATGAAACTTTCCTCCATTTAAAGTTTTCCATTTCTTCCTCAAGACTTCACAATCCTAAGAAATATTTTCTAGGTTCTTTATGGCAGTATAACCAACCAGAATTCAATAAATTTGATAAAATTGATTTGATAAATCTTGAAAGATTTACTGTCACATCTTGGCTACATGCTCCATGAAGACTACCATATTTTTGTTATTATTTTGTTATTGTTAATTTCTCCCTATGTAAAATGTAAAGATTGGATTAGATGAGCCCTAAATTATTTGCAGTCTAACATTCCAATTCTACGATCTCTTTCAACTCCACCTTCCATATTCTATTATTCTGTAGACTAAGTTCTAACATTGTTTGAGTCTGACTGCTGCATCTGGAGCTAGCTTTGATATTTACTCTGATTCTAGGATTCCATGCTTAACCCAGTTGGACATTTATGGATCTATGTTACCCCCACACACACACACTCAGTCAATCAGGAGGACCACTGGCCATTCTCCAAAGCCTGGCTATGTCATCCAGACCTAACCAGGTAAAATCTCCCTCTTGTCATGTGTCTAACTTTCCTGGGCAATTTAGTTTCTACTTTATCATCTCTCCTTTTTTTCCCATTTCTACCATGTGAGTTCATTGGCATATGAGAGAATGACGTGATCAAAGGTATAATCTCCCCAAATAAAAAAAAAAAACCATGAAAAAATAGTTGAATGAGTCTTGTAGGTCATCTAGTCTAATGCTCTCATTTTATGGATCACTTAGAATCCAAATCATTGACTTAGAACTGATGGAGAACTTGGGGGTCATTTCATTTAACCCTTTGGTTTTGTGGATAAAGAAATTGAAGCTCAGATATAGGAAGGGATTTGCCCAAGGTCACACATACAGTCAGTTAGTAACAAACCCAGGACATCACGTCACTGTTGTTGACATCATAGTGCTGGCCCTCTTTCTGAAACACCCCATTAACTTCTGATCATTAAAATATTCATTTAACCTACTCCCATTTCACATAAACAACACCCTCAACAATGCCCCCCACCCCCCCCCACACACACACTGATAAAGAACCTGATTTCTATTGTCTGCTGTGCTCAAGCCCTAAGTGCCACTAGCAGGAAGAACACTGACATTCTCTGCTCCAGAGGGTGTGGTGGGATTAGGTTAGTTTTTCACAGAATGAGCAGTTCAATAGTCCTTCTTCCCCAGAATGTCCAATTATGGGGGCGATGGGGGTGGGGGGATAATTTTGCAAATGGACATGTGTTGGTGTTGTTGTTGGTTTTTAATTTGGACCTTATGAGAACACATTGGTCCAATCCCAGCCTGAAAGTGAGACCCTGAGAATACTCAGCCCCAGTTAATATCTTCAGCAACAGAAATCCAGGCATTAGCAATGGTCCCTATGAGAGTAGAACCGCCATTACCATATTGGTTAGAGCCAAGGGCAGACGACTATGAAGAGATGGGGCTGGTCCCACAGCTTGGCGACAGCACTGGACTGGCATGTTAGAGATTCATAGAATGTCAGTGCTGTAATGGACCTTGGAGCATAGAATGGGAGAACATAGATAGAAGGCGGGATGTTAGAGACAAAAGCGCCTCAGAAGATAAAATGTTGGCACGCTGAAATGGGAGAGCTGTAAGGAACTGAGGATGTCATCCAACCTTTTTTGTGTCAACCTTTTGGCAGTCTGGTGAAGCCTATGGGACCCCATCTAGGAATAATGTTTTTAAATGCATAAAATAAAATTTTATTGCTAGGATTACAAAGGAAGCCAATTATATTGAAATAGTCATAAAATTTGTATATTTAAAAAAAAATAAGTTCGCTGACTCTAGGTGAAGAACCCCTGAGTCCAACCCCCTCATTTTACTAAAGAGAGAACTGGGTTTCAGAGGGTTTTAAGTGGCTTGGCCCAGGTCTCACTATGAGTTAGCAGCAGAGCTGGGACTTGAACCCTTAGCTCTTGATTCCCAGGCCTCCAGTACAAAGAGATTAGGGCTGACATGGCTAGACTGAGAGAAGGCAGGGCTCAGAGGTTGTATTTCCAGTATTATCCTCCTTGCTGTAATTAGTGGATCATCTTGCTCCTTCTCCTGGGTCCACAGGTCTAATCTGTGCTTACAAGTGAGGGGGTGGGCAGAGGAATTGCCCACAGTCCCAGAGGCAAGAAAAGTCTGAAAGAGCCAACTCAACCCTGTCTCATTGCCTCCTAGCAGAAAAAGAGACTTATCCAACTCCACAACTAGAAGCAAAAATCTAGTGCCCAAGGCATTTGATTGAAGGATCCTGATATGTCTGTCCTGTTGGATATAGGTGCTATTTTACCCTTATTTTACAGTTGAGAAAACTGAGGCAAACAAAGGTTTAGAGACTTGCCCAGAGGCATACAGCTGGTAACTGAGGGTAAATTTGAATTCATGTCTTCCTAATTCCAGACCCAGCAATCTATCTATATGCCAAGTAGCCGCCACCTGCAATGAGGTATAAGGCATGCGACTGATCAGCATTGCCTTGATCTGCTGACTAATCTCTTTTAAAACCAGAGAGGAGGGGCAGCTAGGTGGCTCAGTGGATAGAGCACCAGCCCTGGAGTCAGGAGTACCCGAGTTCAAATCCGGCCTCAGACACTTAACACTTACTAGCTGTGTGACCCTGAGCAAGTCACTTAACCCCAATTGCTTCACTAAAAAATAAAAAATAAAAACAATAAAACCAGGGAGGATCAGGCCACACAAATAGCAATGAAATTGGAATCAGAATGCAGGTTCGAGGTCCAGTTCTATTTATTACTGAGTACTTCTCTCCCAGCCTCAGTTTCCTTATCTGTAAAGTGGGGATGATAATACGTGTACTGTCTTCCTGGCTGAGTTCTGATGAGGAAGAATGCTGTAAATTGCTACATAAATGTGTTATTAATTATTAATGTAACAAAGACTACAAAAATCTCCTTCTTTCTTAGCACAGATGCCTGCACTGGAACCAGCTGGCTCTGCCCCACCTCCTCCCTCTCAGAGATCTCTCTCAAAGCATCCCTGGGATAATTTCAATAACTGGGCCCAGCTGCCACCAGAGGAAGAAGGAGATAGAAGACCCATTTGGGGATAGAGGGAAGGCATCGATTCCCCCTCAAGAATACAGAGACCGGGCTGGGAAGAGGAGAGATGCTAGAGAGAGAGAAAAGGGCCTATTTGAGATGTGCCTATTTGCTTCACCATCAGTCCCATATGGGTTGTTACATCGAGATGCAGTTGAACATTGCAATTAGGGACATTTCCAAAGCATCTGAAAGGACTTTGATGTGAAAAGGCAGGAGCTATGGGAACTTCTGGTCCTGAGATTGGCACTGAGGTTTATTTTCCAGCTTTCTCCCTGGCCAGGTAAGGTTTTAGGATAGTGGCTCTGAGGGGATGGCATATTAGTAAGCCAGTCCTTTGGTAAAGTGATGAGCCCTGTCTGCTGGCAGAACTGGGAGCTGAAGGGGAGAGGCAAAGAAGGACGGGCACCGAGGCTCCTGCTGGCACGGAGTGGAAAGTTACTCCTGAGGAGACCACCTATGAAAAGAACCATAGTGGAGACAGAGAACAACATGGTACAGAGCATGTTGGCATCCAACTCAAGAAGAAAAGGGGACTGGCACACACCAGCACACCTGCGGGGTGCATATTGACTTAGAAAACCCCATATTAGCGTTATGTTGCATTTCTGCTGAATCTCCTTAATGTTTGTTTCCTAGTTACACTTTCATCTGGTTCTGACTGAGTGTTGCTGGCTGCAATGCAGCCCAGCCCAGTGTTTAACACCTCCAAAGTAGAAAAAGTATCCCCAGGAAAAGCACTGATGCTCACCTGCTTTCACCACAGCTGGGGCAGTAGCTTATTCATGTGGCTATATAGGTCACCTACAGGCAACAAGGTGGCACAGTGGATAGAGTACCAGGACTGGAGTCAGGAAGACCTGAGTTAAAATGTGGTCTCAGATACTTATTAGCTATGTGACCCTGGGCAAGTCACTTAATCCTCTTTGCCTCAGTTTCCTCATCTGTAAAATGAGCTGGAGATGAAAATGGCAAACCATTTCAATATCTTTGCCAAGAAAACCCTAAATGGGGCCACAAAGAATCAGACACAACTAAAAGTGACTAAACAACAACAAAATATAGGTCACCTATTAGAGGGTTGCCCACCAAAGGACATCTTTTGATTCTTCATAGGCTCAGATGCAAGTCTTTTCTGAGTTCATTAATTTCTTTTTGTTTAACACACTTTTTTCTTTTTCTTTTTCTTTTCCTTACTTTCTCCCTACCTCCCTTCTTCCTTCCTTCCTTCTTTTTTCTAAGAGCTCTGTGAGCTCAAGTGCTTTCAAGGGGAGTTTCTTTGGGAAGAGTGCCCCAGATACTGACATTCTCAGGGTTCACCTGGGTTGATTCAGTAAGTCAGAGAAACTAGAAGTCTCCAGGTCCTTTGTATTCAGAAGGAAACCCTGGCACAGGGGTTGCATTAAACATGCATGAAAACCAAGGAGGAGGGGCAGCTAGGTGGCACAGTGGATAAAGCACCAGTCTTGGATTCAGGAGGACCTGAGTTCAAATCCATCCTCAGACACTTGACACTTAATAGCTGTGTGACTCTGGGCAAGTCACTCAACCCTCATTGCCCTGCAAAAACAAAACAAAAACAAGAACAAAAAAAAAACAAGCAGGAGAAACATGGGATAATGGAAAGAATGCTTAATTTGAGATCAGAATACCTGAGTTCTAGTCCTGACTCCAATATTTACTAGCCATGTTACATCAAGCAAGGCATTTTACCTCTCTGAAGTGAAACTTCCTCTTCTATACAATAGGAATAATAACAATAATATTAATGGGGTAATGATAACCAATTATAATAATAATCCCCACTTACATAACATGTTACAGAGATTTTTATATACATTATCTCATTTGATCTCCACTTTGCAAGCCATAAAGTACTACGTAAGTGGGAGATATTATTATTATTATTAGGTAGAAATAATGCTTGTAATTGGTGCTCAGCAGAAATCCTAACACAGGACTAGATTGCTGAAGACCAAGTCAATATGGGCTTGGCTATTGAGCCATCACTTCGAAGGCAAAGGTATCCTGGACAGAAGACAATCTGATAGTGGATAATTGGGGAGAATGCAGTAAAACCAAAGGCAAAATTTTGCCAGGAGAGAGGGGTCACCCTGGTCCTCACTCTCATGAGGGTTGGTGAAGAATGTAGTGCCCTGGTAGTAGTTGCCCTAGAAGTCAGCAGAGGCATTTGAAAGAAGGTGTGCAGCTCACCAAATGTTGTCACCCTGATGTAAAACCTCATTCACCCCATACTAGTTACAGCTCCAAAAATGAGGACATCTACAGCAATCCAAACCTGTGAACAAGAATCCTCATCTCAGCATCTCTGGTGAGCAGGATATACTTCCACTTGACCAACTCAAACTCAGGTTCTCTGGCTCCAAATGTAGTGCACTATCCATTTTCCTATGTGCTGTCCTCTCTTATTCTCCAGGCTTAACATTCTTATTTAAGTCTACCAGTTCTCATAATTCATATTTTCTAGTCCTTTTGTAAATGCCCGAGGTTACTCTCCCCTGAACTCACTCTACCTTGCCTATATTTCAGATGTGATCGGACCAGGGCAGAATACACTCCCTAGCTCTGGACACTATGGCTATCAATGCTATCTATGAAAGCATGAACTCTTGCCTACTGATTCAGATTGAGCTTGCAGTTCACTTAGACCCCCAGCTTTTTTTCACCTGAAGCACTATCTAGTCATATCTCCTGCATCCTGAACCTATGCAATTAATTTTTGACCGCACAACTGTAAAACTTTACCTCGATCCCCACTGAGTTTCGTATTCAATTCAGATGAACATTCTGACCTATTGGGAGCTTTGGGGCTAGACTGTCAGTCAAAATATTAGCTGCCCCCACCAACTTTGTAATATGTTTGAATTTGACAAGCATGTCATCTATGCCTTCATCTAAGTAATTAAAAATGGTTGAATAGTTGCAGTCAAGTGCAGATCCTTGGGTCACTCTACTAGAGACACCTGTCCTATGCTTCACCGTGTATTTTCGTATATTTGCCTTTCTACCCAACTAGGCTGTGAGCTTCTTGGCATCAGGCAGAAAGGGCCTATGCTGCTACCTGCCCTTGAGAGTGGGGGAAAGGATGGTCTTCTGGGAGGAGGTCAATAACTTTAGCAGCTGGTGCTAAAAAGTAGTTTAAAACAGCCTGAGGTTCATCTATCTAGATGCACAGAACTAAAATCAGGCCATTATTCCACCCTTCCCCCACACCACTAGCCCCAAAGCAGAAGGTGCCCCTCCCCCTCTCCAGGACCCCCTCCAGCTGATGGTTTCCTGATGTGTTTCTAATCCCTTGGGGGCAGCCTAGTGTGGTGGAAAGAATTCTAGACCTGAAATCAGGGGGGCAGGAAAGAGGTTTAAAGGTTTAAATTTGGGCTCTTCTATTTACTGAAATTTGAACTCGTCACTTGACCTCCTGAGTCTCATTTCCTCATCTGCAAAATGGGGATAATGATACTTGTCCTGCCTATGAGCTATCAGGAGGATTAAATAGGATAATAGATGTAAAGCCCTCTATAAATGTAGGTTGTAATTACTTTATCTCATGAAGCTGTGGCATGGGGACTGTGATCTGCACAAGAGAGGGAACAGCTGCCTAGATGAGGTCACAGATGCTTGGAAAGTTCAAATACGCATCATCGGCCATTGTTTCTTCTATGCCAGCAGCCAGCCTCTTGTATAAACCACTTTTCATGTCTCTGAACCACAATCACCCTCCCTGTCAAAAGCTGGACTTGAGTATCATGAAGACCCAAGGTCAAATCCTGCCTCAAGTACTTCCTAACTGTGTGACCCTGGGCAGATCACTTAACGGTAATCCTTATACTCAGGAGGCAATTGTGAGGAGCATGTCTAGTAAGCCTTACAATGATGTAGAAATGAGAATTATGACTATGGCTGTTATTACTATGCAGAATAAACTGTAAATAAACTATAAGCTCTTGGGCAACAAGGACCCAGAACTTAGTGTGGGGCTAAGCACACACATAGAACAATGAATTTTTTTTTCTTTTAGTGAGGCAATTGGGGTTAAGTGACTTGCCCAGGGTCACACAGCTAGTAAGTGTTAAGTGTCTGAGGCTGGATTTGAACTCAGGTACTCCTGACTCCAGGGCTGGTGCTCTATCCACTGCACCACCTAGCTGCCCCAGAACAATGAATGTTAGAGCTGGTAAGGGACCTTAGAACATAGAATGTTAGAACATGGAATGTTAGAGCTGGAAGGGACCTTAGAAATTATCTAGTTCACCTTTCTGTCTGACACCCCCCTCCCCATTTTGCAGCTCAGAGAATCAAAGGATTTTAGAGCTGGAAGGAATTTCAGAAGTTATTTAGTCTAACCCATATCCAAATAGGCATTTGCACTCCAACCTACCTAAGAGAAGATGGCCATCCAGCTTCTTCTTGATGATGTCCAGTGGAGGCAACCCACTTTCCCACCTGTCTCTACACTGACTCAACCTAAGGGATACTAAGGGATAATCTAGAATCCAGTTCTGGTAGCAGGGACCCCAACCCCACTCCACCACTTCTTAGATCCAGAACCAACCTTGAGACCTTAAAAAAGGGGGGGGCAAGCAGACGGTTTCCCTAGCAAGAGGTGCACAAGATCATCCTCTCAACTCAATAAATATCTACACCAAGACTTCTACTTGAATCAGTTGTTTAGCAAAACATTGTATGATAGATGTGTAAAGAGCATTGTGCTGGGAGATACAAAATTTAGGTGAGGTATAGTTCCTGCCCTCAAATAGCCTAGTATTGGGGGCAGCTAGGTGGCACAGTGGATAAAGTACCAGCCCTGAATTCAGGAGGACCTGAGTTCAAATCTGGCCTCAGACACTTGACACTTACTAGCTGTGTGACCCTGGGCAAGTCACTTAACCCCCGTTGCCCAGCCTCGCCAAAAAATTGCCTAGTATCTAGGAATACTCTTATCTAGGGAGGTAATAGACCAACACAGTTATATAGTATATAAACAATATATACATATACATCATATATATGCTACAATAATATATAATATACAACCATATATGTGAGTGATTAGTATATTCGAGGTACAAGTCAAAATTCTCTCTGAGGTCTCAGGGAAAGTTATTACTTCTGGTTAGGAGGTCAGTGAAGTCTTCTTAGAGGAGATGGAAATTTGATATAGCCTTTAATGAATGGGGAAGCAAATATGAGGAGGGTATTCCAGACACAAAGGGCAGCCTGAACAAAGACACAGAGGTGTGAGATATGGGGTACTAAACAAATGTCAGTAAGTGAATGTGAAAGAATAAGAATTAATGAATATGAAGAATTCAGAGAAGCAATCAGCATTTATTAAATACCTACTATGTGCCAGGCATCGTGCTGACTGAGTACTGAGAATACAAAAAAAAAAAAAGAGGCGAATGACACTCCCTGCCTTCAGGGAGCTTACAATCGAATAGCAGAGACAACAAACAAACAAATTTGTATAGACAAGTTTTACATAGCCAAAACTGGACATAATTAACAGAGGGAAGACACTAAAATTAAGAGCAGTTGGAGAAGGCTTTCTGTAGAGAATGGGGTTTTAACTGGTATTTAAAACAAGCCAGGAGGCAGAGATGAAGAGGGAGAACATTCCATCCATGGGTGACAGAAATGGAGAGTCTTATCCATAGAACAGCAAGGAAACAAGTGTCTAGATTGAAGAGTATATGGTAAGGAATAAGGCTTAAAAAGACTGGAAACGGGGGGGGGGGGGCAGGTTATGTATGAAGGTCTCTGAAGATCAAACAGAGTATTTGTATTATATCCTGGGGGCAATAGGGAGCCACTGGAGGTGATTGAGTGGTGGGTGATATGGTCAGAGCTTCCCTTTGGGAAAATTACTTTGGTGACTGATTGGACAATGGGGGGAATGGGGAGACTTGAGGCAGGCAGACCCAGGCATGAAATGTTGAGGGCCTGTAGCAGGGTGTCAGCATTATCAGAGGAGAGTAAGGGGGCATATTCAAGAGATGTGGCCAAGGTGAAATCAACAGGTCTTGGCAACAAATTGGATATGGATGGTGAGAAACAGTTTGGATTCAAGTATGACACCTAGGTTGTGATCCTGAGGATAAGGACAGAAGATGCTGGGAGGATGGCACTGCCCTCAAGAGTAATAAGAAAGTTAGAAGAGGAAGGTGGGGTTAGGGGGTAAAGATAATGAGCTCCATTTTGGACACAGCCAGTTTAAGATGTCTGCAGAACATCTAGTTTCAGATGTCTGAAAAGCAATTGGAAATTTGAGGAGCATGGGAAGGCATATGAATGGATGCAGAGTGAAGTGATAAGAACCAGGAAAACAATCTATATAATGGTTTTTTTTAGTGTTTTTTTCCTAGCTGACCAGGTAGAGGTAGGATATATTTAGAAATGAAGTCTATGTAAAAACAAAAGATATAGGAAGGGGGAGGGGGAAAAGAAGGAAGGAAAGAAGGAACGAACAAATGAATTAAGGAACAAAGGAAGAATATACCAGGTACTGTGGTAAGCAGAAGTTGAGAGGAAAGTAAGAGAGGAAAGGAGGGAGGGAAGGAGGAAGGAAGGAATTAGGGAAGGAGGGGAGGAAAGAAAGAGAAGAAAGAAGGGAAAAAAAAGAAGGAAGGGAGGGAGGGGAAGGGAAGGGAAAAGAAAAAAGAAAGGAAGTGTGTGCCAGGTACTGTGATAAGCAGAAGTAAAGTAAGAGAGGAAAGAAGGGAGGGAGAGGGAGAGGGAGAAAGAGAGAGAGAGAGAGAGAGAGAGAGAGAGAGAGAGAGAGAGAGAGAGAGAGAGAGAGAGAGAGAGAGAGTTTTTTTTTTGAGGAGGCAGTTTTTCAGTTTAGCTGGGGCATAAAGAACATGGAAAGAAGAAGAAACTGAGTTCCATAGAGGCAAAGTGCCATGCAATTGATGACAGAGACTCAAATCTATTTCTCTCTTTAGTCCAAAATTTATCACTCCATTACACATTTCATAGAGATACCCCTCAAAAAATCGCCAAGATTCCCGCCCACTCTTTAAAAAAAAGTCTCTAATATGAGCGCCCAGCTTCCTTCAGTGTCTGGAATTTGTTCACCAGTCAGATTGCTATCCAGCCACACTCCCAGAATGCATCTTTCTCCCTGAGAACTCCTCACTTCTCAGAATTTGGGGGAGAGGGTGTATGAGAACAAGTGAGCACGCCCATGTGCCGCATAAAAAGAGACAGCCCCGAGCCTAGGAAAAGGCACAGGGATGGCGGAATATCTCTTAACAGTAATTAATCCTGATGTGTGGTGATGAGAGAGATGAGTTTCCGTCAAAGGTCGGGAATGAAAGTGAACAGCTGAGGGTGTGGGGCGTCGTGTTGGACTTGTTTTCTGCCGTGCAGCTCTCGGTGATGAGCGGCAGATGTTTGGGACTGAAATGATTATCGGTCGCCTTTGCTGGCAGAATTCCGAATGTGGGCCAGGCTGGAGGAATATCAAACACATTCGACAACTGCTAGAATGCACAGAGATGGTCGGTCTCTCTCCAGCAAATACATCATGTTTACCACAAGTTGTTTAATGCAAAGCAACAACCCGGGATGGATCCCATCCAGATCGCCGTGACTTCTTTACATGGAACTTTAAATGAATGCTGTGTTTGTAAGGAGCATATTAACAAAATAGAAAGATTGCTTTAAGGATGAGATCTTTCCTGGCAGTCCAATTTGCCCTATCTTTTTCAGTAACAAAAAGAAAGATAAAAATCTTTCTCATTTCATCTTGACATAGGAGAAAGAATACTGTGCTAGAAATACAAAGACTTGGTTTTGAATCTTAACCCTAAGAGCTAACCGTTTGTGAGTGACCATGGGCAAATTAGTCTCTCTGAACCTCTCAGTTTCCTCATCTGTAAAATGAAATTAATCATCCTTGCACTGCCTACCCCTCTGTATCCACTGCCCCCCATGGTTTTGAACTATTTGAATAGATGGATGAATGGATGGATGGATGGATGGATGGGTGGGTGGGTGGATGGGTGGTGGGTGGGTGGGTGGATGGAGAGCACTTATTATTTGCAAAGCACTGTGCTAAACACTAAAGATAACACAGAAAAGCAAGATGGTCCCTTTTCTCAAGGAGCTCAAATTCTAACAGGGGAAGATGCTGCTTATGAAGGTTTCAGGTGCCAGTAAAATGGAAAGGTTCCATGATGCTTGGGGTATAGCAGTAAAGCAGCTGGCACTGCTTGGTTTTTTAAAATGCCATTCTCATTGACAAAATCATATCACTATCTTCTGTTGACAGTGTCAAGGCTTTTGGTTACAAGAACGATCTTTTCAGTAGCACCTGTAAGAATGGTTGCTAGGCTTCATCTCCACAGAGGTTGTTCCCCAGCACAAAATCTGAGGGCTGGGAACACTGATGTTCCAAAGGCCCTACAGTTTAGGGTCCTGGGTTATCTCCATCAGGGTTTGAAGAGAGGTGGTGATCAACGTAGTGGCAGTTTAACTCACCTGGAACACAGGCATTTGTGCCATTAACCCAAAGTAACATGGCCAATAAGTGTCAGAACCTGGACTTGAACCTAGGTTGAGAGATTCCAAAATTAGGAATCCTCCCACCATGGCAGACTGATTCTGGGAATGCTTAATATATTTGCTTGTTGAATAGATAATAAGTGCTGCCATTTATGTAACTCTTTGAAGTAGATAATACAAGTATTATTACCCATATTTTATAGATGTGGAAACTGAGGTTCTAAGAAGGAAAAGGATTTACCCAGAGTCATGCAGTTAGTGTCAGAGACATAGGTTTGAACCCAGATCTCCAGGCTCCAAATCCTGTGTTCTTTCTATTATATCACCTTTATAGGTGCTTAATGAATGGATGGATGAAATAGCCCTTTTCAGCTTGAACTTCAGGGCTGTCGGCCTACTCTGACTATTTGGTCCAACATTTTCATCAGTGGCACAGCATGCATGAGTAAACATTTGGAAATATCAAGGATGACCTGGAATTCTGCAGGGACATGGGACAGAGAGCCCCCTAATTAGATCAACTACCAACGCCCTTACTAATAACTTCCACAGAGTAATAGGTTCCTCTCCAAGAGGAACCATTTTCCAGGATATCAACATACAGACAAGACATAATTCCCATGACTCAGACCTGAACAGGAAGGTTCCAAGGACAACCAACCAACTCATATAACTCGGCAGATTTTCTCCAAAGTCCTGAAAGAAACAGCCAACCTCAAGGTTGGAGGTCTCTTTATTTCCAATCAGGGGTCTGGCTCTGCAGAGCTCCTGGGGCCACATGCTAAGAGCTCGTTTTCCCCTTTCTCCTGTTGTTTGGTTCAGTAGCTTCCTGCCCCAGCCTGGTATTAGAGAGCTCAGGCAGATAAGATTTCATCTCAATGTAAACCACAGAGCAGTAGGGAGAGTGCAGAGAGGTGACAGGCCAGTGGGATTCCACGTCTCCGTATCCTGGTGGGAAGTGACTTTGGAGGCTCTGTGAATGCTTTGTTGGGTCCCACCCTCTACCTTCTCTCAGCTGCAAAGGGTTAGTGTTATTTTATTCAGTGGGAATTAAACACAGATTTTTTCTCTTGGTTAAAAAAGAAAAAGAAAGCTGGTTTAGGGCATTAAAAATAACATGTAAGCGCCTGTATTTTGGTTTGGTTTTTGTTAACACTTTGAATTGTCAAGTGTGAGCAACAGGGAAGCTGGCCTGGGAAATAAAGAGCCAAATGAGTAGCCAGTTGAGTTATCAAATACAAATATGGCTTGGCTTGGATTTTTTTAATAACAAACAGAATCAGCAGTTTTCCTTTAAGAAAATCAGAAAGGTAAGTTTGCTTAAGTAACAATGGGGAAAGCAAGCATGTGAAATGGAGATACACTAGTCTCCTAGAGAACGATCTTTTGAGTTTTGTTGTGCATATGGAAGGGCTTTTTAAGAAAGTGTTTTAAGTTCAGATTTTTTTTTTAAAGAGAAAGAATGGAGACAGTTAGGTGGCACAGTGGATAAAGCACCAGCCCTGGATTCAATAGGACCTGAGTTCAAATATGACCTCAGACACTTGACACTTACTATCTGTGTGACCCTGGACAAGTCACTTAACCATCATTGCCCTGCAGACAGAGAAACAGAGAGAATGTCAGCTTCTCATTACTAGGATTGTTCCTCTCATTGTATCAGTGCCTAGCATAGTGCCTGGCACATAGTAGGTGCATTTGTTAAAAATGTCAAGAATGGGGGCAACTAGATGGCACAGTGGGTAAAGCACCAGCCCTAGATTCAGGAGGACCTGAGTTCAAATCTGGCCTCAGATACTTGACACTAGCTGTGTGACCCTGGGCAAGTCACTTAACCCTTGTTGCCCTGAAAAAAAAAATGGCAAGAATGAAAGCAAGAAGAAAATGTGTTTACAAGTGGCCAAGTGGAGTGAGAGCTTTGACTTCTGATTTGTGCCCCTGCTTCTGGCCCCTTGAACAAACAGGGGATGGGGGGGGTGTCTCTTCAGCCTTTGCTGACCTCAAAGACAGCATGTGAGAGAAAGTTCTTAACTTGTGTTCTCACTCCCCTCTGGGAGCAGGCACCCCAGGTTCCATGTCAGCTGGAGAGCTTACCTGGACAAACCCAAAATGGATTTCCTCAGGGAGGGGACAGAGCCGGGTGTGGCATTTAATTTCCCAGAGCCCAGTTTCCTCAGCTGTAAAATGGAAGTCATTGTGGCCACAGTTCGTATCTCGAAGAGCTGTTGTGAGGCTCCTATGAGATAACGTACTCGCTGAGGCGATATTGAGTTGTGTTCCTGCCATGCAGCCCTAGGTTATGACGGTTCCCAGGCAAATTATTATTGTGCTAGGAGGTAGCAGGAAAGAGGAATCGGCTGTCTTACATCATTTGACTGGGTTAGGCTAGCTTCCTGATTCCCCTCGACTGCCCGCATATAGACTTGTGTCAAGAGAATCCCCATTCACATGGGAGCCCAAGCAAGGCATAGTTCCATAGACTCAAATAGGCAAGTGCCAAGGGTGAGATGCAAAATTACGAAAGTAGACAACAGGGAGAGCAGGCCTGACAATTTGGGCAAGGCTGTCCCTGGATGACACTTTCAGGGGTGTTCCAGATGTGGAGCCCAACATTGTTTTATTGCATACTAACCTGCCCTGCTGATGGAGAGCCAAGCAGGCAAAATTCTATGACTAGGACCTGGGTATGCCTGTCACTGATTCTTATAGGATACAAGAAGGGTAGAGGATATAAAACGCATCACAGCTGTGTGGCTATAGCTACCTTTCCTTCTCCTGTGCCATAATGGCGTATTTGATTTCTTTATTTCAATGTAACTGAAAGTCTCTAAATGCCCTTCTTCTGCACACCATTGCATGGGGTGGAGTAAGGTAGGGTAGGGTGCTTTCAGAAAGTAATGATGGCTTATGCTTACTGTGTGGTCAAACATTTAACCAAGGGGGGAGGGGGGAGATGAGGGGTGTAGGTACCAGCTGTGCATCACTGACTTACTCAAGTGCATGTTTCTGAACCACTCATAATGAAGCTGACAAGTCCCACAGAGCAGACAATCCATCTCTAAAAATCTGGCATCCCAGAGCCAAGCCTGCCTGTGTCATAGGCTGAGCCAATTTTGTAACCTCAGAAAATTCAGGGGGCAGCTAGATGCCGCAGTGGATAGAGCACCAGCCCTGGAGTCAGGAGTACCTGAGTTCAAATCCGGTCTCAGACACTTAACACTTACTAGCTGTGTGACCCTGGGCAAGTCACTTAACCCCAATTGCCTCACTAAAAAACAAAAAAGAAAGAAAGAAAATTCAGGCGCTGGGGACATCTGTCTCTTCTTCCACCTCTGTCTTTCTAGGATTCTAAGCAAGAAAAGGAAAGGCAGGACTGATCAAAGGTGGGACCAGAAGGGTGACTCTCCCTTAATGAAGGATGCATCGAAGATGATTGATTGTGTCTCATCTTGAGAACCATTTGTCCCTCGGTCTACTTATTACTCAAGTGACCAAGTCACTTCCTCTCTCTGGGCCTCAGTTTTCTCATATGCAAAAATGAAGGGACTGAATTCCAATTTCCTTTCCATTTCTTTCTCTTTTTTTGCGGGGCAATGGGGGTTAAGTGACTTGCCCATGGTCACACAGCTAGTAAGTGTCAAGTGTCTGAGGCAGGATTTGAACTCAGGTACTCCTGAATCCAGGGCTGGTGCTTTATCCACTGCACCACCTAGCTGCCCCCTCCTTTCTATTTCTAAACCCTAAAGTGGGCGTACTTGGTATTTCAGAACAGATTCCTGATCTAGAGGGGAATGGGGTAGGGATGAGGGTGGGAGATATGGGGAAGGTGGCAGCCCAATGGTGCCACAGCGGACCCAGCCAGCTTGGCCCATATCAGCAGAGCCACCAGGCGACAGCTGGATGAAGCCAAGTGAATCTGTAGCGCACCAAGTACAGGGGAGGTGGGGAATCCATCTGGGGCCAAGAGCTATGCCTGAACTTTGTCCTTCACTCAAGCAAAAGAAAATATTATTTCGCCCTCCAAAGAACCACACATAATAACAGGCGAAATGTCAAGACCAATGTTGATATAAACCCCAAAGGAAAACAAACATGCACGTAGCTTCTCTGTGGCCTCCCCACCTCACCCTGCCTGGCTAGTTTAAACAGATTTAGTAGAGAGGGGGAGGGGAAGAGATGAAGAGGGAAGAATCTGTCAGCCTCTGGATGCCTGTTATAAATGACAGGGAAGCCCAGCATGGGGCCACCCAATAACAATAGCTAACAATAGCCATCATTTCTGTAGTTATCTACAATTTATAAAGTACCTTTCTCACAATGGTCCAGATAAGGGCCATCATTGCCATTTGACATGTAGGGGAACTGAGGCTGAGAGACACAAAGCAACTTTCTCAGGGTCACACAGTAAACCCTGGAATCAGGATTCAATCATCTGCATGTTGTTTAATGGAGAGAACACTAGATTTTGACTCAGAAGATAGGGTTCCAATCCTGTCTCTGTCATTCTGTAACCCTTTGTGGCTTTGGACAAATCATCTCCTATCACCGTTCCTCAGTTTCCTTGTCTATAAAGTGAAGGGATTTGACTAGATTAGTTCTAAGTTCCTTTCCAACTCGACAATCACGTGAGACCAGGTCTCCAGCGATGGATGGGCTCTTTCCATAACACAGAACCACCTCTTTAAGAATACCTTAGAGAGGGGCAGCTAGGTGGCGTAGTAGATAGAGCAGCAGTCCTGGAATCAGGAGGACCTGAGTTCAAATCCAGCCTCAGACACGTGACACTTACTAGCTGTGTGACCCTGGGCAAGTCACTTAACCCCAATTGCCTCACAAAAACAAAACCAAACCAAAAAAAAGAATACATTAGAGACTCTGAGCTCCTGCAAATGCCTGGGGCCCATTAGAGCATCCCCCAAAGTGGCACAGGTCCTGAGGCAAGGAGCAGGGTGGAGACAGGAAGTATGAGAAAAGTGTGTGCTTTAGAAAGGTTTTGGTCACCTCACCCAAACACCATCCCAACTTTGCCCAAGAGCTGACAGGCTGGGTTGATCTAGAAGCTAGATCCTTTCTGAGATGCTTCCCTACAGTAAGACTTGGTGATTCTGTGGTTGTGCTTGCCATCTTCAAGGCTCCTAGGAGCAGGATCTGAGGAGATTAGGAGGGTGTGCTTTTATCTGTTGTTGTTGTTGGTGGTGGTGGTGGTAAATTGTGTCCAATTCTTTATGACCCCATTTGGAGTTTTCTTGGCAAAGCTACATTTGCCATTTCTTTCTCCAGCTCATTTTACAGATAAAGAAACTGAGGCAAACAGGATTAAGTGACTTACATAGGATCACACAACTACTAAGTATCTGAGGCCAGATTTGAACTCAGGAAGGGGAGTCTTCCTGACTCCAGGCCTGGCACTCTATCCACTATGCCACCTAGCTGACCTTGTAGTTAGAGGATCTGTGTTCAAATCCCAGCTCTGCCACTCCTCCTATTGTTGACTTCAACCATATCACTTTTCTTCTCTGGTCCTCAGTTTCCTCATTTGTAAAATACAGATGATCTTTAAAGATCTTCCTAGCTCCAAAGAACCTACAATCCTAAGAACCTTGTTCCTTGACATCCAGGTAGACCCATTGATACATAGAATATTATACCTAGAAGGAGTTCTAGAACATAGCTGGAAGGGATGGAATATATGCTCTTCTTGTGGTGGCAAAGAACTAGAAACTGAAGGGATGTCCATCAATTGGGGATTGGCTGAACAAGTCATGGTGTATGAATAGGATGGAATACTATTGTGCCATAAGAAATGATCAATAGGATGGTTTCAGAAAAACCTGAGAAGATTTATATTAACTGATACAAGGTGAAGTGAGCAGAACCAGCAGAATAATTTATACACTAGCAACAATATTGTAAAGACAAACAACTATGAGAGACTTAGGAATGCAATGATCTACCACAATCTCAGAGAACTTATGATGAAACAAGCTCCAGATGAAGAAATGATGAACTCAGTGTATGTGTACACATATACATATATACATCCATATATATACACAATATAATATAAAACATATACACATGTAGACACGTATGTGTGTGTGCATATATACATACATATATTTCTACAATGGTCAGTTTGGGAATTTGTTTTGCTTGATTGTACGTGTTTATAACCACTTTTGTTTTTCTTACTTTCTCAATGTATGGGGGATGGGGTGGGAAGAGGAGGTGAGAGGGAGATAATGTAGAACCCCAAATAAAATAAATTATTGTTTATAAATAAATATTTTTAAATAAAATAAAATCATGGGGCTGGACTAGATTATCTCTAAACTTTCAGCTTTGTCATTCTAGGATTCTACAATAAATAATCTAAACACCAGACAAATATTTGAAGATGTGAGACTACAAAGGGGGTACCTGCTATGTAAAGTCATAACTGAGGGCTCTCAGTGTGGCAAGAACTGAAAGACAGACAGACAGACAGACAGACAGACAGACAGACTAATAGATGGATAGATATCAGTGAGAAGGAACAAAAAGTCCCTACCTTCCAGGCCAGAGTATGGGTTGGCTTACATCTTCTTCATCCTCTGTTTTGAAGATGAGGGGCAGGGGTTTGGGGTCTATCCCTCATGATCTTCAACTTCTAGAGAATGGTTTCTTTTGCATGGTGCAGAGACAAGTTTACTGAACAATATTCAATAAGTCTGGGTTCTAGTCCTTGCCACCTTGCTCACCTTGCGGTAAGATTAGGTAAGTCACTGTAATACCTCTGTGAGCCTCATTTTCTTCCTCTGCAACATGATGGTATTGGACTGGGTGTTCTCTAAGAAAGCTTCCAGCTCTGAACCGTCTTTGAATTTTGTGGTTCAGTTTCCCTTACACTTTGCTTTAGCAATCTATGGTCTATGTCCAAATGTAACTGCCTCTGTTTCTGAGTTCTAGCCTATCTCCCTTCCCTCATTCCCTTTAATCCCACCTTTGGGAAGTGGGTCAGCTGGTCCTGTTCCAATAGGGCTCAGCTGGTGAGAGTCATGGGAATGAAGGCAAAGACAGTAGCTTCTTCTGCTCCTCTGGGGAATGACTTTGTGGGGCACCCACAAAAGCCCCTCCCTCATGCCCCCTTGGCTCTGACCCTTCCTCAGCCATCCTCATGGGTCTATCCTCCCCTGAAGGGTGGGATCCAGAGCTCCTCCCCCCCAGGACTAATTGCCGCGGAATGCACACTATGAAAAGAAACATGAACTCAAGTGACCAGCAGTCACTGGAAGCCGAAGGGAAGCATTTTCCCAGGCGCAGTGTCTGTTCTACACCAGGACAAAAGTTTGCCTATGAACTCACCCCCACCCCCTGCTTCCGGAGCCTGGAGAGATTGGAGGGGGGAGAGGCTGCCCAAAGGCCTTTGTTGAGGGCCAGAGCTTATCTTCCTCTCATCTTGCAGGAGGTCGGATAAGGCAGGGCTGATGCACACACTTCTCCCCCGAAGAGAGGGAAAAGGGGCCAAGATGCAACTGTCTTCAGACCCTCCATCCATGCCTTTCACCTGCTCTGTCCCAGAGCTGCTCAGAGAAGAGCTCCGAAGCTTTGGAAACATTCTCATTGGAGGCCAAAAGGCTTCATTGTGTTTCTGGCCTCTGATAAAAGCCACCTCCTCTTTGCTCTAAACAGTGAACCAAAGTTGGGGAAAATTACCTTTGACTGCAGTAGGAATAACTCCCATGTTTTTAACATTTTACAGTTGAATAACACTTTTCTCATGCAAGGAAAAAACCAGAGCGGTGCAAAGTGTAGTGGAAAGGGTATCAGATTTCAAGTTAGAGGACACGGATTCAAATTCTGTCTCTGCCATTTATTATCTGTTTGTCCTTGCGCAAATAATTTCATTCTTTGATCCTCAGTTTTCACATCTGGAAAATTAGGTTACAGAACCTAGCTTAGACTCAAGCCTATGGAATTTTGTATATGGCTGTATATTCTGAAGGAGATGTGACTCCTGATTGGTGGAGAAACAGAGTGTGATGTGATTTCCATGTAAGGGCTGGCATTAGGCCCAGAGCTTCTCGAAGGACAGATGTGGTTCCAGAGGTTCTTCAGAAGATGCACATGGAGAAAGAAGCTGCAGCCAAGTAGAGAAAGCCTCAATGTGTCCCTAATTTCCAGCTTGCTTCGCTGGGGATTGCTAGAATGCACTAGGCAAGAACTGGACTTCTCTTTTGGATTCAGCAGAGATCTTTTACTCTCAGCTAATGAACTCATTTACTTTTTTATATTAACATTCTTTGAGAGGGCAGCTAGGTGGTGCAGTGGATAAAGCACTGGCCCTGGATTCAGGGGGACCTGAGTTCAAATCCAGCCTCAGACACTTGACACTTAGTAGCTATGTGACCCTGGGCAAGTCACTTAACCCTCATTGCTCTGCCAAAAAAACCCAAACAATTCTTTGATATATTCTAATCTCTACAACCCCAGGGTTTTTTTGGTGTTTGCTTGGATGAATGAGTTTACTTCCTACTCACAATTTATGATAGTCTTTTACGTGACCAGTATTTGGTGAGAAGAAACTAAGCTGGTTAGTATAAAGTAAGGGCTACTCTGTCCCTTGACAATGTCTAGGGAAATAGCTTTCTTTCTGAACTAGAATCATCCCCCTATGCCAGAGATATCTGTGGGGCAGAGAGACATAATTCTAGCCCACTACCACTCTTGAAGATAGGAGAGGGTAGGAACAAGTCTTTAGTCACGGCTGTTCTCCTGCTCCTCTCAAGGTAGAAATTTCAGTCTCCCTTGGAATGTAGTGAGATGGAGATTATCTATCCATGCAATCTACTTGTTGTTAATTTTAAGTCTTTTTGAACTCTTCATGGCTGAGATACTGAAGTGGTTTGCCATTTCCTTCCTCAGCTAATTTTACAGATGAGGAAACTGAGGCAAAAAGGATTAAGTGACCTGCCCAGGGTCACCCAGCTAGTATCTGAGGCCAGATTGAATTCAGGAAGATGAGTCTTCCTGACTCCAGAACTGGCACTCTATCTACTGAGCCACCTAGCTGCCCTAACCCACTAGCTGCATCTATATCTTTAGCTAATCCAAGAGGACACACAATAATTTATATGGACACAGCTATTTTACAAGAGGCTTGGGGTAAGATGAGCTCTAAAGGACTTCTAAGTGCTAACTCCTGTGGATCCGTGGCTTTCCCAGGATCTCACTACTAGTAAGTATCGGTCAGTGCCAGGATTTAAACCCAAGGTTTCCTGACACTAGGTCTGCCCCCTTTCCCATATTTACCCCTGTTGACTGTATAATTAGACCACTTGGGAGTGGAGGAACTGGATAAGACTAAGAGCAGGAGGCCACAGAATGTACCTCAGTTGGTGGAAACTATCAAGTACAGGAAAAGTTCATTGTGACCACAACAGTCTGTCAAAGCGAAGGAAGAAATTCAGGGACACTCTGCTTTTCCCACTCTTCCCCATTCCTTTTTGCCACATTCTCACCCTGGTCCCAGATTACCCAGCCTGTAAGTCTGGACCCATCTGAGACAGGCAGAATCTTAAAATCCTATGTTCGATAATCTAACATTCTACAGTTTGAGATCCCTTGCAGCTCAAACATTTCATACTTTAAAATTATCTTCTACCTTTAACACTCCATAACTCTGGGAGCAGCTAGGTGGCACAGTGGATAGAGCACCACTAGTCCTGGATTCAGGAGGACCTGAGTTCAAATCTGACCTCAGACACTTGACCCTTAATAGCTGTGTGACCCTGGACAAGTCACTTAACCCCAATTGCCTCACTAAAAAACAAAACAAAATAAAATACTCCATAACTCTATGTATAAGGTTGCCAGGCATACAATTTTTTAAAAATTTAAATAATATTTTATTCCCCGCCCCAGTTATATGTAAAGACAATTTTAACCTTCATTTTAAAAATGTTTGAGTTCCAAATTTTCTCTCTCCTCTTCCTCCTTCCTCCCTGTGACAGTAATCAATTTGATGTTATACATGTTCAATAACAGGCACAGTTTTTGAATTGTCAGCTGGGTTTGTACCCAGGTGATTTCTGGGCAGACAACCCTCACAGCAAAGGTCCAGTGTTCTGTGAATCGTCATGATTTGGGTGAGAAATCCATCAATGACTATGGACTTCCAGGGGCATTCTGGGGTATACAAATGCCTGGAACTTTTTGGGAACAGTCACTAAAATCTGCACATCTCTGTAAACTGCTTTTCTTTAGAGTTGGGGGGGGGGTTGGGGGGAAAGGTGTGTCAGTATTCTTCTTTTCTTCCTTGAGGGTCACCTTAATTAGCAGACAACTCCAGTCTGCTAAAGCAGATAGAGACCCCATAATGCAGAAATGTGTGACTGGTAACCTCACCCAAACAAACAGGGCCTAGAGGAGACCTTTAAGCTCAGGAGAGAGGATGCCCAAGTCAGAAGGGAACTGAGACTATGGAATGTTTGAATGTGGAACATGGAATGTTAGAGCTATAGAAAGGACCACAAATAACCTCAACCAACACTATTATATGACAGGTGAAGAAATGAGCCTCAGGGAGACTGTGACTGCCCAAGGTCATAAGGTGAACTAGTGGCAGATGCACAAGACTTAGGTCTCTCAAATCCCACCACAGGGGTCTTTAAGCTAGGCCACGGGGCATGTATCCCCACAGAATTAGTGACACCTGACACCTGGGCAAACATGGAGGATGGAGAGGCTCTCTCTCCTCCCCTTTACTTGCCTCTTTTTTCTCTGTCCCTTCTATTTTTCTCAGCTCTTTTTCTCCCTTTCTTTATTCTCTTCCTCATATTGAAAAGGACAAAGCAAAATCCATTCCTCCGAATGATGTAATTTTTTTTTATTTCCCTGGGTGAAAGCCAGAAATGGCTTGAAAGATTATGCAATCAAGGGTAAAGGCACAGTGTGGAGCCTGATGGCCTACTAAATATTTTTATTAAACCGTTTGTGGTTTTAGCTTTAATCTTGAGTTTATAATTATTTTATGTTAAACATTACAGTGACTGATAAAAATCAATCAAATCTATAAATATCTACTTGGATTTAAATTTCCTTTTTTTTCCCCTTCAAAGCATGGATTAGGCATTTCCAACACTGGGTTATAGGCCCCAGCAGACCTCTTAATTAGCTGTGTGACCTTGGGTAAATCACTTCACTTTTCTGGTAAATCATCTCAGTATCCTTATCTGTGAAATAAAGAGGTTAAACTAGATGGTCTTTCCATTCTGTGTTCTGCATTTTAACACATTCCATGCTTTAAGGTTCCTTCTAACTCCAAAAATCTATGATGAAAAATCCAAGTATTTGTACCCAATGCCTCCATATGCACCTGGCTTTGGTCATTGTTCGCGACCAATAGGAATAGAGTTAGGGAGTAAAAAAAAAAAATTAAAGCTTTTTCTCCTACATAAGTTTTCAGAGTTTTCCACATAGGGGGGATTCAGGTTAAAATTGTGATTCATTCAATGTTCTTCCATCCTTCTGGCCCAATAATGAATCCTTACTTACTAAATGTCTTTTGTATTGGGTATAGCCTCTACTACAGTCCACTATGGGGTGGAGTCGACATTGTCCAAAAATGAAACGGGTTGCTTGATGAGCTGGTGAGCTTCTGCCAGGGTTCCAGACACAGAGAAGTTACCAGGGGTTCATGAGCTGTCATCAGAATACTGGCAAGTTTCACTTGGCAAACCAAACAAACAATCAAACAAAACACCTATTTTGATGAACCGAAGAGTAAGATTTTTCTAGTATTAAAATTATTCCAATTATCTCCTTCTCTTTGTGGAGGTAGAGGTCTATGGGTGTGGGATAGTTTATACTACCAGACTGGCTTGATATGTTGGTTAGTTTTGACTAGATTACTTTTTTCTCTTTCTTTTTTATTCATTGTTAAAAGGGATGGTACAAAAAAAAAAAAAAGATGGGGCAGCTAGGTGGCTCAGTGGATAGAGCACCGGCCCTGAATTCAGGAGGACCTGAGTTCAAATCTGGTCTCAGACACTTGACACACTAGCTGTGTGACCCTGGGCAAGCCACTTAACCCTCATTGCCCTGCCAAAAAATTTTTTTAAATAAAATAAAAGGGATGGTACACTGGACCAGGACATTGGGGGAGGAATGGACCCAGAAATTAAAATTATTTTTTAAATGTAAGCTACCAATCATTTCTGGGTTTTTTGTGGAGCAATGAGGGTTAAGTGACTTGCCCAGGGTCACACAGCTAGTAAGTATCAGGGGTCTGAGGCCAGATTTGAACTCAGGTCCTCTTGAATCCAGGGCCGGTGCTTTATCCATATCAATAAAAAAAAAAACGTGTAGTAGAGTGATCAGGGGAATCCCTCGGTTGCCAGACTGGACCATTTCCCATAAGGGATCCTTGCTAGGATGACACAGGGAATTCTTGATTGGTCGCCAGTGACTGGAGGGGTTTCATGGAAGATGAGTGGCAACATGCAAGGACCCTTCCTCCTGAACTCAGTCACTAATCATTTCACACACAGCTTCCCCACCCCTCCCCAGTCATTGGGGACCAAGCAAGAGTTCTTTGTATCATCTCAAAAAGGCTCATGTCCTTCAACAAGGGACCAGAATGCATGTTCCCCTGTCTGGAAGGTACTCCAGTCATTTAGAAAATCAGGGGTTCCCCTCATCACCCTCTTATAATCAACATAATTCTGGCATTATAAACACTCATTTTAAAGGTGCCCCTTTTTGGACCCAAACATTCACCTGCTTCATATGAAACATCTATCTACTCTGTCTATACCTGAGTTCCAGCTGTGGACTGAAGTTCCCTGTCTCTGCCAGGGAGCCAGAAGAGAATCCCAGAATGATAGAACATTAGATCTAGAAGGAACATTAGCAATCACTTACTTTATACTCTTTTATTTTAAGCATGAGCCAACTGAAGACCCCAGAGGAAGTGGACGGGTGGGGGCGGGGAATGGAGGGAGGGAGGGAAGAATAATAAGCCTAAAGTCACAGAGCTAGAGCTAGTAGAAGAGCTAGGAACCTGATCCCTGATTCCCAGGTTTATGCGCTCACCCCATCACTGCACATCATCATACAGAAAAGTATGTCAAGTCAAGTCAGCAAGCAATTATTAAGTGCCTACTATATGCCAGGCACCATGCTAAGGGCTGGAATACAAATACAAGTGGAAGGAAAAACTGTCCCTGCCCTCAAGAAACTTACATTCTAATGAAGGGAGATAAACCATATGGGGAAGATGAAAAGGCGGTAGTGAAGGAATCCAGTGTGGGGCTGGGGTACACAACATCCTGAGCGTCAAGAGAGCAGCCTATAGAGGAATGAAGACATGGATGGTGACCTTAGAATAACGGTTGTGGAGAGAACCAGCCAGCCAGGAGGAGAGACCTCAGGGCTGGAGGGTACGTCCCATATGAGAAGCCCAGGTTTGAAGTGAATATCCAGGGCATAGAGGTCTTTGTGGCATGGATGAGAATGTCCTGAAGATCAGAAGTGTGACATGGAGATCAACGAAAACCTGTTGGGATGGAGCAGAATGACTACAGAATCAAGGGGACAAGTACAGTTCCTCCCTCTCCACCCCAACACCAGCACCCCAGGGACCTCCCTCTGTCATATATGCAACAGATGGACCTCCATAAAAGGAAGAGGCTAGTTAGTGCCTGGAGAGTCTATGCTCCCCTCTCCCTTGGCCCCAGCTTAGAGGAGTGCCTTGCTTTCCAGCTTGAAGGGGAAGTGGAATAAAGGGGGGAACTCCAGCCTTAAAGCCCAGGAGAAGGGAGGAGATGGCCCGGAGGAGAGAGGCCCTGGCCAATGAAAGGGAGAAGGTGCTTCATGTTTAGTTAGCCTGCTGGGAGAGCCCGGGGAGGAAGGAAGGAAGGAAAACCGGGCCAGCTGGCACGGCTGCCTTTGGCTGTGACCCCTTAGCCTGGCTGTGGCTTTCTCCGGCATCTTTCATCCCTCCACCCCGAAGCCAAGCAGCTGTTCCCTTAAGAGAATAAAGAGTCAGATCGGGAAGAGAGATCTTACAACATAGAGTGTTAGACTATAGACTGTTTGACCTGGAAGGGCCCTCAGAACATGAAATGTGAGAGCTTTAGAAGAGCTCTTAGAACATAATGTGTAGAACATCTGATGTTCAAGCTAAAAAAAAAAACCATAAAATATCGGGGCTGGAAAGGACCTTAGCACATAGAATGTTCGATCTGGAAATTAAACAGATTAGTGGGGAAAGCCTGTGATTTTACTAAAGAGACAACCATTGACTCACTCGAGTCCTCTGATTGCAAACCTAGTGCTCTTTCTGGCTGTCTACAGGGGCTGCACCAGAAGAGGAAGGCACCATTCTGACCTCCAGATGTCCTTCTGTGCCTGGCATCCTGACTGCTTGGCTCCCTTCCTCCCTCCTGCAAAGAGAGAGCTGAAAGAGGTGAAGAGAAGAAGGGCTGGGCCTGGGAAGCTGCTGAGGTGCCCTTGTTTATTTATTTCCAAGTTACTTTCCTTAAATCACTGCCTTCTCCTCTCTTTCCCTTCCTTTCCCCTACTTCCTCTGCCCTATTCCTGGCCAACTGAATCACCTCCTTCCCAAGAAGTGGCAGCCAGCAGCATGAGTTGGTGCCTACTGTTAACCCTTTCTGAGGTGGCATTACAGATCTCAATATCAACCTGGCTTTTTAGTCCTGAGACCTTATCCTAGTTTCTGAGTTTCCCTGGTGCCAGAATTTAGGGGGCATGCCACGTAGAGCCAAGATGAGAAGAGTCTGATCTTCTGACTCATTGTATTGGTTAGCATAAACGTGTCTGCTATGTTCAAGGGACTGGATTTGGTATTTAGGACTGGACCTGATCTAGGGAAACTCCCTCTACCAATGCGTATTGACCCCCTCTCCCTCAAAATTTGGAGAGTTGCCCAGGCACTGAGATGTTTAGTGACTTGCCCAAAGTCACACAAAGAGCCAGTCATTTCAGAAATAGAGCTTAAACTTAGACCCATGATTGCCATCTCTCTTCACTATCCCATGCTGTGTTCCAAGGCTGAAGAGTTTAACATTATACATGATCTATGACTGATGTGACTTCCAAACTAACTTTGTTCAGTGGTCTACCAAGAATTAATGCCAAGTGAGCAATAAAACAGGGAGACATTCTCATCAAATGGGGTCACTGCCTTCATCATGATGTCTTCTTGAAAGTTTAAATTGGAGAAAGGATTCCCTGCGGACGGTGAAACTTTGCAGCTGCTTCTGTTTGCAGATTGCCCTTATATCGATGAGAGGCAGCCCAGCACCAGAGATCTAGCCTTGGCGTCAGCAAGACCAGGAATCAAGTCCTACATCTGACATAATCTAGGCTCTATGACCCCGAAGAAGTGACTGAATATCTGTGTTCCAGGAAATCTCAGAGACCACAAGTGGTAAAAACAGTTGCTACTTTGCATTGGTAAAGGGAGTTTCCTCATTGGTTCTCTGCACCAATGAAATCCCAAGTCCAGGCCAGAAAAAAATAGTATTAATTACACAGAACATTGTAAAACCTCCAACAGCAATTCAAAAGTGATTAGTTCTACCACTATGATGAATGGAGAAAATGCATATTGTTGAAACTGTGATAAGCAGGTGAAAGGGTTTATAGCCCTTTGAATTAATTTCCTTGAAATAAAATCCTATGTTATTGCAGCACATGTTCTGGGGCTACTATCCCAATGCCCACCAGTACCAGAAGATTGGGTCCACTGGACAAGGCTGCCTACTTCTCTCCTCGAGGAGCTAGGGGACCCTGAGGACTTGTGGGCTAGCTTTCTAATTATATTGTTCATGAGCCCCCACTAGTATGCTCTTTTACACAATTATCAATTTATACAAACTAATAAGCCATACTTAACTATTAGAAAGGGAATATTGGGGCAGCTAGGTGGCGCAGTAGATAGAGCACCGGCCCTGGAGTCAGGAGTACCTGAGTTCAAATCCGGCCTCAGACACTTAACACTTACTAGCTGTGTGACCCTGGGCAAGTCACTTAACCCCAATTGCCTCACTAAAATTAAAAAATAAAAAAAGAAAGGGAATATTTACTAAGGTTGGTATAAAACTTCCATCTCCTCCCCCAAAAACGTCTGTGACACACTCTCCCACTAGTACATACAAAGTTATGGTGCACTAAAGTTTAAAGAGCGCATGTACCAAAGGGGTAACATAATACCTGATTTCTTGAAGTCTTTTTTTCCTTTGTGAGGATACTCAAGAAGTTCTCCTTAGGCATGTTGCAGTTTTCTATTTGGCTTCTTGTAGTTTTGAAGTTACCTTTCCTCAGTATATCTAGTTTGTCTTCAGCTTCCAATGCAGACATTGTTACCAGCCACTGGTGTCCAGGGAAGCCTGTGGTACAGCCAATAAGTGCAAATCCTCCAACCTTTCAAAGTTCATAAGGCCATTCATTGATCAAGATTGGGTGGTGGTGGATGACACCAAAGGTTCATATACTTCCCCCTCCTCCCAAGTGATTCCTTCTTAGAGAATTAACTGGAACTGCTCTCTCTTTCCTCTCCACTGGAATCTCTTGAGTTCTAATTTGATCTGCTATTTTGCTGCAAAAGCAAACCAAACCAAACCAAAACAAAACCAAACAAAACAAATGAGCAATCAAAACCTGTGGGTATGACCAGTTTTCTTCACTGAATTTCACCATATTTCCTGTATGGCCTTCACTTCCAATATGATCAGAGACTTTTTTGAGCCTAGTTAAAATGCCTTTCATTTATTGATTATTTGATTCAATTGACATGTCTAAGTCATATTCATACCTAGTTCATATCTTTGATTGATTTAGTCAATCCTGAAATCAGGGCTCTCTGAAATCATTAGGGGCATGGAAGATTCCTCTTATGTTTTAAATGCTAATATTCATCCAGTGTTGTTGTATAGTTTGGGGTCATGGAGACCTACAGCGCCCCCAAATCAAAGGTAAATAGCTGTGTGACCCTGGGCAAGTCACTTAACCCTCATTGCCCCGCCAAAAAAAAAAATCAAAGGTAAAGATTGCTAGAAAGGTAATGGAGAGCCACATGATGGATGAGAATAAGATACAAAACGGTACAGATAAGGAATTGTGTGGTAAAGGATGTTAGAGAAACATGTGGTGCAAATTTATTTCTATGAATGCATATATTTATATGTGTATATAAATAGTGTATCTATGTACATTCACACAAATACACCTATCTGGGAGGTGCCATGCAATGGAAGATAAAGAATTGACCTTGGAATCAGGAAGACCTGAGTTCTAGTTCTGATTCATATTGACTATGTGTCTCTGGGCAAATTACTTGACTTCCCAGTGCCCTAAACAACTGTTAGATTACAAATTGTAAAGCAGTTTCCCATTGGCAATGGTAGAGAGAGTTTCTCACCAAGAGAGTCCTACAGCTGTGAAGTCAATGGTCACACACACACACACACACACACACACACACACACACACACACACAAATGAAGTTGGACAATGAACTAGACCTATGATTGAAAAGGGGTAGGAGGGTAGGCTGGATTGTATTGGAAGAATTCTTGCAGGTCTTTCCATCTTTCAGTGACTCCTAACTGCTCCCTGAAGCAAAAACCTGTCTCTTTAACACTGATATCTTCCTGGTGATGTTACTTGAAATCACAGACCCCCATTTCAAAAGATTCATAATTGCAGGTGACCCAAGGGCAAGAGGAAGACACCTGGTGGGTAGAAACAGGCTGCAGCCTGTTACTATCAATGACTTGCACCTGAAGAATGGTGTTTTTTTTTTAAAAAAAGCCTACAGATGACCAGAACAGGAGGAGGGTCATGTGACAAGAATGAGGGATAATGAATGGACAGACCAAGGCCTACATTGATGTTTATGAACTGTTTGAAGAGGCTAGAGGAAGGCCTCTGCTGTGGTGGATGGACCATCTATGACAGACTCACAGAAAGATGAGATCTGTGTAAAGCGCTTAGCACAGTGCCTGGCACAGGATGGGTACTTCATAACTACTTTAAAATACATACAATAATCACCTTGGACAAGAGGGGGTGTGTGGCTTGAGATCTGTGCTGAAAAGGTGTGGTGATATTCACACCACCAGATTATGAATTCATTAGAGTAATACTAGATTAGGTTGGATTGGATGCAACCTTGTCCAAGGCAGAAGGGGGATGTGCTTAGTGACCTCTCAAGATCATGCCTTCGACATTTGAACCTGCCTTTTAGTGGGAAGGAAGTATGTACCCCTACCATGTCTGAAGACTGCTCTTTTCTTGTCCAACCCAATTTAACCATTGTGATTCAGCTAAAACTTCTGATATATATCTTTCCCACAAATAATTTTTATCACACCATCTCTCTGAAAATTGCCTCCATGGTTGGTTATGTTAGCTTTTCCAAGAGCAAGCAGGGTCCCTTATAAATTTTGTAAAGCCAAGAACCCATACAAGATGCTGGAAATGAAAGAGTGAGGACACCTGCATTTAAACTTGGCTCTAAGGCTTCCTATCTCTGTGATATTGGGTAGGTCACTTTTCCTCTTAATTTTCTCATCTGTAAAATTGAAATGGTACATCTTATCCCTCCTACCTCACAGGGCTGTTGTTAGGAAAGCATTTTATAAACTATAAGACACCATTGAGAGAGATGGTTTGGTGGCCAGAGCAATGAACTCAGAGCAAGGAGAACCAGGTTCAAGTCCAGATTCTGCCACTCACTAACCCTATTGACCTTGGGCAAATTTCTTCCCTTCTCTAAGCCTTGGTTTCTCATCTGTAAAATGTCCAGGGGGGAAGGGAGGGAGGAGAGAGGGATTAGACTAGATGTTTTAAATAGCTGTAACATTCTATGTTCTAATATTCCTTTATTGGCCTGATAGTCAGTAAAATGTGAGACATTATTAATATTTTCCTATCTGCCCCCAAACCTAGAGATTCCTATGGATAGGTAATAGGGAACAGTTCCTTTTTGATCCTATTCTCTCAATTTCCTCCCAGATAAATGATAGATAATTTTTGGAACCCATACTCCAGAGAAGAAAGACAAAAGAAGACAATGAAGATGCAAGTGATAAAATATGCAAAAAGTCCTTTATTCATTCGGATTGCCTCAAAACAACAAAAGAGCAGCAATCAAAGGTCAGACCCATTTCTATTCTCTGAATACCTTTCCCTGGAATTCACAACTGAACATTAACACAGCCTCATGGCCTAGAGATGAATCACTCAATAAGTTTGACTCACCAACAAAATGACACTGTTGTAATTATCCAAATGCTCCTTGATTAAACATTCTAAACGCTGAACACTCATAAACAATCTTGTCGGGTGGAATATTGATTGGCAGCCCCATAGACTAAGCTCTATTGCTTGTCTCTGCATAACAACCCAGCATAGTCCAGCCCAGCTCCCATATTGAAGTTTTATTTTCTTCCTCGTTCTTGTCGTTTTTGAAGCCAAACAGAAGACACACGTGCATCCTATATAAAGCAGGCCCTAGCCAAAACAAGTGCACATCAAATGCATTTATTTGCACAGACACTCATAAAAACTTAACGAGACACCAGATAATTACAGGAAGGGGCTAACGGCCAGCCCTGTGGAGCCCCAATGTTTTGAAGTGTATTTAAGCTAAAGATCAAATAGGATGGGCACTGGGACCATCATCTCACCTGGTCCTCTCCTCCCCTGGGCAATGGGCCCACGGTGTTGGGTCCAATAAACAGGCTTACTTCTCTGGCTGTGTATTCAATTCTTCTAAAATGTCTTTCTGCAACTTATTCTAAATGTCCTAATAGGGTTTTTATGGCTCTAAATACAGTCGTTGGCTGTCTCTTTGTTCTTTCTACACACATCTTCCATGGAGAAGCCCCTGATTTCAGCCTTTGGTTTCTAAAGCTCGCGCCCCATCGCTTTGACAGGAAGACTGCCTCTTCTCACCAGCCCTTGCTTTTAAAAATCATATAAAAGGACGACTTGAAAGCCCCGAGCTGTCCACTTCAGTGCAGCGGCCCGAAGGATAAAGTGATTTTCACCAGAGCCTGCAATTATCTCTGCCTTCAAGCTGCTAGCTCCGGCTTGGAAAGACCTGTTTCTGCGGACTTGAAAAGTTTGGGGAGCCTGAGGCAGGGCAGAGTGGGGGGGTGAGGCGGTGGGGTAGTTGGTATTACAGCCATATGGATGGAGGTTTGTCAAGAGTCAGGAGATCCTCCAAGAACTGTTCCTTTAGGTTTCTAAATGAAGCAGCCAGAGTGTGCTTCTAGAGACTGTCTCTAGACAGAAAAGCTGAATCTGAGAGCTTCTAGGTGAGTTCTCTCAGCCATTTTCTGATAAGGATGGCAGACAGGAGGAGCAGACCACAGCTTCCCTCAGGATCCTGGTATATCTTCGTCCTTCCTATGGATGAGCATTTATTAAAGGCCTAGTATCAGCAAGAAACTGTGTTAGATACTGGACATGTGACAAAAACAATTCAGTTCCTGCCCTCAGGCAGCTTGAGTTCTGTTGGGAGGTGGGGATGGGATATAACGTGCATATAAATGCAAACTTTATGCAAAGTAAATATGAAGAAATCAGAAAGGTGGCACCTCCAGCTAAGTCCTGAAGAAAACCAGGGAGTCCAAGAGATGACAAGAGGAAATCTTCCAGACAAAGAGTACCTTGTCCAGCTAGGTGGAAAAGTGGATAGATCGCTGAACTTGGGATCAGGAAGACTTGAGGTTAAATACTTCCTTAGACACTATGTGACCTTGGAGTAGTCTTTTGGCTTCTTTCAGCCTCAGTTGCCTCACCTATGAAATAGGGATGATATAGCACTTATCTCTCAGGGCTCTTTGTTAGGATCAAGTGAGCTAAAATGTATAAAGTGCTATATAAAGGCCAGCTATTATTGTTATTATTAATATTTTTATTAGGACAAATAAGTTCCCTTCTCTTGGTCTCAGCTTCCTTATCAATGATCTCTAAGGTCCTTTGTGCTTCTACATCTGATTCCCTAATTTAAGAATTCTGGCTCGGGGCAGCTAGGTGGTGCAGTGGATAGAGCACCGGTCCTGGAGTCAGGAGGACTTGAGTTCAAATCTGGCCTCAGACACTTAACACTAGCTGTGTGACCCTGGGCAAGTCACTTAACCCCAATTGCCTCACTAAAAACAAAAAGAAAAGAAAAAAAAGAAAAAAAAAGAATTCTGGCTCCATCACTTACTGGATTTGTAAGCTTCGGCAAGTCTCTTTCTCTGAGCCTCAGAGGGTTGAACTGAATGATCTCGAAGGTCCATTCCAGTATGATTATTGTAGGGTTCTATGACTCTAGGAGTAGAACCAATATCTCTCAATACTATGGTAGCCAAGAGTCCTCCCAGGAAGGGATACAGACTAATGCTCATCATCAGAATTTCTGGGGGTTGAAGGGGATTTTGAATGGGGGGAGGGCAGCAAACCAAAGGACTGGAACAATTGTGTCCAGATACTTCCCTGTGTGGAAGAAAAATTCTCCATTCCAAATTCTCACCCCAGATGGTAACTTATAGCCTGGATCCCATCCCACCGCCTATTCCTTATTGCTATCATAATCTCTGTCACAAAATACATATGTCTGAGACAGCGTGGCTTAGTAGAGAGAGCACTGGACCGTGAGTCAGAGGAAATGTGTATTAGTCCCAGTTACACCGTCTGGTTGTGTGACAGTGGGCAAGTCATTCCCCCCTCAGTGCCTCAGTTTCCCTATCTTTAAAACCTGCCAACTTTAAGATTTCACTAAAATAATAACAAATGTTTACGTAATGCTTTAAGATTTACAAAACACTTACTATCCATTATATCATTTGAGCTTCACAGCCTTGTAAGGCCAGTAGCACAGGTGCTTTCATGGCAAGGCTCAGAGAAGTTATTTAGCTTGTTCATAGCCACAGAATTTGTGTCAGAAACAGGATTCAAAGCTAGGTCTTCCTGACTCAGAGTCCAGCATTTGATCCACTACACTACAGTGTCTCTTTGAAAAGCATGGAATGACCGACCTGTGCTTCTCTTTGCCCTATAGGAGACAGGGTAGGAGGATGAGGCAAAGACCTTAGACTAAGATCTTAGGGTGCCTTTCTTCCTGGGGGTGGGAGCTAGTGACCATACCTTCTAGTCCTTGAACACCCATTTTGTGGCTCTTGTCTCCACCTGCTGGTCAGGGGTGGCTGCCAAGGGAGAAGGGGCTTTAGGAGAGCTAGGGGTGAGAGGAATTAATTGAATATTCTTTCCCCATTTTGCACATACACACTATCAGCACCCATAAGGGTTTTCATGAAGATTCCCATCCACACAGTCTTTCTATATGTAATCTGCCTCACATACCATCATCATCACCACCACCACCACCACCTTCTTCTTCTTCTTCATCATCATCATAAACACACACACACAGAGCACATATAGTCTCTCAGTTCCACTCAGCCATCTACCAAATAATAGATAGGGCTCTCTTAACGTCTTCCCCCGCACACAATCTCCCTCAGCGTCCCATTTATTTTATATATTCACAGATCATTTCTTCACCACTTCCACATTCAGTCTCATGGAATCTCTTCCAGTATCCCAATCACTGATAAACCCATGCATAGCCATAGCCTCACTTGGCTAGTCTTTCAACCAGACCCTCACACATTCACTCTGTCACAGCCTCTCACATTCAGGTTCAGTTTTTTTACCTAGGGTCTCTCACCTACAGTGCCAGTTTCACAGTCTCCTGAACATACACACACGGAGCTTCACGATCACTCTTTTCACATTGTTTGACTATCTCACATAGGTCCAGTTTCTTATCCCACGATCTTCTCTCACTCATGCAATCTCTTGCTCACATCCTCGCATTTTTATGCACACGGACACATTCGATTTCACAGTCTCTTCCCTACCCCCACCGCACCCCCTTCTCCTCCACTCAGACATAGTTCTCGCCCACTCTTTATCTTACAGTCTCCGGGGCATGGAGTCGCTCATTAGTGGTCTCTCCTCAATCTCTCCTTCACCTAGGCGCTCCCAATCTCTCCCAGGGGCACTTCTGGAACTTCACGCCCACACGTTCACATACAACTGGGGCCACATTCAGACGGTCTCTCACCCACACACACTCCTCCCACGGCCTTTCACCCACACAGGTTCTCGTGGCGCGTACACCATCACCGTCTGTCAGCACACAGTTGAGAACACACCAGGGTTACTGAGAGCTGCGTGATCTTTGGACCTGCGTTTCCTTAGAACGTCCGCGGCGGCGGGCGGAGGGAAGGACAGGAACCAGTGTCCAGACGCTCTCTCCTTCAGGAGAGTAGAGCTGAGAGAGTTGGCTGGGTAAGCCCGGACCCGGCTCAGGACCAATCTCTGGGGCCTCGGGCGGTAGCTGTACCTCCCTACTGGTGTTACAAACGCAGTTCTGTGGCAGTTACTGGCCCCTCGATGAATGTCTCTCAAAAGCCGTCCTATAGCTAGGAAATTCTATCTTATTGCGCTTTAAAGCTTCCAAAGCGCTTTCATCACAAACTCAGTAAAGTAGGTCTGTCAAGTGTTATCTCTATTTTACAGTTGAGAATACACACTCAGAGAAGGAAAGGGACTTGCCCAACGTCTCACCGCTATTAAGGGTCAAGGTTAGGAGTCGAACCCCCTTTTTTGACTCCCGACTTTCAGTCCAGCGTTCTTTCCTATACAGTAGGCGAAAAAGTATGTCTTCCTTGCCCAGGCCCCCAAAATTATACCCCCAGAAAGCGAGCTCTGGCTTTCGTCTTCTCATTTAAGTTCGCCAAAATGACCGGCTTAACAGAGATCTCCGTTTTCTCTGACTACTAAAATGCTACCTACTGTCGAAGAACTACCTTCTTGGTCGAGGTGATTTAGGTTAAGTTTTTTTCCTTACGAGGAGCTGAGCTCATCCCTGAATACGAAGGGTCCGCAGGACCCAGTGCCCCACCTCAAGATTCCTGCATTCTCCCCTGTTGCAGTCCCCAGACCCTCTTGGACTGAAAAAAGCCGGGCAGACAGACCGACAGCGAACTCTGCCTATAAGGCTCCGGGGGCTGGGACACAAAGCTTTGGGCAGCCCTAAGTTGCTGCACCGAGTGTCCCGAGTCGTGGCCCTGGCCCACGGACTATCTTGCATCCTGAGGGCTAAGGAGGAATTTCAGGAAGAAGCTGATGGACAAGCAACTCGATACCCTTGAGAGAAATGGCGCTAAATGCACTCTTCAATTTCCTGCCCCACATCCACTGAAAGCCGAAGGCCGCCGGTTCTTGGCCAGGAACCTCGGAGACTCCTTGGCCTGTCTTTGGGTAGAGATAGGCGGGGAACAAGATAGGTTTTCCAACGGAATTGGGAAGAATAAGAGAGGGCGGACCGAGCCGGGCCTCCCCCAGCTTCGATGTGAGAGGATGAGAGGAGTCAGAGCTGACCCTCCAGGGTCTCGGGGATCAAAAACAACAGAATTCCCCAAGGGAGTGGGGCTAGATTAGAAGGTCACCTAGGTTGCCCGAACACAGGGAGGGTCAAAAGCCACTTCGGAAGGGAATGGTGGGCCTAGCCAAACGAAGGTACCTTAGCCCATCGTGGCCAGGGGGTTGTGACAGGAGGTGGCCTCCGCCTCCTCTCTCTGCCCAGATCGGCTCTGGCCTTGTTCTGATCTTGGTTGCTTGGTTCATCTTTTCTGCTTTTCATTTCTTTTTTCTTTCTGTACTCATTTATTTTCCTCTCTCCTGATTTGTTCTTTTTTTCCCCTTGGTTATTTTTCTTTCTTCCCTTTTCGGCGCTCTGCCTCTCTCTCTCTCTCTCTCTCTCTCTCTCTCTCTCTCTCTCTCTCTCTCTCTCTCTCTCTGCCCCATCTTTACTTTCCTTCCCTCCTATTTACCAGGTTCCCCCTGTTTCTGGTTCTCTCCTTTTTCTTCCTTGCTTTGCTTTGCCTAGCCTCCTCTCTCCAGGGCCCTCCGTTGACCAGCCAGCGCGGCTGCTACCTCTGCCCGCCAGCTCCTTCCGACTCTTAGGCTTCGAAAAGCCGCTGCCCAGCGGCTCCCGGGGCTGAGACGCCCGGGCTTGGTTAGGTGCCCCTGGCTGAACTATGTGGGGAGGGGTCCGGGAAGTTAGAGTGATCTGGCCGCAGACCCTGCGCCTTCTCCAGGGCTTGCCTGTTCAACAACTCTGGCATCCTTTTCTGGGACCGGAGGCTCCCACAAAACCGCTCTTTACTTTCCTGAAAATGAGAAAATAAAGAAGGGGTACCCGAGGAGGGGAGGTCGACCTCAATATCAGCCATTGAAGACCTAAGAAAAAGTGATAAAGCGGCCTACATTCCTTCCACAATATCGCATTCGTTTGGTGGCCCATCCAAGTATGGAGCAGATTCGCTTTGCCGGGAAAGTCTAAAGCTTTACGGACTCTTTGGTCTGTAAGTGGCCGGGTAGGAAGAACCGCTGGTGCCTAGACAAATGCGGCCTTTCGAGAAGTTCAGAGCAATAAGCCTTTGCTCCTATTTCTAGCTCTGCCTAGAGGGTACTCCCCAACACACACCAGTCCCAATTTCCCACCGTCATGAAGCCACAAATTCAGCCTTGTTTTTTTCTTTTCTTTCTTCTTTTTAGTAGGAGAAAACCAGGTTGTTGGGGCTCTGTGAGGGCTTGGCTACACGATGTCCAGGAACACTGGGCCAAGAAGTGTGATGCTCCCGCTTCAAGCGAGAAGCTGGGGCCAGAACGCCAACCCTCTCCCCCCCCTCCCCCCCCCCCCCCGCCGTAGGTAGTTAAACAAAACCTTCCAAGACTATACCCGCTCTCTCGCTCTCTCACCCCTGTAGCCCAGGGCTCCAGGGTGAGCCCAAGACGCTCCCTGGAGGTGGGTACTGGGGACGGAATACGGAGGTACTGGGGACGGAAAATCGGTGCCCTATACCCTGACACCTCCCCCCTCCACACCTTCTCCGTGGCAGAGCTCTAAGCAGCCATTCCAGCCTCCGTCCGCAGTTCGGCATGTAACAACTGCCCAGAATTTTGTTGGCAGTGGAGGCAGAAAGGGGGTTTGGGGGGATCATTTCGCTATCCGGAGGGGTCTTTTCCAAAAGACGTTCACCAGCCTGTGGGGGGGGGGAAGAAACGATTGGGCAGCCACCTAAGGATGGAAGTCCTGCTTTCGCGAAACAGAGGTGCAGCCCCAGGACATCCCAGAAAGGGAATCTCCACCCTGGAGATTAAGCGCCTCAGAGGACAAAGAGGACTCCAGCATTGGACTGTTTGCGATCAGAACGGGCCTCCTGGGCTCCTCCCTCGGGGATGCAGTGCTGAGCCGGGCAGAGGTCCTCTCCCAGCCACCCGCCGCACCCCGCCTAAGAGCTCCAGTCGGGCAGAACTGCGGGCCACCGGGCCTCGCCCTGCCCTGCGGCCGCTGTATTCCCGAGGGACTTCTGGCTGCTTTCTCTGAGACTCAAACGCAGACAGCGGCCTCGCCTTTCCGACTCTAGGAGGAGATGTAGGGTTGAGGGCTAAATGGAGGGAGACTAGAGTCTCCCCGTAGGCCTCCGGCACTGAGGTCCTGGCGGACGCTGAGCGCCAAGGTTGACAGCAACTGGCCCCAACTATCTTGGAAAAGATTTTTTTAAAAACTCGATTTGAATAAGACCCAGAGGCAAATGGTTCTTCTTCTCGGGGAGGGCTACAGGAAACGCCTGCCCTACATGCGGTGTGCAGACATGTCGGGGCACTGCTGTGTGAAGGAAGTGTGATGGGGTGTACACGATAGTTGTAGTGGCTGACCCGATTGTGAAAAAGCTGAAGGGCCCCCTCCACTGTCAATATCCGTTCAACGAATCAATACGCACCAGGAATCCTGTAGGCAGGTAGGTCTAGGGGTCCATACCCTAGGGCAGACTAAATAACCAAGAGCGGAATGAAGGACGGACTGAAAAGTAAGGCCTCTTCATCCTGGAAAGTTGAAGGCAGAAAAGAGAAGAGAGAAGTTGATATAAAATAAGAAAGAGCCAGGAGAGTGTTGTCCAAATCCCCGAACCATTAGAAATAGTTTTCCTTCCCTCCGACCCCTCCCCTCCTTAAAAGCCGAAAGGGGCACAGCAAGGGCCCAGGGAAAGGCCTTATCCCAGCGGGGGTGGGTTGGGGGGTGGGGAGGGCTGGAAACATAAATAGGTTCCAGTGGAGTATCGAGAAATTCCTGAATGGCAGCTCCACAACGGGTTATTAAGGGATTCGAGGGTGTTTGGAGCCGGATCTAACCTTTGGAGATGCCATCAAAGAGAAAAGCAACACCCTTTCCTAAGGAACTCCCTTCGCCAATATCTCTATTCCAGCCGGAATGCGGGATGGGCCATGGATTGCTACCAGGTTGATCCGAACCGAAGAAGCGAGGGAACTGCAGTCAGAACCGCAGGGAGGACAGGGTCCGCCTGGACAACGGATGGGGCCCGGGTTTGGGGTGCCAGCATAACCTGGCCTCCGCCCACACCCCAGTTTGAAGAACAGATCCTCCCCGTTGCTCTCTATCTGCTTTCCCGAATACTACTCCTGGGTCGTTCACTGGGGAAACCCCTCGGGAACTAGCTGGTCTCCCGGCAGTCACATTCCGGGACCTTCTTCCACAGCTACTCCAGGCCGGAGAAAGGGGCAGGATACGCAGCACCTGTCCTTGGGCTCCCGGGACTGCTGCCCAGGAGGGCAGGTGTAGGAAAGCCCCTGGGCCAGCAGAGGGCAGAGCCAACACGACCCAGCGGGACCCAAGCTCCGTGACCTGCCGCAGCCGCCCGCAGCGGTGGCCGATATCCCGCTGCCCCCTGCAGGCTAGGTGTCCAGAAGAGGACTAGCAGCTCCACCGCCTTCACCTTTACTAGCCTACCTTTCTTTCCCCGCTGCCCGGCGAGAACGACTGCCCTGGAAGGGCTATCCTAGACCTCGAAGAGCCTCGGCTCTTGAGAGCCAACCCACCATTTAGACAATCTCCCCACATACTTTCGCAGGGAATTCCCTGATCTCTGAAAGATTTGGGGTAGGGGTTCCGCATCTCCCCCCTCCCCCACCCCACTCCTCCGTGGAGACCTCCCGGCATTTAGGGAGTGAATCTAGCCAAGGCTTAGTCAATATCCAAATTAGATCCGTCCCTCCGGCCTTCCTTGGGGTCAGAAATAAGCCTCTCATTTTCCTCAATCACAATCCCTTCGGCCCTGCGCCTACTTGCAGCCAACCTTTGGCGGGCACCCACAGGAACCAGGCCGAGGAAGCTGACTCTGGGCTCGCCTCACAACCATGGGGCCTGGGCTGCGTCTTCAGATTGCCATCCTCCCAGCTCTTCACCCCTTTCCCGCGTCCCTGGAGTGCTGTCGGCTTTCCCCTAAATCCCTAGGACTAATGAATGCACTGTGACCAGTAAGGGAAAGGCAGCGCTTCCCGCGCCCCATCAATGCCCGCGATCGAACCAGACTTTAGGGCTCAAAGTTCAGACTTCTAGGTGGCCCAGTGAGAGCTCTCCGATCCTGGAGCAATCAGTACCTGTTTCCCCTGAGGATGGGGCAAAGAGATCAAGAACCAGTAGTATTGCAGCACTATTTTTTGGCCGCCGGGACTTTGGGATCCACAGCGAAAATCAGTTGGTCCAGCCCTGAGAATTTAGGACTAGACTCCTTGTTCACAAGGGGAGCTGGTCTGCAGAGCCTGAACTTCACTCCCCAGTCAGTGCTCTAAGGGTTTGAGTCGGTATCATCAGTGGGGAACTGAACTAGGGGAAAAGAGATCGAGGCCCGACTGCCATCAACCTGGGCCAGGTTACTACTTCTCATCCTGAGATGAGTCCCAGAGTGACGTTCTCGGCGGACTCTACATGCACAGCCACGGCTCAGGACTAATCTGTATCCGTTTCTACCTTTTCTTCGCCTCCCTCTCCCTGTCTGTCTTTACCTCTCCTTTCTTTGCCTCCCCCGTACTCTCTCTCCATTGCCTCCCTCTTCCCTGCCCCGCCGCTTTCCCGCACTCTCTCTAGTGGAGCAGGACTGTAAGGAAATTCCTTCTTCCCGATCCCTAGATCCCAGGGCAGCAGCCTACGTCCAGCACCAGCTACCAGGACCTCTGCGACCTCGGAATCCGAGTTGCTCGGGAGAGGAGAGGAAGATCCATCTTTTCCGGACGCAACTAGAGAAAGCCGGTCTCTGGGACAAGTTGGGGCGTCCAGGGACCCGCAACGAGCTCCAATCAAGTCTATTCCGACCCGACCCTTCCCACTCTCCCTATACTCCCCACCCCAACGCCGCTTTGACCCGTATCCCTTCCCCTCTCCCCCGAAGGGCCCTAAGACTCAGCTAGGGTTTGAACCCGCCACCTACCTCCCCTGCCCTGGGTCCCCTCCCAGCGACTGGCCCCGACATCGCGGCTTCTGCCTTGCACTTTCCCCTTCCCGGGAACCAAAGGAGCCACACTCCCAGTTCCCCGAAGTCCTCCAGCGCTGAGCTTTCTCGGAGTCATATATCTCTTTCTTCCCCTTTCTTATTAAAAAAAAAAAAGAAAGAAATTAAACAACAACAACAACAAAAAAAAACTTTGTCAATCCCCCCCCACCCCCCCATCCAAATTTTCCAAGAGGGTGGGGCTAGGACAGAGAAGGGAAGAGGAATTTTTCAACACAGACACAGTAAAAACTTTTTAAAGAGTTTGCTCTTGTTTTCCCTGAGCGTCCACGCTGGCTTGAGCCAGCAGCACCAGGGCCCTGGACCCTAGACGGTGCTGGCTGCACGCTTGGGGCCCAGAAAGCCCTTGGGGGGGCGCCCAGCGGCGGTACTATTTGACGTGGAGAAGACGGCTCATCCTAGCGCAGGGATACAAGACGCACCAATGGAGTTCAAATGTCAGGAAGTTTGAGGGAGGGGTGAGGCGGCTCCCGGGCCGGGAGTATCCCTCCGCCTCCAGCTCCAGCTCTAAACTGAGCGGCTCCTCGGGCGCACCATGGCACATTAATAGTGTGCAGAGCGCGCCCGGGAGCCCATCACCCCCGCTCCGCCCAGGACCCGACTGCGGGTCCTGCCCGGCACAGCCCGGCACAGCCTGGCATCCTCCACTTTCAGCCCTCGGGGGCCAGCTCTGTGGGGCCCCCTCGCCCGCCTCCTCCTTCTCCTCCTCTTTTCCTCCTCTGCTTTCTCGCCGCCTCCTCTTGCTGCTGCTGCCACCGCCGCAGCCAGGGAGCCTTTGCTGACAAACAGGTGACAGAAGCGACGGGAGTGTGTGCATGTGTGTGTGTGTGTGCATGTGTATCTGTGTGCGCGCGCGCGCGTGCGTGTGGGTGTGTGCGTGTGTGTACATACACCGGACAGATCCCGCGTCCCGGAACCACGGCCAGAACCCAGAGGAATAAGCCTCTCCTTTCGCCTCTTCTCCGGGGTCCTGCGAAACGTTTTAAACGCTTGAAAAAGAAAGAAAAGAAATTGATCCCCATCCTCCAGGGGAGTCTGGCCCGAGCCCCGCCGGGGTTCGCGTGTTGTCTCCTGGTCACGGGGAATAGAAAAGCAGACCACCGAGCCTCCTGGACCCCCGAGTCCACAGCTAGCCCTGTGTTGGCGCCCCATGGATATAGCAACAGGTCCCGAGTCTCTGGAGAGGTGCTTCCCCCGTGGACAGACCGATTGCACCAAGATGCTGGACGGCATAAAGATGGAAGAACACGCCCTGCGCCCCGGGCCCGCCACCTTGGGGGTGCTCCTGGGTGAGTGCGGAGGGAGGAGATGAGATGAGGGGGGGAGGATGGAGAGGGGCATCCCACAGTCGCATCGATAGTTTGGCCGTTCCTTGCCTTATTTCTCTAACATCCGCATGGGTTGAAACTAGGGCTCTGGAACTGAAAGTTGTCCCTAGCTGCAAGGAAGGGGGCGGGCGGTAGGGGCGGCCCCCAAAGTTTCGTGTCATTGACTAGAGACAGAAGTCGAATGAGCCCTGCTTTGAGCCGCTGCCGGAGAGGGACCCGACTGATAACACCGGTCCTAGTGTTGAAGTTTCTAGGACCATAGAATGTTAGAGATGGAACAAATCTTAAAGACTCATCTTGTTCAATCTTTTATAGTCGGAGAAACCGAGGCCCAGAGAGGGCAACTGACTTGCCCAGAGTCACTCAGCAAGTTAGTTGCAAAGCTGGCACTAGAACCTAGGTCTCCTAACTCCTAATTATATTTCTAATACTTTCTGCTACCTAGTCATTTCTTCTTTAATATAAGATTTATTTCCCGCTCCAAACCGTTTTTTAAAAAGCATTTCTTCTGAATAACTGGGACTGTGGGATTTTGACCTCTTTAATGTGCAGATTCCCCCTCTTCATGTCGACTAGGGACTAAGTCTGCCGGGCCAAGAGCACAGGGGTCAGGGTAGGGGACATGCAGGCAGTGTTCCCCGTAGCCCCGGTCCCTTCAGCCGGGAAGCTCCCAGAGCCCCGAGTCTGGCACCCGCGGGCTGCACCGGGAAGGCCGTGTCTGGCCGCGCCTCCCCTCCTTCAGCCCTTACTCATGGAACCTCCTCCCCCCTTCCCCCATTCTTGTCTCCCTTCCTCAGGCTCGGACTGCCCGCATCCCGCCGTCTGCGAGGGCTGCCAGCGGCCCATCTCGGATCGTTTCCTGATGAGAGTGAACGAGTCGTCCTGGCACGAGGAGTGTTTGCAGTGCGCTGCGTGTCAGCAAGCTCTCACCACCAGCTGCTACTTCCGGGATCGGAAACTCTACTGCAAACAGGACTACCAACAGTAAGAGCCTCTCCTCCTCTCTCCTCTTTCTTTATTCCTCCTCCTCCTCCTTTCCTCCTCCTCCTCTTCTTCTCCCATTTGCCACCACCAGGGCCGAGAGCACACAGGGACAGAGCGCTCTAGGGTCAGTGTCCCCGGAGTCCGGAGTCTTGAGCGGCTGCGCAGGGCGCAAAGGGAACTGCCCTGAGCCCCGGCGGGGGCAGTGCAGGCACACCGACTGTCTTCTGGCATCCTAGCCTAGAGTCCTACCCTCCCTCACGCACCAACCCTGGGCTCAGGCCTGAATACGAGTGACCCTACATGCCTTATGGGCCCAGCTCGCTGGTTAGCAAAGATCCATGAGCGTTGCGTAGTCCCTTGTCGCTCGCCTTAGGTGGGGTTCAGGAGAGCCGTGGTCTCTCCCACTCCAACTCGTCCAGGAACCCAGCGGCTTCTCTAAGTTAGTCCCTCAGCTCGGGTCTCTCTCATAGAGCTCCCCTTCCCACCTTCCCTTGGGGTGGCGAGGAAAAGTTGCCTTGGGCCTTCCTCCTACAAGGAGGTCACCTGCCTTGGCTACTCTAAGTCTCCGAGGCTAAGGTCCAGGCCCAGGCCAAAACAAGCCCTGCGCCTCTGGAGAGAACGCTCAGGCCGTGCTTTATCCATTGCTGTGCTCCGTGGTGGCAACTCTGAGCCTTTTGACTATTTCCTCGGGCCCGAAGCCTAGGAATACCGGGACTGAGCCCACGCGCGCTTTGCAGAGGCCCGGCTGCCTTATTTCTTGATCCTCTGACTCTCAGAGACTGTTTGGTTCAGTTTGGTTGGGTTTCCTAAAGACCTGGCGCCCTTCGAAGCAGGGAGGCCGCCGGCCGCCCCCGCACCGACCTAGGGTCTTGTTTCCCTCCTCCTCCTTCCCCAACTCCGAGTTGCCCTCGGCCCGGCCCGAGACAAAGGGAAGGGCGGTTCGGCCCCTTTTGTCCCTCGGCTTCAGGGGCCGCCGCCGACCGCCCGCCCTTTTCCAAGCCGGGTTTGTTCATAGCTGCAGTGGTTAGGCCGGTCTCCATGGGGACGGGCCCGGGGCTCTGGACCAAGGACTGCAGTGCCCAAGCGCTGGCCGTGGGAGGCTTCCTCTTGCTCTGGCCCCTGGGTAGGACCCTGGCCCTGGGTTCCTGAAGAGGGGCGCTTGAGCATTTCATCTAGCCCACGAAAGGACCCTTATTAGACCTTCCTTTGAAAAATGTTCTCCGTATGAAATTTAAAATAATAATAATCAGTGCTGCTGCTGCTGCTACTACCTAAACAGGATCCAGGCCGCCGTAACTGAATCCATGGGGTTTGGGTAAAGGGTATTGCTGGCTCTAAGGCGGGAACGGCTCCCGTGGCCCCAAGATTCAGTACCCGAGAGTCCCCAGACCCAAGGGCCCAGGACAGTGAATGCTCCATTGGGCTCTCTCTTGCTTCCAATGAGATCTCTCCGGTGAAATCTGCTTCTTACCGGACACTCAGACCCCAGCGGCTGAAGGAGCCAGAGCTCCCGGACAGGCAGCGGCAGGGGCAAGGAGGCGTGGGTGCTGGGGCTGGGGTAACTCCAGTTAGAAGAGTGATGCACTTCTTACTGCACTTTAATGTTTGTCCGGCTTGGCTCTTGGCCCAGGTCCTGGCTTAGGCAGTACTAGGGAAAACGACCTGGATCGAGGAATCTTTCACCCAGGTTCACAGGCACCTCTTTAAATGTGGCACCAGCTGGGCCCCCAGTTTTTGTGCCTTAGTCTTGACGAGTGGAGTTTTTCTCTTCATCTCCCGGTTACTACATTTTTGCCTCGGTGCCCTAAACTGTTTTTGCCTCGGAGCGTCTCCTCTAAATTCGGGCCAAGCTTTCCCATTATTTCGCTTTCAATAACTTTGCCGGAGGCAAGGACCTGATCAGACTGGAGCCAAGGAGGAAAGGGGTGTAGAGGAGGGAGCATCCATGTTTTGGCATCTATTCGGGAACCGTTTGTGCCATGCGGGGCCTTGTCTTTTTCCGGGAGAGGGCCGGGAGTTTCTGTCGGTTTATCTACTCTGGGCCACAGACAGAGCAGAAAAACCGCCCTGAGAGCAGACAGGCGAGGCATCACTCTAAGGGCAGATAATTCGCTTACTTTTCAGAAGCAAATTTAAAATTATGGAAATCTTCACCGAATATTTAACTTGCTCCTTTCCAACTGCACACCTAGAAAGGAACTGGCCCAGCAAAACTGAGGGGCAGTCAGGGAACTTTTTAGGATCCGGGTTTGAACTGTTTGTTCGACTAATGATTTGGTTTCTTGGCAGTTTAACCCAGTGAGAGCTGCTTTTATTGAAAGGGAGAGAGAAAGAAGGGGAAGCAGAGAGAGGGAAAAAGGAGAAAAAAGAGTGGAAGAGAAGAGAGAAAGGGGAGGAGAGGGAAGGGGAAAAGAGAAAGAAGGAAAGGGAAAAGAGAAAGGGGAGAAGAGAGGAAGAGGAGAAGAAGAGATAAAGGAAGAAAGGGAAAGCAGGGAAAGAGAAAGAAAGAGAAATCAGTGAAAGAAGAATAGGAAAGAGGGGAAGGAAAGAGGAGAGAGAAAGCACACAAAGTGAATGCGTTTCCAATACAAAATAAAGGGAATGGTGATTTTTTTTTAATAGAGTAAGTGGTAAGAGTACATTGCTTACTTTTTTATTGCAAATTCATTAAGATAGATTGGAGAAAGGCATGATTCGTATATAGGATACTGCACAGTCTAGTAAACCTCAAGTTTTATTTGGGTCTTTACATTTAAAATTTTTCTCTTGAGGTTACATAGGCAAAATTGAATAAGGCAGGATCCCCTAACCCCCAAACTATACCAGATCAGAACCTCTTTCCATTGTCCTCCAGGCACAGGTGACAAATCTTCCCAGGCCCTCCTGGGGCAGCCAAGATCAGGTGCCAAGATCACAATTGTTCTTTAAAAATTTGCTTTATTTGTTTATAGAGGAAGAGGCTGAAGGTCTTGGGTGGGTTGTGAGTGCCTGTTTTTGTCACTTGGCTCCATCCAGATGCACATATTGGATTTTTTTTTTCAAGGGATCAGAAGCATGTAAAATGTGGAGAGCCGCTGTCATTTGCTAGAAAGATAGAAAGGTTGTAGAGCAAAATTTCAAAATGTAATCTGGCTGCTATCACTAGAATCGGGCTTTCTGTTGAGAAATGCTTGTTGTTTGTCTGCTCCTCTCACTGAATTAACAAAACTAGAGTCAGTAAGGAGTTTGCATTTCAGACCTTGTGTGATGATGGGATTCCACTAGGAAATAAAGCCATTTAAAAAATAGCTTTGTCTTAGAACCTCCCTATAGTATTGTACTCATGAGCTCCTGCCCATCTATATTGCATCCTGTATATGTATATGTTTGTATCCATATATAAGTACACATTTGTATGTCTATGTAAATCCCTGCCTCTCTGTTAGTACAGTATATGGATGTGTGTATATATATATATGCATCTGTGCATTTCTATCCCTGTACTCATATTTCCGTGTACAGTGTGTGTGAGTTCCTCTGCTTCTTTGTCTGTGGTACAAAGTGCATGGATATGTGTGTGTGTGAATCTCTACCCTTTTGAATGTGGTATTCTGTATGTACATGTAAAGCCCTGGTCCTCTGGCTGTTGTATATACACACAAGAGTGCACACCCATACCCACACACACACACACACACACACACACACACACACAGAGTGACTCCCTGCTCCAGTCTTTGGTAGTGTGTGTATGTGTGTGTGCAAGTGTGTGAATTCCTACCTGCCTATGGATGGGCAGTGTATGTATGGTATATGTTAATCCCTGTTTGTGGGTAGTGTGTGTGTGTGGGCAGGGACAGGGATTATGATATTGAGATTTGATGGACTCTGTTTACCAAGGGATCTGGGCATCATTCATAGTCCTCATGGGTTGTAGAGGTAGATCCTGAGCTGAGTAGGGCAGGGCAACATTACTAAAGCAGAGCCAAACTACTTCAGCCACTGGGACAAAGATTGGGCAAAGGCCACCCCTACCTCCATACTCTCTTTTCACCAAAGGGACTTTTGCAAAGGAATATAATCTTTACTTGCCCTTCCTGACTGATCTAATCATTTATGGGGTACTTTGAGACAGGCAGGCAGGCAGGCATATGAGCAGGCAGGAGAAATCTTTCCCATCTAGATGGAGACAATCCAGTTAGTACTCAGAATGTGAAGGTCTGCCGGGGTTTCCATGCCTTAGTTAGTCTCTACATGCTAGAGTTGAGTTGTGTGGTCATGGACCTTACAAGCCAGACAGGGCTAGGGATGGTGCTGCTAGAGTTGCTGACAATCACAACCTGCATGTATTTTGTATGCTTCCTCATTGGCCTGTGGTTTCAGAGTGCTTACATTCACTGGTCATTTGGGGGAGAATCATCTCCAAAAGCAAAATGAGAGAATAGTCTTTGGGTTTGGAGGGGCTGGTATTGGCTTTACTGATCACCAGAGAATAAATGTTATGAGAGACCATGACCATAGCTTCCTCCTTCCTCCTAAGGCCTGCTCAGGAACAGTGTGCCTATGATCTCGAGAGAGAGCTCATTGACTGATCAGAAAGAACACAAACTCCTTTGTTACCACTGGACCTTTTAGCAGAGGGACAACTTGGGTAGATGGGCTTGGAGGTTGGAGGGATCAGAGAGAGATGGTCTAAAACAAATAATCATATATTACATATGAGACAAACAGCTGGTCAGTGTTGACTGTACTTGCCATTTCTGATTCCCTGCTAAATTGTTTTTAGTCTTTTTCTTGCACTAATTGAATTCCCATTTCAAAACTTGCTCCCAGTTCTCTTTTTTAGCACATTATAGGTTTGTGTACAACCTGACTTTGGTGGTAATTGTGTTCTTGCCCCTCTCCCCAAGTACTATGCTGTTTTAGTGGGGCCTGTAAACTTCGTGCCTTTCTTAAAGATCTTATTCATTAAATAGCTACATCAGATCTTGCTTGTAACTCTTATTTAAAATAGCACGAAGCCTGTTTGCCTTAAGAAAAAAATTAGAGGGTCCAAGTCTCTCCTTACTTGTAGAAGCAATTGGAAAGCTGTATGCTGGACCTAGGTGTACTGGCTGATCAACAATGTCCAGCATGGGGGGGGGGGGGGCCCGCAGGTCGGGGAGGGAGAATAAAGAGACCAAAATTCTCTCTTTCCCTGTCTTGGGTGGGAAGGACAGCTTTTGAGGCAAACTTAAAATGGATCAGGGGGTTAAATGAGGAGGCTGTGTGAGTAGTGTTGCAACAGAAAAAGCCCAACCCTGACTCAGATCTGAATTGTGAGGCCCAGTGATTTATTTATTCCGTGAGCTCTCTGTCAGGAGGGCCCTCTTGGTGCGGTGGATTAAGATGGAATAGATCCCGGTCAGATCTCAGCATTCCAAGCCATCGGGAGCTAGAAGGCAGTAATTAACTTTGTAATATTGGCCGAGTGTCTGAGCCCTTGCACAGACGAACCTTATTATTGGCTTGAGCACGGAGATGGGAATCTGTATGCATGTGATGTTACAGTACCAAGCTCTTTCTCGAACTTCGAGCCGTTACAATGGAAACGTATCCACATCTGTAAAAAGCGGGGCGTTGGACTAGATAATCTCCCAAATCTCTTCCAACTAGAAAAATCCCAGGATCCTAACAATGATGGGGGGTTGGGGTGGAGAGTGGATGTTAGCAGAATGGCTGCTGGGGGTCCCTGGAGGGGATTTGGCACATTATTTAGCGGGGGAAAGTATTTAAAATACAAGAAAAGCCACAATAAAGGAGGACTAGAATTTGTCTCGGTTTCTGGGTTTCCTTTAGAAAAATATCAGCTTAGCCAGATGACACACTGCTGCGGACCGTGTGCCTGAGTTAGAAATCGCTTTGAGCTTTCGTACCTCGCAAACTTCTCCGATGTTGACCTAAATTCATCCCTCCATCGCTCCAGCATGCACTACCAATGGACCGACTTGTGAAAAGGGGCTTTGCAATAAGTTGAAGGGGTGGAGAGGGGTGGAGGTGGAAGGGTGTAGCCACGAGACAAGTTTGACTGGAAGAAATTAATAAATTGTATTGCAAAGAAAAGCTTTGCTCTAAAATCCCAACACAAAAGCAAAGAAGCTGAGTGCGGGTGGGAGAGGCAGGCCTCTCCCCCTGCTGCTTAGCCTGCCAGAGTGGGTGTACCTGAGCTATGGCCAGAGAAGGAGGGCGCCGAACGCTGCCGCCACCGCCGCCATTGGGGTTCTTAGCATGAAATTTTCAGGACGTATATTGAGGCCTCAACCTACTATCACTAACCTGAGGGGTTGGTTGGTTCATTCTTGGGGAAAATAATTAAACGAGCCCCAGATCAATGCGTTCCAGGAAGGTCACCTTGGGTAAAGAGGCAAGAGGATGGAAAGACCTATTTTTCATTTCATGGATGTGTGTGTGCAAGCGTATATGGAATTTTTTAAAATTCAAAGGCAAATTTCTAAACTCCTTTTGGTTTTATGAATGGTGTTAGGTTGTAGATTTTCAACCTAAAGTAGTTGATTAAAATAGGGAACCCAAATAGCATCTTTTTTTTTTTTTTTGGTCTCTACATCATGGAATGAAGGGAAAACGTAGCTTTCAGAACTTCTCATTCCTGGTGATGAAAAAAAATGTTTTTTGACTTCGCTGTCCAGGGGGTAAAAACATTTTACTTCATTTGATAAAGAGTCTCCTCTTCGCTGTTTTCCCAGGGTAGATTTAATATTTGTATGTGTGTGGTGGAGCCGGGATCTCTAGGTTCTCCTTCTAACTAGTATTCTAGGCATTTGGTCCAGCAATGACCGTAATTCTCTTCTTGCCCTGGCTCACGGTGATTTCCTTTTCCATTTTCTTAATGCTGCTAGGTGGGTTATATGAACGGAAGGGAGGGATGGAGAGAAGGTCAGATAACCGGACAATTGAACGAAATGCCTAGAGGCTTTGAGGGCAGGGAGACCGGGCTGGAGAGCAGGCGTGACTACCTTGCCTCCAACAAAGACAATCCCTGGGGACACATGCCCCCAGATGTTCTACAGCAGCGCACTGGGAGAAAAGGAGGGCGAGAACGCAGCAGGTTCTCACGCAGGAGGGGAGAAATTTTTATTTTGCTGATTATCATTGCTAGTACTCTTGTCATTTTCCAGAAGGCGGGAGCAAAACGTATTGCTTCTCTTTAGTCGCCTTCTTTCCGTTGTTTAAAACCCCAGAACTAAAGGGGAAAGCTGTGACTGCTATCTCTGAGGAGCGGCGGGGAATCTTTTGTAATAGTCGCTCTCGTTTCTATAGCGCTCTTAAGTCCAGAGAACGCTTTCCTCTCAACATTCCTGGGCGAGAGGGAGATCGTTTTAAAAATCATTACCCACATGTTTTCAAGTGTCCGGGAGGTGTCCCAGTCTGTCCTTAAAAGGAATTGTTATTCTGAGTTAGCATTTATTTGTCCCTGGGTCAAATTATGTCCTTTTGAAGGAAGCGAACCATTCCCTCCACATCTGAGAATAAGTTCTCTCTAGCACGACTGGTGTGAGCTGCCGAAGTCACACTGACATTTTTATGCCGCTGAAGAAAATTCTGTCGGTGCATCCCAGAAATGCCTAGAAGTAGAGAGGCTGACTTAGCAGTGTTTGGGCATTTCACGCTTGACCCTAACAGGACAGGCTTCCTTCTGTCATTCAGAGGTCTTTCCACCTCTAAGTAAAGCAAGGAGAGGTTCTTTCTCTAGTGTCTGGAGGGGCTAGTCATTCATCAAACGCAAGCCGCTTTTCCATCAGAGATACCGGGAAAGGAAAGGAAAGGAAAGGAAAGGAAAGGAAAGGAAAGGAAAGGAAAGGGAAGGGAAGGGAAGGGAAGGGAAGGGAAGGGAAGGGAAGGGAAGGGAAGGGAAGGGAAGGGAAGGGAAGGGAAGGGAAGGGAAGGGAAGGGAAGGGAAGGGAAGATAAAAACAGAAGAAAATAACCAGAAACAGTGAAAAAACGAGAAAGTGAGAAAATCAGAGAAAAAGAGAAGGAAAGAAAAATCAGATAGTAAGAAAATCAGAAAGTAGGAAAAGGAAGGAAAGTGTGAAATAAAAAGAGAAAGTAAGAGAAAGAAAATCGGAGAAGAGAGGAAGAAAATCGAAAAGAGAAAGAGAAAGAAGGAAGGAAGGAAGTACCCCACCTCAGTCAGTCAAAATGAGGGGTGCGTTAATACCCACTCCACACCAAGGGGGCATATTCAGGGAAAACAAATTCCCCCTTTTCTTCAGGGCTTATGGAAAGGAGAATTATGTAATTCTCCTTCCATTGCAGCCTTGTCTGTCGTCTGGAAAGGATTTTTATCCTGAGGAGGTGGCGAATTCCTGGAGGAGTCTTGGGGGAAGGAGTGTAGGTGGGGGTTCCAACAAGCTGTCACAAAATAGAGTATAATCGCTTGTATTACAGCCCCAAGGTCTTGGGACCTGAGACGTGGGAGGGTGTGCACTTTTAGTGTGTGTGCATATTGTATCTTTGTATCTATGTGTACAGAAATGCTTCTGTGCGCTGGGTATAATAGAAGAGACTCTAAGTCAGAAGACCTATGTTCAAATTCTGGCTCCATTTATCCTTATTTGTCATGTAATAGAGGAAAAAGTCGCTTTGCCTCTCTAAACCTCAGTTTCCCCCTCCATAAAATGGAAATAATGATAGCTTGCCTACCTCACAGAGTTGTGAGGAAAGCACTTTGTAAACTATAAGAAATTAAAGCAATGTCAGCTGTTATTATTATTACTAGCATCATTATTATTATTTTGCCGCTGGAGTTCAGATAGAAACAAGTCTATCCTGCTATTGGGACAAGTCTATCCTACTATTATTCTTTTACCATTTTATATTTAATGTTCTGAGTATTATTATTATTATTATTATATTTATGCAATGGATTAGCTACCTCTTTCCTAAATCCAGAATTCTAAGAAATGCCGTCATGCCTGCCCTAGTTGGCGGGAAGGAGCACGTCTTCGCTTCTGGTCAAGGACTAAAAGTGGAGTTGTTAGGAAAGGGTTAATTGAGTCCAGTCTATATTACTGTGCATAGTTTCCCCCCCCACACACACACACACTCCACCCCCCAGTCCTACGGCCATTTTGCCCAGGTAAGATGCACCCACCTCTGTCGCTGGGGAAGGCAGGAGGGAATGTCGGGCGCTTTGATTTTTATTATTTTTTTTAAGGTTAAAAAAAAAGTGGTTCTAGTCGTGGGGTGAATTTTTTCCAGATTGCCTGGCCTCGCTGCCGGGCTGCCTCCCCTCTGTGGCTGCCGCCTTATTGTGGCTCTACAATGATGAAGGTGATTTGAAGTCACACATTCTCGGGGGCGTTTAGCGGCACATTCCTTTCCATGGAAGTGATTAGTACATAGAAAGCTTTCCTCTCCGAGTCCCCCCACCGCACCTCCCCCCAGCCGCTCCTGCTCTGCGCTCCATGGCCGCCAGTTTCTTTTGTAAGGTTAAAACACCTTAGATACTAATTAAAACTCAGCCTTGTGGGCTGGCACCAAGGGCTAAGAAGAGAGGGACGCCGACACCTTCCCCTCCGCAGGGGAGACCAGCATGATCCGGTGTGGGCAGTTAAGGAGGTTGAATCTCACGTTTTTAAGGGGGAGGGGGGAAGGGGAGGGAGGGAGAGAGAGAGAAAGAGGGAGAGAGAGAGAGAGAGAGAGAGAGAGAGAGAGAGAGAGAGAGAGAGAGAGAGAGAGAGAGAGAGAGAGAGAGAAAGAGGGAGAGAGAGAGAGAGAGAGAGAGAGAGAGAGAGAGAGAGAGAGAGAGAGAGAGAGAGTTGACTTTTGTCTTCCATTTGCGTGATGAGGATGGTCATAATAACGTCTCTTTTTCCAAGCGCTTTGAGGTTTACAATCTCTTTTCTTCACGGCTACCTCAGAAGAGAGGGAATGTAAGGATCACACCCCTAATTTAGCTGAGATTTAGGCAGGAAATTTCCTAGGACTTGAGAATAGGTGGGGACCTTACATCCTTGGCAACCCTCCTCCACCCCTTATTTTTCTAGCAAGGAAGCAGAGGCCAGGAAGATGAAGTGATTTGCCCAAGGAAACACAGTAGGTGGCAGAGCGGACATTCAAACCCGGGTTGTTGGACCCCAAATGCAATGCCTGTTCTAGGATAATACACTGCAGAATCAAATCACAGCATCTGAGATGGAAGGGCAAGTCCTCCATCCCACAGCTATGGAGGAATACTTCTTTGCAATGTCCTGACAAGTGTCCACCCAACTTCTGTTTGGAAACCTTCAGTGATGTGGAGCTCACTCCCAATGAGACAGCCCCTTTGAACAGCTGTGGTGCTTAAAGTTTCCTTTCACAGACCCAGCAGACATTTTCCCCTCTGCAACATTCTCCTCCCAGTTCTTATTTTGTCCTCTAGGACCAAGGAGAACAAGTCTAACCTTCCACATGACAGCCTTTCAGTTTGGGGAAGGGAGTGACCCTGCTCCTCTTAATTTTTATCTCTTTCCAAAGCTAAACCTTTCCTGTTCCTTCAAGCAATCCCTAAATGGCATGGTTTCTGGTCCCTTCTGGAACTGCCTAATAGCTTGCTAAGGCTCACCAAGCTAAGAACTGGATGGTTTTGGTCTCAAACACAGGTCTGCTGATTCTAAGGGCAGCACTTAATAGGTAAAGATGGCCTCTGACTCCAGACTACAGGGTGTGTTATCAGCGATGGCCATCAGTAGCCTGACCGTGGACATTTCACCAGGTATTTATCTCTCCCTCTTCAACAGATCCCCATCCCCCATCCCCTGGTGGCTGTCTCTTTTGGCTTTAATTCAGAGCCTAATCCAAGAGCTCCCAGGTTCAAAGCCCCGGCTCCCCAGACCAGGCAGAAATTAGTAGAAGTGAAGGAATGCACGTCACTGGTGGCTCAATGTCATAGTCCTCTCTCAGGAGAGACGGCTGTGTTTGGTTTTGCGGAAATCACATTGAGAAGTCGGGGCTTGTAGCAAAGTGAGTGCCAGAAGGATGTGAGGCTGAGTCCAGGGACATTGCTCAGCTCCTCCCACCTTGGGCCGGGCAGATTTCTTAACCTGAAAGAGATCCAGAAAACAAGCTCCTTCTGGATCCAAAAGGCTAATTGACTTTCAAGAACCTTCCAGGGTCCACATTCCTCTAACCCCCAACACCTTGAGGGCCTGCTGGTGACTAACACCATTCCTGGTGTTACAAACATACCCTCTCATTCCTATTACTAGATATACTGTAATTCAGCATTATGGCCTCCTCAAACACCGAACTGAATTCTCCTGAGGAAGAAGGCTATCTATCATCTATCTATCTATCTATCTATCTATCTATCTATCTATCTATCTATCTATCTATCTATCTATCTATCTACTATCCATCTATCATCCATCTATCTATCTATCATCTTTCTTTCCATCATCTATCTAGCTACCTATATACATATATGTATTTCTTATATACATATAAATGTATACATTATATGTGAAGTCTATGTTTCCTTGAATATATTTATATTTATATTGTTCCTCTGGTGTTTCCTGGGGGACCATGCATGGAATTTTCCTCTGAAAAATCCTACTGTGTCTCATCCCACCTTCCCATGGTGTAGGGTGCCCAGACCAGCTGAAAAGCATTATGGTACTCAGGCTGCATTGGGAGTTTTTCCTTGCTCTTCCACTTCCTAGACAGATGATTTGGGACAAATCCCTGCCCCTTCCTCTTCCTTCGCTTGTTTACTCCTCATCTGTAGAATACGGATGATGAGACTTGTATCCTGCCTCACAAGTTGTTATGAAAAAGGTAAAGCTTAAAGTACTATAGAAATAGAAGATGGATGGGTGGATATGAAAGTAGATAGATAGATGATAGATAGATAGATAGATAGATAGATAGATAGATAGATAGATAGATAGATAGATAGATAGATAGATAGATAGATAGATAGATAGATAGGTAGGTAGGTAGGTAGGTAGATAGATAGGTAGATAGATAGATGATAGATAGATAGATAGATAGATAGATAGATAGATAGATAGATAGATAGATAGATAGATAGATAGATAGCCATGACCGACCCATGCTTAGGAAAAACATCCAAAAAGCCAACTATGGATTCCTGTGTCCTTGAGTACCAGTATCCTGCCTGATGCCCACACTGGACCTGGAGAACAAGCATTCAGGTTACTAATTTACCATGTGGAAGTATTCTGGTTGTGCAGTATAGGCAAGCTGTGGGGACAAAGAGCAGCTTAGGTCTGATGGGGGCTTCTTCTAAAAGACCCCCAGATAGAAATGGTGGCAAGAGGACTGAACTTGGAGCCAGGACATCTGGATTCCATTCTAGGTTCTTCTACTTACTAGCTATATGACTTTGAGCAAGTCATTTCCTCTGGGCCACAGTTTCTTCATCTGTAAAATAGAGATAATGATACACAACCTTCCTCAGACAGTCATGATGAGGAAAACACTTTAATAAATATTATGGAAATATGAGTTGTGGTTTTAATAGGGAAATCCAGAACCTGTAGCTCCAGAGTAGCATTGAGTTAGCTGTTGCCTGAGGTAGGAAGTAACTTTTCAACCACCATTGCCTTCTTCCTGCCCCCCCCACCCAAGCACTAGGTCAAGCTAGGCCCATCCCACTGTGGCTCTGAGTATCCTGTTAAGTAAGTGAAAGGGCAAATACAACGTAGCTCTGATTGTGGTTTGGTTATTAGGGGCTTTAAAAAATTTAACTCCTCTTTCGACCTTGGTTAGTCTGAGGGTTAGAAGGATACATTCAGTGACAGGAGCCATAACTTTCAATTTGTAGCTTTTGGAGGGTGTGGGGGGAGGGGGTCACCCAGCCATTTATAGAGCCAATTGTAAGTTGTCACTCAGGCAAAAACATACAAAAGCACCACCCAACAGTGATGTTGATCATCAGCCTGTCAGGCCAATCTTAGTGCTGGAAGAAACCTTAGAATACAGAACTCTGTATTCTAGAACAGTGATCAGAGAATGTTAGAACATTAATGTTTGAATGTTAGAACTGGAAGGTACCACAGAATAAACAAAGCCAGGGCATGTGATTATATAATGTTAGAATCCATTCCAACTACAGATGTGGAAATAACATCGACAAGGAGAAAAACCTAAATTACATATATTTTATGGCCATTTTAGTAGGGAAAAAAGTGTTTTAAAAAGTTTATTCAGGAAATAGAGGAAGTTAAGTGGTAGACATTTGCCATCTCATCAGCCAGTTGGTGATCTCCATTCCTGTCATAAATGTCTTGTGTCATTTGATGCCAAAACCAACATGATTTTGTTCCCCAGTGGCCTATATGGTTTTTTTTGCAGTAAATGTTTATTTGTTAATAATATACTTTAAACAGCCCAGTCTTGACCTCAAGTCTCTTGAAGCATCCATCTTCCCCCAGAAAAATCTTTCAAAGTTTGTGTAATTTTTTTAGGAGAAGGTGTAATTGATGGGACAGTGAAGGGCCCTGTGTTTGCTTTAACTACTGCAGCTGCGTGGATTAGCTGTTTATAAGGGCCCACTGTGCTGTGAATAGCGACTTTCTTAGATTTCAAGCCTGGTTGACAGCACTTCCTCAGGGTTCTTTACATTTGCTAGGTCTGATCAGTAAAAATAAATTTTTGTACTGGCTCTTCCTTTGGTCTTTCCTTTCGAAATATTGTATCAGTTTCTATTGAGCTTCCTGATTTTACAATAATTCTCTGTTTATTAGCCCTAGGTCATTAGCCAAGAAGGGCAGCAGTACTGGGCCAACTATGTGATTCCTGAGGTGATCAAGAGTTTGGATTGAATGTTTTTTCTAAATTTATAGCCCATAAATTGAAACCAAAGAATCACAGGATCTTAGACACAGAGGATGTTAGGGAGGGAAGGGGGCTTTAGAAAAAATTATATCAGAACAAAGAACATAGCATGCCAGAGCTTAAAGCGACCTTAGGACATAGAATATACTACAGAATAGAAAATATTAGAACTGGAAAGGGCTTTAGAGCACAAAACATCAACTGGAAGGAACCTTAGGACAAAGGATGATAGAATATATAATAGAGACTTTTAGAAAACTGAAAGAAAACAGATCATGGAATGTTACATGCTACACAGAATGTTAGAGCTGGAAGAGACTTTTAAAAGGAATTTGTTAACATTATAAGGGAGCTTAAAATATGGATTCTTAGATCATAGACACTTGAAGGTCAGAGCTGGAAAGGCCCTTAAAACACAGACCATTGAATTTCAGAACTGGGAGCATTCACCCAGTCCAACCTAACCCTTTCATTTTAGAGGTAAGGCAACAGAATCCAAAAGAGAGAAAGTGATTCGCCTAACATCCCAGGGCCAGTTGTGACAGAATTGCTCCCCAATAGGCATTGCTCTGGACTTTTAATGTGCTTTCTGCTAATGCTTATATGAGGAGTACCTTCACCTGCATCAGGACTAAGAAGGACAAACAATTAATTTTCAGAAAGGTGTTTCTGAAAAGAAACTCAGATGTCTGGAATTCCACCTCCTGAAACAACAGTGACATTTGACCATTCCAACAATGAGGGTTTGTGAAGGTACTTGGGAGATGCTGAGAGCAGAGGTGATGAGCCGCTAAGCAGTGCCGCCCCCCTGGTAATCACAGTCCACTGCTCTGCTGACTTTGTGTTCAAGCTGCAGTTTGCAGCAGTTTGGCCCCAACACGGGCCAGGCCTTTCCCGCCTTTAAGGGGCTTTGCCTTGAAAATCGATAGTGAGGCTGAATTTTGTGCAATGAGACTTCATCCCTTGCAATGACTGGGAGTGGGTGAGGGGCAGGAGGAGGAGCAGGAGCTCTCACAGGACATGTTGCTGGGTGTTACAGTTTTTCCCTCCCTACACAGTATTTCAGCTGTGACTCTAGGGCTGTCACGTGGTTCAGTGATTGCCATAGTTACTCTGGCCCGGGCATAAATGCTCTGGGAGCTGGGAGAGGCCTTGTAGATGCAGGAAGGAGCTCAGTCCCAACCTCATAAGCTGCTTTGGAGGGGTTGGGGTGGGGGGGAAGATTGCTTATCCTTCCTGAAAGAAAGAAAACAATTGTTTATGGCCACACAGATTCCTAGAATTTTAGAGCTGGAAAAGGCTTTAGATCATGGACTGTCAGAATATGAAATAATAGCAGGCCTAAGAACATAGAGTATTTTTTCAGAACATAGAATATTAAAGAATTAGAAGTGACTCAAGAACATAGAACACTAAAACACAAAATGTAGAATGTTAGAACAGAATATACAATTTTAGAACCTAGACCATAGAATGCCAGGGCTGAAAGAGACTTTAGAGAGCAACTATTCCATCACATTCGTTTTTCAGAGAAAGAAACTATGCAACATAGCCTGTCTAATCCAGAATCAAAATACTTCAAGTCCAAGTATATTTTAAGCATACTCATTTTTTTCCTTGAAAAGGGACTGACAGAAAGGTCTAGATATTATAATTTGGGGTGATGCTCACTCATTAATTTATTCACCAACCACTTATTAAGTTCCTAATTTATTAAATTCTTATATGTACGTGTGTGTATGTATATGTATTGTGTATATGTACATATATAGAGACACAGACAGAGAAGGAAAGGAAGGAGGGAAGAAAGAGAAAGGAAGGAAGGAAAGAAGGAAGGAAGGAAGGAAGGAAGGAAGGAAGGAAGGAAGGAAGGAAGGAAGGAAGGAAGGAAGGAAGGAAGGAAGGAAGGAAGGAAGGAAGAAAAAAAAAGAGAGAGAGACTCTGATGTCATGGAACTTACTGAGAACAGTTGTCCATTCTGGGGACATAAGCAATGAAGGCTTCTGGGATGCCGATCATATATAGGAATGCATATTCTTTGGCCTCATTTTACTTTCCCGGGCTATTTCTACATTATTTGAAAGCAGCACTTTTGGCTTTGCTGACTTTAATGAAGAGGGTGCCCAGCAAGTACTAAGTTCTATCTTGATCGCCTTTAAATTGTAGTTATTGGGTAGCAGGTAAATGAGGAAGCAGGACCAGCACCTGCTGGGTTTGCTCACCAGTTCAGGAAGGAGGCACCTGGCAATGGGGGTGGGGTGGGGGACACGGTGTGGTCAAGGAAGCCTGGAGGTTAGCACTGGGTCCCTTGGAGAGAAACGGCTTTAGAAAAGCAGTAGCAGACAGAAAGGGAGTCAGGACCACTTCTAAGAATCAACCTCTGTCCTTTAACGTGCCCCTTCATTAGGGATAGGACCTTTGGGGAGAAGTGAAAAGGTTAGAATAACTTCTACCCCCCTGGGGAACTAGTGCTTCCTGTGATGGGGATCAGAGCCGAAGACCAGAATCCTGCTGCTAGCAGGGCAACCACAAGGCCCCATTTCTTCCCATCCTCCCCCCTCTCCCTTTGCTAAGACCTTTTCCTCTTCCCTTCCTCCTTCCCTGCCTGCTCCTGCTTCTTCTGTTGTTACCACACACCACCCCCCTCTCCACATAACACATACCCTCCTTTCTTCCTCTTTTTCTTTCCTTTCTGTCTGGATTCCCGGCTCAGGTTTAGAGTTTCAATAAACTCAGATGTCATTCAGGTGAATATTGAAGGCCATGTTCTCTTGGCTCACCTTCCAAACTCCTGCAGCTTTGATGAACATTAGTATGCTCAAGAATTGTTGTTGTTCTTGTTGTTGGTGTTTTTGGTCTTCATCTAAGATGTTAAGACCTCAAATTCTAATGCAGTCATATGTTCTCTAATTTTTTTCTTCAATGTGAACTTTTCATTGAGAATTTAATTTTATAAAAGGATTGGATTACCATCACAGGCAAAGGGGTACTGGGCTTGCAACTCAGATCTTGGATTCAAATCTTGGCTTTGTTACTAGTTATGTAAACCGGGACAAGACATTTGCATTCCTTGAAGAGGCTGGACTAAACTACCTCTAATCAATAAATCAATCAGTCAACAAGAGCTCACTATGATTCAGGCACTGAGGTTACAAATAAAATAAATGAAACAATTCCTATTCACAAGGAACTTATTTTCTAACAGGGTAGACAAGGACACACACACACACACACACATACACACATATATATCCAGAATAAATAGGAATAAATGCAAAGAGAGTGGATTTTCCAGTTCTGAAGCCTTTGACCCCAGGAAGTCCAGCTTGGGCACTGCTGGGACATTATGCAGAGAGAGACCTTTCCTCTCTGGATCTCAGTATCTTTCTTTGCAGAATGAGGGGATAGATTCAATGACCTCTCAGGTTCTCTCCCAAGTATAAATCCTTTTCTCTAGCTGTAGCCTATAATCTATTTTCATATTCAGCAAAACATCCACTTTTTCAATTCTTTCCCCTGACTCTGATCTGCTCTTATTCCAGTTTCCCTGCTATAAAAGAATCTCAGAAGATCCCTTGATTGTTCATTTTATTCACACCCCCCCCAAAAAAAAACAACTGTAGCCAATTTTTCCTAATGCATTTATTAGGTCAGCATGGAAAGGGATACTGTGTCTTCACTGTGAGATTAGCATTTTAATTCAGGATCTGAGCAAACTAACACTAAACCCTAGTCAACATTCAGATGGTTCATATTTCCAGGTCATTTCACAAAGTGGAAAGTGATCTGAGGTCTGATTATTGGGCAAACAGAAGACAGGGACTTCAGATAGAATCCTCTGCAGAATCCTGTGGGTAACGAATCTGTGATGCGTGGAGAAGCTCACAGATTGCTAAAGCTGGAAAGGATCGCATAACATATACTCCTAGAAGAGGAAGGGAATCTCAGAACATGCAAGGTCAGAACAAAATGGGTGAGTTGAAAAGGATCTTAGAACCTATAGAGTAGAAGCTGAGAGGGACTTTAGAACCCAAAGTGTTAGATCTGGAAGGGACCTTAGAAGTTATGAGGATCTGAGTTCAAATTTGACCTCAGACACATACTATGTCAGAGCCAGTCAAGTCTTTAGAACGTAGAATTTTCTGAATTAAAAGGGACTATGCAGCCCAATTTACACTCAGCTTCTTAATCTTCTTAATCTTTTTGGTGCCTCGGCCCCTTCTGACAGAGTTGTGAAACCCATCTCAGAATAAGGGTGTTGTTTTTTAATCATAATGGAAAGAAATGCTAGATTCCAAAGCAGAATTTATTGAAAATAAACATGTGGGGCAGCTAGATGGCGCAGTGGATAGAGCACCCGCCCTGGAGTCAGGAGTACCTGAGTTCAAATCCAGCCTCGGACACTTAACACTTACTAGCTGTGTGACCCTGGGCAAGTCACTTGACCCCAATTGCCTCACTAAAAAAAAAAGAAAGAAAGAAAAAGAAAATAAACATGTATTTTTTTTTCACTAAGTTTTGCAGATCTTGGACACAAGTTAAGAACTCTTGATCTAGCTCCACCATTTCCATTTATAGAAGAGGAAAGAAGCAATGAGAATCACTTGCCTAAGCTCAAAAAGAAAGTAATTGGTAGAGCTACAGCTCAAACCCAGGCCTTTGACTGTAAGGTCATTGAGCTCCCACTGTTCCTAGCTTTCTTCACTCTCCATTACTGCTTATGGCTAAACCACTTATTCTCTCTCCACTGAGCCCTATTCTTTCCTTGAAACATCTAATTTTCGCAAGGTTAGACATTAATGATTTTAGGGGATATTTATATTTGATTTGGGGGGAGTAGAAAGAAAAGGAGAAGCTGCAATGTGATTTTAAAAAATTTGCATCAATTCACTCTAATATTCTTTTTTTAATTAAATTAAATGTATTTTTGTTACATCTTAAGTTCCAAGCTGTCTCCTTTCCTTCTTTCCTCTCTCCCCACCCTGCACTAGAGAAGGCCACCATTTGACACAGATATATAAATAAACAATACATAGATACATATATATATACACATATATGTGTTAAACCATACTGTGCATATTTCTATTTATCATTTTTTTCTCTGGAGGTGGATGGTATCTTCCGTCATAGGTCCTTTGTAGTTGATTTGAATGTTTATCATATTCAGAATAGCTTAGTGGTTCAGTTACTCTTCAAACAATATTGCTGTCACTGTATACAACATTCCCTTGGTTCTGTTCATTTCACTCTTCATTATTTCATGCAAGTATTTCCATGTTTTTCTAAAAATCAACCTGCTCATCATTTTTATAGCACAGTAGTATTCCATCAGTCGTAATATTCTTAACAGACTTGTATGTGTGAAGATTCTAACAAAGACAGTTTAGAGGGATTAAAAAAAACCCTAAAACCTGTTTCTATCCACTAGTTGGTGCTTAAATGCCTCTTAAACTTCAGCCTTATCCAACAGCAACAGAGTTAAATGGGCAGAAGAAAGGGGGAGGAGAAGAATAGTCCGGCAATTAAATGTAACTTTTCATTATCCAAAGGATTTTTGCTGGTTTTATCTTCTAATAAGATTATGTCAGGAACACAAGTACCTAGAAGCATGCTGACTGACAGGCTCCTGTACTTTCATCAGCCACTGTGACACTAAAACCTTGGGGTCTTTTGTCTGATAGAGTGAACTGACGGAAACTTGCCATCCTAATCCCCTTATTCATGTCAAGCATAGAAAAGAAGTCCTGCTTAGATGGTACCTTACAACAGTGTCCCCTCCACCCCTTGGAGGCTCCGCTACAATGGACATCTTGTGCATCTGGGGCATGGCAAGGCCTGGGCCCAGGCCCCAGAGCCAGCCATGGAGTACCGCCGTGGGTGCAGTAGAATGTCTTAGAATCAGAAGCCCTAGAGCTTCATACCCAAGTGTAGCCTGGTGACCCTGCACAAGTGGCTTCATTTCATTGGGTCTCAGTTTCCTCATTTATAGGATGGGAATCATGTCTGTACTACCTGTCTCATGAGCAAAAAGCACTTGGGGGGGGGGCAGCTAGGTGGCTCAGCAGATAAAGCACCAGCCCTGGATTCAGCAGGACCTGAGTTCAAATCCGACTTCAGACACTTGATTAGCTGTGTGACCCTGGGCAAGTCACTTAACTCTCATTGCCCCACCAAAAAAAAAAAAACCACCCCAAAACAACAAAAAAAGGCACTTTGGAAAGCGCTATAGAAAAGGATTGGGAAGCTAAGTGGCACAGTGGATAACAGCACTGGGCCTGAAGTTAGAAGGGCCTGAGTTCAAATCTGACCTCAGGCACATACTAGCTGTGTGACCCGGGTCAAGTCACTTAACCCTGTTTGCCTCAGTTTCCTCATCTGTAAAATGATCTGAAGAAGGACAAGGCAAACCATTTCAGTATCTTTGCCAAGAAAACCCAAATGGGACCATGAAGAGCCAAAAATTACTGGAAAACAACTGAACAATGAAAAAACCAAATAGAAAAGGAAGCAGATCATGTTAGTAACTTGTCTGTCTCATCTCTTTGATGGAATTCAGAAAGAAACTAGTCCTGGGACAAGTCACTATATGTCTTTTATATTTAATGTAATTATTAAAATTACTGGGTAAATTAACTTCATTTTGTAATTGAATAAAAGTATCACTATATAGCATTATAATAATTATTACTCACTGTATAAAATATGTGTAGATCACCTGTGTTTCAGCTACCTCCTCTGAAAAAGGAGATAACAATACTAATATTATCCATCTCACAAGACTCTTACCACTGTGTGTACACCTTAAAGCATTATAGAGGGGCAGCTAGGTGGCACAGTGGATAGAGCACCGGCCCTGGATTCGGGAGGACCTGAGTTCAAATCTGTTCTCAAACACTTAACACTTACTAGCTGTGTGACCCTGGGCAAGTCACTTAACCCCAATTGCCTCAGCAAAAAAAACAAAAAGAAAAACAAAGCATTATAGAAATAGGAGCAGTCATTAACACTGTTTATCCTTGAGCAAATCATAGGGTAAGAGCTGAAAAGGAACCTTAAACATCATCTGGTCCGATCCACTCATTTTATAGATGGGTAAACAGAAGCTCAGAGAGGAAAGTGACTTGCCCAAGGGTCATAGAATCAGAAATCTAAAACCAAGAGGAACTTCAGGCACCATCCTGTATAGTCACATAACTGTTAAGGAGCAGAGTTGGTCAGGATTTGAACCCAGGTCCTCCAACCTCAAATGTTTTCACTATACCACATTGTTGTTGAGTCATTTCAGTAGTATCTGACTCATTGTGGCCCCATTTGGAATTTTCTTGGCAAAGATACTGGAGTGGTTTGCCTTTTCCTTCTCCAGATCATTTTAAAGATGAAGAAACTAAGACATACAGGGTTAAGTGAGATGCCCAGAGTTACACTGATTAAAAAGTGTTGGAGGTCAGATTTGAACTCAGGGCTTCCTGGCTCCAGGCCCAGCACTTCAGATATTGCAACACCTAACTGCCTGCTCTACCACATAAACTCACTTAATCAAGCCAGTTTCCTCTGATGGAAAATAGGTCTAATGCTTATATTTCCTACGTTAAAGGTTTGTTGGTAGGAAAAGCATTGCAAACCTCAAAACACAATAGATATTGGAATTATTTATTATTACTGTTAAGACAACAAACATTTCTAAGTCAGCTGATACCCTGTAATACCTACATGTCTCACCAGGTTCCTTTGATATATGTGAATGAGGCCCAGACTAGGGTAGGAGCTCTTCTTCCCAACTGAAGATTTAGAGTAGTAGCTTGAGAAATCCTCAGAAAGCTGTCCCTGACACCTTAGAGTTCAGTTGTATTTGTTTAGAAGGGAGAAAGTAGGGTAAACAAAGACAGAGAGTTCCCCCAATAGCCCAATTCCTTCTCACTTCCTTGTCCCCCCCCCACACACACACACCTCCCTCTCATATCTGCTCCTTCCCTTTGATTCCCAGAAAGCCATTTTCTGGGAGAGCCAACTCTGAATGGCTCTTCCTAAGTTCCTAAGTTCCCACATTAAACTCGTAAGTTCCCACATTAAGTGGGTTTAACAAATGTATTTGGGTGGGTAGGTGGGGGAAATGGGGAGATGGAGGAAGAAGCTTCCAGGAAGAACCCCCTAAAACCTACCAATCCGGGGTTTGCTATCATTATTAATGGTTTCGTTCATTCTGGGGATTAAAAAGCGGACTCTCCCACGTGGAGTTAAAAGAACAGATCTCTGTAGACTTTGAGGCTAGCGTCATGGAAGTCACCAATTCGCCCCAGTTGTGGGTCCTCTGCTTTTCTAGCTCCAGTCCTTTTCTGAGTAGCCTGAATTCCTTTGTGCACATCCCTGTGGTAACCCTTTCCAACTAGTGCTTCCCTGGGGCGATTTATTTACTTGTTCAACTGTTTGGAAGTCTGTTAGTCTAAAGATCAGATGCACTGAAACAAATCTTATTACTTGAACCAGCCCTTGCAAATTCTTCTCTCTTTATTGACTACTCTTCATCTAGAACTAATGCACGGGGAGCAGGTGGGACATAGGGGGAATTTCACCCTTCTGATGGACCTCGAGCAAATCTAAATCTTTTTGTTTTTTTCTTAGAAAATGTGGGAAGCCACAAGTATTTGAAAAGCTTTTCCTTCTCCTCATTGGCATAGTGTCTGTTTTTTAAAAGTGTTTATAGGCAGGAGATAGAATCTGTAAGCTTCCCTCCCCCCCTTTTTAAAAGTTATTTTTATTGAAATCCAAACAGATTTTAGTTGATTTCTGCAACTTATAAATAAAAAATCAAAGCCAACAAGCCTTCATTCATGGTTTCTGTGGCTTCAATGGAAAGACCTAAAAGGAAGGGTTGAAGTGCTGAGGTTGAATGTGATTTAAAAAAAAAAATTCAACGGTACCTTGAAAATTATTTGGAAGATTTCTCTGAATACAGTATCCTGTTTGGGCTCTTGACTCTACCTACATATTATTATTGCTAATAACAATAATAACCATAATGATAACTTGAATTCCTAATCTATTGCATTAAAGGGATTGTAGATGGCTCTTTTAGTTTCCTTTCCAGTGTTAACTTTTAAATCACTGGCTTCAGTGATGCTACCTTATCTTCTTAAACACATTATTTGCAGATAGTTGGCCACTGCTGCTCAATGCTAATGATGCACTGAAAGGTTTACAAGTTATTTTCCTTACAACCATTCCCATTTTATAGAAGAAACTTGCCAGGAGAAAGGAAGTGACTTGCTCAGGGTCACAGCAAGTATCACAACCTCTGTTTTGGAGCTGAGGGGATAGAGATTCCCAGAGATAAAGTTGACTGTCCTACGTGGATCACTAAACTAATAGGTATTGGAGCTGCTCTTTCCATTCAAGTTCCCTCATTCCAAGACCAGTACAGAGGAGGACCTCACAAACTGCATTTTATCACACTGCATTTCCAACCAATGTCCTAATACATATAGGGTGATTTAAATTTTTTTTTTAATTTTACTGATTGTTTTTTTTTCCTGCTGTAGTCCCAGCTCTACATGTCTGGGATATTCAACCCAATGGCCCGGCAGTCAATACAGGGGATATTTCATCCCATCAGTTTATTTGTTCATGGTTTTAAAAGAACAAGAGGCTTTGACTCTTTCAGGCTGGGTTCCTTTAGGGAGACACTCAAGCCTGGCTGTTCTTCCTCCTTAAAACTCCTAGTGTTTGACATTTGAAACTTCTCTGCTCTCTGCTGTCCCCCCTTTCTGATGGAGAGGCAGTAATTCATGGGAAAGGGGGACTGTGAGCAGGATGTCACATAATAAAAACTAACAGGTCTGTTTTATTAGAAACTAGATGATGCAGTGTGTTCTGCATCTATCAAAGGCAACCAGAACCTAGACCCAGGGGACAAGCCCAAAACCTCTACACTGAAGCCCCATCTAGCCAAATTCTCTCTCCCCATCTGCCCTTCTGCAAACAGGAGACTTAGTAAACACAGAACATTACATGGGTGGAGGAAGAGAGAGGGAAAGAGACTTTCCCCCCTAGGAACACTTGATACCAACTTTGTTTTCTTGGCAAGGAAAATAACTCTTGTTTGGAGAGGGGGGAGAAGGGGAAAAGAGAGAGAGAGAGAGACAGAGAGAGGGAGAGAGCAAGAAAAAACTTTCGGGATTAAATTTCAGCGCCTCTATCCCAACCCCCCACCAAAACTGAAATGATTTGTGAGCAAGGGTCTGTGACCCAGCAAGGCATCAAAAAGAATCGCAGGGAAACATTTAGAGTTCAGAGGGACAGTGGGCAGAGATGGCCTGCGGAAGACAATGCAGATGTTTCAGATCAGGAAGGCCTTGGTGATGACAAGAAAGTGCTGTGGCAGAGATACAGCTACTTGGCTCTCATCTATTTTAATTCCCTTCTCCCCTCTCTGTTCTCAGTTGGGGTCAAAAAGATATCAGGATTTAAACGTTTAAATCTAAAATACGCCCCCCCCCCAACCCATTTCCCCTCCTACTCAGCCTGTCTACAGAACTTGGGGGGGGTGATCACCCTTGTGTGGATGAGCCTTGAAGGATCTTCTCTGTAACGACCATGGGGATCAGCAGTGGGGGTGCAATGGATGTAGCAGGGTATTTTGGAGTCATAAAGTAGAGGGCAAGAGGTTTTAGTTTCAGTTCTGCCACTTTCTAACTACTTGTTTGACCTTGAGCGAGTCACCTCCTCATTGTGGCCCCCAGTTTCCTAATATCGAAAAGAAGAGGATTGGGGTACGTGATCTCCAAGGTTCAGCTTCTGGACATGATATGTTCCAGCTCGGAACGCAAGGATCAGTAGACTGAAGCTATAGGAGAGGTGAATTTTTTTAATGAGGGTTTTTTTTTTGGGGGGGGGGTCAGAGGTGTATTTTGCTTCAGAAATCAGGCTAGGTAAACGTAGTCCCCAGCCTGGATTAGTGCTCACCACCACGTGCGGGTTTGGAAGTTCTGTCGGGTGTACAGCAACCGACAGAGTGGGGGCGGGCGGGGGTGGGGGGAGAGAGGAGATAAACTCAACTGTGGAGAGCAGAAAATCGATTAGGGGTCCAGGACAAAATGCTAATTCGGGAGGCGGCCTAAGAGGGCGGGTGGGCAAGCTGCAGAGTAGGGTGCCAGGACTTTTCATGGCCCGAAGCGGAAGGAAGAATATGATGCTCGCGCCAAGCGGGTATTGAGTGCGCAGCCCGGAGTTGAGTGGGGCAGGCCGGGTGCTGGAGCCTGTTCCGTCTTCCAGTTACCAAGGCCCGGAGGGCTGTGCCCTCCTGGAGAGACGTGGGGGGAGGGGGAGAAGGAGTGGAAAGGAGAGGAGAGCTGGAGAAACTCAGTCTGGAGTCCTCCTCTTCACAGCCCCTCACCCCTACCTGGGACCCAGGGCTGAGTGGGCAGGGGAAGGGGCGCCTCGGTTTGCTTCTGCGAGTTAAGTTGTCTTTGCATGTGTGCCCGGTGGAGGGGGCGGCAAGGCGGGGGGGGGGTGGTGTCGTTTGTCTGTGCGTACTTGTCTGTGTATCTGTATGCAGATATAGCTCTCTGGGTGAATGTGTGTTCTGTAAGTGTGTGTACATGTGAATGTCCATGTGCCTGTGTGGGAATTTGCGTCTATCAGAGTATACTTATCCTTGTGTAAGAATTCGTGTGGATATGCGTCTTAGTGTTCTAGTGTGTCTGTGTATTTGCGTGCGGTACGTGTGTGTCTTTGTGTGTACCTGTGAGGGTGTGTGGCCGTGTGGCCATGGGCCTCGGAATGAGCTTTGACTTTCGGTCTCCGGGCAGCGGGTACCCGAGGTGGGGTGGTCAGAGTATCCAACGCTCTGAAACAGCGTGGCTGAGGAAGCAGCCCCGACCTTCCGCAAGAGCTCGGGGCCCTTTCGGCAGCGAAAAGGCTGCCCGCGTTTTACTGGGACCGCCATCGTATTGAAGCTGAAATGAGAAAATAGTTTGACTATTTCTGTAAGCCAGGAAAGTGAGATGATACACGTTTCTCCTTCAGCGCCCAGTCCCTGAGGCCAATGAATAAGATCTTCCTCGTCCTCCTCCTCTCTTTTTCCCCCTCCTTCCTTACCTTTTTCCTACTTTCATTTTTCCTCTTAGTCTCTCCTTCCTTTTCTTCCTCTTCTTACTTAGGGCATATCTCCCTCCCTCCCCCATACTCTTCCTCTTACAAAAGGAAAAAGGGGAACCTTATGGGCAAGAACCAGTTCTCATAGCCTTTTGGAAAGTGAATTCCAAAGTCGCAAATCTCGAGCCCCAGAGACCGGGCTCAAGAGATGTCGGGTGGGAGTAAGGAAGGGAGTAGACAAGAGGGAAGCATGGAAAGATGCCGAGGCAATGCTCGAAAATGGCTGAGAATGGATCCCACCCTGCAGCGTGATCATAAACTGATCCAGGCTCCAAGAGCAGCAATCAGGTCCGATGCACCTTTCCATTCGGGGCCTAGACTCTGACCTGGGTCTCAGGACGATAGGTAAGGAACAGTGTTGACTCTGCCCCGCAAAGCGATCGTAAAATGGGGACCCCTGGGCTCCTTTTTGCCCTGGGCTACTCCCACACTCCGTTAGTCTTTTGGGGGAGAAACCAAAACTCCTAGTTTCCAGTCCTTTCCCTCCACACCTTTGTATGACCATGGAGTAGTCACTCTCCTTGTCTGCTAAACTGGGATGAGGGAGAGTTAACTTTCCTTCAGATCGCAACCCCCTCCCCCCCATCTCCACATCCCCCACCCCCGACCCTGTCGGGTCTTTAGGCTAAATGGGGACAGTCTCCCATACCAGCTGCCTCCCTCTCCCCCTGTTATCTTCTGCCCGGGAGAAAAAGCTTTTGCTTCCTCCCATTCCCTTTTAGTGAGGACCCAGGGAACAATGAGGCAACGTGACTTGCTCCCTCCCTCAGGAGCTCCCAGTGGGATTCCTATGAGTGCTTGGGATGTCTCTGTGTATTTTTCTCCTGCCTTTTGGTGACTATGTGCATTGCCCAGATGGGACTGGAAGGCCTCTGGAGTCTCTTTCAACTCTGAGATTCTGTGCCTCTGTGTTATAAAATCATAAGCCATTAGAGTATGAAGGGACCTTCTGAGTATAGGATGTTAGACTATGGAACATCAAAGTTGAGAGGGACCTTAGAATATAGAATAGTAGAGCTGGAAGAGCTTTGAATACAGGATGTGAAAATGGAAAAAAGCCCCTAGAACACAAAATGTTTAAGCTGGAAGGCAACTGAGAAAATAGAAATGTTAGGATTAGGAGGCTCCTAAGAATTGGGAATATAAGAGCTGGAAATGATAAGTGCTTATATAGGACATTAGAATGTAAAACAGCAAACCTCAAAGCCAAAGAGTTCCTTAGAATATGAATAGTCAGAACTTAGAACCCTAGAATGTTAGTACAAAGAGGCACCTACAGATTATCTAATTCACCTCCATTTTACAGGTAAGGAAATTGAAAGACTATAGAAATGAGGTGACTAGTCCAAGATCATTCATCTGTTTAGTGGCAAAGCTTGGCCTTAAGCTGAGGTCCCTTATTCCCAATCCTTTTTTATACTGTACTGCACTGCTCAATATGTTTTTGTGTATATGTGTGTGAGTACATGTGTGCATGGGAGAGGGTGGGGTTGTGATGAGAACATCTTTGGGCCAAATTCCCCAGGCCAAAGAGCTTTCTTGGGGAAGCTTAGTCCAGGGAGCTGTTATTATAAAGTGATATAACAAAAAATGGTGGAGCTTGAATACACCCTAGTAATCTTCTGGTGCAACTTCTTCATTTTATAGATAGGAAAACTGGGGCCCAGAGAGAGATCAAGTTACCCAGCTAGTTGGTCGCAGATCTGTGAATAGGATGCATATCTCTTTACTCCCCTACTATACCTTGATGCTTTCCAATCCTCTTTTGAGGATATAGACTCAAAGCTCTTCTGGGACTATCCTCAGTAAGGCTATGGGGTCATGTGCTCTGGTAAGGTATAGATTTAGAGCAGCAACAGGCTTCTGTGAAAAGATGATTAGCCCTGCCCCAGCCATGCAGCACCACAGATACTAATAGCTTATATTTCTGCAGTGCTGTAAGGTTTGCAAAAGTTTTTCTATACAAGGACCTTCTGAGATAGGTAGGCCATTTTACAGATGAGGAAACAGAGGCTCAAGGGGGGGAAATGATGTGTTGGAGGCAACAAGTTTGCAAGTGTCAAAGCCAGGATTTCAACTAGATCCTCCCTGATCCCAGGCTCAGTGTACTTTTCCCCGGTCCTCCAGCCCTGTCTCTGTAGTTCTGAAAATTTTCCTTAATGCATGAGATGTCTTGGTTGTTTTATCAGTTAAGGTCATGGCACCTTACTTTTTAAATCTTACATGGCATTTTGTGGGCACCTCCTAATGTTCGCACAGGAGCAGATTATAAAATTTAAAGCTAGATGGGACTTAAGAAGTTATCTAATCCATCCCCTTCATTTTACAAATGAGTCAGCTTCAAGATGTCAGGTGACTTGCCCAAGATCACAGAACTAATGGCTGGTAGTCAGAATTTGAACCTCTGTCTTCTTATTTTAAATTATGTGTTCTTTCCACTATGTTTATCATATAACATTGTGTATTCTAAACATCTGTGTTTGTGTTGGAGGATCACTGATTTAGAATTGGAAGGAAACCCGGAGATTTAACCCCTTTGATTTATAAAGAAGAAAATTTAACTTAGGAAGCTGAATAAATTGTCTGAGGTCATACAGTTACTAAGTGTCTGGATCAGGATTTGAATCCATGGCTTGTAAACCCACTAATCTTTCCATTGCACTTAAAAGCAATAGGAGTTTGATCCACACATTCACTGAATAGAATTAAATTCAGCGAAATATCCCATTATCCCACTGTCTCTCCCTCTGTGCCAGGATATCAAGAAGGACAGGCTTTGCCCCTTCCCTACCCCCCCCCCAAGCTTGATGTGGGGAGAGTGAAGAGGTCAGGGAACACAGAAAGATGGTTTTTCAGGTTAGAGTAAGAGTAGGAAGAGCTCCTTCTTTTATAGGATCCTAGGACTCAGAGTTGGAAGGACCCTTGGGGATTTTCCAATCTAACCTATTGATTTTACAGATGAGGAAACTGAGCCCCAAGAGAGAACATGACTTGCCCAGTGTCATACAAATCAGCACACAGCAGAGTAAAGATTTTAATCCAGATCCTCTGACTCAAAATCCAGAACTCTGGCTTCCAACCCTGAATTTCCCATGAGACCTGTCTGCTGGCTCTTCTCTAATATCCCTACATCAAGAGCATCAACTGATTAAATGGGTCATATATGCAGGAGAAACACATCTGCCCTCCATTTGTTGATGACCAAGCACCCAGATATTGTTAGGGTATGAGTACTCATTGTTACCATACTTGCTCTGGAGTCAGAGGGCTGATGCTTACTACCTGTGGGATTGGCAAGTCACTGAACCTCCCTCCCTCCGCCCCAGTTTCTGCATCTGTAAAACTAGGGGCTTAGACTGGGATGACCTCTGAAGTCCTTTCCAATTTTTTGACCTATGATCCCTATGATCAGCCTATCTTGAAGGATCATTTTCCATTGCAACAAATCTGAAAACAGCCCAAAGTTTTAACGAGGCTCAACACACAGATTATGACCAGAATGTGTGCCTGGGAGCTTGAAATTGATGTGCTCATCCCTCTGTTTTTCTCTTTGTCTGTCTGTTTTTCTCTCTCTCCCTCCCTTCTTCCTTCCTCCCTTTTCTGTCTTTTTCTTCCTCTCTTATTCTCACATTCTTCTCTCTCTGCCCCCTTTCTATTTTTCCCATTTGCCTTCCTCCCTTCTTTTCTTCCTCTCTCATCTTCTCACACTTTTTCTCTGTCTCTGTCCTTCTCTGTCTCTGTCTCTCCCCTCCCCTCCCCTCTCCCCCCCCCCGCCTCCGTACAAAGATCTAAAGCAAAATTAATTACACTGGTTTGACTGATAGATCCTCTGTCAGAGTCCGCTTCTAATCCTTATTAACATTCTCTAAAGTCATGCATGAAATATGACTTTTGCACCACACTTTATGGCATATGGTTCTTCTTTCCAGTGCCGTTCACAGCCTCCCTCCAACCCAAACTGCTCCTCATTCTTCTGCTCTGGGTTTAAACTTTGCCACTACCTCAAAAGCTGAGGCTGTTTCCAGTACAGTCGGGGATGGGGAGAGCGGTTGGAGCGGGTGGGAGGGAGGGGGCAGCATAAATGACACATCTCTGTTCACAGACACAAATTGCTCCAGCTGATTTCTCTTTGAATGGCTTCCCCATCATGTTTTTATTAAAAGGCCCGGCATATTTACTCTTGATAAGTGTCTTCAATTAAGTTTGAGAAGGGTCCCTTTTCTCTAGCGGTATGTAAAGAAAATAGTTGTTATGACCGCAGAATTATGGGCAAAACCTGGTTCTAGTAAAGTCCTTCTTCGGTGTAACCGCCACAGCACGAAGGGTGCTTTTCCAAGTAAGCTTTCCAACTGCTAGATAAACAGACCTGAGGTCTTCACTCCTGAATCGTCCCTCCCCACCCCCCTTGGTGTCTGGGCCAATTTCCCGACTTTCAGCAAGTCCACCCCACCCCCTTCACTCAGTATAGAGCTGTGACTTCCTGAAACTTCATGTTTAAGGTATTAACAAATATGAAATCAAGAGCTTGACAACTGGTCAAATTGAAATTGTCCTGGCATGCCTGGCTAACTTGCTGTGTGACTTTGGGCAAGTGACTCTTCTCTGGGCCTCAGTGTCCTCATCTATAAAATGTCGGGAATTGGGCTAGATGACCTCTAAGGTCCTTTCTAGCTCCAAATAAGATAATCTACAGAAAGCAGTTCATAAACCTTATAATATTATATGACTGTTATTTATTATTGTTATTAGTCTGAGATGAAAAATGTCCTCAACTCCCTGCCCGCCTGCCCCGAAGATCTGAATAAGAAATTGATTAGTCATGATGGTAAGGAGTGTTCCCTGCCACCCTTGGTTAACTTCCCTGGCAATAACGATCATATGATTTAGAGACGAAAAAGACTGTAGAGACCATTTTAGTCTAATACTCTCATTTTGGTTTGTGATTCTCTAATGCACTTGTATAGTATTGTGTTTGTGTCTTAACTCACTTCTAGACTGTTAGCTCTATGAAGGTAGGGATCACATCTTGCCCAAACTTCATATTTTTCCCCAATGAACCACAGTGCTTTGCACGCAAGAGGAAATTAACCAAAGACACATATTAAATGGTGTAGCATCCAGATCTAGCCCTTCCTGTGGTGAGTGTTCTTCCAAGGATTCTTCAGAAATGACAGAACAGGGGATGAAGATAACCATCATAGAGGCTAATTATTTAGTGCCTTAAGGTTTACAAAGTGCTTTCCTCACAAAAGTCCTGTGAGCCAGGTAAAATAAGGATTCATGTCCTCACAACAGAAGCTGGAATAAGCGAGCACAGTGGTCTGTGCCCTGTACAGTTTAATGAAGCTTGCACCCCTAGGGATGTACCGATAGTGTCAAAGATAGGCTCTGATCTTCAGCCTCTAAGAGCAGGCCTCTTTCTACAGCCCAGACAAGAATCAGTGGAGACAAGAAGAGCAGGGCTTGAGTCTGAGTAATTCTGGAATGAGAGAATACCTGGGTTTGAATCCCACCTCTAGCACTAATACACGAGAACCTTTGGGACTCGGTTTCCTCACTTGTAAAATGACAGAGTTGGACTAGATGGCCTCTAAGATCCCTTCCAGCTCTAGATCAATCAATCAACATTTATTAAGTACCTACTATGTGCCAGGCACTGTGCTAAGAGCTGAGTGGACAAAATAGAGGCAAAAGATACAGTCCTGGCTCTCAAGAAGTTCACAGTCTAATGGGGGAGCTTCTCAGAGGTGACTGCCAGAAAGAAAGGTTGAGACAAACTGATAAATTTGCACAAGGACAAAGAAGTATTAGGGAAGGCCTTCTGCTGAGCCTTGTTTCTACAGATCCTATGCAGGCCCCCACCCCCACCCCACATGCCAATCCCAATGCCCTCTAAGGTGAAATGGTTTCTGGGAAAGTTTATTGGCCTTCCCCTGTCTCCCCCCACCATCTACCCTCCATAATATTGGGTCAGATTGGATCACAAAAAGTTTGCTTCAGAAGTACCTGAGTTATTTAGCTACCTACTGTGGTCTGGATGGAATGGGACGATTGGACCAAGTACTTACCCATGAAGAGCCAAGAAGCTTCTGGCTCCAGAAGACCTGAGGTATTTTATGGACTCTGGTTTGTAGGCTAATACATTTCTCATGTATTCATTGTTATAGTATTGTAGATATCTGAGTTGATTACTGGATTGTAAACTCTCTGAGAGCAGGGACTATGCTGAATTCTGTATCTCCCTCCAGAGCCAAGCAGGTCCTCTATGCCCAGTATAGGTTAGTAAAGGTTTAAGTGAGTGAGTGAGTGGATGGATAGATGGATGGATGGATGGATGGAGGGTACTGAGGTGTAAATCAGGTGATTTGTGTTTCAGTTCCAGCTTGACAAGTAGCTGCTTGTTCTATCCTGAGCAAGTGATTTTACTACAAATTAAGTCAGTTTCACTCTGTATAAAATTATGGTAGAGGAGTGGTGCGGTGGATAGAGCATTGGGCCTGGAGTCAGGAAGACATCTTCCTGAGTTCAAATTTAGCCTCCGAGTCTTATTAGCTGTGTGACCTTGGGTGAGTCACTTAACCCTACCTGTCTCAGTTTCCTCATCTGTAAAATGAGATAGAGGAGGAAATGTCAAATTACTCCAGAATCTTTGTCAAGAAAACCCCAGGTCATGAAAAATCAGAAATGACTAAAAAATGACTGAACAAGAAAAAGTGGGGTGGCAGGGAGGATAGATTCAGAGACCGCTAAGTCTGGTGTTTTCCAGTACTGGAATTCTGTACTAACCAAGAGACCTGACTCCCTTCTCCAGAGAGATAGAGAGAGAGAGAGAGAGAGAGCAAGAGCGCTCATTTCTTCTTTTGTAGCTCAGAAACCTGGGAGGGAATCTTCCTTTCTGGATTTTTCCAGGTTTGTGGTCCTTCACTGTGACACTGCAAAGGCATCACAGGCTCATTGCAAGAATTGGGAGTCAGAAGAGCTAGATATAGGTTCCAGCTAAGCCATTTATTATCTGTGTGACTTTGAGTGTCTCTTGTACAAGTGGTTGTTCAGTAATGTCCAACTCTTCGTGTTTTCTTGACAAAGACACTGGATTGGTTTAACATTTCCTTCTTCATGTTATTTTACAGATAAGGAAACTGAGGCAAACAGGGTTCAGTGACTTGCTCGGGGTCACACAGCTAGCAAATGTCTGAGACCAGATTTGAACTCAGTTCTTCTTGACCCCCAGGCCCAGCACTCTAGCTACTGTGCCACCTAGCTCCCTGTCCCTTTTCCTTGCCTTACTTCAGCTTCTTCTATTAAATGAGAGCATTGGATTTAGGTGGTCTCTGTGGTCCCTTCCAGCTCGTTTATCTACTAAGATACTTGCCACCCCCTGAAAATTCTAGTATCCTACGTCCTAAGGTCCTTTCCAGCTTTGTAATCCTATGATTCTATGCTCATCCCACTCCACTTTTCTCCTCTGTTGAAACCTTTGTTAGAATAGATTGATGAGCCTGGAGTCAGGAAGACTAGAGTTCAAATCCAGTCTCAGACACCTACTAGCTCTATGACCTTTGGCAAGTCAATTAAGCTCTGTTTGCCTCACTTTCCTCAACTGTAAAATGGGATAATAATAGCACCTAACTACCAGGCTTTTTGCAAGGATAAAATGAGTTAATGTTTTTAAAGCACTTAGCACAGTATCTGGCACGTAGTAGACTTTATATAAATGCTAGCTATTTTATTTTTATCATTATCATTATTATTATCTTTGCGTTGTTTGGGAGTGCAGGGAAAGGGATGGGAAAGGAAGCTCTGAGGCCTTGTGGGGAGAACAGTCATTTGTCAGGAAACTGAGAGCCTGCCGTGCCCTAGAGCTAACTACAGCACACGAAGGGCCCAAACAGTCTGAAATGGGTAACAGTATTTTCTTTATTCAGACCCTTCCCCAACCTCCTGGCCTTCCCCGGGGCAACCAGGGGCATGAAGCCGTCTGCTCTTTGAAGAGATCTGGGAGCAGAGGGCTGTCTGAAATGCGTCACTTTGAACTGCAACCAAGGGGGAGGCCGGCCTGCAGAGATGGCCACTGTGTCCCGGCCCTCCCCCTCTGAGATCTGGTTCCAGTCGGCAGGCCCCCTGAGCCAGAGCGTGAGTCAGGGCAGGTCGCCTGCCCGACAGGCCCCTGGTGAGATGTCAGGCTGATAAGTGAGGGTACAGACTCACCGGGAGGATCAAGCGCTGGGGGCCTGGGCCAAAGCTTGCTTTTCATTCTTGGTAGAAAGTTCAGGCCAACCGCTAAGGGGCTTCTCCTTCCCAGAGAGACAGATGCTGCTGCCGAGTAGATCACAGAGGAACCCTTTGGAAAGGCCAAGCAGAGGCTGAGAGGAAACACCTCTCAACAAAGTTCAGAGACTTCTGAAGAAAGAAAAAAACAAAGAAGAGAACAGAGGAGAGGAAAATCACATTGAGGTTTCTGCAATGAGGGATCCTTGGGGCATTCACTTAGAGAGCAACAAATCATGGAGGGGGATTCTAATGGGACCAAGAAGGCTGAAAAATTTGTACTGTCTGTTCTGATAGCAGGGTAAAAAAAAAAAAAGATAGGTCTTTGTCTGGCATGTTTTGTCAACAAATTTCTCATAGAAGAAAAAGTGCTAGACTTATGCAAGTGATGGGAACCCTTTCCTGGGGAGGGGGGTGGGAGTGGGAACCATCACCACCATCATCAACAACAATAATAATAGGACCCAGCTCTCCTTACTTGCTAGAAAAACCTAGGTAAGCCAATCCTTTGGTCAGTCAACCAGCCACTCTGTGAACTAACGACTATTGATGATCCCCCACTGTCTTTGATGCCCTGGTTCATCAGTTGGATCATACAGTCTTGTCAGGGCAATGACACACAGCAGAGGTTCCTGTGTCTAACGGAAAGAGAAGGTGCCTGTGATCAGCTCAAGGAGAGATGAAATAGTGCTGACAGCCCCAGAGAGGGTAGGGGCTGTGATAGATGCAGCTATGACGGGCAGAGAGGGCAGGTAAGTATTACAGATACAAATAGGCAAGGCAGCCGGGACAGACAGAGAGAAAGGGAGGTGTGATGGGCAAGGAGAGTGAGAACACAATCAGAACAAGCAGAGACAAGAAGTCACAGTGACAAGTACAGGGGCGGGGAATAGCAGGGACAGGCAGAGAAAAGGGGGTAGATAGCCGTAACAGGTAGAGAGAAGGGAGGTGACTGGGACAAGCAGAGAGAGAGGGAAGTGTGACAGACAGAGGGGAGGCAGGGAGCTAGAACAGAATGGAGAAGAGATGACAACAAGCAGAGAGAAGTGAGACCTTCTACTGGCAAAGAGAGGGAGTAGCTGTGGCAGACAGAGGGCTCACAATTCAAGCATGGGTTGAACTAGATGACCTCTGAAGGTCCCTTCCTTCCACTTCTGAGAATATGAGAGTGTGTGGCCTCATTTAGCTGTACATCCCTTATGGAGGATTTGTGTTAGTCATCCATGCTCCAGAATCTTTCTCCCTCTCCCCCTTTCTCTTCCTCTCCCTTTTTCTCTCTTCCTTCAGCCTCTTTCCCTCCCTCCTCCCCCTTTCTCCTTTCCTTCCTTTTTCCCTCCCTCCTCCTCCTCCTTCTTCTCTTTCTCCTCCTTTTCCTCCTTCTCCTACTCCTGCTTCTACTTCTGCTTCTGCTGCTTCTCCTCTTCCTCCTCCTCTTCTTCTTTCTTCTCCTCTCTCCCCCTTTCCCTCCTTTCCTCCCTCCCTCTACTTCCCCCCTCTCTGTATGAATGCATTTAGCCATATCTACTTATCTATCTAAATGTATTTATCTTTAGCTAGCTATCTAAATTCAGAAGAGGGAGATCCCCCTATAGGCTGGGATGATTGGGAAAGGCTTCCAGGATGAGGTGGCTCAGCTGGGCACTGAAGGATGGGTAGAAATCAGATCTGCAGGGTGGGGGGAAGACAATCCATGCAAGGGAGAAAAATAGGCAAAGGGAGGCAGAAGAAGAGTGAAATGACAAATTTCACTCATGCAGAGTTCCAGTAGAGAAGCTAGACATGAGGAAGATGGGGCCTTGAATGCCGAACTCGATGATTCATGTTGTCTCTCCTGAGCAACAAAGAGTCAGGATGTGAAGCTTTTGCATCAGGAGAGTGATAAGATCACAGATTGTGTGAAGTACTGGGATCAGAAGGATGGGTGCTGGAAAAGGGGAAAATTAGTTCAGAATCTATTACAGTGATCCCTGGGAGAGGAGGGCCTGAACTAGGGTGGTACCAGTAGAAGAGCTTAATATATATTTGTTGAATTGAATTGAGTAGATAGATGGAGAGACTATAGGAAGGAAGATTCCAAGGACTTCCTGTGAATTGTTAGATGTGAGGTCCAGGAGGAGCAAAGGGTTGAAGAGGCATGGATGCCTGGAATCTTTCTGATACTTTGAGCTCAGTTGGGTTGAAAAGCCTCAGGCGTCCCAGGGACGCTCTCTCCCAGACAACTATCTTAGGAATGGCATTTCTTTTTCCCAGCAGCCTCTGCATTAGGTTGGCTGTGCTTAGTTTCTGAGTTACTGGTTTTAAGCTTATTGGTATTTGTTTATTTACAATACATCCCTTTCATCAACTGAAGGATGGAATTATAAATTTCAAGCTGGAAGGGACTTCAGAGGTCATCCCTCATTTTATACCTAAGGAAACTGAGGCCAAGAGAGATTTAAGTGGCTCATCCAGAGTCACACAGCTAGTAAGGAAAGCTAGGTGGCACAATGGATGGATCACTGTGCCTGGAGTGAGGAAGACCTGAGTTCAAATCCCACTTCTGATACTTAGTGGTTGTATGATCCTGGGCAAGTCACTGAGCATCTGTTTGACTCAGTTTCCTCACCTGTAAAGTAGGTAATAATAATATCTTCCTCTCAGGGTTATTGTGGGGATCGAATGAGATAATATTTGTAAAAAGTGCTTATCACAGTGCCTGGCACATAGTAGGTGTTATATGAATACTACTTAGCTAGCTACTACTAATAGTAGTGTCTGAGGTAGAATTTGAATACAGGTCTTCCTCATTTCAAGTTCTTTATCTCCTACACTACCTTGTTCCTCTGCCCACACATTCCCCCATTCTCATCCCCTATAGCATTGTCTAGAGCCTAGTTCCCTTCTTCCCTTCCAAGAGCATGGAATCACAGAAGTTGAGTGTTGGAAGTGACAATCTAGTTCAACTCTTATGTGAAAGACATTAAACTATGCCTGATAAGTGTTAGCTCATATTTCTATAGTATTTTAAGATTTACAAAGCAGTTTTCACAATGAGATATTTAGGCCACACATATTTTACCCATTTTGCAGATACAGAAACTGAAGCCCAGAGAAGTAAAGTGACTTGCCCAGCATCATACAAGTATTAAGATTAGGAGGCAAGATTTGAACCCAAATCTCTCCTGACTGCAGTGTAGTCTTTGCCCAGCATACCTTTGTGTCTACAATTATAGTTGGTCATCCCCAAAGTAATCCAAAAGCTTACCAGGATAGCCCAATTCTCTGAGCAGCTGCTCAGGGGTTCTAGGAAGCCTGGGTTGGTTCCACTGTCTCTAATAAAATTACAAAACAAATTCAACAAACCTTTACCAAACGTCTGTGGCAGACAGTGCCTCATGCCATTTGCTGGGGGAGATCAATTTAAATGAGACCCAATCCTGCCTTCATGGAATATAAAACACATACATGGAAACCCACAATTTACACTATAACACGGTGAGTACGTAGGAATCGTAGGATGTAGGGTCTGAAAGGACCTTGGCAATCATTTAGCCCAACTCCCCAAAGACACAGATGTGAAAACTGAAGCCTGGTGAGATTCAGTGCCTTACCCAATGCCACAACAGGTAGCAACTTGCAGAGCCAGGATTTGAATCCAGGTCTTCTGACTCCAAATTCAGTGTTCACTTCACTCCTTTCCGTTGTGAAAGCATAAAAGAAACCACTATATGAAGTCCAAGAGGGAAAATCATTATAAACAGGGGAGATAAAGCAAACCTTGGTGAAAGTGCAATTGATTTGGGCTTTAAAGTATGGATAGGAATTCAGCAGGGAAAGATTGAGCATTGCAGGAATACAGAACAATCTGAGCAAAGCAATGGAGAGCAGAAACTTTGGGCCAGAGTTTTATGTTCCAGCTGCAGCAGCACAGAAAACAGGGAGTGGGATAAGATGGGGTAAGGCCGGGAAAGTATGGTGGTGCCACACTGTGGAGGGCCTCAGGCACCAAGCAGAATATGAACTTTACTCAGAAGGCAATATAGAGTCACTAAGGATTGCTGAACAGGGGAATGAGATGCATCTATGAAGCTTGTGAAGGTTGGAGTGGAGTAGGGAGATAAAGGCCTTGCTTCCCTGTGGCAGATAGAAAAGTAATTGCCATGAACCCATGCCTGGCCTCAGCTTTCTCTCTTTCTAGCCAAGAAATCACAGAAACAGGGGAGAAGGTCACAGGGGTGCAAGATCATAGGATTTAGAGCTGAAACCCCTTACAGATGAGCACTGAATTTGGAGTCAGAGAACTTGGGTCTTGGAATCCTATATCTATTTCTTACCACCTGTGTAACCTTGGACAAGTCCACTTCACTCCTCTGGGCTTCAGTTTCCTCACCTATAAAATGGGCCTCTGAAGTCTCTTCCAGTTCTCAGTTTGTGATCTCATGTATAAGGTTGCATAGGATTCCAACCAAGACCCAGTAACTCTGACCCAGCTTGGGCCCTCCTCAGCTCCCAAAATGGGACTCTTCCCCAGTTCTTGGTGTAATAGGCTATATTTGTATTGGAGAGTGATTAGGATGAGATCTGTTAGGTTCAGAAAAGGCAGGGGAGAGAGTGGTATATTTTTGAGCCCTTTTTCAGTGATTGGGACCCTGGCTAGAGGCAAGAGTTCATGTTCGTTGGCATTCACTGCTATGGCCTCACTTTTTCTTCCTTCCTTCCTTTCTCTTTTCCTTTCTCTCTCCTTTTTTCTTTTCTTTCTAATGCCTTCACTTTCAAATATATCTCTCCCAACTCCCCCATCTATAGAGCCATTTGTTATGACAAAAAAAAAAGAAATGGAAAAGAAAGAGGGAGAAAAACCAGTTCAGTGAGACAACATATCAAATGAGTCTGATAGCATATGCAATATTTATACCAATAACCCACCCACACCTTGCAAAGAAGAGAATATGTATTTTCTCACTTTTTCAGGGACAACCTTGATCATTACGATTATAAACCATTGTTTGTTTGCTTGTTTTTTGCTGCTGCTGCTCCTGCTATTTCCATTCACATTGTTGTAATCATCGTACATATTGTTTTCCTGGTACAGCTTACTTTATTTTATATCAGTTCATATAAATCTTCCCATGCTTCTCTGAATTCCTAACATTCACCATTTCTTATGACACAGGAGTATTCCATTACATCCATGTACCATAATATGTTGAGCCATTCCCTAACTGATGGATGGACATTGATTTGGTTTCTACTTCTTTGTAGCCATGGAAAGTGCTGCTATAAATTATGACACTTACTCTATGCTGGATACTGTGCTAAGCTCTTTACAGTTATTATCTTTTTTGATCCTAATAATAACCCTGAGTGACAGGTGCTATGAATATTTTGCTGTATATGGATATGCGGGACCTTTTTTTCTGTCTTTGATATCTCTGGAGTATATACCTAGCAGTGCAGTCTCAGGGGAAAAGGATATAAACATTTGAGTGACTTTCTTAGCATAATCACAAATTTGCTACCACCTTTCCTAAGGAAGCTGATGGAAGAGATTGAACCGTGAGTGAGCCCACTAAGGCTATGGGGAAATCAATGCATTAAATATAAATACTGGGTGGCTTTTAATAGCTATAATTAACATTTGTGGTTGTTTTAATGGAGCAGGAGCTGGCAGGGTCATCTAATTTGAGGGGGAAATGAAGGTTTTGCTCAATCGCTCTGAGAACTTTGGCTTGCGAGTTGGATTTTTTTTTTTTTTACTTGTTTAAAGAAAGTTGAGAACTCAAACTCATTAGGCTTCATCAGGATGCTGGAGGGCATCAGGATTCCCATGACTGTAATCTGAGTAGAATCTGTATCACATTCATGAGGGACAGGTGGAGGAGGTGAGATATTTCGAATTCACAGAACAGTTGAGTTGGGAGCGACCTTATAGAAGATCTTAGTTCCTCTACTCACTAGCACAATTAGTAAAGGTCTGATCCAGGATTCCTCCTGGGAGGCCTGGGACAAGTCATTTTCCCTTGATGGGCTTCAGTTTCCTAATTTGTAAAACAAAGGATAAGTCCTAGATCCCTTCTAAGGGCCCTTTATATTTTAGAAGAGGAAATGGATGATCAGAAAAATTAAGTGACCTGTCCATGGTCAGAGAGTAAATAATAGAAATGGGACTAGAATCCTTTTGATTTCAAAGTGGCAATTCTGCCATGATGTTGGACTTCTTCCTGGTGGTGGCCTTCTCATAGAAGCCAGTGTTTGATTCGCCCCTTCTGACTCCTGGTTGTTCCCATCATTCACCAAGGGGAAGTGATAGCTTCTGGGGAACCCTGGGATCTCCCCTTTGTCAGGTGACAGGTAGACCCTGTAAGACTTATCTCTCCCAGAAGATGGCCTAATTTTCCTTCATGCCTAGGGGAGTGGGTAGAGTGGGGAGGGAACTGCATGTAAGTTGGAGGGTCTGAGTACTAATCCTATCTATACTCCTTACTTCCTGTGTGACCTTGAGTAAGTCATTTCCTATCTTTGGGCCTCAGTTTCCCTCCATAAAATAACAGTGGATTAAGCTAAATGCTCGTTAAGGTTTTTAGGTCTTTTCCAGTTCTAAATACCAAGTGAGAGTGGAGGGTTCAGGAAGAGTAACCTGGGAAAAAGTAAACAAGGCCTAATGTTAGAGCTTAGTTCCTTGGGGGAGGGAGGAAAGAAGAAAGGAAGCGCTGCCCCTCCCCCATCCATTATACCAAGATGGCTAAGATGGAATGATGTAACAAAGACTGGCCATAATGGATCTGTTGGGCATTTGGGAACATCAGGCCCCAGGACTCCACAGGCTAAGGAGGTAGCTGGAGCTCGTGTCTTTGGGTGCTTTGTTGTTGCTCCCCTTTCTGGGCCAAGTAGTAGGTAACCAGGGCCTAATTTGGCTCAGCCTCATTAGATGGCTAATTCTGTCCACTGGAGTCTAGTGGCCCAGGTAACTTTCCTGTGCAGATACAGAGAAAAAGAAAGAGGGAGGTCCTCAGCACACAGAACCACCCCCTCATCACTTCCAAACCCTGTACAGGAGGCTTTCTGGGCCCAGCTTGGAAAAAGCCCTCCCAGGAGCCCTGAATGGGCATGGGGATTGGAGGCTGAGAAGTGCCAGCAGGCCTGGCATTGCCATGGTGAGGGATGGAGGAGACAGAGCTCAGCTCTACTTTGCACACCTGATTCCCCCTCTCCCCTTTTCACATTCTCTTGTTGTCTTCTTCTGTTTTACCTTCCTTTTTTCCCTTTCCTCTCTTCTACCTTCATCTCCCTTCATTTCTACTCCTCCCCATTCTTTCCTCCCTCCTCCTTTTCTACATTCCCTTCTCTTCCCTCCCTCCCTTCCCTCACTTTCCATTCCTCACCTCCGCTGTTCTCCTTTGTTCTGCCCTGTCCTCTCCAATTTGGTACAATGGAAAGAGCCAACTCTAGAGCCGGAGGCCCTTACTCAACCCTTGTCTCTGATCTGACTCGGGACAATTCATTTCACCTTTCTTAAAACCTCTCAGTCTCTCCATCTGTAAAAGAAGGAGATTGCCAAGGTGGGTCAGATGGCTTCTAAGCTACCTTCCAGATTCAAATCTATGATTCTTTTCTCTCTTCTCTCATTTATGAAACCCAAGACTATTTATTATTTTCACAGGCTCCTCCTCCTCCTCTTCTCCCTTGCTTTCTCTTACCTCTTCTCCCCTTGTTCTTCTCTCTTCTTCCCTCCTCTAAGGAATAGCCACTATCCTGGACTCATATTTGCTCCTTCCTGGGCTATGGTAGGTGAGGTATCTGCAGGTGGCATGATCAGTCTCTATGTTTCATGAGGAGAGAGATGTCCTCATGGGCTTGCCAGAGACATCCTGACATTCTTCCTTCTTCTGTGATGGACTTTACCTTCCTTCTTCTTTCCTTGGTCCTGGTCACCTGGCTGGGCAGTGGAGCTGTGAAAATAGAAAACACCAGAGGAAGGAAAGTGTTTCTTTATTAAATTCCATCATTCTAAAGCAACTCAGCAGTTCAGGGATGTTCAACATGGGGGGTTTGTAGAGTTTTGACTCAGTAATGTCCCATTCATGAGTTCACTCAATCAACAAGCATTTATGATGGGCTCTCTGTGTACCAAGCCCTAAGCTAAGTTCTGGGGATACAAAAAAAGCAAAAAAAAGCCAAAAAAAAAAAAAAAAGGAAAAACACCCAAACAACAAAAATACCTTTTAGGATAATAGTGGAGAAAACAACATATTTATAAATGGGTTTATACAAGGTAAATCATCTATGTAGAATCAGAAGGGCTTTCAGATGATATCTACTTCAAACCCCTGATTTTACAGATGAGAAGGTAACTGATTTGTCCAAGGTTGCACTTGTAGTAAGCATCAGAGGCAGAATTTAAATCTGAGTACTTTGAAAGAGTTACAAGGTAACCTTAGAAGGCAAGGCTCCGGCATTTGGGAAAGCTTCCTGGAGGAGGTAGGATTTGAGCTGAGTCTTAAAGGAAGCTAGTGGTTCTAAGAGGTGGAAGATGGGGAGAGTCAGGGAAGCTAAGTAGTGCAGTGGATGAAGCAGTGGGCCTGGAGTCAGAAAGACTCTTCTTCAGGCCTCAGCTGCTTATTAGATATGTGACCCTGGGTGAGTCACTTAACCCCATCTGCCTTAGTTTCCTCATTTGAAAAATGAGCTGGAGGAGGAAATGACAAACACTCAGTATTTTGCTAACAAAGAGTTGTACACAATTGAAAAATGATTCAACACACAGAGGTAGTGGCTGGGGAGAGGCTCATTTCTGTCATGGGCAACAGCCAGCGCAAAGATAGAAAAATGAGAGAGTTCATCTCCTTCCTGCCCAAGATGATGATGTGCCCTGGTAGCTACAGGGTGTCTGTACCAAATACTGGGGAACCAAAGAGTGAAGACCTTTGAATCTTCTCTCTGCTGTTTTCTAGATCACTTGGACTCAATGACCTCTGTGGTCTCTTCCAGTTCTAGATTTATGGGCCTAGAGGATATAGAGACTATGACCCCACATTCTTGTGATGAGTTGTAAAGAGACAGGAATAATACCTATCCATGTGGACTGTGGCATCAACTGCCTCAATAGTTTTCTATCACTGGAGCCAAATTCATAGGCGTATGAATTGGCAGGGGGACATTAGAGAGTCTTTAGTTCAACCCTTTCATTTTACAGAGAAGGAAACTGAGGTGCAGAGTAGTTAAATATCTTTCCCAAAGCCATATAGATAGTGGGTGATAAAGCTTGGATTTGAAACAGTGCTCTAAGTCCAAACATTCAGGCAGAGATTGGACAAGTATTTGTTGGGAATGTAGAGGAAGATTCATGACTGGGGTTCGTTTCCGTGCTGATATGCTCCAATCCTAAAATTGTCCCAGATTTCACTGGAATCCTGCCCCCAGCAGCTCATTACCTTTGGTGCCACTTCAATCTTAGTAATACCGTTAGTGAGCCTAGCCTCAAGTCCTTGGGGCTCAGAGCTCTCCGTACAGGGAGGCCTTCACAACCTGGTTCCACCTATCTTTCCAACTTCATTGGATATTACCCCAATTGTCATACTCGGCCATCTAGTCAAACTGGCCTCTCTTTTTCCCCCAAAGACATGCTTTCTCCCATTGCCATGCTTTTGTACTGATCATCTCACATATTTGGAAGGGACTCCTTTCTTTGCCTCATAGGATTCGGTTTTTTTCCTTTTAAACAGTTCCAGCACCACCTTCTATGGGAAACTTTTCTATATTCTACCCAACTATTAGTGCCCTGCCTCCAAAACTGCCTTCTATTTAAATATTTTGGATATATTTGTATTTATTCACCTTATTTGTATATGGACTTTGTTGTCTAGGGGCAGCTAGGTGGCCAAGTGGATAGATCAGGAAGACCTGAATTCAAATCTGACCTCAGATAGCTATATGACCCTGGGCAAGTCTTTTATCCTCTCTCTGCTTCACTTTCCTTATCTGTAGAATGGGAATAATAATAGCACTTACCGTCCAAGATTGTTGTAAGGATCAAATGAGATAATAATTGTAAAGCATTTATCACAGTGCCTGGCACATAATAGGCTCTATGTAAATGTTAGCTGTTATTATTTTATCCTCTATTACAATATCCTCCTTGGCGGCAGATATTGTTTCTAGCTGGTATGTAGAGCACTGGCCTGTAGTAAAGAAAACAATTCAGTTCTAGCCTCAGATACTCACCAGCTGTGTGACCTTTTGCAAGTTACTTAACTGCTTCTAGTCTCAGTTTCCTCATCTGTAAAATGTGGATAATAAGTAATAATAGCACTTCCACCTCAGGGTCATTGTGGCCATCAGATGAGATAATATTTACAAAGCACTTAGCACAGTGCCTGGCAAATGGTAGGTGCTATATAAATGCTTATTCCCTTCTCCTACTTGTATCCATAGAGCCTAGTACAGTGGTTGGCATATAATAGCATCTTATTGGTTGGTTGATTTGCCATTAGGGGTCATAAATTTCCATCTTATGTAGACACCAAACCCCTACTCACATAGAAGATTACAGGCCTCATGTAAATGATAGATGTCAGCCATCTTTTTTAGAAGAAAGTATCACTGCCTAGTTAACAATTTGGTGTATAAAAGATTTCAAAGAAATGTATGAACTAAAAAATAAGACAGGATGAGAGTGAGAGACAGCCAATGAACACTTCTGGTCCCCAGCAGTTTGGTAAGACATGGACAGAAGTCAAACAGGATGAATGGGTCTATAGGGGTTGAGATCTGCATTGTTGAAGAGAATGTCCACATCAGTGAGAGTGCAGATTCATTTGAATATTACTACCAGTCACTTGAGTCAGCTCCTTCTTTCCTATTCCTCATGAGCTCCCCTACCACCTGGCACTGCCCCATAGCTGAAGAGGTAGCTATAATTCTGTCCCTGTTAGCATTCAAGGAGTAATTCAAGGATTACATTAGGATCATAGGACCCAGAGCTGGTAAGAACCTTAGTGATCATGGAATACAACCCCCTTATTTTACAGATGAGGAGACAGGCCCAGAGATTTGAGATGACTAGACCAGGAGGATGAGGACTGGTCCTCCAATGCTGAATCCTCTGTTCTTTCTATTATACTAGTTTTTAAAGTTCACAGGAAGGACCATTTCTTACCAGAAGGCAAGAAACCCAGAGGGGAACAGGGGCTACTCCTCCCAGAATCCCTAGCTATGGGCTCCTTTATGTAGGCCATTCTCCCAACTTTAAGACAGGAGGCAACTCTACTGGGAGATAGTCTAAGTAGGAAGCAGCAATATGCTCCCACTCCCTCCAAATCCCAGGACTGCCCACCCCAACCAGAGTGAGGACTGTCAAGAGTCTCTGGATGCTTTAATGGGAAGGGGTCAGTATACAGAATTTTGCTTACAGTCCAAAGACTACTGAACATCTAGGAGCCAGTGAAGGTTGCTAGTTTGCTTTAAGGCATAAAGCTGCAGGCTTCAAAGCAGTGTGTATCTAATCTGAAACTCAAGAAAGGAAGAAACTGAAGGTTTCCTCAAAGAAGCAGGTGTTGGGCTTGCCTGGCAAGATGCAGCCATTCTCCAAATACTGGAAGTTATACTTCCTGTGTTCCTCTTGCTTGTACGTAGGTCAGGTGAAGTCTCTCCCGTGCTCAAAAATCATCATTTTAAATACTAGTAAAATTCAACTCTCTTTCTTGGCATTTGAGGTCCTCCAAAATCTGGCACCATCCTCCCTTTCCAGGTTCATCTCAAATTACTGCCCTCCCTATGCTGTATCTCCATCCAAACTGGGCAAAGTTCCATGGTCATGGCATTCGCTCTGTGTTTTCAGCCTTAGTCTCTCTCTCTTCAAATACCCACCTTCCTCCTGTGCCCCTGCTGAGGTCCTGCCCATTCTTTCTAGCCTCAAATGCTGTCTCTCTCCCTTCCATAATTAACTTTCCCCTTGCACCTCATAGATCCCTTTTTTCCCTAACCCTCTCTGGGGCACTTATTATGTAACCTTGAGAATATTAATACTAAAAATGGTAGTTAGCATTTATATAGTCTTTTTTTTTTAGTGAGGCAATTGGGGTTAAGTGACTTGCCCAGGATCACACAGCTAGTAAGTGTTAAGTGTCTGAGGCTGGATCTGAACTCAGGTACTCCTGACTCCAGGGCCGGTGCTCTATCCACTGAGCCACCTAGCTGCCCCCTATGTAGTCCTTGATGAGGGCAGGGCCATAGTCTTATCCAAACTTTTTATCTCCCCCCCCCCACCCCAATACCTAGCACTTAGTAAACATTTGTTGAACTTAACTGAATCTAGTATAAGACTAAGTGTTATTAGAAGGAGTGCACTTTAGGAGAATGAGGACCAGATCTTATCTCAGAATAGAACCTCCCTCCAGCACTGCCCCCCTATTAAGTCTCTGTTGGGGGGAAGAAGAGAAAGGGAAGCAAAGCTTAGGAGGGGCTGGCCAAAGAGAGGGCAGGAAGGACATCAAGCTGGGTTTCAGAGCCTTGAGTCAGCTGCCCCAGGCCTGTGGGCTCCAGCAAAAGCCTCTCTCTCTGACCAGTGACCTGGAGAGGCGTTCCCTGGGATTAGCCCTGCTTTGTCACAGCTGAGGCATCCTCTTTAATACAGTGGGCCAGGCAGGATTAGGGGCCCATCTCCGCCCACCAGTTCCCCCCACCTACTCCCAATCCCTGGGATGGGAAGTAAGCACTCAGCTCCTTCCTCTTTACCCCTATGTGTAGGGCCTCTCAGCTCCATGTAGACTTGTGAAAGGAGGGTGTGCTCAGACCTTGGGTCCCAGGTCCCTTAGCACCCAACTTGATGCTTCCATAAAATCATAGATCTAGAGCTGGAAGTTACCTTATAGACCCTCCAAACCTCTCATTTTATGGTTGGGTAAACTGAGGCACAGAAAAGTCAAGTGACTTGCCTAGGGTCACATAGCTACTAATTGAAGTGGGATTTGAGTCCAGGTCTTACCAGCTCTAAGTCTGGTACTCTTAGACTCCACATCCAATAATCCATATTGCTGTTTCCTCTCAGGACCTGCTCATGACACCCAAGACTGGCAGGAGAGGGAAAAGGAGCCAGCTGGCACCTGGTTCTAAGTGGGCCCCAGGGTCTAGATTTGCCAAGCAGTGAAGCTCCCTTCAGCAGTACAGGATCCCTCTCTTGGCTCTTTCTCTAAGCTTCAATGAAGGGAATGGCATTTGTCTTGACTTCCTATCTTATTCAGGGGAAAAAATGCTCGACTTAAACCCTTGCTTCAAATCTCTACTATGGCATGTGATAACTGTGTGACCTGGGACAAGTCATTTGTCTCCACCGAGCCTCAGTTTCCCCATAAGTAAAATGTAAATAATAATCAGGAAAGCACTCTATCTTACATTATTAATAATAGTAAACTTAATAAGGATGATAGCTGGGGAAGCTAGATGGCACAGTGGATAGAGCACCCATCCTGGAGTCAGGAGGACCTGAGTTCAGATATGGCTTCAGACATTTACTAGCTACATGACCTTGGGCAAGTCACTTAACCCCAATTGCCTCCCAAAAAAAAAAAGGAAAAAATAAAGGATGATAGTGGTAATAATAATGTCTTGCTGCCTTCCTTCCCCCTCCCACCCACTTAACAAAGATTAATCTAACACTAGTGCCTGCCTTGATTTAACAATGATGAGGCAATTATCAGAAGGTTCCAGATCAGCAGCCTGGTGTGCAGAAGAACTGGGCTTGGAGTTAAAGTCTTGGTTCAAATCTAAGCTCTGACACTGATTCAGTGTGTTACTATGAACAAGTCACTTCCTTTGTCTGAGCCTCAGTTTCCCCTTCTGTAAAACGAGGGTGAAAGTAATCCTCACACAGGTCTTGTGAAGACCCATGAAAGTCAATCATTCAACAAATATTTATTAAACACTTACTATGTGCTTCCTAAAGATACAGTGACAAAGAATAAAGCAACGCTTATTTGCAAAGAGCTTAATGGAGGAGACTACAAACATATATGAAAATATACAGAGTATAAATATAAAGTTAATAGATACAAATATATATACACACAGTAGTTTGGGAGGGAAGCAAGGGTGTGGTGGAAAAGGTTTAACAATTAGTTTTGAAAAAAAAAAAGTGTAGCTACAACACAATTTTAAGTTTTACCCGCACCATCAACATGTTCTCTATCGCTTTCTTAAGTCTAGGCAATCAACTAAACCATAAATCAAGCCCTGGTTCATAGCATTTGCCAATTTCCAAAGTATACACACACTGAAATTTTAACAGAGAAGGAAAAATTTGGCAGATAAAGAAACTGAGGCCCAGAGAGATAAAGCAAAGGAAGTAACTCTCCTAGGGCCAGTTTCATTGTTGGTTAGTGCTTAAGCCCAGCATGCAGTGGAGGGAAGACACTGGCAATTTGGTGTGGGTGGTGGGGGTGGAGATGAGGAGAAAGGGGAAGGGGAAGAGAAGAGGAAGGAGAGAATAACGGAAGTTTTCAAGGAGAAGATGGTTCTTGAACTTCATCTTAGAAGAGAGGGGCTTTATGAAGTAGAAGTAAGGAAGGGAGTGTATTACAGGTATGTGGGACAGCCACGCAAAGGCATGGAGGTGGGAGATGGAGTGTAGCATGTAAAGCACAGAGAGAAAGCCATTTGGGATGGATTGAAGAGTACAGAGAGGGAAGTGATGTCTAATGAGGCTGGCAAGGTAGGTTGGGGCCAGGTTGTAGAGGGCTTTCAAACCTAAACAGAGGAGTTTCTCTCTTATCCAAGATAAAATAGAAACAGGAATCATTATTCGATGAGTTTAGTGGCCTCAGCACCACAGCTGAACTGTGTCTGAAAGGGCCTAAGGACCTTTCGTAGAAACAGAGGTTTCAGAGGTGAAAAGGACCTTTAAAAACATTTAGTTCAGCCCATTCATTTTGCAGAGGAAGCTACAGACCCTGTGACATATCCAAGGTCAGAGGCTGCATAAATACAAGATGGGTGAAGAAAGTAGGATAAAACGAAATAAGATGGGAAATTCTCAACAGAGTCCATCCAACCCCAAAGAGGAAAGTGAACCTCCCCCACCTGGTAGAGGCTGGACCATCACAGGAGCTTGTCTGTCTGCCTGCAGGCCTGCTCCCTGGCTCACCTGCCTACCTGCCACTGCCCGGGGCTCCCCTTCTAACCCCCTGGAGAACGTCTGCCCAGTCTTTGCTTAACTTTAGCCAAGGGAGATGTCAGGGGGGTTATTGCTGTCGTAAATTGTCCCTCCCAAGCGTTTTAATCGGTGTAATACCTGCTCTGCTCTTTTTAATCATGAGGGCCTGTGGTGTCTCAGAGAGAGAACATCTAGTGAGGGGAGGGGAGGCCAACCCTAGCCAGTCTAGGAGAGAGAAAGCTCCAATGGGAGTCAGATTCTGTTTATATTCAGTATTCAGAATGTCTCTGCCAGTTAGTGGGTACAGGAAAGAAAGGAATAAGCATTTATACAGTTGCTATTGTATGCCCAGCACTGTGCTACACACTTTTTACAGATATTGTCTCATTTGATCCTAACAGCAAGCTTGGGATATAGGTGCTATTATCATCCCCATTTCACAGTTGAAACTGAGGTAAATTGAAGTTAAGTGACTTGCTCAGGGGCATCTAGGTGGCAAATGGATAGTGTTGAGCCTGAAGACCTGAGTTCAAATCTGGTCTTAGATACTTACTAGCTGTGTGACCCAGGCAAGTCACTTAACCCTGTTTGCCTCAGTTTCTTTGTCTGTAAAATGAGCTGGAGTAGAAAATGGCAAACCACTCCAATATCTCTGCCAAGGAAACCCCCAAAAGGGGTCACAAAGAGTCAGGCACAACTGAAACTAAAGAACAACAAAAACAAAAACTTGCCCAGGGTCACATTGCTAGTGTTTGTGATGAGATTTGAACTAAAATCTTCTTGACTCCAGGGTCAGTGCTCTATCCACTTTATATGTACATGTACTAACAGATGTATTCCAGTACATGTGTGTGCAGGCATCTATATCAGTGCCTATCAGGGTATATAATGAATCCACACATGTATGTGTGGATGTATGTATCTCAGTGTTTGGGTGTGTCTGCACAAATTTGTATGGGCATGTGCGTATCAAGTACATGGGTGTCCATGTATGAGTGAATGCATGAAAAAGCATTTATTCATCCCCTAGTATGTGACAAGCATTTTACTAGCCACTAGTGATAGAAAGACAAAAAGTCAGATGGTCCCTGCTTAGGTGGGGCTCGCATTTGAATAGGATGGTGCAACACATAAAGTTGAATGGTGACTATGGGAGGGAATTCTGCTCTGCACAGTCACAGGCATTTTGAGCACAGACAAGAGATGATAGTGTTGCTATGAATACTACTCTGAGAGCAAAAGTAAGAGGGAGAAGAGCCTCAGCAGCAGGGCACAGGGTACAAAGTGGGAAGTGATGCCTAATGAGGCTGGACAGGTAGGTTTGGGCTAGGTTGTGAAGGGCTTTGTTCGAGATGGCAGATGGCTCGATGAGATGCAAAGCATGGTCGGGGGCTGGCAAGATACAATGGGCTATGTAAATTTTCCCCACTCACCACCTGATTAGGCACCTCAGCCCCATGTACCCAAACTGGCATGGTTATCAGTATATAAATACATGAAGGCTACACCCTAGATTTTTGTGAGCAAAACCCCATTTTCACCTGTCTAAGAGTCCTGGGTCAGAAACTAGGAGCCAGGAGCCCTGAATGCTGGTTCTGCCTCTAGCACCAACCACCCATGGAGCTGGCCCTAGGTGAGTTACTTACCCTTGCTTTATCTCTCTTGGCCTTAGTTTCCCTATCTGTCAAATGTGGACAATTTAGGGTGACCTCCCTGCCTTCTTCCCCAGAGACCAGAGGATTTAGAATTGAAATGGGTCTTCCATATTATCCAGGTGAACCCCTCAGTTTTTTACAGCTGAGGAAAGGAGAGTCAGAGAGAGCACAGAGGAGGTCACTGGGCTAATACAGAACTAAATCAGAACTGGGGCTTGAGCCAGAATGCTCTGACTCCAAATCTAGCCCCCCTTCCCTGCCCCCACACTTTGTTGCCTCCCTAATAATGGATGTGTAAAGGGCTTTGACAGTTACAAAGTGTCTGCACAGCACCCTTGCTGCCAGGTGTGAGGGAGATGATGAATGGACAAGTTGACTACTTCCCCCCGGGGCTTCGCTCCTCTCCTCTGTCTTCTAGGGACACTCTGTGCTGGGGACAGCAGACCGAGGGAGCCCAGGGCAGAACACGAGGCCTACCTTCTCAGCAAGGAGATTTGAACATCCATTCTCCAGTGGCAACAGGCTGCGGGACCCCTGCCCTCCTCTGACTCCATTCCCTATCCCTGGGCAGTGAGGAAGGACATGGATGCTCAAGTCTCAGGTCCCATAGTTGCCTTAGTGTCTCCTCTACAGAAATAATCACCACAATAACAAACAATTCCTATTTCTATGGTGCTTTAAGGTTTACAAGCCTTATTCCCCCCATTTTACGTGTAAGAAAACAGGTTCAGAACCAATGGCTTCCCGAAGGTCAGTTACTGGGAAGTGTCCAAATTGGAATTCAGTTCAGTTTTTCCGGATGCCATGTCCAGCCTGCACTACAATACGTTCCCTCTCTATTCATCAAATTTAGAGCCAGAAGTGCCTTCGGAATTCAAGTCCAGCTCCCCTGTATGACAGAAGAGGGAACAAAAGCCACATGAAGTAAACTGTTTGCCCAGGGTCACACAGCTAGTCAGTAATAGCTTAGCTCCTGAAACCTGATCATCCAACAGCGGAGAAACAGGTCCAGAAAATGTCATGGAAAGAGAGCCAAGCAAACTCCCAGTCGGGTCAACAGGTTACTAGGAAAAGGAGCCATTTATTTCCCAACCATGTCTCTCATTATCACTGCCATCCTGTGTGTGAGGTACGGAGTTCGAGGTGAGGTTTATTATTTCTGTTTTATACACAAAGAAAGCAAGGGCCTGAAGTGGCTCCACATTTAAGTGGGCCGAGCCGGGACCCCGATGGAGGCTCTCAGACAACAGATCCAGGGCGGGCTCTCTCCACAGCCTCACAGGCCGCACCAGGTGTGTGGGAGTGGGGCGGGATGGAGGGGCTGGTGTTACAGAAAATGCCTGCTTGACATACATTCCCTGAAGCCAGCACCCGCCCTGGAAACTGTCCTCTGGGTTTCAGTCGGGGTTTCCTCTTTGTATTTCCATTATGGGCAGGCAGGGCCTGCTGATGGATGACATGATCTGGTGTCATCCCCTGAGGTGGATAGCAATTGACTGCTTTCTGGTCCTCCCTCTGGAGCAGGGCTTGGGAGTAGGGGGGCGAGGTGGGGTGAGGGATGGCCTGGAGTAGTAGAGGGAGGGGGAGGGACAGGTGGAAATCTCTCCTGTAGCTTTCAGAGACACTAGGTCACAGGCAGAATTGGACTTAATCAATCCAGTGTTCCATGGGGTGGGGGTGGGAAGTGAGAAGAGGGAGAGATCATGTTGTCTTGCTCTAGTTTGATCTAGGACCCCAACAGAGAACAGGCTAGCCCCACTTTTCACTCCAAAATGGAGGAAGGAGTGTCTTCTCTGAGAATGGATCACAGCCCCCTCCCCGCCCCTTCCCCCTGATTTGCAGATACCTCAGTGGCATAGCTTCTCCCAGGACATGACTAAAAGGACATAGTGTTAGAGGTGGAAGAGACCTTACAGATCATATGGCCCAATCTTCTTTATTTTACAGATGTGGGACGGAAACCCTGAAACAGAAAGTGACTTGCCCAAGGTTTCATCCATAGTCAGTAGGAGACAGGCCCCAAACCCTGGTCTTCCATTTCCACATCCAGTGCCTTTTCTTCTATTCCATACACCCCCCGGACAAGCCTCCTATGGGGTGGTCATTGGAGAGCTGACTGATCTTCCTCTGGGAACTTCTGCTGCCCCGTGGCCAAGCCCCTTGGGGCGCCAAGAGTGCTGGGAGAGGCTGAGGAGTAGACTGGGGGAGGGGACCTGGCCTGAGAGGCTGCTCTGGACATAACAGCACTGACCTCCTTGCCGTGGGACAATAGGCATGACTAAGGAGAGATGAGACATATGTAACAAGGGCTCAGGCTTCAAATGCTCCTTCCCCCCACCCCCACCCCCAACCTCAAAGTAAAAGGAGACAGGGAATGTTCCTTTCACTCTCCATATTTCAACAAAACATAAACCTCCCCTTGGATTGCCATGGTAATATTCAGATGGGATTGGGGGAAAGAGAGCCCAGACATTCCCGGCTTTGGGCTGGTGACTCTCTGGACCTCAATTTCCCTCTTAGTAAAATTGAGGCCCAGGTTGAGTTGGATGATCCCAAAGGTCCTATCCCACACTGACATTCTAGCTTTCTCACCTTGTCATTTGATAAACTATATTCCGACATCCGGTGCCCTATGCTCTGAGATCTCTTCCTGCTGAAACCTCCCGTGTTCTAACACTCTGTGTTTCCATGATGCTTGAGAGGATGCCTTACTGTAAGGGATTCCCAGAGCAGTGCATTAAGGGTATCTCCGGGATGCCGGGGTGCACTGAAAGAGGGCACAGTTCAGGGCCAGGCTTTCCCTTCTTCCTTCAGGAAACAGATGGGTTGGAGCCGATCAGTTCGATGGAGCCAGGCCCCCATAGATTTGGAGCAGACAGTGCTTGAGCATACAGGCGGCTCTCCCCAGCTCCAGAGGTCGGGTTTGTTTGTAAGAGGAGGAGACTTCCAGCAGGGTTAGGGTCCTCGGGAATCCCTGCTTAAGCCTGGGCCAGCTCGGCTCCCTGGCCCCGGGGCCCTGCTGTCTAAGGGCCGCTCCCCCCCACCCCCCACCCCCGTCCTCCCTCCCCTCCCTTCCTCCTCCCCTCGGCGCCTCTGGCCTCCTGCACATCCCTGCTCTCCAGCTCACAAAAGGAAAGGCGATGGCGAGGTGGGGGGCTGGGGGGAGGCATTGAAGAGAAAAATCACCGATATTTGTCTTGTCTTTGCTGACAGTAGAGCCAAGTGATTGCCAGGCCAATTTGGCAGTTTTTAATCATTTTATCTCTGTTCTCTCCTCTCCGGGGAGACAGCCAGTGTTTAGCAGTCTGCTCAGAAAGACCTCAGGGCGAGTTTCAACAGCAGTGGCTCTGAGCTCCGATTATTAGCTCTGCTCTTCGGAGAACACTGAGATGTATCCCTGGGGAGCGCTGTGAAAAATTAACACCGGCGGAGAGCAGCAGAGAAGCAGCGGCTCTGTAACTGTAATTACTCCATTGATATTCCTCACACAATAATACTGTCATCAGTCATTTACATAAACTTTCTCTCCATGAAGAGCCGATGAGGTGGCTAATCCTATTGGGTGCTTCCACAGCATGCATTATACATTGTCTTCCTTCTTAATTTCCCACTGCAGCCTGTAGGTACAGAGAGGGAGTGGGGAAGAGGGCTTGGTCCTTGGCCGGCTTGGCAGCGCCAACACCGCCCCGTCACCCGCCGCCGCGGCTGCTGGCGGCAACAGGGACACCTGGGTCTGAGCAGGCTCTGGGGCAGACGGCGCGTCAGGCAAGCCCGGGAAATGCCTGGGGACTTTGGCAAAGGCGGAAGGGGCCCCAAACCCTCCAACGCAAAGGATGGAAGAACATCATAGGTGTAGAGGCTGTGAGCCTCCTCCTGAGGATGAGGACCACGGGGTAGATGATCTCTAGGCTTCCAGACCCTTCAAGTTCGAACAATTTCCGTTCTAAGGTTCAGACATTCTAAATGTAAAGAATGGAAGAGGGTGGGGGGTTGCATATGGGTACTTGAATAAAAAGGGTGAGTACTTGTGTATTTGTGTATACAGGTCTGACGGATTAGAGAGAGGTCTGTACTTAGTCTTATAGAAGCAATATGGTAAGAGCATTGGTCTGGAGGTCTAGAAGACCTGAGTTCAAATCCTGGCTCTGTCACTTTATAGCTATGTATTAAGTGGACAAGGTACTTTCCCTTTCGGAGTCTCAGTTTGCTTATCTGTAAAATGGGGATAGGCAGCTGGGTGTCTCAGTGGATGGAGTCAGGAAGACCTGAGTTCAAATGATACATTTACTAGGTGTGTGACCCTGGGCAAGTCACTTAACCCTCTCTTGTCTGCCTTAATTTCCTCATCTGTAAAATGAGCTGGAGAAGGAAATGGTGAACCATTCCAGCATCTTTGCCAAGAAAACTCCAAGTAGGGTCACACAACAACAAATTGGGTGTGAAGATATCACCACTACGATGTAAAAAGTGCTTAGCTGGGGGCAGCACCAGCCCTGGATTCAGGAGTATCTGAGTTCAAATCTGGCCTCAGACACTTGACACTTACTAGCTGTGTGACCCTGGGCAAGTCACTTAACCTCCACTGCCCCGCAAAAAAAAAAAAAATGCTTAGCTGTGGTCATGGTACTTCCTCCCTCTTAACTTTGATTTCCTGCTTTTCAAAAGGAGAGGGATCAGACTAAAAAAATGGGTAAACTTCCTTCGGAGGTGTGCTAGTAAATATTTAACAACCAGCGTGGGGGGTGGGGGGTGGGGAATGTTCACAGAACATACTTATATGTCTAATTTTCAGTATCAATATTCTCCCCATCACTTTCTTAAGTCTAACTAATCAACAAAACAATAAGTCAAGCCCATGCTCCCTATCATGCTCATGATGAAAATTTAACACAGCTCTCTTATGTAAGCTGGCTCCAGCACAGCTTTGCTTCAACCCTAAATCCAAGGAAAGTCTCCAAGTCAGTGGTAAGAGTTGGGACAGAGACAAACAGGATAGGATAGAATAAGATCTGAAAGGCCACTGTGTCCAAACCTAGTCCAGCTACAAACATCCCATTTTATAGGAGAGGAAATTGAAGTTCAGAGATAGGAAGTCAGTTTCTTGTCTAAGGTCAGGGATTCAAACCAAGGTCTGGTCTCCAGATCCAGGGCTCTCCCCATTGCCTTCACTGCCTCTCTGGTTCCATGGGTTTGGTAACAGGAACACACGTTGATTTGTGTGTTTGACAAGGGACCATATGAAGGAACAAAAATGTGGCAGAAATGGATAAGCCTCAGGTTGAAAGGTCAAGGGGGAGTAGGGTGGAAAAGATAGTGTCCATCTCCTCTTGGATGTACATTTCCAAGACAGCAGACATTTTCTGGTGTTGGGTAAACCTCCTTTTGCCAGCAATTCAACCCCAATGAGCCACCCCACAATGCGGTCTGCTCAGGCTCACATCTCTTTAACAGTTCCACTAAGACCTGGAGCCTGGGTGGGGGAGCTTGCACCAGGAATGAGTGGAGGTAAGGGAGAGAGCATAGAAGGCAGGTGGAAAACTGATGATTTGTGGGAGCTGAGCTGGGGAAACTTCTTTTATCAATGAAATCAAGTCCAGGATGGCTGCCCATGTCTCCTGGCAGGGGGCAGTGGTGGAGGAGAGGGAAGTGGCATTCTCATACATCTCTCCATCTTGGAAGGAAGGAACCTGCTGTTTTGTTTTGGTTTGTTTTCAAAGATGTAGTATAGAGAAAAGAGCATTGTTCTTGGAGTCAGAGTGCCTGTGTTTAAATTCTGCCAGTGTTAGTTACACCCTGTGTGACCTTGGGCAAGTCACTTCCTATCTTGCATTTCCCTCCTGTAAAAAGAGGGAAATTGGACAAGGTGATTTCTAAGGACCCTCCCAGCTCTCAAAGGTTCTAAGTAATGATACCCTCTTTACCCCGTCATTGAGGCTGCAAAGACACAAAACTCAAACCTTTCAGCTTCAGAGGAGTTAAAACTACAGTGGAAATTACCCTTTAATGACCTAATTAAAGACTTCAAAGTCAAATATTCCTGGGGCAAATGCTAATAATATATGCAGAACAATAATAATCCTGTTTGAGGCCCTGGATATATATTGATAATTTCTATGCTTGACAGAACCTGGCCTTGCCTCCTTCCTCACTTCTTCTTTTATTTCTCCCCTTCTTTCCCTCCCTTCCTTTTCCCCTCTCTTTCCACTCCTTTCTTTTTTCCTTCTCCCCTTCTCCCTTTTTTCTTTTCCTGCCTTTCTTTTCTCCTTCCCTTGTCCCTCCTCCCCTTTCTCTCTTCTTTTCTTTCCTCCTTCACTTCCCTCCTTCCCTCAAGCCCTTCCCCCCTCCCTCCTCCCCTGGCTCCTTTTCTCCACCCTTTCCTCTCTCCTCTCCTTCCTTTATTTTCTCTCTCCTTGCCTGCCTTTTTCATCCTTTCCTCCTCCCTCCCTGCCTGCCTGCTTCCCTCCTTCTGGCCCTGCCCCTCCCAGAGCCCTGTCTCCCTCTTGCATGGCCGGTGTGGTGGCTGACAGAGGCGTGTGTGTGTGTGTGTGTGTGTGTGTGTGTGTTGGGGGGGGTGAGGTGGCTTTATTGCTGTCACCCTCACAATGCTGAGGCTGCAGCTGGAAGGGAGAAGAGGGGAGGGGAGTGGGGGACGCCCCGGAGAGGGGAGGGGTGGGGAGAGGCCCGGGATAGTCAAATTTCCGTTGCTGAATATTTAATGAAGCCTGCCGTGTTTATTTGGTTAGCCTGTCGATTTTTATCGTTCTGTCAATAGCTTCTCATATGTGGGGTGGTGATGATCTTTAGCAGTCTTTCCCCGGGGAGGCCCTGCGTTAAATGCAATTATGGATTTTATACCTCAACGTGTTTGATATTTCCACTGATCTAATTTGCAGTCTGGTAGTTTATTGTTTGGCATTTTAATGGCGTTCAAATGCTATGGAAAATTGGATTTCTTTTTATAATTCTTCCTAACATTGTTAATGCGGGTGGCTGGGATTTTTGGAACCAAATGTATAGAAAGCCCCCCCCCCCAAATGTCCATATATATATATATATATATATATATATATATATATATATATATATATATACATACACACACATATATACATATACATATATATACATATATACATGTATATGTATATACATACACACACGCATGCATATATATGCATATACACCATAGACATATGTATGTATATGTGTATGTGTATATGTGCATACATATATGTATATGTGTGTATATGTATATATATGCATGCGTGTGTGTGTATATATATATATATATAAACATATACATACTTTGGGATGGTGAAGTGGGAAGAACATTGAATGCAGTCAGAGGACCTGAGTTCAAATATTAGCTTTGATTTTTATAGCCGTGTGATTGTGGCCATGTCATTTCTTGACCCTGGACTTCCATTTCCTTATCTATCAAATGAAGGAAGTTGACTAAATAATCTCCAAAGTCCCTCTCATCTCTCCCAGGCTATGTCTCTTTCAGCTCTGACAATCTCTGTCTTAAAGTGCCTTTAAACGCTAATCATCTCTATTCTGAAGTGCCTTCTAAACGTTCCAATACTGTGGGGGTTTTTTTGTTTTTTTGTTTTTTTGGGTTGTTTTTTTTTTGCAGGCAATGGGGGTTAAGTGACTTGCCAAGGGTCACACAGCTAGTAAGTGTCAAATGTCTGAGGCCGGATTTGAACTCAGGTACTCCTGAATTCAGGGCCGGTACTTTAACCACTGTGCCATCTAGCTGCCCCCCAATACTGTGTTTTAAGGTCCCTTTCAGCTCTAAATCCTGGGATCTCATGTGTGGCTACAGACAACCCTGTGTAGGTGCTTCCTCATTCCCCCTAGGCCACATTCCAGGAAGTGTTGGAGAGCTTGGAGTTAATAATGAGTGTACAATGATGCCCAACTCTTCTGTCTCTAGTGGGTCCAGAGTCTTCGGGGATTCAGATAAAAAGGGAAATTGAATTTGCAGAGACCCTCCCTTCCACCCCTGCCAGAAACAGGTAGTTCTCTTGCTATCAATTTGAGGTTTCATGTGGATACTGCCCATGGTCCTAGGCAGTACCTTCACCAGAGACAACTTTTGCAACATGCTACTAGTGCAACTCTCTGACTGTAAGTTGCAGAGAGGGTAATGGCTTACATTGGTAGAGGGAATTTCCTTAGCCAGATGTTCCCTAGGCCAATAAAAGGATAGGTTCAGTTCTAGTTGCTGTCCCTATAAATGACAAGAGGACCATATTTAGAGTCAGAAGACCAAGAACATGGGTTCAAAACCAACATGAGTCAGCTAGCTGTGTGGCCTTCCCTGAACCTAGTTTTCTCATCTATAAAACCTGGATAATAATATTTCCACTGACTTATATTGCCTCATAGAATTACCTTAAGCCTTTATGGAAATGTGAGCTCTTGTTTTTAGATAAAGTGGAAAACAGTTATTTTGGAAGCCAGGAGAACCAAGTTCTAATCTAAGGAAGTTGTGCCACTTTGCAACTGTGTGACCTTTAGAAATTTGCTCACCCTTTCTGAACCTCTTTTTCCTCAATCTGAAAAATGAGGAAGTTGGACTAGATTATCTCCAAGGGTCCTTTTGAGTATAAAATCCTCCCATTGCATTTGCTCTGGAGTCAAGGGAGCTTAATTCATATCCCTCTTTTGACACTTCTTACCTGGGTAATGTATGACCCTGGACAGGTTATTTCACTCCCTCGTACCTTGATATTATTATCCTTAAAATGAGGAAGTTGAACTAGAGGATACCTAAAGTCCCTTCGAGGTCTAGAACAGTGATCTTGTTAATAATTACCCCCCTTTTCAAAAGAGGAGTAATAATACTCTACACAGGGTTTTGTGATAAAAAAAAGTTCTTATGTAAGCTGTAAAGCTGTATGATGTATTTCTTCTTCTTCTTATTCTTATTATTATTATTATGGGAAAGCGAATTTCTTACATTTTGTCTGATTCCTGATCTGTCAGAGGCTGGCCTCGGGCAAGGGTGCACTGGGTGCTAGGCAGGTGCAGAGCTTTTGGGCCTGTGAGGCTGGGGGCTATTTTACACACCTCCAGCCCATTTATTGTGCAGTAACTGGAGTTATGGGGCCTTTACCATTGCAAAATAAATCCTTTAATTAGCCACCTAGTCAGAAACAATTTAACCTCCTTAGTCTCTCTCATAAACTCCATCAGGTCTGGCTATATGTGGCAGAATGTGGGATAAGTGTGATCTATTTGCATCTAAGAGAGTAGACCTCCCCCCACCTTTGTCTCCTTCCTTCTCTCCTTCCTTCTTCCTTCCCTCCCTCCCCTGCTGTCCTCCCTCCCTTCCTTCTTTCTCTTCCTCCTTTTCTTCCTTTCTCCCTCCCTCCCTCCCTCCCTCCCTTCCTTCCTTCCTTCCTTCTCTCTCTCCTCTTCCCTTTCATTCCTTCCTTCTGCATAAGAAAGCTGGGAAGCCCTGTTGGTTTATAGACTTACATCTCCTGTATTTAATGTTTTAATTGGGCTCATTTGGGTGAGAGCCAGCAGGCTCCTCTTTCCTCTTCCTCTTCCTCCTTTACCTCTGCCTTGTTGCCTTCTCTTTCCTCTCCCTCTTCATTCCCCCTTTCTTCCCCTTCCAGCCTGCCCTCTTTTCCTTCCTCCTCCCTCCGAAGCCTCCTGCCTGGGACTGGGTGTGTTCAGAAATCAGTGCCCGGCCAGGAGAGGAGGAGGCTGGGGTCTCCCCTGAGCTGGGGCAGGGCAGGTTTTGAGTTGGGCAGACAGTGGGGGGAAGGTCTCCTCTTCAGGCTGCCTAGGGGACCAGGGAACTGCCAGGGAATGAATGGGAGGGGGCATCCCGTGAGCAAGAAGAGATTCCCCATCCTTGGAGGGCAGAGAATTTCCTTCCATCTTTCAGCAGAGGAGAGACTGAGCAGAGGGGCCAGCCAGGCTGGGCTGAGCTCCCAGGCCCGGGCGGTGATAAATCTTTCCCAACACCAGCAACGGCGCATTCCTTGCGGTTGCCGAGTTCAGCCACCTTCGTCGGAGCTGAGGGGAACTCCCTTGTTTCCTCTAGTAAAGCAGGCAGGCTGACAAAAAGGAGGCTTCCAGAGGCGGCCCAGCCAGATCCCTCCCTCTCCTCTTTTCCCTCTTCCTTCCTCCCTCCTTCCCTCCCTCTTCCTCCTTTTTCCTTTCTTTCCTCTCTCCTCTTTCTCCTCCATACCTCCCCCTTTCTCCCTCCCTTTTCTCTCTCTTTCCTTCCCTCCCTGTCCTCTGGCTAGAGCAGAGCCTGGCAGAGAGAAGGGAGGGAGGAGACAAGGAGAGAGGGAGGGAGGGAAAGAGCAGGAGAAACAGCCCAGAGTGATGGGTCGATGGCTCAATCGAGCCTGTCAGCATTCACCCTGACTTTTTTGAAATTTGTTTTTAGATTAAGATAATCTAAAGATCGTCCATATCGAATGCTGGGATATTTAAAGGGGAAAAGCATGCATGTGTTGCACACACATGAATATGCACACGTGATTGTGTGTGTACATGTTTGCCTACATGCATGTCTGTATATGCAGTGTAAAGGTGAACCTCAGTTATTAAGCTGAAGGTCAAGGGCTATTTATTTAGCTAAGAGGAAGGTAACCAGCCAGCCTCAGAGCCTGAGGTTGGAGAGCAGTAGGGGCCCAGCCAAGCCAGGGAGAGCTCGTGTGGCTTCCTAGCTCTAGCTCTGGGCAAGTCACTTGGAGTCTCAGTCTCCTCATCTGTAAAATCAGGTTCCAATCCAATTCAATAAACATCATTTACTAAGTGCCTACTATGTGCTAGACACTATGCCAAGTACTAGGAATACAATTAATAAATGGAGAGATGGTTCCTGACTTCAAGGAGCTTACAGTCTATTAGAGGGAGACCAAAGGAATCAGGAGAGGGGAAGGGGCAAGGGTGATGACGTTTGCACTATCTACTCAATGGAGAATGGGAAGCACTCAGTGTAGCTTAAAGGGACTTGAAAGGGGAGTTGTTTTGTGCTCCGGTATCTCAAGCAGCATTGGCTTCTTCCATGCATGTGTTTCCTCCACCCGCACAGATCAAAGCCCCTCTGTCTTACTAGACAGTATTCTTAAATTGCTCTGCCCAGAAAATTCATCCCTTGGTGCTCAATGCTATTGGTAATAATCTTTGAATTTGGGCTGCTTTTGTGTGTCACCTAGTCCAAGCTTTTCCAGATTAGTGGGACCTGACAACTTTCAGTCAAATGGAAATCTAAAGCCTAGAGTTACCATCACCACCACCAACACCATTATGAGGTATCAGAGGAGGCTGTCAGTGTAGGTGGTTGTTGTTGTTGTTTTATTTTATTCTCATCTTTATGTTCAATGGAGTTCAGATTAAAATGGCCCTGGGACAAGTCCTGCTATTATTTATTCTTTTATATTTATTGGTAGATAAAATGATTGGTCTTTGGTCCTTGGGACAGATCCAGAAATAAATAGGATGATAAGGATCTTCCCTCCTTCCTTTCCTTCCTTTTCTTTCTTCTTTTCTTCCTTCGTTCCTTTTTCTCTTTCTTCTTTCTTCCTTCCTCTTCCTTTTTTCCTTTTCCTCTTCTTCTCTTCCTCTTCTCTTTCTCTTCCTCCACTTCCTCTTCCTCCTTTTTCCTGGGCAAGAATCAGATTCCCACTCCACTCTGCCCCCCTCAACTCCTATCATTACATCGTTAATATTCTGGAACTTCACTATTAGTTTCCATAGAGCACACCTCTGGATAAGCTGGTCCTCTGCTAGAACTCATCCAAGGTGGTGAGGAGTGGAACTTCATTACTGAAGATTTTTTCAAATGAAATTCCATCACCCCAAGGCCCCTAAGAAAGTGTCCTGGGCACTGACTACCCCAAGAAGTCTGTGGAGTTGGCAAAATGAGCCCAGAGTAGCACCTACAAGATGTCTATAGGAAGCTTCTCTAATAACCTTAAAGCCACCTCTGTTTAGGTAGTTGGGGAAGACCAGAGAAGCAGCATCTCCTAACTTCCCAAGTGTCAGCACCTATTTGACTGTGTCAGTGTAATGTTCTCATAAGATATATAGAGAAGCCAAGCTTTTATATTTGGAAAGACATTGGCAAATTTGAGCATATCCAAAAGACAGGCTGATGAGGGAATTAGAAACCATGCCAATAAGGAGCAGTGGAAAGAACTTGGGGTGAAGAAGAGAAGACTTGGAGAGGACAGGAGAGATGTTTGCAAGAATTTGAAAGGCTACTCCATGAAAGCAACTGGATTTGTTATGCTTGGCCCCAGAGGGCAGAACCAGGGGCAGTGGATGACAGTCACGGAGAGGCTCCATGTAAGGAAAGACTGTTAACAATTAGAAATGTGAATTTGAATGCTGTGGGAGGTACTAAGCTTCGAAGGATTGGAAGTCTGGGAAGAAGCTGGACAAGCCCGGGACAAGGATGTTATTAGAGAAGATTCCAGCTGTAGGGACAGGCTAAACTAACTGACCTCAGATTCCAACTCTAGGAATTGACCCCTTAAGGTACAACTTCAAATTCAGTACTCACAGAAATAGCTGAGTCCAGCACTGACTGCTCCGAGACACTGGCGTATGATATAAAGAGCATTCAGTTTGGAATCAGAACTAGTGTGAATGCCAGCCCTCTTCAGTAATAATAATAATAATAATAATAATAATAATAATAACAGTAATAATAGCAAGCATTTATATTGGACCATAAGGTTTCACAAATATTATTTCATTTTAGCCTCACAAAAACCCTGGTAGATAGGTTCTGTTATCATTCCCTTACAGACAAGGAAGGGGCAGCTAGGTGGCACAGTGGATAGAGCACTGGCCCTGAAGTTGGGAGGATCTGAATTCGAATCTCACCTCAGACACCTACTAGCTTTGTGACCCTGGACAAGTCAATTAACCCCAATTGCCTTAAACATCTGGGGCCATCTCCAGTCTTCCTAATGCATATCTTGCCATTGGACCCATATGACTCTGGAGGAGCTTGGTGACCTTGCACAGCCCTCCCTCACTTAAATCCAATTCAGTGCAAGTCATGACATCATCTCAATGCTATGGTCCTCTTTGAGAATGAAGGACAGACAACAAGAACAACAGATAAGGGATCTAAGGCCAGCATAAGGAAACTAAGGAGAAGTTAAACGTCTTGCCCAGAATCACACCATTAAGAAGTGTCTGAGTCCTGATTTGAACTCAGGTCTTCCTCAGACACTTCCTCATTGTGTGACCCTGGGAAAGTCTCTTAACCCTCTTTGCCTCAATTTCCTCATCTGTTTAATCAGCTGGAAAAGGAAATGGCAAACCAAATCCAGTATTTTTGCAAGAAAGCCCCCAAATGAGGTCATGAAGAGTCAAACACGACTTAAGTGATCCAACAATAACAGCAACTTCCTGACTCTACGTTGTGTCCTAACCACTGTACCACCTATCTGCCTTTGTGAGTCACTTTCCCTCTCCCAGCATCAGTTTCTTGCTATATAAAATGAAAAAAGGTCAGAGTAGATGGTGTCAGTAAGGCCTTGTTTAGCTCTCTCTGCTGTGATCCAGCTGCTATTGGGGCTCAGAAGGAGCTGCTTACAGACATACGCCTTGACCAGCCAGCATGGGTCAGGTGAATACCCCAAAGTAACCATACTCCAGCTCTTGCACACAGCTCAAGCATGCGGTCATGCAAAACCCTCCCTGCAAGCTGAGGGCCTCCTCTTCTTCAGGGCCTGCTGGCCCCTCTCTGTAGGTGTGGGCCAGGGGCTCAGCTTGAGAATCCAGATGTGTTCTCTGGGTCTGGTTCTAGCAGCTCATGCTTACAAAGGTCTTGGCTCTTGTCTTACAGTGGGACTGAGGCCAGCAGAGAGGCCTCACTACCTCCTCCTAGTTTCTGTCACTGAGTCAATCACCATCCTTGTTCCTTTTGCCTCCATGCATGACTAGTCAAGGAATGGCTAGTGGAGGCTTCATCTGCCTTATCGGCTGTGGGGAGTTCTTAAAGGAGCAGAGTGTGGTGGGCAGCCAAGGGAGAAGGGTGATTCTCTATGCCAAACATTCCTGGTCTTAACTGTGCACTCCCCACTCACTCCTGCCCCCACAGAGAGGTATCGAGCAGGGGTTTGGTAGAAAGAGATCTGAACTTGGATCGGGAATATCAGTTCTGCTGCTCACTCTGTGTGACTAGGCAATTCACTTACCCCCTAAGCCTCTTACATTCCTTCTCTGTTAAGTGGAGGGGATGGACTAGATCGCTGTGTGTTCTCATCACTGGAATAGGATCCAGGAGACCTGAGTTGGACTCCTAGACCCTCTCACTAATCATTTGGCAAGTCCTCCCTCTGAGCCTCAGTGTCCTCTCCTGTAAAAATGGAGGGGATGCCCTAGATAATCTCTAAGGCCTCTTCTAGTTCTAACCACCTAGGAGCCATAGAGGGAGAGTGGGGGAGGGTTGACATTCCCGAGCCTCCTCTCCAGTCACAAAGGGAGGCTTCCTATGCTTTGCAGTCTGTCCAGAGAGAAAGGGGAAATTGGACAGAAACCTAGTTAGCTGGAGTTAGGGAAGCCACCAAGTTCTGGAAGGGGCCCACTAATGACATCAAGGTCTGGCCCTGCTGGTGATCTGTTAATGTATGATCGATGGGCGAGCAGGCCCTCGCTGCCACCAGGCTTGCTGTGTGTCAAGATGTTAAGTGGACGCCCCAATCAGCAGCGAAATCAGACCTGGGTAATCTGATGTTCCACTTAGGAAAGAAAACACAATTGTTACCACCTCAGATGAGACATGGAGTGGGGGGGCAGGGTGACCCAAGGAGCTCTCTCTGGGAGCCTGATAAAAATCTTCACAGCTCATTATCATCACTAATGCTCAGTTGTGTGTGCAGCTGTGTAACTACAAACAGCACACAACAGTTTTTCCCTCATGGAGTCTCACTTCTTTCCCTATCTCTCTCTTACTACTTCACTCAGCTTCCCACTAATGGGGGGTTGGGAAGAGCTACCTGAAATCACAGCTCTAGAGTTGCAAGGAAACTCAGACCCTTCTAGTCTTCTTCTCACCCTTATTTTATTTTATTTTATTTCATTTTATTATTTTTTGGTGAGGCAATTGGGGTTAAGTGACTTGCCCAGGGTCACACAGCTAATAAGTGTTAAGTGTGTGAGGTCAGATTTGAACTCAGGTCCTCCTGAATCCAGGGCCGGTGCTCAATCCAGGGCCGGTGCTCTATCCACTGCGCCACCTAGCTGCCTCTCCCACCCTTATTTTAGAGATGAGGAAACAGGCCCAGAGAGGTTACTGATTTTCCCAGTATCACACAGCTAGGACTCCTAAGAGGCAGGAGTTGAACTGCCTCATCCTCCTCCCTACAAAAGCCAGAGAAACTAGCGGAGCAAAAAGCCAAGCCCGGGGATGATGATAATTGCTTTCCTTTCCATCATGCTACAGGGTACACAGAGCCTTTCCCTCACAACATCCCTGTGATGAAGGGTGTGCAAGGTTTATAATCCCTGTTTCACAGATGTGGAAGCTGAGGCTCAGAGAAAAGTGGTTTGACTAAGGGCACATGACAATCTAGCACTAGCACTGACTGGTACACTTAGCCAGGTCTGACTTGAAGACCAATATTCTTTCCATGAAGCTATGTGTGGTGAGGTTTGGGGGTGGGGGAATACCCTGAGGGCAGGATGACTCTGCTAGAACTCTAAATAAAGCTCTTGTGTGAAGAAGGGGATCATGGGATCATTTATCTAGAACTTAAAGGAACCTCCTAAGCCCCTCATTTTACAGAGGAGGAAACCAAGCCCCACGGAAGGTAGATGTCTTGTCCACGACTCTGAGCTGGGTTCCTTCACCTTTCTCTTGAAGACTGTTAAGTGTTGGGTTCAGATCTCCAGCCCCGGGGTCCTGACTGCTCTTTTCAATATGCCAGGCAAATGTTTCTAGCCCCACTGTGTGATACCAGGCAACTCCACTCCTCCCAGAGCCCATTGCCTCACTTGCAAAATGAGAATTAGATTAGATGATCTCTCCAGTCCCACGGAGGGACCAGCATTCTCTGAATGTAGGCTGTTAATGAAACACTGATGAAGCACAATGACAATGACAATGACACAATCCTTGCCCTCCTAGGGCTTACAGTCTGATGGGGGAATGTGACCTGTACACAAATACAGAGGATACAAGAAGCAAAAGTGAGACAGAGGCAAAATATTCTAAGATAATTTGAAGAGAGAAATCACTTTCACCTGGGGTAATCATGGAAGATTCCCCCTGGAGAAAATGACATCCCTTGGCTTCCCATCTCCAGTTTGACTGGAGTTTTATCTTGTATACACAGCAGTTTGCATGTGGTCTCCTCTGTCAGAAAGTGAGCTCCCTGAGGGCAGGGACTGATTTTTTGTTTTGTTTTGTTTTGTTTTGTTTTGTTTTTGTTTTTTTGCCTCCGCGTCCCCGACAATTAGCACACTGGCTAATTGTAAGCATTTAACAAATGCTTGTTGACTGACTGAGTTAGACATTGAAAGAAAAAAGATTTCAGTAGGTGGAGAGGGGGAGAGAGTGCATTCTGCATTCCCAGGTAAGAGGGAAGGCCTACACTAATGCCCTGAGGCAGGAGACGGCAAGTCAAGTGTAAGGAACAGATTGTATTCCAGTTTGGCTGGAAGCTGGAGTTTATGAAGAGGAAGAGGGTGAGATAAGATTGGAAAGGTTGTTTAACGCCCATTTGGAAGTGAGGGCCCCTGGCTTAAATGCTTGACTGAGGGATTCGTGTTTTATCCCGTAGGTAAGAGGGAACCACTCGGTGTTTTTGAGTTGGAGAGTGATGTGGTGAGCTGCACTTGGGAAAATGAAATGGACAGCTTGCTGGAACCGGGAGAGATAGAGGCAATGAGACCAGTTATGAATCTACACCTCCAGGTCTTCTCAATCCTCTTCCCTGACAGACCTTAGCAGAGTGCAGCTCCTTGCCAAAGGGCAGATTAGTAAAACTGTCAGGAGAGGGGGAAGGTAGAAACAAGAGCCCAGAACTTCCTGCAGGCTCAGACCCCTCACCAGTGTCAGGAGCTAAGAGAGGCCTCCTTGGTAAATGAAAAGAGAAAAGGCAAGATGGGCCAAGTCTCTGGATTGGCTGCCTTTAATCAAAAAAGAAGACAGACAGGCCAGGATCATGGAAAAAGCATTGGATTTGGTGCCTGAAGACACCAGGGTTCGAAGCCTGGTTATTTTACTTAATGCCTTTGTGTCACTGGACAAGTCATTTCCCTTTGCTGTACCTCAGTTTACTCTTCTATAAAATGGGAATAACAACACCTCCACCACAAAGGTAATGTGAGGAGAAAACATTATCACATGTATAGAGTGTGTTTTGTGACTTGTTATTTGCTTGGGATTTAATCTGAATGGGTCCAACCTCCACTTCCACAGTTCCTAACCTGTCCATTCTCTAGTAGGAGGCAGTCTTCTGGTGATGAGCCACTCCACTTTTTAGTGAGGCCTAGTCCTTGCTCAAAGCCTTTTCCAAATTAAAGGACTCGGGGCAACTAAGTGGTGCAGTGGATAAAGCACCAGTCCTGGATTCAAGAGGACCTGAGTTCAAATCCGGCCTCAGACATTTGACACTTACTGGCTGTGTGACCCTGGACAAGTCACTTAACCCTCATTGCCCCGCCAAAAAAAAAATTAATTAATTAATTAAAGGACTTGCCAGATCTTACTCGCTCCTGGCTCTGCATTTACATCTATCCAGAGAGCTGCTTTCTAAGAGGGCAACACCACATAGGAGAGAATTAATATTAGACTATTGGGACCGATATTGTCATTTTGAATGATTGTCTGATTTCTGTGACGTGTGAGAAGTAATCAAGTTCAGAAAAACAAAAACATTATTCCTATGATTAAGACTCAACTCCCTACAACACACATATGTTGTATTTCTAACCTTATGTGTAAGTAGAATGAACTGCTTCAGGAGATATCGCGTTCCTCCTATTGGAAGTCTCTAAACCAAATGTGGATGACCTGTTGCTGGGTATGCAGGAGTGGGGATTCCTTCCATATGCTGCTTTTCGCTCATGTTAGGGTTGGACTAGACAGCCATTGAGATCTTCTCCAAGTCTGGAATTCTGTTGATTCAAGGGCAGAGCCTTCTGGAGTCCAGGGACCCATCTATGTTGACATGAGACATTGGAGAAGGAGTGTTATTATGGAAAAAGGTCTTCCTTGGGCAGGGGTCTGCTCCCCTACAGTCAATACTCTTGCTGTCACAAGAGATCAGCATTCCTGAGAAGGCGGCCCATTGGGGAAGCCCATCCAAAAGGGGTTTCATGATTTTGAAGTTGTCTGTCATCCAGAGACCAAGGACCATCTGGTCCACTGGAAGCTGGGGAAGAAGAGCAAGAGTTAGAGTTCATAACTATGAGAAGATGCAGGTGGGAGGTGATTTTGCCTGGAAACAGAACAAGGTGGTTGGGAAGAGTTCATGAGGATCATTCATATGTATAGAACTGCAAGGAGCCCTGGAAATCATCTAGGCCAACCCTCAAATTTTACAAATAAGCAAACTGCAGCCCTGAGAGAGGAAGCGATTTGTGCAGGGTCAAAAGGTAGCAAAAGTTAACATCTCTATTACAGCTGAAAGTTTACAGAACTTTTTCCTTACAACAATCCTATGAGGTAGTAGGGTAAGGATTATTTTGCCTATTTTACATATGAGGAAACCAAGGCTCAGAGAGGAAAACAGAATTTCCCATGACCACACGTTGGCAGAGATGAGACTTGAACCCAAGTCCTTTGACTCCAAAGTCCACTACTATTTCTACTAAACTTCAATGCCTAAATAATGCCAAAGCTTTCATGTCCCCACTGTTCCCCGACAGGCAGTCTCTTCTCCCATCATAAGGACTCACTTGTTTTTTTTGTTTGTTTGTTTGTTTCCAAGGATGAAATGTCTCTCTTGGGTTAGCTCAGTAGCTGTCAAGATGAAAGAGATGAGATGGAGTGAGAAATCCATAAACGGTGGTTTAGAAAAACCTGTTTGTTTGGTAAGCTATTGATCGACTGGAATGTCTCCTTGCAAAGTCATCGTTTACACTAAACAGCTGAGGGTGGATCACAGGATCAATCATGGAAATTGGAGACAGAAAAAGCTGGCCCAGAGCCTCCCCCACCTCCCCTGGGGCCAGTTGGGCTCATTGCTTGGTATTTTCCAAGGTTCTTTGGCTACAGTCTCAGGGGGCTGCCCCTGCAGCCACTCCTCCATTAGAATGCCTTCCCCAGTATGTGGCCCTGTTTGGATGAGGGGCTTTGTGTCCTCCTCATCAGCCCCTCCTGTGGTGCCCCATCTGCTCTGTGGACTTCCTCAGGGAAAAGTTGGTCAATACGGATCCTCCTTTCCCCAGACAGTTGGATAGAGGTCTGTTTCATTCGACTTTTATTCATTGCAATTCTACAATCATTTAAGTGCTGACTAGGTGATGGTGTGGCAGGAATTTTGTGTGGTTTTAGAATCAGAAAATCCAGAGCAAATCCCAGTTCTCTTGCCTCATCTGTGCAACAACATTGGGCAAGGTTTATCTGGGCCTCGGTTTCTCCATCTGTAAAAACAGACGAGGAGATGACATTCAAAGGTTCCTTCCAGCTCTATTAATCCTATGTGCAGGGCAAATTGGACCTGTCTAGCCTCAGCTTATGCCTTGAATTTCTGTAGTTCCTACCTACCTATTGGTCCCTGGTAGGAAGCCAGCATCCCTCAGGACCTGGGGATGGCAAGGTGGAAGAGGCAGCAGAGCAGTAAGTAAGCAGTCAGAGGTGCCTTAGGCTGATTTTCCTCATGCTGTCTGTCATTCATCATCCAGACAGACCTGTGTGATGGGTTCACTTTTCTCCATCTGACAACAACAATAGTAATGATAACAACTCATATTTACATGGCACTTTTTTTTGAGGGGCATTGAGGGTTAAGTGACTTGCCCAGGGTCACACAGCTAGTAAGCGTCAAGTGTCTGAGGCCGGATTTGAACTCAGGCCCTCCCGAATCCAGGGCCAGTGCTTTATCCACTGCACCACCTAGCTGCCCCCTCTACATGGCACTTTATAAACAAAATTCCCAGCCTTGGGAGTACAAGGATGAAAACCTTGTCATTCCCCTTGGACAGGGCAAGAAACTGAGGCCTAAAAAGAGAAAGTGATTTAGTCATGTGACAGTCTTGAACCCAGGGCTCCTGACACTTAAGGTCTGGGAATTTTCCACTTCAGTACAGTTGCCCTATCTCTGGATAGCTCCTATGCTTACATTCAAATCTGGTTTATATTATTTTGTTTCCCAAAGACTTATCATCATTTTTTCCAAGTTGTCTGATTTTGTATTTTATCTTCTCATGTTTCTAAACCCCAATCTTCAAGTCCTTTCTTAATATCTCTCAGATTGTAACAATTTTTAAAAATATACCTAAATCCTGCACCTTTTCAATCGCTCAATAAACACTTATTAAGCACCTACTATGTGCCAGACACTGTGCCCAGCCTTCTGAAACTACCAGGCAAAAGGAGATCAGCTTAAGACCCCCCCCCCCCCGCCACCAGAATCTCATTGGACTTTGGGGTCTGAGGACCTGGGTTCCAGATCCTGGTTCCCCTGCCTCTCACTAGCTTTGTGATTTGGGGCACATCACATAACAACAATAGCTCCTATCTGCCCTGCAAAAGAAAGAAGGAAAGAAAGAAAGAAAGAAAGAAAGAAAGAAAGAAAGAAAGAAAGAAAGAAAGAAAGAAAGAAAGAAAGAAAGAAAGAAAGAAAGAAAGAAAGAAAGAAAGAAAGAAAGAAAGAAAGAAAGAAAGGAAGAAAGAAAGAAAGGAAGAAAGAAAGAAAGAAAGAAAGAAAGAAAGAAAGAAAGAAAGAAAGAAAGAAAGAAAGAAAGAAAGAATATTAAAAAAAACTCATGTGCAGTTTAACATCTCAGGCATGGATGGGATGGTTAAGTGACTTGTACATTGTCCCATAGCTAGTATGTACCAGGAACAGGCTTGAACCCAGCTCCTCCTGATGCTCAGACTGGCCCTTTATCCATTTTTGAAAAAATGGTTTTTATTATTATTTTTGCGGGCAATGAGGGTTAAGTGACTTTCCCAGGGTCACACAGCTGGTAAGTGGCAAGTGTCTGAGGTCAGATTTGAACTTAGGTCCTTCTGAATCCAGGGCCAGTGCTCAATCCACTGTGCCACCTAGCCGCCCCCACCAGATTGCCTTTTGAGGAAGTGGAGGTAGATAATGTCACAGTGGATTGAGTGCCAGGCCCTAAAGTAAGGAAGACTCATCTTCCTGAGTTCAAATACACCTCAGACACTAGCTGTGTGATCCTAGGCAAGTCACTTCACCCTGTATGCCTCAGTTTCCTCATCTGTAAAATGAGCTGGAGAAAGAAATGGTAAACTACTCTAGTATATTTGCCAAGAAAACCCCAAATAGGGCCACAAAGAGTTGGAAACAACTGACCATGGCAGCTAATGCAAGTGTTTTTAGCCAGGATTGGCTGCTGCAGCACATTGGCTCCTGGGTCTCAGGAGAAGGGTTGAGATGACCTCAAAAGAGCCTTCCAACTTCAAAATTTTGTCCACCCGGCTCATCTCCTTTTAGGTGCTGCCTAGAGAACCAATGCTAGGGGGCAGCAAGGTGGTGCAGTAGATAGAGCGCAGGCCCTAGATTTAGGAGTACCTGGGTTCGAATCCGGCCTCGGACACTTGACACTTGCTGGCTGTGTGACCCTGGGCAAGTCACTTAACCCCCTTTGCCCCGCAAAAAAAAAGAGAGAGAGAGAGAGAGAGAGAGAGAGAGAGAGAGAGAGAGAGAGAGAGAGAGAGAGAGAGAGAGAGAACCAATGCTGTGGGGTAGGGTTATTTACCACCTCTGGGCCAAGTTTCTAACACTGTGGGAAGATGGACAGATTCCCTTCCTCTTCCTACCCCCATCCATTTGCCCCTCAACAGCAGCAATGGGAGGGAGGAGGTGAAAGTTTTGTTCTCTTCTCTGGTTGGAGCACATCTAGAGCATCCATGCCAGCTCTGGGCATCGCCTTTTAGGAAGGACATGGACAAATCTGAATGTGTCCAGTCAGAGGTGACCATGATGGTGAGAGGCCCAGAAACCAGGTCACACAGAGATTAGTAGATGACATTGGGGATATTTGGTCTGGAAAGCAGAAGATTTAGTGGGAAAATTACAAACATATTTCAGTATTTGGGCGATTCTCATGTGGGGAAGGGTTCTGATTGGCCTCAGGAGACAAAACTAGGAGGAATGGGGGGAGAGACAGTGGCTCTCAGGGTATAATTTGGAGGACCCCGTCTGTTCTACAACAGCTTGTTGCCTCCACTCTTGACTCCAATTCCCTCCTTCCCCCCATCATCCTTTGCATATTGTCAAAATAATATTCCTTATGCACAGATCTGATTATGTCACTTCTCTCTTCAAAAGTTTTCAATGGCTCCCTCGGGCCTACTGAATATAGTTCATCTTCCTTTGCCTGGCATTCAGGGCCCTTGACAACTTGGCATCCTAATTCTCCAACATTATCTCATCTGACATATCTCCCAACCACAGATTCTATGCTTCAGACAAGCTAGACTACAATTTGTCCCCCAAACACTCAGCCTGGACTTTCCCATTCCCTTGTCCCTCATTTTTCCTATTCTTGGACTATCCTTATAGCATCAGCTGTGTAATGTGCTACCTCAGAATGTAGTGAGTTCTCCATCATCAGAGATCTGCAGATGAAAGCTACTTCTCAGGGATGTGGTACAAAGAATCCCTATTCAGGTATACATTGGACTAGGTGTTTTGTGGGGTCTCTTCCAATCTGAGAGTCTGATTCTGGGGAGAATCATGGTGAGCCTGGCCCAGAGTAGAACAAAGTGGCTGAAGTCTGAACTTCTCCAAAGGACAGGAAGCAAATAGTCTGATAGTCTTTCCTAGCAGGAAGGGAACATCTACTGCTGTCTGTTTCTTTCCCCACTGAATGGCTGTGGCCAGAGGTTGATGTACACTGAATAACCTTTCCCACACTGTGCATAAAGCAATGGCCCCTTGCCTTGGGTGTGTAGTCTATGCCCATGCTTGGGACTTAGCCACCCTTCCTCGTTCCTGGTAGAGTGGATTCAGGCCCCATAGAACAGCCAGGCTCTCAGTCCCAAAGCACATACCACATGCCACCAGAGATCCTCTAGAGATGATTGAGTCGAAGCTCACAGCCTCAGTTATCTTTGACTTCATTTTCCCTACCTTCCACATCAAATCAGTTGACAGATCTCATCATTTCTTTTTCCAGAGCATATCTTTCATCTAATCCCACCTCTCCCCAATCATGACCATCAGAGAAAGCATTTTGGTACCTGGGAAAGAGTATTGGCTCTGGAATCTGAGAGCCTGGGTTTGAATCCTACCCCTGACACACTTTATACCAGTGGTGTTAAACTAAATAATATTGACTATCTATGTTCGATTGTAGTTTTATTTATTTTGTTAATATTTCTCAATTATACTTGACTGTTGTATTACCAGTTTAATATGGTCTATGGGTCCTGCGTTTGACACCTCTGCTACATAGACCTTGGGTAAATCACTTCCCTAGACCTCAGCTTTTTTTTTTGGTGAGGCAATTGGGGTTAAGTGACTTGCCCAAGGTCACACAGCTAGTAAGTGTTAAGTGTCTGAGTGCAGATTTGAACTCAGGTACTCCTGACTCCAGAGCTGGTTCTCTATCCACTGCACCACCTAGCTGCCCCTAGACCTCAGCTTTGACTAAAAAATGAGGGTATGGGCAGGGGTAGAATTAAATGAACTCTGAGGTCTCATCTGGCTCTAGATCTCTGCTATGATGGCACAGTGGATAGAGCTCTGAGTCTGGAGTGAGGAAGACGTGAGTTCAGATCCAGCCTTAGATACTTACTAAGTGTAGGACCTTGGGCAAGTCATTTAGCTTCTGTTTGACTCAATAACTCCTACCTCCCAGGGTTACTGTGAGGATCAAATACGATAACATGTAAAGCACTTTGAAAATCTTAAAAGTGTTTATAAATGCTAATTATAGTTATACTTCTACTGCTTCTCCTTCCTGGTTCCCTTTCATAGCACACCTGTTCCTCTGCCCCTTCTTCCCACCTGTTTCTACATATTTGAGAATATAAGCCCTTTATTTTTTTCTAGAGTTCATTCACAAAGAAAAAAAATCATTCAGAAGGGTAGGATCATAAGATAAAGACATAATTTACCTCGAGTTAACAAACATTTACTAAATATCTACTGTCTGTAAGGTACCAGGTATAAGATATTAAGCACTAGGAATTCACAAAGACAAAAGAGTCTTTGCCTTCAATGAGCTTTTTTGAGGGATACAAAATGTACACAGATGAGGAAATTGAAGGTGATTTGAGAAAGGAGAGCACACTAACAATCGGAAGCATATAGGAAATCCCAAGTTTTCAACTCAATGGTCTTAAAATCAGAACTTCCTAGGCTACAGGAAAGTTTTTCAAAACCCAGCCTGGCCATACTGACCACACTCTCTCTGCCCCCGCCCAGGGCTAACCTTTAGGACCACAGATGGAGAAAAGGGCCAACTTCTTAAAGCTGGCTTGCCTCATTTGAGATTCACCCACCTAGTCTTTCTGCACCTAGCTCATTGCTCCATTCAATAATCTCAGGTTTGGGGCTGCTAGGTGGCACAGTGGATAAAGCACTGGCCCTGGATTCAGGAGGACCTGAGTTCAAATCCAGCCTCAGACACTTGACACTAGCAGTGTGACCTGGGCAAGTCACTTAACCCTCATTACCTGGCCAAAAAAAAAACCCAGTTTACCCCCCCTCCAAAAAAAAAAAAAAAAACAAGAAAAAAAAAAAGTAAAGTCCTCAAATATCTTACCCTGGCATGGAGATTTTCCTGACATGGAAGTCACCATGTGCTTTCCAAATCTACACTGAACCATCTTAAGTTCTGTCAGACCCTGTCAAACGAGAGAGACTTGGGACAGGATCCCGTGGCAAATGGGAGTGTGCCAGATGTATGAGGACCAGTCTGGAGAGGCTACAGAGTAATCACTTCTTGAGCCACAATAACTTTCGTTAAATCATCTAAATTGCAGAGGGTTTTTGCATGAAAGGAGATTGCTGCCTGCCAAGGATTTCACTTAGAAATCACACCCTATTCATTTCACCAGCGAAGACATTTGTTTTTGCTTTTGTTTTTGTTTGTTTTTTATTTGTGGGGCAATGAGGGTTTAGTGACTTGCCCAGGGTCACACAGCTAGTAAGTGTCAAGTGTCTGAGGAAGTATTTGAACTCATGTGCTCCTGAATCCAGAGCCGGTGCTTTATCCACTGTGCCACCTAGCTGCCCCCTATCAAGGACTTTTAAAAAGTTAGGGACCTGACTAACCCAGTTACAAGGAATTGGTCTCCATTGTCTGTGTTAGGCTTCTCAGCATCAGTGTGGCAAAGGCACTTCTATATAATGAAACTATATTTTGCTTTTGAAAGTCACCTTTGCTTTTAAAACTTTATTTTAAAATGATGAACTGAGATGATCATATACCTTTTTTCCCCCAAATGTATTGGGTGGTGGGCAGTGATCTGGAGCAAATAAGCATTGTACACAATTATTGATTAACAGAAGGACAGGTTTCTGAGTAGGAAATAAAGCCAAATCAGGAAGCAGGACATTAACAAAAAAAAATAATAATAATAATTAGAAAGCCACTGAGTCTTCCAGTTTAAGACTGAATGAGGGGGGCAGCTAGGTGGCACAGTGGATAGAGCACTGGCCCTGGAGTCAGGAGTACCTGAGTTCAAATCCGGCTTCAGACACTTAACACTTACTAGCTGTGTGACCCTGGGCAAGTCACTTAACCCCAATTGCCTCACTAAAAAACAAAAAACAACAACAACAAGACTGAATGAGGGACATCATGGAGTGGTTGGAAAAGTTCAAGATTTGGATTCAGAAGAGTTGGATTCTATTTGTGCCTTTACTTTCCTGAACCTCAGTTTCCTCATTTGATTCAATTGAATAAGCAATTATTTAAGGATCTATTATGGGCCAGGTATTAGAGGGTATCAAGAGACAAAAATAATAATTTCTGCCCTCAGGGAGCTTATATTCTAGGAGAGGAAACAACACAAACACAGGTACTATACAAAGACATTTGGTGAGAAGCACTAGGGAGATCAGAGAAGGCCTCATTTAGGAGAGGGCTCTTGAGCTGAGCCTTGAGTGGATGTTGAGATTCCAAGAGGCCTAAATAAAAAGGAAGATCATTTACCAAATGAGGAGGGCAGAACAAGATGAGATCTAACATCCCTTCCAGCTCTAGATCATGTCAGTGTCTATACTGAGAAAATCACAGATTCTTCAAGAATTAAGACTTAGTAATGCTATTAAGTACCTACCAGATGTAGAACAGAGACAAGTGGATTTGGGATACTCTGAGTTCAGAGTGGCGAGCTAGGTGATCTCTAAGGTCTCTTCCAGTTACAAATCTGATGACCTCTGACCAGAACTAGCTGCTTGATAAATGTTTGTAGAATCAACTCAAAGTCAGTAACGACATCTTTCCTACCCAGCTTAAGACTGGGTCTCCTTTACTCTTCTCTCTGGAGATGTCTCCCACTCAAAAAGGGCCAGCCCCTGCCACCCAGGGTCTCTGATACTGAACCTCTTCCCCTACCCCAACCAACATTGGTGTGTATGTCTGCAATGCCTAAACTCAGGGCAGAGGACTTGGGAGGCCAGTATTGGCTATGCTTGGGAAGTATAGTTCTCAGGAAACTGAGGAAGCTGAACCCTTCTCTTTCTCCTCATCAGAGATAGCCTGTTTTCAGGTCTAGGAGTGTGGCTGGCAGATTAGCAGATGGCCATGAGGGCTCATAATAGAGCTAAGAGATGGCCATTGTATCCACTGAACTCAGTTTACCCCTTTGTACATTGGAGATGATGCAACTGGGAAAATGAGACCTAAACAAAGTCACCTATTGTTTCTCCCGTCAAAAGGGAATGATAAAGTATTAATATATCATCATCCTTGATATATATATATGATTATAGTAACAATAGTTCACACTGCTGTAGTACTTTGCTGTTTTCAAAACATTTTCCTTTCAAATTAGTACAAGCTTTATTATTCCCACTTGACAGATGAGGAAACTGAGGCTTATAGTGATTTATACAACATCACACTGATAATAATAGTAGTAACTGATATTTATAGCACTTCCAAGTTTATAAAACACTGTTCATTAACTCATTTGTTTCTCACAATAGTCCTACAAGGTATATTAATTTCCCCAGAGGCAGCCCAGTAGAGAGGAAAGAACATTGACTCTGAAGTTCGAAGACTGGCATTCGAATCCTTCCTCAGACACTACCTATGTGACCATAGGCAAGAGCCTGGGCTGTAGTCTCCTTTTCTCCAAAATGATGGGATTGAAGTAGAGGGCCTCTAGAGTGTCCCCCATCTCTATATACGGCTATGATTTTAAGTCATTTGATCTTCATGTCAAACTTGTAGAATATTTAACAGATTAGAAAATTGAGGCTCAGAGAGATAATGACATTTGTCCATGGCCACAGAGCTTCTAAGTATCAGAAGTGGAATTTGAACCTGAGTCTTCCCTGTCTGTAGGTCCAGGACTCTGTACTTACCTGTCTACCCTGCACAGGCTCTTTGGTGTCATGGTACTGTTACGGGTGTAATATAATAGAAAGGCATTTATTACGTATTCTCTGTGAGTGGCAATGTGTTTTAATGGATAGAGAGCTGGCCTTGGAGTGGGGAAGACCTGGGTTCTCAAGCCCTGCCTCTGATACGTGTGGGCTGCAACCTTGAACAAGTCACTTAGGTGACTCTCTAAGACTATAAATTGCAGGGAAGGTACCAACTTGAATGGGTAGAAGGAATTTCCTTATCCTGGAAATTCCCCGTATCAGTGAAACCACAGTTCCCATCTCTATGCTTTTCTTCTCTTTATCTAACTCACAACAACATAGTGAAGTCAGTACTAGAGGTATTATCAGGCCTATTTTGCAACTGGAGAAATTGAGGCTCGATGAGGTAAAGTCACTTGACCCGCATTAAAAGGAAAAGTATCAGTGGCATGATTTGGGCTTGTGTCTCCCGACTCCAAATCGTCTGTACAATATGACACGCTGGGTGTGGGCATCCCCCCTTCTTTTCTGTAACACTGTCAGAGAATGGGGAAGTCAGCCTTCTCGCATGTGGTATTGGCTTCATGAGGTATTCATTTTCATTTTTCAGCACGTTGCGAAATTCATATTACACAGTAATGACTTCCTTACTGTACTGGATGTAAAAAAAAAAAAAATCCTGGGAAAGAAGAAAAATGAGCCTTCGTGGCCTGCAGGCTGCGTCTGTAACAATATGGAAACAGATTGTTGATTCAGAGGAATATTTTGTAGCCTTGCTTGGCCCAGCTCTGCCCTATTCAAGGCTAATGGCTGTGAACATTAGCAAATCGAGAGGATGAATTACAGGCACATTAAGAAGGCCTGAGGCTCAGCTCCCCCCGCCCTTCTCTCTGGCCTGCCACAGAGGACTGATCCTTCTCACTCCCACCCCACACCTAAGAACACTGGGGGCCCTTATTGGTTATTTAGCACAGGGCTCCTAGGCATGGAAGTGACAGCCTTCTATTTTAATTCTTCAAAGACATGTGATTTCATCTTATGGATCGACCCTCCCCCAGCCTGTACTCTGAAAACTCTCCTCGCTCTAGTGAAAAAGGGTCTTTTGGTCTTCATTAGTTTCTATGGTTTAAAAAAAAAATCTATCACCTGGTAAACATAAGATTTAGACGTGGAAGGGTCCAATCCCTTCATTGGAGCATGGAATTAGGGCAGGAAGGAACCTTAGAGTTCAACCCTTTTATTTTATTTTATATTTTATTTTATTCATCTATTATCTATCTTTGTCTGTCTATCTATCCATCCATCCATCCATCCATCCATCCATCCATCCATCCATCCATCCATCCATCCATCCATCCATCCATCCATCTATCTATCTATCTATCTATCTATCTATCTATCTATCTATCTATCTATCTATCTATCTATCTATCTATCTATCTATCTATCTATCTATCTATCCATCCATCTATCTATGAGTCTGGGTTTCCCTATCTTGCCCAGACCGGAAGTGCAGCAGTCCCAAACTCAATCCCTCTGTTGGTGGTCATGGAAGCTTTGATCTGCTCTGTTTCTGACCTAGACGGGTTCACTGCCCCTCCCGTTGCAACCTGGTGTACCTTTTCTGCTCTTTCTCAGGGCTCACCACATTAATGCCAGACTTAGTCCAGACACGAGATCAACTTTAGCCCGATTGCAGCTCAGAACCCCCAGGCTCCACCCATGACCAGCTTCAGCCTCTCCAGTGGCCAGGGTTATAGGTGTGTGCCTCTGTGGCTAGTTAGCCACTTTATTTTACAGAGGAGGAAACTACTTGCACATCAATAATGAACCATTCTACACTTAAGTCGAGACTCAGACCCCTAGAAACACCGAGACCCATCTACACCTTTCCAGCTTGGGACAACCTGTCAGTCTGAGGATTCCTACGGTAGAGCCTTGGAGAGCCCAGGGCCACCTCTGTACACAATGAGGCATTGGTAGAGATGTTTGTAAAGGGGAGGAGAAGGGGGAGGAGAAAAGGAGAAGGATGAAAAGGATGAGGAGGAGGAAGAGGAAGATGAGGATGAGGATAAAGAGGATAAAGAGGATGGAGAAAGAAGAGGATGATAATATTCCAGTACTCCAGAATTCATTGGTGTAGGTCTCTCTCTATCCCATCTCCCACCAACATATATTCTAACCATAGACATACCTTAGGGGATTATCTTTTTGAGTTATTTTGGCAAAAACAAAAAACAAAAAAACTTCCATTTCCTGGTGGTCACCCTTCTATGGACAATCCCACTTAGCTAAGCCAATGCTTGTCTGAAATATCAGTCTGTTGCTGGGCTCACCCTCACAGCCTTTAGGGTTTTGGTAAAGAAGCAGACAGGTGTGGGAGGGAAGCATTGGGCTTGGAGCCAGGAAATCCAGGTACAAATCCCATCCCAGATGTTTATTAGCAAGACACCGAACTTCTCAGAACCTCCCTTTCTTCATCTTTAAAATAGGGGTGATCATAATCTCCCAGAGTTATAGTGAGAACACTTTGTACTTCCAGTATCGTACGAGTGAGAGTTATTATTGGTAGGGCTCCAAATACCTTGTGCCCTACTGCCCCTGAGAGCCCAGGATCAGCTCCTTGCCTCAGTGAACAACTTGGGGAGGGCTTCAGTAGAGAGCTGAGTAGTAGGTTTAAAAGAAAACACAACACAGTGTCTTTAAGGAGCAGGGATTTTTTTTTCTATTTTCAAACAGCTCCATAATCAAGGCACTCACCTTGATAGGCACCCTTTTATGAGGTCTGATGCCCTGAGCTGAGTTGAGTTTTTGATTCAGTTCAACATCCAAGAGTCTTTTGTGTGTAGACCCCTATACTCAGTGTTGGAGGAGATAGGAAATTTGGAAATTACTGAGTTCCTACCCTCATGGAGTCTAACAGGAGAATAAGGGCATGTACATAGGTGATTATAATACTCAACTATAAGTGCTTCAAACAGCTAGAAAACAAAGGTTTACGTGAAGGTCTTTGTCCACCTAGGAAATAAGGAAAGACTGCTTGGAGGAATTGGCATTTGCATCAGACTTTAAAAGATGGGTAAGAAATCAATTGGATAAGAGAAGGAGGAAGAACATTCCAAGTATAGGAAGCATGCAGGAATAAAGACAAGAAGTAGAAAAGTCTAGTCAATGTGTTTGGGGGACAAAGAATAGCCCAGCTTACCTGGAGCATAGCATATATTGGAGGGAAGGAATAGGAGATAATTCTGGAGAAGTAGGTTCCAAGTTGTAGAGAGCCTTGAATGTCAGATAAGAGATCGAATTTTACTGGTTATACCAGACAGACAGAGAGAGACACCGAGTATGAGAGAGACAGACAGACACACACACACACACACACAGAGGGAGGGAGGGAGGGAGGGAGGGAGAGAGAGAGAGAGAGAGAGAGAGAGAGAGAGAGAGAGAGAGAGAGAGAGAGAGAGAGAGATTTATTAGGTGCTTAGTATGTACCAGGCTAAGGATCTCATTAATCCTGAGAACAGGCTTCAGGATAGAGGTATCTCCAGGGTGAAAAGGGTGTTGGTGAGGGAAGTCTTATTTTTATAGGAAACTGAATCTAAGAAAGTGACTTGCCCAGGGTCACAAAGCTAGTAAGTGTCTGAGGCAGGATTTGAACTCTGGTTTTCATGACTCCAAGTTCAGTGCTCCATCTGTTAAACCTCATAGCATAGGGAGTGATTGAAAGATTTTGAAGAAACAAGTGACATGACTGACTTGTGCATTAAAAAGCTTATTTTGACAGTATGTTAGGGACAGGGGGAAGAGGGCAAAGGAGAGACAAGGAATCAAGAATGGACACAGCAAGCAGTTCTAGAACAGACCACTCATACAAATGATAGCCAGTGGGCCCCTGCCCCACTATATGCCCCTGTTGGCTCCCTGGAAAAAGAAGAATTCTTTGAGCTCTGATATAACATAGACCTCCAGCCCCACTCCTCCACCAAACTACATCTTCTCTTAGTCTACCCTTGTCCAGGACTCTGGTCTGAAAATGACAACCAGGAATCAGGAAGGCTCAGCTTCCATGGCCCAGGTTAATAGGGGCAGTCACAGTGAGTATCAGCAAAGTAGACCAATAAAGGTCACAACAAAACCAAGTAACAAGTCAATATTAGGGACATGTGATCTGAAATGTGAGTAACCCAAAGATGTGACTAGAGAATCCTCTAGACAGTCAGCCACTGAGCCAGCAGAGTATCAGGCAGCCGGCTCCTTGAAGCAGGTGGTCACAGAATCATGGAGAGAGGTCCTTGGGAACCTTAGATCCAATAGCTGCCTGAAGATTTCAGCTGTCTTTTATGATGAGCCTTGTCCTTCAAGTCTGTTCTGCCTGACCAGTGTCTTCCCATAATTTCATTAGCTACCTGGGCAAAGGAGTGATCACAAGAGAAAGGATTTAGAGTGGAAAAGACCCTTACAGCTCATCTAGTCTGAGTCCTATCATCTTACTTTGTAGATGGAGAAACGGAGGCCTAGAGATTTCATAAGTAGAATGGGCATCTAGGTGGCTCAGTGGATAGAGTGACAGCTCTGGAATCAGAAAGATTCATCTTCCTGAGTTCAAATCTGGCCTCAGACACTTACTAGCTATGTGACCCTGGGCAAGTCACTTCACCTTGTTTGCCTCAATTCCCTCAAGAGTAAAATGAATCGGAGAAGGAAATGGCAAAGAACTCCAGTGTCTTTGCCAAGAAAATCCCAAATGGGATCATGTAGTCATACACAACTGAAAAATGACTGAACAACAACTCACAAAGTAGTAAGTAATTGGCATTCAAACTCATTGCTCCTCAATTGTAGGGCTCTTCTCAGCATATCACATAGGTCTCAGCACCTAGCAGTGTAGCCACAGATCTTTGTATCAGTGCTACACAAGGATTGGGGATGCTTATTACCTCAATAAAAGAGGGGACATTTAAGAGTCAGATTGCATCAGACAAACAAACATTTCTCTAATACTCCTTGTCTCCTGACTCCTTCCTGATCTCTGGACAGATCTCTCTGGCTTAAAGAAAAAAACTTAGAATCAGCCCCAAGCTTGCCACTCTCATTTCTTAGCCTCTTGTTCTTGGAGTTTCCAAGAAACCCCGGTTGCTGAGACCTGGCCTGGCCTCTGGTTTGCCCTCTCTGGCAGCCCAATTTCTATTTTCATCCCCCAGGGCTGGAACATTTCTTTGGGTTTGGAGATTGCCCTAATCACCAACCCATGTTGGAGCCCTGTTGGAGATCTGACAATCAGCCTGTCTATATCTCAGGGACTGCTGCCAGTTTCTAACTAGGTATACTTACTGTCTATGTCAGAAGGCGGGGAAAAGCTAAAGAGCCAACAGGAGCATCCGATCTAACTCAGGTGGGTTGTAGGGAGAGGAAGTATGGGAATGGATCTCCATCCTGGGCAACCTCATTAGGATTCTGTCTCTCTGTCTCTGTCTCTCTATCTCCCTGTCTCTGTCTCTGTTTCTATCTCTCTCATTTAAGCAGGGATTTTAACATTCCTTAACCCTCCCAATTCCTGGGACCCTACTCTTAGGCACAAGGTAACCGTGTCAAGTGCAACCCTGGGAAGACTGGACTCCACCATGCCCCTTGTCTGAACTCTGGCTAGGGCACCTAGCCAGCAGAGTCAGCTAAAACTTGGGGTGGATGACCCCGTGGGCTGTGTAAGCCAGGAGGAGAGGTGCATGATCGGGGAGAGCCCAGAGTGTTTTGTTTTAATCATCGCTGAACCACTGGTGTTGGCCTCCCTGGGGGACTGGTGTGGAGGGGGAGGTCCTTTCCAAACAGCAAGGAAGACCCAAGTCAGCAGCCAAGGGGAAAGGGGGCAGAAATGGGGGAGGATTCCGGACAGAAAAAATTAATTATGCCAGACAGAGGAGGAGGAGAAGGGCTTTTGCTGGGGCTGTTGACACATCATCATTTCTCACTGGCCGGCCCTCTGTTGGAGGCAGGGTCTTCCCATTCACTGCCCTTCCTCGGAACCTTGGTATCCCCCATTATAGCCAGGACTCTGCCGGGGGCTCGGTGCATGTTAGTCACATAACCAGCCGCCGCGTGGCCCAGGCACCATGGAAGCTGTTATTGCAACCCCAATTCTGCAGCATTTCAGAGTGCTCTCCCGTGCTGGGGAAAGTGCTAGCTATACCTATTTTAAACACCAGTGTAATGCTTTATAGCCCATAGAGGGATAATTACAAAGTACAGACTTAGAGATTCTACAGCACAGCTTCCCCGGGGCGCAGTTAGGGAAACAGTATGTGTCATGTAGCCAATTTAGATAATGATTCTGATAAAGATAAACGGAATTGTTTATTATAAGTAATTGGGACTGGAAAGGCCCAAATGACATAGAGGAGGGCAGTAGCTGGGGCACCTGGAGAGTAGGCAGAGAAGGGGTCTCTGGGTGCCTGGCCAGGGGTGGGGCTATTCTACAGAAGCCTTCCCTCTGTCTTTACAAGACTTAGATGGGGTACCTGGGCAGGTGCCTCTAAAGCGGGTTGGAGCTTGGGCTGATGGGTCAAAAGGCCTGGCAGCAGGATAGCTGGGACCATAAATAAATAATGGGGTTTCCTGTTTAGTCAGCTGAGCTGCTGGAGCCCAGGAAAGGGGGAGAAGACTACAAGGAGAAGAGGGTGGAGACAACCCCCAGACCACTATTTTCGAAGTATGTCAGCCAGCGAAGCCTCAGAACCACCCTTCTCCCCTCCTCCAACCCCCCCTCCAAGTCCCAACATGGCCCTGGCAGCAGGGAAAGGGCATGTGTCTGCCCAGGCTAGCCAGGACTTGTACAGCCACTCATGCCACCACCCATTCACACAGTATCTTATCTAGCCTATTAGTATGTGACAGGGTGAGCGTTAGGCCCAGGATGCCTCAATCCATCATGAGATGAAATGAAACCCTAATTATCATTGAATTGCCACCTTCAGCTGGAACAGGCCTCCTAAGGGGTCTCTGTGGACAACCCAGCTTCCCAGAGCTTCTGCTGCATGGCTAGGAGAGGCCCAAGTCCAGCCCAATGTGGGAAAGTTGAAGGATTCTTTCTGACTGTCCCTGGAAGCCTTCAGGACACCGGGCGAAGGGAAGTTGGGAGGCTCTGAGGGGCCACTCAGAAAGCCGAAAGGTAGGGTTATGCTTGAGTTATACTTGTAGGTACAGCAGACTTTGTGCACATGTAAGCTCGGGCTAATTCTTCTGTCTGCAATAAAGTACTTCCCTCAACCAGGACAGAATGTCCCACGCATTGTCCCGATCTCAGACAAAGTCATTATATCAGTTGGTTTTACTTTTGTCTTTTCTTTGTTACAAGAGACAGTTCAGCAGGGTTCAGCTGTGTATGTGTGTAGAGAGTGGAATGAGATGGGGTTATGGATCCAGAGATGACAAGGTTGTAAAAAGAGAGCATCAGTAAGATGAATTAAAAAATAATGTCCCCTTCCTTCCCCATCTCTTCTCTCCTGAATCCTCCTATCCTCATTTCCTCTATTACTCTCCCTTCTCCTCCCCTCCCTTCTCTTCTCCCTAGTCTCTGAAGGGGAGGAGACCTCTCTGAAATGGTTTTGTCTTTTGTGAAGTTTAAATAAAAGGGAATCATTTTGTTTCATAATAACTGGGACCAGAAGCTTCCATACGAAGAAATGCTATACTTAGAATTCTGTGTGTGTGTGTGTGTGTGTCTCTCTGTCTCTGTCTCTGTCTCTGTCTCTGTGTGTGTGTCTGTCTCTCTGTCTCTGTCTCTCCCTCCCTCCCTCCCTTCTTCCTTTCTGCCTCTTCAATCCAACAGGCCTCATAACAGAATAATCTCTTCCAGACTCATTCATTCATACATTCTTTCAACTAACATTTATTATATACCTGCTGAGTACAGAGCATTCTGTTTGCTAGGGGAAATGGCAAAGCTTAGAGGAGACATAATCTCGGCTCATGTGGAGTTTATAATCTAGTAAGGGCATAAGACACCAACCCAGATAACTATAACATGCGCACTATTGGACAGTAAATGAATTTGAAAGATATGAAGGGAGGTTTGAAGGAAGAGGTTATTATTTGGGGGAGGGAAGATGGAGCAAGGGATCAAAGGCGGTTTCCTGGAGGACGTGGCATTTGAATTAGTCTTTAGAGTATGGATAGGAATCCAACAGGCAAAAATAGGGCAGGAGGACATTCCAGTCATGGGGAACAATAAGCAACAGCACATGGAGGAAGAACAGAGGCTGTGCTTCATGCCGGGCAGAGGGGTTGGCTCCCGATTGGCTACTGCATGGAGGGCCTAGGGGAAAGTAATATGAGATAAGTCTGGAAAAGTTTTGGAGATCTCTGAATACTACTAGGCAGGGTAGGTTGAACTTAATGGAGTAGGCCCTTGGAAGCTCGCTTCTAAAGAATTTTGAACAGAAGATTGATGGGACAAGATCTATGTGAAATGAAGATTATTCTGACACCAAATAAAGCAGTAGAGGCGAGAAATCCTGTTAGAAGGCGAAATCAGAAGATAGAGAGCTGAAAGGCAGTTTAGCTTTTTTAAAAAATTTTTTTACATTTGAGGAAACTGAGACCCAGCGAGAGTAAGTGACTGACTTACGTAGTATGAAAGAAAAAAACATTGGCTCTGGGATCAGAGGACCTGAGTTTAAATCCTACCTCCTACACTGACTACTTGTGTGACCTTGGGCAAGTCGTGTAACTTTTCTGGGCTTCAGTTTCATCTGTAAATAAGGAGTTAAAGCAGAAAGCCTCTGAGGTCCTTTCCAGCCGACCCTATTATGACTTACCCAAGGCTAAATAGCAGAGCTAAGTGAGCCCTGGTCTTCTGTCTGCTACAAAGGAAGGAAAGAGCTCAGAGAAGCAAAGGTATCAGAAAAGGTTAGAACTCGCAAGAGAAGGGGAGAAAGAGAAGGTATCTATGGGTAGGGAGGAGTAGGTGGGGGAGGGAGGAGGAGGAGAGAGGGGGAAGAATTCTGGCTGGCTGGCTAGTGAGCTCAGTAAGGGGAAAGCTCAGGCAAGGAAGGGGGAAGGAAGCTGATGAGAGAAGGAGGAGATTTGGGGGGAGGGAAAGGGAGAGTCCTGTGGTGTTCCTCTGAATCCATCTGAGCTCCCCTACTGAGGGGCTGGCCTTTGGCTGCCTCAAGGAGCAAGAGAAAAAAAAAATCCCTCTTTCTGGTGGGTATTTTCTCCAGCCCCTCCCCCTTCCTTATCTGGCTTATCTGCTCAGTAGGGAAGGGTTAGGCAGAATCCGGGTGGGAATCAGGCATTTCAAAGGCTGCTTATCAGTTGCAGGATTTCTCCCCCCTCCCCCCCCATTTGTTTGGGGTTTGATAACCCAACACCTGGTGCAAGGATTTCCCATTTTCTCCCCTCTTTCTTTCTTTCTTTCTTTCTTTCTTTCTTTCTTTCTTTCTTTCTTTCTTTCTTTCTTTCTTTTTTTTTGTGTGTGTATGGGGGTGTGTTTTGCTTGTTAAGACATGGGGGAGACAAGATCCAGAACAGAGCAGGTTGCAAAGGACCCTTCCCAGAGCCCTGCACCTTTCTAGAGGCTGCCCTTATTCCTTCTGTAGTCCCTTCTAGATAGGAGGGGAAGACTGGGGGCTCCCCGTACAAGCCCCAACTCAGCCGGCCTCTGGGTGGGCCTTGGTCTCCCCTGCAGTGGGGACCCAACAGGAAACTGGGCTCTCTCCAAGCACCTTCCCCATCCCTCCTCTGTGCCTGCCCCAGGGTTGGTGCCACCCAGGTTGTACCCGTTGCTGTCTGTTTTAACATCCTGGGCCAAATATAGGGGGTGGGAAGAAGGGGGTGGGGATACAGGGTTTGAAGCAAAAATCTGTGGAATCCTTGATCTGAGGCCATCCCCCAAGCTGGGAATGCATTCTCTCCCCATCCCTACCTATTGAAACCTTCCTCTTCCATCAAAGTCTAGAGCAGGTGCTTCCTCCTCCTCCATGAAGCCTTTCTTGACCCAGCAGAGTGCAGAGGAAAAACAACTAGATTCAGAAACCAAAAAACCTTGGTTCACATTCTGGCTCTGACACTTATATGACTCTGAGCAAGTCTTTCCCATCCCTCTCAGCAGCAGTTTGTTCCTCTGTAAAATGGGGGTTTTAGCCTATGCTGTTTTAGAAGTCCATCCTAGCTTGAATGATTGATCATTCTAAGTCACTTCTTTCTAGGGCTCAGTTTCCCCATCTTTGGAATGAAAACTGTGAACTAGATGCTCTCTAGGGTCACTTATATGTTTTAAGGGCCCTTCTGATGCCACGATTCTGCAGCTGAAAGTCATCTCTCCATCCTCAAATTTTCCATCTTCCATCCTAAACTTCTTTGTTGGTCCCATTTGCCCTACCTGCATAGCAGGTATTGGGCCTAGCTAGTATGCAGCAAGCACTTAATACATGTTTGTGGGATTGAATTGAGAGTCACAGGTTAGAGTGCTGGTTCTGTATTTCACCTGCCTGTATTTCAACTAAACAAATAGCCATTAAGTCCCTAAATCCAAGTCCCTGTGATCATCACTGAGGATGGGGAAGTTCAGCATCAATATACCCCCACTCCTACCCCATACCTACCATCCCCCCATACACACACACCTGACCCACCAATAAACAACTCCACCCCATCCTGCAAAGTGCTCTCCAGCCTTTCTTCTCACCCCAGCCAAATGGCCTGGGGATCCAGAGACCTGGGAACCAGAAGGAGAAAGGGCATGGGGTGGGGGGATAGGGGGTAGGGGAGGTGGGGGGCATGGGGGTTAGGAGATTGTCTTCTGTCCTGAGATAATGATGACAATAGCTCCCATTTCTATGGTTCTTTAAAGTTTAAAAGAACTTTTCTCATGACAACCTTGTGAGACAGGTAGTATAAGGATTATTCTACCCATTTTTCAGATAAAGACATGGAGGATCATAGAGGTTAAATGACTTGTTGAAGGACACACAGCTAATAAGTATCTGAGATAAGATTTTTAATATAGGCATCCTGACTCCCAAGTCCGCTATAGGTTGCTCTATACTACCTTGCCCCTCCAATAACTCAATTTGATATAATACTTTGAGGTTTATAAAGCACTCTAGTGTTTGCTAGGTACACTGGGAATACAGCAGTATGTGTTTAATAAGTGATTTTTTTTTTTACTCGCTCACTCATTCATTTGTTCATTCACTCATTCATAGTAAAAGCACTGAATCTGGAGTCAGGAAGACAGAAGTTCAAATCTAGCCTCAAACAATTATAACTGTGTGACTTTGAGCAAGTCACTTAATTTCTGTCTACCTCAATCTTCCCATCTGTAAACTGGGAATAATAACAGCACCTACCTTCCAGGGTTGTTGTGAGGATCAAATGATATTATATTTATAAAATGCTTTGCAAACTTTAAAATGCTATAAAAATGCTAGCTATTACTCCCAATCCCACAGAGTCAAATAGACACTCCAGTTCCATGAAGGATAGATGAGTGGGATGGGATGGGATGGGAAGGGTGTTGGGTGAATGGCTCTATGAGGGTATAAATTCTGTGAAAGAGTGCACCTCCTGTTCATCTTTGTATCTCTCTCAACAATGGCAGTGGACCCAGTAATAGTAATAAAAACTAAGATTATATAAAAGGTTATAAATATATCATTTCACATGAACCTCAGAAAAGCTCTTTAGGGTAGGCACTATGAGTATTACTTTCCCCATTTTACTGATGGGAAAGCTAAGGCTGAATGAGATTACATGATTAGTCTATGATCATAGTAAGTATAGAATCTGAGGCAGAATCTGAACCCAGACCATACTGATTCCAAGTCTAGTACTCTGACTATTACCTACATAATAAGTTCTAGTTTGTTCCATGAATGAATGAATAAATAGGTAGGTGGGTGAATGGATAAGTGGATATATGAGTGAGTAGGTAGACAGGTAGGTGGTTGGTAAGATGGATGGATGGATGGATATAGATGGTTGGATAGATTGATGGACAGATAGGAAATGGGTGGGGAATGGGTGGATGGTTGGGTGGATGGATAAGTAGGTGGATAGGTAGATAAATCAGAAGGTGTGTGGCTTACTCTGTCTTGGCTCTGGCTTAATACAGGGTGTCTCCTCCTTAGTTGCCTTCCTATGAGGCAACAGAAGCATATTGAAGGGACAATATTGCTCTGGGGGAATGTGTATAGGGTGATAGGTGAGTTCAGAGATACTGCTTCCCCTCGAAGATCAGATTTTGGCCTCATGCCCCATGTCCTACTGTTCCTCCACCTAGAAGAGGGATTTAAATACCAGTCATCCCTAATAGTTGATTAGAGGTCCAGCCCACAGAAAATTTGAGCCTAAAGGGAAGGAGAAAGGAAGAGGAAAGAGAGAACAGAGGGAGGTGGTGAGAAGTAGAGGAAGAAAGAAGGACATAACAAAAGAGGAAAAAAGAGGAAGAAAACATGAGAAGAGGAAGAAACAGAAAGGGAGGGAACAAGAAGAGAATGAGGGGAGAATAGGAAAGAGGAAAGAGAAGAGGCTAGGAGGAGGTGTAGAGAAGAGAAAAAGAGAAGGAAAAGAAGAGGATGAGAGGAGAGAAAAGGGAGGAAGAAGAATCTGGGTCCTTCAGGACTGGTCATAGCCATTGCTATAGCCCCCATATGCTAGGTGTGCCAGGAGGTGGGGAAGAGGTCTCCCTGGGGCCAAAGACAGAGGTTTAAGTCTGCTGCTGCTAAGCTCTGGACAGCACAGAGAAGTCAATCCAAGGGAGTCAACCTGGACTGTTGTTCAAGAGCCAGCAGGTCACTCCAAGAAGCCTGAAGGCCCTTAGTCTGTGGCTGCAGCCAGTTAGCTTCATCTCAGCCTGAGCCCAGCTCCCAGGGAAAATGGGCATGGCCCCTAGCCCCTGCAGAAATCAAGTAGTACTCTGCGCCTCCCTGGATGGTCCTCAGGGTGGATGGGAGATGAATGCTTCCCTTGGGAATGGCAGAATGCCTCACTATGTTACAGAGAGCCATCATGGGGTTGGATAGACATGGTGTGAGTCAGAAAACTTGGAATCTCATCCTGTCTCCACCACTAACTTCTTCTATAACCTCAGATGAGTCCCTTCCCCTTTCTAGATCTCTGTAAAGCGAGGGTCCAGACTTGATGACTTCTAGGTTCTCTTCTAACTCTAGTTCTGTGTTTGAAGGTCCCTTCCAGCCCAAATGACAGTCTGTACTGTAATATTATTTGTTCTAACATTTTACATCCCAAGGCCCCTGAGCCTGGCCAAGGCTTGGGAGGAGGTAGTGACAGACTGGGAACACATGAGAGATTTCCTCTGTCTGTGGTCAAGCATCAGACATCCTGCTGGGCAAGCAAGCGTCACCCCATGACAACTCCCAAAGGATAGCTGGAGGCCACTGCCATAGCAGAAACACAAACTGGAGATCTGAGTCTTTGATCCTGGATCCTCTGTGGTGTAGAGGAGAGAGCACTGCACCAGGGAGCCACAGCACAATATCTGAACTGAGACTTGCAGGAAGAGAAGGAGAGCGTATGAAACGGATGGTGCTTGGAGAAGCCACGTTGAGCCATTGGAAGGATAGCTCATGGTCTGACTTAGCTAGAATACAGAGTACAAGAAGGAGACAGATAGAATAATGTGAAGCAAGGTTAGAAAGGTTAGTTGGTGCCAAGGCCTTTAAATGTCAGCAAACATTCATCGGGCATTACTTAAGCACCTACTGTGTTCAAGGCTGACCTCTACCATTGTGCTAGCCATGTGAGCTTCAGCAAATAACTTTGGTGTTTTGAGCCTCAGTTTCCTCATCTGTGAAATGAGGATGATAAATCCTTGCACACTCTACCTCTGAGGGCTGAGATGGTGAGAAAATGTGCTTTTGCAAACCTTAAAGTTTTATGGAAATGTGACCGATTATTATTAATAATTCACAAGGTGGCTTTTCATTGCTGTCTTCTTGTGGCTTGGAGGATGGGAAGGAAGAAGTAATGGCCCCCAAGGGGAGACTGAAAAGAGAGAGGAAAGTATTGACTGTGATAAAGCAGCTGGAGTGGAAAGAGCACTGGACCTGGGATCAGGGGATGTATATGGAATTTCTAGCTCTGCTACTTTCTAGCTGGGTGACCCTGGTTAAGTCACTGGCTCTCTCTAAACCTCAGTTTCCCTCTCTGGACAATATACATCTGTTCACTACCCACCTCATGGGGCTATTGTGAGGAATGTGCTTTGAAACTTGAAGGTGCTATAGAAATGTGTGCTATTGATCCCATTAGTAGCAATATTATTATTATCTAGGTTTGCCTCAGCACGGATGGGTGGGAACTCTGGGGTGGTCAATGAGGCTAAGGGTAGTGTAGCTTCCCAGGGTAAGGGAGGGCCAGAGCAAAACAAAACAAAGGGAGAGAGGGAGAGAAGGGGAGAGAGAGGGAGAGAGAAGTGAACTAGCTTCTCTTTTGTGTACCTTCACAAACCATTCTGCACAGCTCAATTCAAATTCAAAAATGTATTTAATACTTAGCATATACTTCAACATGTATTTAATGCTTGGTATGTGCCAGACATTGTATCTATGCTGTAGTTACAAAGACATTGAAAAAAGAATCCCCACCCTGAAGGTTTGTGGTCTATGAGAGGAGATGTTGCTTGCATATGCATAAATAAATATCATAGGTGGTTGGATGTGATAAGGGGCACACACAAAAAGTCCAGTCAAGATGCTCTGGAAAAATAACTGAAAAGGGAAGAGCACACTCAGCGGTAGGAGTCAGGGAAAACTTCATGGAGGAGGTGGCATCTGAGCGGGGTCCTTGAAGAAACAGAAGGATTTCAGTGGGTAAAAATGGGATTCTGTTTGTGCGTATGTGTGTATTATATGCACATATATATCACAGGTTTTCATCATGAGGATCAAATTAGGTAATAGATATAAAACACAATAGAAACATGGTTTGTTTTTATTATTCTCCACCCCCCACCCATGCATACACACCCCTTGATCCTAGGATTTAGTCTTGATGTAACTATATATGTGCATGCTTGCAAACGTGCGTGCATGCATGTGTGTATAACCAATGCAAATATATTGACACATACATAAGTATATGTCCTGCCCTCTGCCACCTCCCTACATGTACAAAGACTATGTCCTATCTAAAGATATAGATAGCTACATACAAAGTTAAATGTATACAAATATATTTATATATGTGTGTATATATGTGTGTGTGTTTATATTGTCTGTCTGTCTGTCTATCTATCTATCTATCTATCTATCTATCTATCTATCTATCTATCTATCTATCTATCTCTTTGAATAATGCATAGGCCTAAAACATATAGGGAGGTGGCTGAGGGCAGCACAAGATAAGGAAGAAAGAGTGAACCCGTTTAGCTAGAATTAGATTCCTTGGAGGAGGAAGTGTTAGACAATGCTGGGAAGTCTGTGGGAGGGGGATTACAGAGGCCCTTGAATGCCAGGGTAAGGAGTTTTATTTCATCCTAAAGGGATCCCCAGAAGCCCTCTCAGGTTCCCTGGATGTCATTAAAGGAACTCTAGTGTCTGACTTCTTCAAAGATCACCTAGTTCAGACCCTCATTTGACAGAAGCCAGATTCTAGAGAGGAAGTGACTTATTCTAAGTCACTGGCTATTAAATATCAATAACTAGGATTTGAACCCAAGTCATCTGTCCCTGAATCCAGTGCTTTTTGTGGTTGTCATGGAAAGTCAGTTAGTCAGAAAACATTTATGAAGTACCTACTATGTGCCAGACCCTTCTAAGCACTGGATAGAGCAATGGACTAGAAGTCAGGAAATGAACCTTTTTTTTTTTTTTTCAGCTCTGTGTCTCTGGGCAATTCACTTAACCACTACTCTGTGCCTCAGTTTCCTCATCTGCAAAATGAAGGGGTTGGATATAATGACCTCCAAGGTATCTCTATGATTTTATGATCCCAAGCTATCTGCCACTGCCTTAGATTTCTCAGGTTCTTCTTCCTACTTGACCTCCTCCCCAAATGAGAGCTCACTTAGCCCAGAGATGGTCAGGGCCACACTCCAGAGCTGGAAATAGCTAAGATGTCACTCACTCTTATTTTGTAAAGAGCCCAGAAATTGTTTGTGCCTCTTTCCCCTCCCTCAACCAAAGGGGAAGTCAGGAGATGAAGCCAATTAGGAAAGAGGGAGACCACAAGTGAATCCACTAAGAACAAACTTGGGGGGCACCCCTCAAATCCACCAGTGAAAATCAGTCTCAAAACAGGTGCATGAGCCAGGACCAGATGTCCACAGAGTCAGCCTCATCCCCTGGGGTTCCCAGGGCAGTCAGCCAGGCCTCCCCTCCTGACCCACAACCCCTCCCTTCTTCACTCCCTCCTTTCCCTGGCTCACACCCTGCTAGGCTGCCAGCTCTCCCTGGTCAAAATTCCAATCTCCTGATTCGATTTGGGATCTACTAATTAGATATAATTCATTATCTGCAAAAATGAGATCAGAAATCAAGAGCTGCTCTTCAGAATAAGGTGATCTCTCCCCTCATCCATCATGGCTTTAAGTAACCAATTTAAAGTCAGGCGGATGCATACAACAGCATTATTGCCTTGTCATAACTAGTTAGGGGAGAAGGCCCTGGAATGAGCTGCATTATAAATGGTTTTTATCACATTAGTTTGTAGTCATTTGTCAGCCACTTTGCTTAAGATAAATGCTCAACAAATAACCCAATTAGGAAGCCAACACCTTGGAAATCATTTGCATTAATTGTGAACCACACCAGAATTGGGGAAGAATGGGGAGGACCCAAATGAAATTGGGAACTCTTCACTTCATTTTCCTGAGGGAGCTAGAAACCTATTATTAGCTTGAGGAAACAGCACCCAGTGTTAGGGGGTACTTTGGCTGAGAGAAAAGAGGCCCCCAGAGCCCCAGTTCCTGGTAGTATTGTAATGGAGAGAACACCAGAGTAGAGTGGGAGAACATGGATTTGAATAACAATCTCCCTTCCACTGTTTACTAGCTGTGTGAACCTGACACTGAAAGCCAGTAAGCATTTATTAAGCACTTACGGTGTGTCAGGCACTGTGCTAAGTGCTTAGGCAGTCACTACACCTTTCTAGGTCTATTATTTCACTTGTACAAGGAGAGGTGAATCCAACAAGCATTGTTTTAAAAATTACTATGTGTCAGGCACTACACCAAGCAGTAGAGAATGCCACGATCCTTGCCCTCAAGGAGCATACCTTCATTTGGAGAAGTAAATACTAAAAATCTATATAAATGAAAGCAGCCAGGGGGGAGGCACTAATTCAGTAAATCAGAGGCAGCACTTGAGCTGAGCTTTGGAGGGATACGGAGGGAGAAGGTTCCACTTATTGATGACAGCCTGAGGTGGGATGTTGGATGTCATGGGAAAAGACAGTCAGTAGTCCAGTTTGGCTAGAAGGTAGAAGGTATGAAGTTATGTCTAGCCCCCGTGTGAACCCACAGACTGGACAGGAATCCACACTCACTGAGGGCTTTCTCCAGCTGATGATGACAAGGAGAGTAGGGAGCACCAGAAGGCAGATTGGGCTTGATTGTGCAGAAGGAACTTCACACTGTAAACTTCAGAAGGGTAAGGACAGGGAATTAAATGAAGAAAGAGTATAATAATTTGAAAAATCATCTTTATATAGGGTTTCTATATAAAGCATTTTCTCTTTTAGGATTACTCTGTGAGGTAGGGCAGTTCAAGAATTATTATCCTTATTGTATGGGGTGAGGAGACTAAGGCTGAGAGGTAAATAATAAAACTGGACTTCTTCTAGAATTTTAAATGTTGCAAAGTGCTTTTTCCCCAGCCATCATGCAGGTAGTGAAAGTATTAACACCCCTATTTCATGGATGAGGCCCAAAGAGAAGTGACCTGTCCAAGGTCATATAGTCAGTAAAAATCAGAGGCAAGGGGCAGCTAGGTGGTGCAGTGGATAAAGCACCAGCCCTGGATTCAGGAAGACTTGAGTTCAAATCTGGCCTCAGACTTGACTAAGTAAGTACTAGCTGTGTGATCTTGGGCAAGTCACTTGACCCTCATTGCCCCCCCCCCCAAAAAAAAAGGCAGAGGCAGGACTGACTCCATGTCCCATGTTCCTTCTATTCTATCATATTGGCCATAGATTGGGTTCAATTCCCCATTCTGGGCATTTACCTGTGGGAATTTAAGCAATTCCTTCTTTCTGAGCCTCAGTTTCTTCCTCAGTAAAATGGAACTGATAGCATTTGTATCTGTCTCACAGGTTTTCAATGTGAAGATCCAATTAGGTAATAGATGTAAAATACAATGGAAATGTGGTTTGTTTTGATTATTATCCAGCCCCTCCCATGCATACACACCCATTGGATTTTAGGATTTAGATCTGGAAGGAAGCATAGATACCTCCTAGTTCTAATCTTTTAAAGACAAAGAAACTAATCTCTGAGAAAGGAAGTGACTTAAACAAGGATTCAGAAGCGGTAAGAAGTAATTTAACAATCTCTTGTGGATCGTTGAAGGTAGAATTTGAACCCAGGTTCTCAAACCCCCAATCCATCCCCCTTTCCATGACACCGTATGATACTCAGGATCCATATTGTCCATGGCTAGGTACAGTAATGGTGGAGCCACACCCAGATTATGCCAAGAGCAGATCTAATGATGGGCTAGGGCCCCCCTTTCTTCCAAGGAAGGGGATGTCTGTGGCAGTGTATTTAGGGCAGGGCGTGAGATGAGGTGCTTTCCCTCTCTTTTACTTCCTCTGGGAAACTAAATTGCACAGTTGGACTTGGAGTCAGGAATGCCTGAGTTCAAATCCTGCCTCAGACACTTCCTTGCTGGGCAAGTCACTTCATCTCTTTCTGCCTTTGTTTCCTCATCTGTGAAAAGAGGATAATGGGAAGATAATGTTTGGAAAGCATTTTGTAAATCTTAAAGACTAGATAAATGCTAGCTTTTATAACTATTATCTTTTCCTCAAAGGGGCTTGTCAAGATCTCCAGAATAGGAATCAAGGCAGGCCTTATGGGAAGGGGCCCCATGTCTCTCAGTTAGGGCCTTGTCTGGGGAGAGATGGAAGAGAGAGATCCAGGAATGATATAGATGAAGGGGAGGCTCATGGTGGTAAGATATGACTCCCCTAGAAGAAAGATGAGGAAGAGCCATAGACATTCCCTGAGTGAAGCCACCAGCCCTGCAGTGTTTCCACAGTGTTTCTAAGTAGTGATTGGATCCAGCATTGGAGGTCCTGTGTTCAAATCTCAGCCAGGGTACTTCTAACCTATTTGACTTTGGATGAGTCACTCAAAATGAGGTTAAACTTTTCTAGCTCTAAATTCTAGGAAACTATGAACCCATGAGGGTCTCAGGCAGTTTGGGAGGCTGTCCAGATCTGTTCTCACACCTCTGAGTCTACCTAGAAAAAAATCCCTTTTTGGCATCACTATCCCCAAAGGGATAGGTCTCCCCCCTGCTTCCTGGAGATGGCCTAGGAAAGGAAGGGAGAAGTGAAAGGGGCTGCCTTACTCCCCAGACTTCTAGTGCTCTGCCTGGGGGAATTGGGGACCTGTCTTTCTTCTTGTTCTTTTCAGCAAAGATGAAATGGGAATTTCATGCCTTCTATCAGAGAGGGCAGGTCAGGGAGGCCCAGCTCCCCAGCTGGGCAGATTGGACTGACCACTGAAAAGCCTGCCTGGACAGGCCACACTGCCCTGTGGGCTTGGCCCCATTCCAGGGAGGTCACCTAATAGCCATGGTGTCTCTAGCTCCCACAGTTCCCAGGGCCGGGTGAAGAACATCTCCACCTTTTCCAATTCAAATCCATTTTCCCCTGAACTCAGCTAGTAAGTTAGCACCACATTCTCTGGGGTCTTGGCCAGAAATGTGCTGACTTTGCTAGTTAGGACACTCCTGGGATTGTGTAAACTCCCTGGGGCCTGCATACTAGTAATAATAGTAATAGTAACAATAATGATAATATCCATTTTCTAGTGTTTTAATTTCTTCAGAAGAGAAAAAAGCCCTTTTCTTACTAAAGAGGAAATATAAGTATTATTCCCATTTTGCAGATGATATAAAACTACAACTCAGAGATTGGTCCAAGATTATACAGATAGTGAGTATTAAAGCCCAGAGTCAGACCCGGGACTCCTGACTCTGAGAGCAATACACTTTCTATTACATCATAATGCCTTGTCCCTGTGTAGATATCATGGTGTGGTGTCAATGTGAACCCTCTGTGGCATGTGCATTACTAATAATGTAGTAACAGTTCCATTTATAATGCATTTTAAAGTTTTGAAATGAATTCTCCATAACAGCCCTGTAGTCTAATCATTATTGTCCCTTTTTCACACATGAGTAAATTGAGGCTCAGAGACCCAAGGTGATATAGTTAAGGGCTCTTTCTTAGGATCATAGATTAGGAACTAGCAGGGACCTTAGAGGTTATTTTATCCAACCTCTATTTTACAAATCAGAAAACTGAAAACTGAGGGTTGAATGACTTGTCCAAGGTCACACAGATAGCAAAAGGCAGGCCCAGGGATTTGAACTTACTTTGTTAGTCTAGACACTCAGAGAACATGCCACCTCCTGGTGATCACTATAATAACAATAATGAAAAGAAATCTTTCTCTAGTTCTTTAAAATTCCAGATCCTTAGACTCTGAATTCAACATTCCTCCCACCGTACCACACCACACATAGCATCTCTCATTTAACTCTCCTCAACAAACATTTATTAATGACCAAACTATATCCAAGTTATTACTAGGTGTGCCAGTCGCTGTGCTAGGTTATCAGGTTACAAAGACAAAAAAATCAAAGTCCCTGGCCTCAAGGAGAATGTTTTGTTAAGGACTGGCAAAGGAGAGATCAAAGTGCTCTCCGACTCTCTGAATATTTGAGAATAGAAAAAGTACCAAGACCTGGGGGGATCAGAGTATGTTCTTCAGCATCCTAGGCAAGGCAGTGGATAGCTTGCGGGAACCGGAATCTGGAAAGATGTTGCTGTTGTTCTGTTGTGTCTGACTCTTCCTGACTCCATGGATCATATGCTAAGCCCTTCTGTCCTCCATACTGTCCTTGGGATTTTCTTGTCAAAGATGCTGGAGTGGTTTGCCATTGCCTTCTCCAGTGGATCATCTGTTGTCAGAATTGTCCACCATGACCTGTCCATCTTGGGTAACTCTGTGTAGAATAGCTCATAGTTTCATTGAATTACATAAGCCACTCTGCCCAGACAAGGCAGTGATCCAGGAGGGGTGGAGTCTAGAAGAGCAGAGTTCAAATACAGCCTCAGACACACCATAGCTATGTGACGTCCCACCCATCCCAGGGCAAGTTGCTGTCTGCCTCAGTTTCCTCATCTGTAAAATGGGAATAATTACATCACTTACCTCCCTGGGGGTTGTTGTGAAGATCAAATAGCATTTTGCAAACCTTAAAAGTGCCATTTTTATGCTAGCTATTCTTAAAGGAGGCGGTACCTGAGCAGAGCCATGAAGAAAGAAGAGGAGGATTCTGGAAGATAGCGATGAATAAGGAGGGAATGCATTCCAGGCATATAAGGGAAGGCTTGTGGGGATGCACGATGGTGGGAAATGGCCTGTTGAGTACCATGCCAGTCACCAGCAGGACAGGGTGCTCTCCCTGCAGCTGTTATGGACCTCCCTGTGACAGTTTGGCCCCTCTGAGGGGCTTCGAGCCATCATGTCCCCTGACCTTTCCTCCCCTGGGTGGATGGATGCTTTCACTTTGAGGATGTGTGTTCCAGATCTGCAGTAGGATTTTTGTTGGCACAAGGAATTCTGTGTGAGGAAACTCCTTTCACCAAGTGCAGATCTCTGACTCTTCCATATCTGATGAAGTTATAAAGAACACAGTATCCTGAACTTAGCACAGTGGCCCTGAACTTAGTAAATACTTAATAAATGCTTGTCAATTGGCTGACTTAGCAACTTGCAGGTGATCCCAGGAGGGGTGAGCAAGTCACTCCATCAATATGTGTCCAGATGACCTCCTTGAACTCAGATCTTTCTGACTCTGAGGCCAGCTCTCTTATCGGTTAGACCACACTGGCTCTTTTTGGAGAAGGGGGTTGGAGGCAATGAGAGGAAGGGTTTGCCAATGTATCATGTTGTGGCTCAGTGTTTGGTGGCCCGCTCCCCAGGATCAGATGGGGCAGCTTCAGGGGAACAGGGAGGAGAGGGACCTGGGGGTTATGGGTAATGACAGCTCAAGGTCCTGGTTTCTTCATTGGTCGGTAAAACTCTGTTTAATTGCAATGACCCTCTGAGGAGTTATCCAGAGAGGAGAAAGAGGAGGAAGAGGAGGAGGAAGAAGAAAAGGGGGAGGTAAGAGGTAGTGGAGGAGGAGCAGAATTCCCCTCCTCCTGCTGAAAGCCGAAGCCCTAGCCCCAGAGGCACTTCTGCAAACCAGCTCCCTCCTCCCCTCCCCTTGTTCCACCAGGCTCTGTTGGCTGGCCTGGGGCAGGGCGCCTGTGGCCTAGCATTCAGCAGACACCTGGGGACCAGGCTGGTGGGAGGGAGGCAGGAGGGCGGCCCCTGTGGCTCAGCCCAATAGAAGGTGACAGGCCAAGCGGGGCTTTGGGAGGTGTGACAGGCAGCGGCTGGTCCTCTGACACCTGGCCAGCTCTCCTGGGAGACAAGGGGAGAGGAGGGAGGGAGGAGTGGGCGCATTCCCCGACCTTTACCCTCCAGCTCCAGGCAGGGCCCGGGGCAGGCAGTCGTCCCTGCTGCCTCTGGTCCGTGCCCCCAAAGCACACTCGCAGCATCATCATTCATCCCGCCACCCTCCAAACAGCTGGTCTTCCAGGGAAATTACCTAATGAATCAACAATACGCCCATTGTAGAGCCAGAACGGCTGATAAATTAATGCTTTCAGAAGCTTGACCCCCGTCTGAGAGCTAGGGGGACACCCTCCGGGCTGGAAACACCCTGCCCCTCCTCCCTTGGCCCATCCCTGGCCTTCCTCCTCCTCCCCTACCACCTCTCTCAGGCCTTCCCTGAAAGGTCAGGGCATGGGCATGGGAGCACCACTCCCCCTCTGCCCAAAACTGGGGGTGGGAGGAACCCCAGGCTAGTTCTCATTCCCCACAGTCAACAAGAGCTCTTGGGCACCATGAAGAGGAGTTATTCGAGTCTGGCATGGAAGCTGGCTACTCCAGAGCCAGGGCCTGAAGCAAACAGCTATGTAGCCCTCTGGTAATTAAGTATACTGGAGAGTGCCTGGGCAAAGAAGTGAGGGACTCCACGATTTACCCACAGATTTAGAGTGAGGGCTCAGAAAGTCAGTCGGTAGATAAACATTTATGAAGCATCTACTGCGTTCTAGGTCCTGTGTTAAGCACTGGGGCTATAAAGAAAGGCAAAAGAAATCCCTGCTCTCAAGGAGTTCAGAGTCTAATGGGGGAGAGAAGACATGCTAACAACTATGTCGTTGTTCAGTCCCGTCCTACTCTTTGTGACCCCTATGAGGTTTTCTTGGCAAAGATATTGGAGTCTTTTGCCATTTCCTTCTCCAGTGGATCAAGTTGAACAGAGGTTAAGTGACTTGTCCAGAGTCATACAGATAGAGAGTTTCTGAGGCTGAATTTGAACTCTCATCTCTTCCTGACTCCAGTCCATTGAACCAAAAAGTAGGTATAAATAAATTATATACAGGATAAATTGTGTGTGTGTGGGAGTCAACAGAGGGATGGCACCAGCATTGAAGGGGCTCAGGAAAGGCTTCCTGTAGAAGGTGGGATTTTCGGGGGATCTGAAGGAAGCTAGGGAAACAAGGAGAGAGGGATGAGGAGGGACAGTTCCCCAGGCCTGGGGGACAGCCAGTGCAAATGCCTGGAGTCTGGAGATGGAGTGTGTTGTGTAAGAAACAGCAAGGAGGCCAGTGTCACTGGATGATGCAGTTTGTGAGGTGAAGAGAGCAAGCTTGAGGAAGAAGCCTGTTGGGGCCTTCCAGCTCAGGCCCACTGCTCCTCTCCTGTTTCTCCCTCCCTCACCTGAGCATTGGGAAAGAGCCCTGACTTTGTAATCAGAAGACTCAGATTCCAGGGCTGGCCTTTGGACTTCACTCTGGGACTGTGGGCAGAGTTGTTTCCCTCTCTGATCTTCAGTTCTCCCCTCTCTAGAATAATGGGGGGGGTGTTGGGGTGCAGGTGGAACCTATGATCTCAAAGGGCCTTACCAACTAGAAATATGGTAATTTTCTCCCCTTCCCTTCTTTCCCCTCCCATTCCTTCTGTCTTCTCCTTTTCTCTTCCTCTTTCTGCCCCCTTCTCTTTAGATCTTACCTCCCCCCTCCCCTTTTCCCTCTCTCTGTTTTTCCCCCTCCCTATCCCTTCTTGTCATAGCCTGGCTCCTCAGGGAATTCAGTAGAACCAGTTCCTGGGTTTAATACTGTGACTCTTTTCATAGGCATCCAACTGGGAGGACAGCAGGCCCTACTGTTGCCAGATACCTAGAGGGTGCATTGCCTCCTGGCAGAATAGGGCTGGGCATCAGGCTGGACTGGGACAAGCTGGGCTGGGGGGCCTGGCTTGGATGGAAGCTCCTGTGGCTGCAAGGCAGTGCCTTGGGGATGGGGGTTGGAGTGGGGGGTGGGGAGGCAGCGTGTTTAAGCAGGTCTCCCAGAGTCAGGAGACAGAGCCCCCATTGTTGGTACAACCCTTGCCGGGGTGCAGGCACTCCATTATATAAGTGTCTAGACAGGGTGCCCTCTCTCTGCGCCAAAGCCAAGGGAGCTTCAGCCTTTGCCCAGCCCCTCCCAGGACAACTCCACCCCCACCCCACACACACACACTCCAAAAACCCAGCTGGCCTGGGGACACCCAGGGGTTTCCCCCAAGCCAGACAAAACTGTTGACCTTCTTGGTCAAATCCAAGAGAGAGAAAAGGGTTAGGACCTTTCCCCAAATGGGGCAGTCCTCTGTCTGTGGGCAAAGCTGTGAGGACATGACATGGACTGCTCCGGACAGTTGGACAGGACCTTAGAACAAAATGTTAAAACGGAGGGTGTTAGACCTGGGAGTGCCTCTGAATAGACTGCTAGAACCCAAAGGGACTTTAAAACCTAGAACAATAGGACAGGGAACAGGGAATGCTAGTGGGGAGAGAGACATGAAAACACAGACTAGTAAAAATAGAAAGTAGCCCGGGCTTAGGGAGAAGTGAGAGGGAAAGAAGCCGAGACTGAATGTTGGGAGGAGCTTCACCGGAGAAGCTGCTTGCTAAGAACTGCAGGCAGAGCCAGCTTGAGGTTTAGGACAGATAGCCAAGGTCAGATAAGAGAGGCAGTCCCTACAGGTTGCTTGAAAAGCAAATAAAGGGGGAAAAAACCCAGAAACCCACGAAGAGTTTGGATTCAGAGCTGCCTGGCAGGACGTGACTCATGCCCAGGCTGGCCTGAGGCTCTCCCAGGTAGATTTCCTTCCGGGAGGGCGGGGTGGGGAGGTCCCCCCTTTCCAAGTGTTCCCCAAATGGGCCACCCCAGGTTCCAGGTGGTCATGGGTGCACTCTCCCAGCAGCCATCTTTAACTCCTGGCATTGGCAATGATCCACAGCCCCACTGAACCTCAGTTTCTCTGTCTCAAAATGGGAATTCCACGCCATGGCGACGTGTTTGGGGGGAAAGGGGAGAGGCCGTGTCTGAGTTCAGCTTTCACTCCAGCCAGAGTATCAGTCAGTCAATGAATTGGTGGGTGGGGCCAGCCAGCCAGCCAGCTGCAGCCAGGGGAGTCTGAATGGGGAAACCCCCTCCCTTTCCAGGCTTCCCAAACACATCCACATCTGGGCTATTTATAGTTCCTTCCTGTCTTCTCAATCCATATTGACTTAGGGCAGGAATGGGCGCTATCTCCTCTTATCTCCGAATATTTATAGAGCTGACTGATAGCACGCCCAGTAGGTCTTAGGTCAATTCTCCAGGTGCCAGCAACTAATTGGAGCTCTGAGCAGAACTTGCAGATACAGACAGACAGCAGTGGGAAGGGCAGGGCAGGACCTCAGGCCCCCTCAATGGGAAGCCAGGCAGGGCTGGGCAGGCATCCCAGGTATGGTGTATTGGAAAGAAGACTGGAGATCCAAGTCCTCAATCTTCTAAGAACTAGCTCGTAGCTGTGTGACCATGGGAACGTTGCTTAACTGTTCTGAACCTCATCTGTAAAATGGAGAATATGCAACTTACCACTTACAGGGTTTTACTACTTATAGTTGTTTTTCAGTTGTGTCCAACTCTCCATGACCTTTTTAGGGGGTTCTTAGCAAAGATATTCGAGTGGTTTGTCATTTTCTCTTCCAGCTGATTTTACAGATGAGGAAACTGAGGCAAATGGTCCCAAGAGGCTTGCCTAGGGTCATACAGCTAGTAAATGTAATTTTTGAACTCAGGTCTTCCTGACTCCAGACCTGGCGCTCTATCCACTGTGCCACCTAGCTGCCCCTCCCCCCCCCCAGTGGTCACAGGGACATTGTAAAGAACAGTTAACAGAATGTTCCATTCAATTTAAAAAAACAGAGCTCCTATTCCAGACACTGTTCTAGGCTCTAGAGATGAAAAGACAAATATACAAAAGCAAGATAGTCTCTGTCTTTGCAGAACTTACATTCTAGGGAAGGGAAGGAAATAAGCATGTATGTAGCACCGATTGTATGCCAGGTAGTGTGCTAAGTGCTTTACAACTATTACCTTATTTGATCTTCACAACAGCTCTTTAAGGTAGGTGCTGTCATTATCCATCCCCATATTACAAAGGAAGAAACTAAGATCAAATCATTTGCCCAGAGTCACAAAATTAATAAATGTCTGAGGTTGAATCTGAACTCAAGTCTTCTAGACTCCAGGCCCAGTGCTCTACCCACTAAATGGTCTACATTACATACACTGAGGGATGGGTGTTTATGAAAAGGTCCTGAGATGGAAGGCGGAGTTCCTGGAATTGCAAATAGTCCAGTTTGAATTAATGAGTTAATATTACTGCTAGTGCTGTTTGCTCTTCCAAAGTGAATTCCAGGTGACTTCCTCTAGGTATTTCACCAAGAGCTGCTGCCCTTCCTTCTGGTGCCTCCAAAGATGCCCAGGTCTCCTTCCCCTGCCAAATATGCTCACTCAGAGCTCCATCCTGTGACTGGGTGCCCTAGGACGGGATGAAGCACATCAGACCCTGAAACATTGGCAAGGCGAAGTTTACAAATAAAGCACTCTAAATCCTAGGGCCCTATCTAATACAAGGGTCACATATGGGAGCTTAGATGGATAATTTAATGCTCTCAACGCATACAAAGGAAGAAACTGAAACCTTAAGGAAGTGACTTGCTCAAGGTCACACAGCTACAAGTCACAAAGTTAGGGACTCAGGTTTCCATTCTTTCTACTATCTCACACCTCACTACTTGTTGGAGGTGATCTTTCCCAGTCCTAGGGCCTCAGCTCTCACCTCCCTGTAGAACACAGGCTCCTCACTTAAGCAGGTTAGGCCTCTAGGGACCCATTGGCCATCAATTCATCAATTGACAAGCATTTATTAAGCCCCTACTAAGTTCCAGGCACCATATTAAACACTGATTATATAGCTACAAAGAAGGAAACAATCTCTGCTCTCAAGGAACTTACATTCATGGGGGAGACAAAAAGGGCACATCTAAATATATACGGAATAAATATAATCAGGGACTGGATCTAGATTCCCTGGTCCTTAAGACAGATGGCATCAGAGATTTGAACCCTGGATCAAAAAAGACCTGAGTTTGAATCCTGCCTCAGACACTTACTGCCTGTGTGACCGTGGTCAAGTCGCTTAATTTCTCTCAGCCTTAGTTTCTTCATCTGTAAAATGGGGATAACAACAGTCCCCACCCCCCCCCCCCACCCGTTTGCCGTGATCGCCAAATGAAACAACATGGAAAAGGCTTTTTCAGTCTTAAAGCACCTACAAATGGTAGCTATTACTGTCTTGCTTTATCGATCTGAGATATTGTGGGGTGGGGGCATCAGCCTTTATGTCAAGCCTCTGTCCCCCATCCTCAGCTTTGGCTAGGCCCACCTCTCCTTCCCCAAGCAAGCCGCTGTCCACCGCTGAAGGTCCTGTGGGGTTTCCATGGCGATGACTACGAATTCCTCCTGCTCTTCAAAGAGAAAGGCATATTTGTTTTGCCAGCATAACTTTGTAGCACAAAGTAACATGTCCTTAGGGGCCTTTGAAGCCCCCTTCTTCCCCTCCCCCCTCCTCAGGCGACATAGCTGCATGTTAATCTCAGCCACACTCAGACAGCCCCCAACCGGGCTGGGCTGTCACCGGCCCCTGATGCAGGAACCTGAACAGGCCTCCCCCAGACAAGGAATCCCATGGAGGGTGGGCTCCCAGGATACAGACACCAGCCAAACCTGCCCAGTCCTAGCCCCTCCTGCCTTACACACGGAGAAGACATTTATTAGCTGTGGACAAATCACTTTTATACCTCTTTGAGACTCAGTTTCCTCATGTGTAAATGGAGAAATAACATGGCTTGTACTCTGTTCCTCCCAGGATCATTGTAAGGAAAGCATGTCATAAATGTGTCATTAGTATTGTTATTAACGGATCCTGCTTCTGAACTCTGCCCTGGATGGTGTGTGTGTGTGTGTGTGTGTGTGTGTGTGTGTGTGTGTGTGTGTGTGTGTGTATGTGTAACTAGATTGTAATTTAGGAGCCAAGAGAAATCAGTCTGCAGGTCTGTAAAAATGAGGCTGCCCCAGCCAGCAAGCTTGATAAAAACCTTACTCTCTTCTCCTTGTTCCTGGAGGAGGGAACTGGCATTTGTGACCTCTGCTAAGAACAGTACCCTATTGCTATGAAATCTCTCCTCCCCCCCAGTCCCCTCCTCCCAACCTTTATAATGGCTCTATACATTGGGGGTGGGAGGGAAGTAGGACTTGAGGGGTAGGGTTGGGTCTAGATTCAGTAAGTATGAGGTATAACTGCTCCAGAGCATCCCTACCCCCCTCCAAGTCTGAGACTGGGGAACAAGTTTCCTTCCCCCCAGCTTCCTTCCCCACCCCCACCCCGATCCTCCAGAGCTGAGTTCCCAAGAACCATAGGAATCACCTCCTGTCTACCTGCTTTTCTTCCCTTTCTTCCTTAACTTTTGCATCTCCACCTTTCTTTTCCTTTCATAGGATGCTAGATTAGAAATGTAGGGGGTCTTATCAGTCACCAATGAATCACTTGATCAATCTTCAAATTAAGTGCTTACTATGTGCCAGGCACAATTACAGATGATAAAAATACAAAAATGAAACAGCCCCTCCCATCAAGGGGCTTATCGAGTGAGACAGGTTGTATTTGTATAAAAGCACAAAATAAAGTAAATGTAGGGTAACAGTGAGGAGGTGGGAGACTGCAACCCCTCTGTTTTGCGGTAGGGAGACTGACATTGTGATTGCATTTTTGTGGGGAACTCCTAGTATGGAAAATCCCTGTGAGAATCCTTCTTAGCAAGAATGAAGTGGAAATAGGCTGAGATATAGAGTCTTACCCAGGTCATTTCCAAGCTGTCTTTGGGTCAGTCATGTCATCTAGTCCAGAGCTTCTTAAACTTTTTCTACTCAAGACCCCTTTTCCCTCAAGGAATTTTTACCCGCCCTCCGGTATATAGGTATATAAAATAGATATACAAATCAAACATTTACTGCCAGATTTTTCACATCCCCTACCACATTAAGTTACTCGACCCTATGTGGGGTCTTGACCCCCATTTTAAGAAATTTTGATCTAATAGAACGGAAACTTTTTGAGGACAGGGACTTTCCATCTTGTCTTTGTATCCCCAGTGCCTTGTGCAGAAAAAGCAATAGGTGCTTACTAAATGCTGGTTGGATTGAATATCCTCTCAGCTTCAGTTTCCTCTGTAAACCAGAAACTTGCCCTCCCTCCTTAGCAGGGCTTCTTTGAGGTTCACAGTTTATAGTGCATACAAATGTGAGCTTTTCCTTTTCTTTCTCTCCCATGTCTTCTTCGTTCCATTTTTTCTTCCCTTTCATTCCTGCCCCCCTCCACATCGTCTGTAAAAGAGAAGCTTGAGCTAGATCACTTCTAAGTTCCTGGTGGTTCTAGCATTCTTTTCCAGGTTTGACCATTCTATGTTCTAAGCTCCCAGCCAGGTCTGATATTGTGTTCCAACAGGCTGTTCTCAGGTCCTTCCAAGTTCTGAAGTTCTCTCTTTAAGGTTCCAAGGTTCCTCCAAGCTCTAAACCTGCGATCCCATGAGGCCCTCCCCTTTCCGATCCCTGCCCTCTCTCCTTTTTCCTCTTCCTTCTTCCCACATGCTCTCAGCCCCTTTCCTCCTTTGCCCTTCTTTCTTCCCCTCCTCTGCCCCCCTAGGGAGCACCTCTGGGGTGGGGGTGCAGAGGGGACCCCTGGGACGGAGCCTTGACCAGCTTTAGTGGGAGGGGAGAAATCAATGCCCTGGTTTGTTTTGACTTTACCTCGGTGACGGTGCTGGGAACCGCTTGGCGGGCCAGGGCCTGTGACATTACACAGCAGCTAACTGCCATTTATGACTCAGGCGGCTAAATTGAGTCTTGGTTTTCCTTAAAATGACTATTTATTGCTTTAATGCAGTATTTAGTATTTACTGAGTGTGGGAGAAAATGGGAACTCTCTTAGCTCGTGGCGCAGGCTGCTCCACGGTGACTCTCGCAGCCTCCCCCGTCTGGCCGGGTTTCCTGCCAGGCCGGCGGTGGGTTTGAAGGGTTCCAAAGGTCCAGAGGCACCCCAAGCGGGGCCCCCAAAGAGCCTCCTCCCTCCCCTCCCCCAGGCTTCTCTGACAGAGAGCCGGGGGGAGGGTGCCTGAACACCAGAGCCCAGGTCTGGGGACTCCCTCCCTCTCCATTCTCCTTTAAGATGCTTATTTAATTTCCAGAGAAACAAAGAAGCCATACAATATTGCAGGGGAGAGACCCACGTGTCTCCGATATAAAACATCAGCCTCCCCTGATTTCTGTGTGGTCTGATTTTCAGGAGAGAGAATGTGTCTCCTGACAGTCTGAAAGGCAGGGGGAGGCGGGGGAGGGAGAAGGGCAGTTGAGAGGGGAAGCTGGTCTTCTCCACTTCCCCCCACCCCACCTCCCTCTCCAGCCCATGGAGAATTGCTGTGATTTGGAACAGAAAGGACCCCAGCTGGGCAACACCCTTTGCAGCCCTCTGGGTACACAACAGCACCTGCAGGGGCTGGCTCAGGGGTCCCCCCCCCAGTTCCTCAGCTGTGCTACTCCACACAGAGTCCCTCCCGGGACACCAAGGGCAAAGAGGCCAAGAGGGACCTGGAAACTCTACCCCTTGTCCCCGATTTCTCTTTCCTCTCTCCTTCCCAATAGAAATTGATTTTCCCCTTGTCGACAACCTTCTTCCAACACCCTCCCCCCACCCCAAACTAAGTAACTACTATGACCGGTGTTTGCTCTTCCAGAACCATTCATTGTATTTCTTCCTTCCTTCCATTCATTCATTCATTCATTCATTCATTCATTCATTCATTCATTCATTCATTCATCCATCCATCCATCCATCCATCCATCCATCCATCCATCCATCCATCTAAAAACTTGGGCAAATCACTACCCCTTTCCAACCTCAGTTTCCCATTTGTAAAATGAGAGGGTTGAGCTAGCTGGTCTTTAAGATTCCTTACAATGCTAACATTTTAAGTTCTAAGGTTGTTTCAGGCTATATATATATATATATATATATATATATATACTCATATGATATTTGATGAGTGCCTATGTGGAAGCCCCACTAGGGGACAGGTTCATCAATGTAGAGCTGTCAGTTATCTTTTTTTTTTTTATTTTTGTTGTGGGGCAATGGGGGTTAAGTGACTTGCCCAAGGTCACACAGCTAGTAAGTGTCAATTGTCTGAGGCCAGATTTGAACTCAGATACTCCTGAATCCGGGGCTGTGCTTTATCCACTGCACCACCTAGCCGCCCCCTGTCAGTTATCTTTGAGACCCTTACTTTCCACAAGAGAAGGCTGAAGCCCAAAGTTAAATGACTACCGCAGGACTGAGAAGAAGTGGAATTCAAACCAGTCATTTCATTCCAAATTCCAGCACCATCTTTCTATTATACCAACAAGAAGGGGCCTCTACCTTCAAGGGGCTTGCTATTAAGTAGAGAAGTTAAGAAAGTATGCAAAGAACTGTAATGCAAGGCAGTGTGTGATAAATGCCACAGCAGGTAGACAGGGAGTAATGACTTTGGGATCCTGGGGTGGGGGTTCGAAGCTGAAAGTCTTCCTGAAGGAGATGGCACCAGATCTGGACTCTGAAAAAATACATAGAATTGCAATGAGCAAATACAGGAGGAGGGAGTATTGCAAACAGAGCAGACAGTGTAGACAAAAGGCAAGGAGGCAGGGGAATGATAATAATAATAGTGATAATAATTTGCATTTCTATAGTACTTTGAAGTCTTTCCTCACCACTACTTTCTGAGGTAGGTGGTGCAAATGTTATTTATTATCTTGCTTTTAAAAATGAGTAAAGTAAGGATCAGAGAGGTTAAATGATTGGTCTAAGGTCACACAGCTAGTGCCTAGTGAGGCTTTGAACCCAAGTCTCCTGACTGAATATAGCACTAGTTTGGAGAATGAGATCAGCCTAGTTTGGATGGAGCATATAAGTAGGGGAACAGCAGGGAATAAAGCTGGAAGTATAGATTGGGGCCAGAAGGCTTATAGGGGTCAGATGAAGGATTCTGGTCTTTATTCAGCAGCCAGGGAGTTATGGAAGGTTCTCATGCAGGGGACTGATGAAAATAATCCCTTGGAAGATTAATCTGGCAGAAGTGTGGAGCTCAGGATGAGTGCCAAAGTCGAGATTGGTTAAGAGATCGTTAGGCACTGGTACAGAAATTATAAGGCAGGGTGGTGAGAATATGAATAGAGAGCTAGAGATGATGATGAAAAAGACATTAGAGAGGGAGAAGCAAGAGGATGTAGCAACTAATCACCTCCAATTTGCCCTTGCATATATCTTGTTTGTACATGGGTATATGGTATTCATTTGCATGGTATCTCTCCCTTTAGACTCTAAGCAGCTTGAGGGCAAGACTATTTTTGTTTTTATATTTCCAGCAAGTAGCAGTGCCACTAGGTGGTATTATAGATAGAACTCTAGCCTGGAGTCCAGAAGATTTGAATTCAAATTCAACCTCAGACACCTTACAAGCCATGGGACCCTAGGCAAGTCACTTCACCCCTTTTGCCTCTGTTTCCTCATCTGTAAAATGAGCTAGAGGAGGAAATGGCAAACCACTCCAGTATCTTTGCCTAAAAAACTCCAAATGGGGGGCAGCTAGATGGCGCAGTGGATAGAGCACCGGCCCTGGAGTCAGGAGTACCTGAGTTCAAATCTGGCCTCAGACACTTAACACTTACTAGCTGTGTGACCCTAGGCAAGTCACTTAACCCCAATTGCCTCACTAAAAAACAACAACAACAACAAAACTCCAAATGGGATCATGAAGAGTCTGACACAACTGAAATGACTGAACAACAGGAAGTGGTTCATAAATGCTTCTTGAATGCCTTGTTGACTGTTGTTTAGGTGGAGGATAGTGAGGTAAAAGTTAAATAAAACACCAAAGTTCCGAGTCTGAGTGATGAGAAGAATGTTGCTGCTATCGAAAGGGACAAGGAAGTCAGGATTTGGTCCCAGGCACGCTGAGTTCAAGGAGCTGCCAAGACTTCCAATCAATGACTCACATTTCTGCAGCATTTAGGTTTATAAAGCTGTGCAAATTTTATTATACCTATTTATTAGATGAGCTTAGGAGAAATAAAGCAACTTGCCCATAGTCACAGAGAAAGGGGCAGAGTTGGGGTACAGTTGGGATCCCTTGGTGTAGTTCGGAGCATTGGTTTTGAATCAGAGGATTTCTTCGACCTTGGGCAAGTCATATCAAACTCTCTTTGCCTCAACTTCCTAATCTGTTAAAATGAGGGATCTGGATTAGATAGATGACCTCTGAGGGTTCCTTCTAGCTCTAAAACCATGACCCCATGACCTTAGGAATTTCCACCTTTTATAGGTTCACTGTCTAATGCTTTATCTACTATACCAACCTGCTTAGGGAAGCAGGGTGGGTAGGGAAGGTGGAGGGAGGAAGGCCTAGCTCTTGCTGGTGATTCAATCTCCCTACCCAATACGATTTATGGGAAAGGAAGTATATGTTAAACCTTCACGGTAGAATCCCAAGAAAGGAGACAGCCCTGAAAATGACAGCAACAGCAGCCTCAGACAGCCCTTGGGGGGAGATGACATTTGGAAGGAGATATAGTATATCTCTAGTAAGCAAAGAAAGTCTCATTCTACTTTCACTTCAGAGAGGGAGAGGGGGATTTGGGAGCAGGGGGACATAGCCTAGAAGAAGGAAGATAGCTCAGTGAGTGAGCTACCAGGACCTCAAGACACTTTAGTCAAGAAAGCTACAGGTTTTAAATGCCCAGCTGGCATTTGGCCTTCTACCTCTGACTGAACATCTTACACTTTGGAATCTTGGGCTTCAGCTTTCTTATCTGAAAAATGAAGGGGCCAAACTAGATGATCTCAAAGTTCTCCTTTAGATCTCAATCTCCAAGTCTTTGGTTCAGGCACTTGGATTTTCACTGGGAGACTATTTTAAATTACTTTTATAAGAACTTTTGACTGCTAAAAAAATCGTAGTATGACAGAATAAAGAAGCATCCTTAGTACTTCAGGTGTCAAGTTGGGACATTATTATGTTGAGGAGGAATGAGTAGCTCTATCAGGTCCTCCCGATGTCTCCACCAGCCTCTTTCCTAAAATACTGATGACCTTATGTCATAGACAAGGAAGCTGAAACCCTACTTTATTTTTTTTTTCTTTCCTGGTAAAAACATCAGTAGAAAGGACCCAGGCAGCTAGGTGGTGCAGTGGATAAAGCACCGGCCCTGGACTCAGGAGTACCTGAGTTCAAATCTGACCTCAGACCCTTGACACTAGCTGTGTGACCCTGGGCAAGTCACTTAACCCTCGTTGCCTTGCCCCCCAAAAAATGTAATTGAGAAAGGACCCCTTTCCCTTCCCCCAATTCTTTTTCCTCCTAGCAATGTCATCTTGCCAGGATTACATGCAGAGCTAGTAAGCATCCAAGACAGGATTTGAACCCAGGTTTTCCTAAGTCTATATGTCACACTCTATCCACTATACTAGAGAGCCTGACTGAAGCAAGTGTTGGAGCCAGAACTTAGAGTACAACCCTTTTAAAGCTGGACAGGACCTTAGAGCATTCAGATCTCTCATGTTACAGAGGCCTAGATAAAAGAAAGGACTTGCCTGAGGTTTTTGGTGGTGGTGGTGTTTTTGGCTAAAAGATTTTCTCTTCTGAGTACATGATCTGTGTTTTTAGGTGAATCCAGTGTCTTGCCCCCACCATATAGCATGTCTCTTCATTTCCCCCAGGGGACCAGAGATGTTCATTCTTTAGAGAGTGCCGCATTCCATGATTCACAGCCATTTTAGCATCAGTGGAAAAATTTGACTGTTTAAAAGATGGATTTTTGTTTGTTTCAGGGAGAAGCATAGGGCTATGTGAAGCATCGCATCATTTCCCAAACACAATTCATCACACTTGCTTCCTCCTATCCTGCTCTGAGTCCGATTCATTGCTGAGCTACAATAACCATCCAAAACATATGGAGACACATGGGTTGGACATGAAAGTCCATGTGATCAAAAATTAATTTTACATAAGAAACAGCATGAGACATATCAATAAAAAGATGTGGGGGGGCAGCTAGGTGGCACAGTGGATGAAGCACCGGCTCTGGATTCAGGAGGACCTGAGTTCAAATCCGGCCTCAGACACTTGACACTTACTAGCTATGTGACACCGGGCAAGTCACTTAACTCTCATTGCCCCCCAAAAAAAATGTAGGACTGGGGGCAGCTAGGTGGCACAGTGGATAAAGCACTGGCCCTGGATTCAGGAGGACCAGAGTTCAAATCCAACCTCAGACACTTGACACTTATCAGCTGTGAGACCCTGGGCAAGTCATTTAACCCTCATTGCCCTGAAAAAGAGAGAGGGAGAGAGAGAGAGAGACAGAGACCTAGGGGAAGGGCCCCAGTATATTGAGTGAACCCCCTGTGGGTTAGAGGATTATGGGAAAATTTGAACAAGAGTCACCAAGGATGAGAAGGTGTGAGTAGGCTTATGATAAGGCCTTGAAGGAGAGCCTGGTCCCATGAAGGGAATCACAGCTTCATTGCAGTGTTAACAGAGCATTTACTAAAACATTGGTCTCACATCTAGGTATAACATAAATATTCTTAATTACATGTTACCCAGAAAGAAACTGAGGTACAGAGAGAAGTGGCTTGTGGAAGGCCACAGAACTATTAAGTCGGAGAGCTAAGATTTGAGGGGTTTTTTTGTTTTTGGGGGGTTTGGGGGTTTTTTTGGTGAGGCAGTTGGGGTTAAGAGACTTGCCCAGGGTCACACAGCTAGTAAGTGTTAAGTGTCTGAGGTCGAATTTGAACTTAGGTCCTCCTGAATCCAGGGCCAGTGCTCTATCCACTGCGCCACCTAGCTGCCCCTAAGATTTGAGTTTTGATGAATCAAAAGATCAGTGTGCTTCCCACTACACTATGCTTTCTTTCTGAATCTAAGGATAGACTGTGGGTATTCACTTGGGGAAGGACAGCTTGGTGGCACAGTGGATAGAGTACTGGACCTAGAGACAGGAGGATCTGAGTTCAAATACAGCCTCAGACATATACTAGCTGTATGGCCCTGGGCAAGTCACTTGACCATGTTTGCCTCAGTCTCCTCATCTGTAAAATGAGCTGGAGGAGGAAGTGGCAAACCATTCTAGCATCTTTGCCAAGAAAACCATAAAATGGGTAATGAAGATGTTGGACAAGACTAAAAATGACTAAACAACAACAGAATTCACTCAGAGAGGGCTAAAAGTATCCACCCTTCCTCAAAAAGAAAAAAAAAATCTGTCCATCAGACTCATCAGTCTAGAAGCTGGGGGAACCTCAGATGTCATCTAGTCCAAAATATTATTTTATAGATAATAATTAACATTTATATAGTGCTTTAAGGTGTGCAAAGAACTTGAAATATATTATCACATAGTATCATAAAAGCAACTCCAAAAGGCAAGTGCTACTATTATCCCTATTTTAACAGAGGAGGAAACTGAGGAAACAGCTAGTTAAGTGACTTGTCCAGGGTCACACAACTATTAAGTATCTGGGGCAAGATTTGAACTCAGATCTTACAGACTCCAGGCCCCTTCCTTTATCAACCACACCATTGAGGCTCAAGGTGAGTAAGTGACTTGTTCATGGTTACAAAGGTAATAAGTGTCAGAAGTAGGTTTTGAATCCAGGTTCTCTGACTCATGAACCAGTCTAGAAATAAGGATTTAGGACTTGACTATAAATTTCTCATGATTTTTGAAAAGCCTTAAGTATATTTCATTCTTAATGCCTACATATTTTGCCAAAAAGTCAGCTAGGATAATAGAAAACACTTTCTTTACAATAGCTGTATGAGGCAAATGATGCATTCATAATTAATTACCCCCATTCTACGGGTAGGAAAACTGAGGCTCAGAGCATTTAAATGTCTTGCTTAGGACCACATAGCTAGGGTTGTTCAGTTGTGTCCACTCTCCGTGACCCCATTTGGGATTTTCTTGGCAAAGATACTGGAGTGGTTTGCCATTTCCTTCTCATTTTACAGATGAGGAAACTGAGGCAAAAAGTTAAGTGACTTGCCCAGGGTCACACTGCTAGTGAGTATCTGAGGAAGGATTTGAATTCAGGAAGATGAGTCTTCCTGACTCCAGGTCCAGCACTCTATCCACTGCACGATCCAGTTGCTACATAGCCAGTAGCAATATATGTGTGGGTGTATATGTATGAATGTATATGCACATGTATATATGGGTATGTAAGGTTTTCAAAGCACTTTACATACATTGTTTGATTTGATCTTAACAGATACTCTGTGAAGTGGATGTTGTTATTAGTTTCATTTAACAAAAACTGAGGCTTTGAGAAAGCTGAATGACTCACTTTGTTTGCCAGGATTACACAGAGAGCTACCAAGTGTCCATGACAGGTTTGGAGCCCAGGTCTTCCCAAGTCTGGATGCAGCACTCTTTCCACTGTATTAGAGAGCCCACCTGGAGCACGTGTCAGAGCCAGAACATGCCTTTTAAAGCTTAGAGAGCCCCCAACTCCCTCACGTTACACAGAAGAGGGGACTTGCCTGAGGTCACACAGCTAGTCAGTCAGAGGCTAAGAAGAGACCTGCACCCAAGCCTCCTGACTTTCAGCCCAGGGCCTTTTCCTCCATATTCTCTTGTCTCTTCCCAACTTAGAACTTCTGAGCAGGGCTTTTCCCAGCACAACTGGAGGCCTCTCTGTTGGCGTGGACCTACTAATAATAAATTTCCTTCCCCAGAGTTGAAAAGACCATCCTCCCAATTGACTTGTCCCAGAGGACAAGAATCCATAGCATGGGTGGGTGGGATTCATCAGGAACAGGTATCTCCCTAGAATCAGGAACTTGGAGCTGTATTGCCAGTGGCCAGGTGAGGAATCTTTAGGGTTAGATGTAACTCATCAACTCTGTCCTCTGCAAGTCTTTTACCTTTGCCTTTCCCCCTTAGTTACTAAGGAAGTCCTCTTTGAAAAGTCCAACTGTTATCCTGGCTGAGCTGAAGGAAAGAAGGGGTCATCCTATCGATGTTGTTTTCATGCCTAGTTCAGGGGGCCTTGGGAACTCGAAGTTTCCCTGGGGCAGGGAAGTAAGTGATAGAGCAGGTAGAGGGGAGGAGCTGTCACTCCCTTACACAGCAGAAGGTGGTGAGCTCCCTGTTAGAGGTCATCTTCAGGTGGAGACTAGTGGATCCAAGGATGTCAAAAAAAAAAAAGGGGGGGAGGATTCCTACTTAGGTAAGGACCGGCCTAGACATGGTAGGGATTGTTTCATTCTTCATATCTGTGCTCCCACAGTGCCTGGCACATAGTAGGTACTTCATAAATGCCTGCTTGCTTGATTTGAGGTTCCTTCTACCTTTGAGATTCTGAACCCTAGGGTTTACACAACACTTTACTCACAATGACTGTGTTAGGCAGCTAACAAAGGTTATTATTATACTCGTTTTTTCAGATTCATTCATTCAATAAGCATTTGTTAACATATTAACAGCAGACCTTATTGTAATAATTTAGAGAGTACAAGTATTATTATCCCACCTTTCCAAATAGGAAAGCAGAATTTGAGAGGGAAATGATTGGCTCAGGGTCAGTATTTGAATTCAGGTCTTTAGACTCCAAGTCCAAATTGTGACTTCTCAATGTTAAGTAGAAACCGAAGGTCTTTGAGGAATCTTGGAGCAGGAGAGATGGAGAGTGAGAATGTGTAAGTGTCTCCTTAACCCAGGCACCACAATCACAGATTATCAGAGTTGGAAGATGCTTCTAAGGCTATCAGTCTAAGTACTCATATTTTAGAGATGGAGAAGGGAGGTTCAGCTAATCAATTGACTTGTTTAAATTACAGCAACTAAAGAGTTGTAGGTAAGAGCTAATCTTTGCATTCGAGCCCTAAGGGTACGTTAGAGGTTTAGAGATTATCTGGTTCAACTCTCCCATTTTACAGAGAAGAAAACAGAGGCTCATAAAGGTTAGGTGACTTGTTCACGGTTATATAGATAATAAACAGAAGAGCTGGGATTTGAATCCCAGTGTTCCTATTCCAAATCCAGTGCTCTTTCCATACATCAGTGTCCAAGGGAGAGAGACTTTATCCAGGATATTAAAAGCGCAAGTACTTGGGTCACTCACTATAAAGATATACTTAAATGAAGAGCAGAGATACCTCAATTATAGCCCTAGTGAAGTGTCCCACGTGTCCATCCAATTTCCTTTGTTTCCATTCTGCAGTTTTGCCAAGCAGTTTTCCAATACTTACTATTGGGGATGTAATAATATTGGGCAAGTCCTTTTTTCTGCAGTGAATCTCAGTCTCCTCATCTTTTAAAATGGGCATAATACTATTTACATACCCTACCTCACAGCGTTTTTCTGAGAATTGCTGTTCAGTCATGTCTACCTCTTTGTGACCCCGTATAGGATTTTCTTGGCAAAGATACCAGACTGGTTTGTCATTTCCTTGTCCAGTGGATTAAGGCAAACAGAGAGCAAATGAGTTGCCCAGGGTCACATAGGTATCGAGTGTCATCAGAAGTCAGATCTGAACTCAGGTCTTCCTAACTCCAGCGCCAGTTCTCTATCCACCAAGCCATCTAGCTGCCTTGGTTTGGGTAATATTGTTTTGTAAACCTTAAAACACCATAGCTTTTTTTTTTTTTTTTGTAAGGCAATTGGGGTTAAGTGACTTGCCCAGGGTCACACAGCTAGTAAGTGTTAAGTGTCTGAGGCCAGATTTGAACTCAGGTCCTCCTGAATCCAGGGCTGGTGCTTTACCCACTATACCACCTAACTGCCCCCATAGCTATTATTATCCTTAGAAATCATTCTTATGTAGGTTTGGTAAGAGTGAATAAAGGAAGGAAACAAGCATTTATTAAATGTTTACTACACTCCAAGACAGAAGAATACAAATACAAGCAAAAAGAGAGGTAGTCTCTGTCCTCAGGGAGCATGTATTCTACTGGGGGCAGATTCAAAAAAAGCACAAGGGAGCTGAAAAAAATTAAACTCTACAGAGTTTGATCACTCCAGCTTGGACCAACCCTCAAAGCTAAAAAGGACGAGAGCCTGGGACTTCTGGTCATTTCCCCCGATGAAGCCACCCTATTTAGCTCAGTCTGAATATGTGTATATCCGGGTAGGGAGCATAGCTAGAAGTTGTCATTCTGCACCAGACCCTATGGGAAAAGTATCCTGGAAAGATACCCTGGAGAGGGGATTGTGGACAGACACAAGAGAGGAGGAGGATGAGAGATAATGATGGCGATGATGAGATTAATAATAATAATACATTTGTTAAGTATTGTACTGTTCACACCATTCTTTACATAGACTCTCTCGCTTCATCTACACAACAACTTTGTAAGGTAAATGCTTAGATTATCCCCACTTTACAAATGAGGAAGCTGAGGCCAAGGCTGAGAGAGGCCAATTATGTGATATGCCCAGGGTCACATTCCAAGACCACTGTGCCACCTAGTTGCCTCAAATACTAATAACTGGTGGGGGGGGGTTGTTTTGTTTTAGCCCTTTGAGATTTACAAAGTTTTCCTTAAAACGATTCTGTGAAGGGGCAGCTAGATGGCACAGTGGATAGAGCACTAGCCCTGGAGTCAGTAGTACCTGAGTTCAAATCCGGCCTCAGACACTTAACACTTACTAGCTGTGTGACCCTTGGCAAGTCACTTAACCCCAATTGCCTCACTAAAAAAAAAAGAAACAAAAACCAAAAAACAATTTTGTAAGGATGGTAATTCAAATATTACTATCTTGTTTTTACATGGAGTAAAACTGAGGCTGAGAGACACAGTGATTTGCTTGTTTAGGATGGAGGCTCCTTGGGCAGCTAGGTGGCACAGTGGATAAAGCACTAGCCCTGGATTCAGGAGGACCTGAGTTCAAATCTAGCCTCAGACACTTGACACTTACTAGCTGTGTGACCCTGGGCAAGTCACTTAACCCTCATTGCCCTGCCAAAAAAAAAAAAATGTAAGCTCCTTGAGAGCAGGCACTCTTTTTTGCCATTCTTTCTTTCTATTCCTAGCACTTAGTACATTGTTCAGTGCAAAGAAAACATCTCTTTGGGGCTTTTAAATAATTAAAATATCTCAAGAAAGTTATAGCTGATTTCTGAAACTTCTATCCCCTCCTCTCTTCCCCCCTTCACACCCGAAAAAATGATATTTGCTCAGGTGGGGCTAGATTCCAATTGCCATAGCGAGGCAATGGTGACTTCCATGGGGGAGTAAGATAACAAAGAATGGCAAGCTGAGAATCTGGACCATCGCACTGGTTGGCAGTCACAGAGATGCTCAATGTTTGAACCAGACTTCCCACTAAGGTCGCCTGATGTGTCCTGATGTGTCCCTGCTATCCTCTGCTGCCTCTTACATGTGTGGAGGCGGGTGTGCATGAGGGAGAACATTTATGACAACTTAATAAATGCTTGCTTGCTTGCATTCAAGATTCCTTCCAGCTCTGAGATTCTGAACCTTAAAGTTTACACAATGCTTTACTAGCAATGACCATGTTAGGTAGCTAATATAGATATTATTAAACCCATTTTTCAAATTCATTCATTCAACAGGCATTTATTAATGTATTAATAGTTGATCTTTTTATAATTCAGTGTAAGTATTATCATACCCCCTTTCCAGATTGGAGAGCTGAAGTTCAGAGAGGGAAGTGATTAGCCCAGAGTCACATTGCTAGTGTACAGAATCCAAACCCAGTTCTTTAGACTTCAAGTCCAGATTGTGACTTGTTGATGTTAAGTACCAACCAAAGGAGGCTGGTCTTTAAGGAATCTCAGAGCAGAAGAGATGGAGAGTGAGAACAGGTCATTGTCTTCTTAACCCAGTCACGAAATCACAGATTATCAAAGCTGGAAGAAACTTTTGAAGCTGTCAGTCTAAGACTCTTCCTTTAACGATGGAGAAAGGAGGTTGCAGCTGGTCAACTGCCTTGTTTAATTTGCAGCAGCTAGCTAATTGCTTTTGAGCTCTGGTTACACAATCTCTCTTTGTGAAACCAGAATCATGAACAGGGGCTTCCTAGAACAGAACCTGGGGGAAGGAATGCCAAACAGATACCCAGCTCTGTCACTTGCTACCTGTGTGACCCTGGACAAATCACTTGTCTCCCCGTACCTTGGTTTTTTCATCTGTAAAATGGGCAGGTTGAACTCTATGGTCTCCTTTCTACCTCAGAATACATGATCCTAAGATCTCACAAGGAGGAGAAGGAGAAGGAGAAGGAGAAGGAGGAAAATGAGGAGAAGATAGCCCTAAATATGGAAATAGAAGTCCACCATTCTAATCCCTGCTCTTCTCTCTACAGCTGTGTGATTTCACTTATTTCCTATCTCTGGGATTGCTTCTTCATTTATAAATGGGGGGGGGGTTGATTAGGTAACCTCTAAACTCCTTTCTAGCTCTAAATCCTATAAAAAGCTACTTAGACAGATGCCCCCAAATGGGAATGTCACACAGACGCCCCCAGAGATGAAGTGGAGGCCGGTGTGATGGTCCAAATTCTCAGTTTGCTACCCCACAGAAGCCACTGTTGCCTCACTATGCCAACTGGAATCCAGTCCCACCCGAACAAATATAATTTTCCATTGGGTGCGAAGGGGGAGGGGAGAGAAGAGAAGAGGGGACAGAGGGTTCGGAAATTGGCTATAAATTTCTTGAGATATTTTAATTTTTTAAAAGCCCCAAGTAGATATTTTCGCTTCCTAAAACCCACAAATATTGCCGCAACGAGCTGGGATAATGACCCGAGCCCACTAATAATTAATGCTGTTTGCTGGGCTGTGAATGGGTTTGGCTGGCTTTTCTTTGGTTTCTATTTTTACCGCTTCTGCTCATTTTGGGCCCATTATTTCATCTGAGAAATAAGGCTGGTCCCTCACACATCTTTGTATTCAGCCTCATTCTGAGCACAGGCCCAGACGGAGATTTGCTGAGTAAATAGTCTGCAATAATCTCAGCCTGATTCCAGCTAATTAAATCCTGCGCCAACATCTCGCTCCAGGCCAATATACTGAGGGGCAAGGAAAACACCAAGCCCCAGACAGAGCTTTGCTCCAGATTTCGTCCGGCCCTTTAATCCCGTATCTTTTGAAAGATAGTAACGTCCTGAGGATGAGGGGGTCACTGTTCTTGCCCTTAGCATCAAGTAGTGGAATTTTTCATTAATGAGCATCTGGGTCGCCCGCCACACAAAAGCTACTGCAATATCCTGTAGCTTACAGGGCCCAGGGAGCCCCTGGGGCAGCCCTTCTGCACAGAAGGGGACCAGCCCTCAGACAGGATCAGCCCTCTCCCCAGGCGCCACTGCCACCTCCTATCTGTGGAGCCACCAGACACCCCCCCCCAAACATACACATGTATTGATTCTCCCATAGAGGACCAGGACTCCATTTCCAGTTGATTAAAAGAGAGAAAAGATAACACAATAAAACAGTCAAAGACCTCTGGGTTCAAATCCCAGCTCTTCCCTCAGTTTCCTCATCTATATAACAAAAGAATTAGATTCAATGATTTCTAAGATCCCTTGCAGCCCTAAATGCTTGTTTGCTGTGTGACACAGAGTAAGCCATGCTATCTTTCTGAGCCTTGTTTCCTTATATATAAAATGAGGAGCATGATATGTGCATTCCTCATCACACAGGGTTGTTTCAGGGAAAGGACTTTAGAGTTTAAAGGACAGAGAGCTGTGGTTCTAATTTTCTGGCTTGGCTTCTCTCCTTCAGCACCGAGCCCATTTGGCTTTCTTGATTTATGCCGAAATTCATCTTGTGCATTAAAAACAAAATTCACCACTGGGGCTGTTGACTGGCCTTGCCCAGGGGCACAGCTGTGCTCCTTCAGGGATATGCAGGACAGCCCTCTCTGCCTTGAGACTACTGTCATGGCAAACTTGGGGTGGTACAGCTGGGAACTCCTGAGCCTGGCTGCACAGGAAATAATCCCTCCCAATCATCTCTACTGGTTGTAGCAGAAGAATTTCAAAATTGAAGGAAGTCTGGAACATAGAATGTCAGATGTTAGAACACAGAACAAAGACCAGGGGGACCTAAGAATCTGGTTCTGCTACCTTACTTTGAAATTTCGGGACTGTGTGTGTAGGTAACTTTGACTCCCTTGAGCCTCAGTTTCCACATCTGTAAAATGAGCACATTGGACTAGAATCTAGTCATTAGATGATCTTGAAGGTGTGAGGAGCATCAAACAATATCCAGGACAGTTACCCTCAAAGACTTGGGTTTTGGCGGGGGGGGGGGGTACGGAGGGGAGTGTGGGGTTATCTCTAAATCTTACCATTTTATAGATATAAATCCTGGGATCATTGGATGTTAGACCATAGACTGTAGAATGTTAGGAAGAGACCTTAGAACACAGACTAGAAAGACTGAAAGAACTTTAAAATTCATCCAGTCCCACCACCACCCTTCCTCATTTTACAGAGGAGACTGGGGCCAAGAGGAGTTATACAACTTGCACAAGATCACATGCATGGGGCACAAGGACAGAATCAGGATTGGAATCCGGATCTTTCTTCTCCAGCTTAGAACTGTTTCCTCCACACCCTAGTCCTCCCCAAAGTTTGCATCAAGGAAGTTTCCACATGTGAGAGTGATTACACTGAGCTGTGATTAGATTTTCCCTAAAGAAACAATGGTTAAGCCTATCTCTGTTGAGTAGGAAACACTTTATGCCCTGGGTCTGGCCCACTTCATGTATATTGACTTTGATGGGGCAGACAACGCTAAGCCTTCACTGGTAGGTTATTAAGAATATAAAACTGGTACCCAGGAATTTACAATCCGTTATATGAGAGGTATCCTGCCTCCCCTTCTCCCCCAGTGCACTCCTTCACTAAGCATGTGCTGTAAAGATGTCACACTGACAGCAGGGGACAAGTTTAGGATGTTTCTTACAAACAGTGTTAAGTTACAGGCCTGTGGGGAAAAAAACAAAGGCCAAGAACCATGTCTCACCCAATGGGTTGCAGCATCCTTAGTGCCTGAGGGCTCTTGGGCATTCCTGCCCACTCAATCCTGAGCCAATAGGGATAATTGAGAGTGGATTCTGAAAGCAGATAGGAAACATGGGAGGTTTGATATAAAGTGGTATGGGGGCAAACATAGCTGTTTGAGCTCTGTGGCTCCCCAGGCCTTTTGGACTTTCTATGCCCAGCCCCCTCCTGAAGCTAAGAAGCCTGTGGTTATGGTGAATATAGCCCAGGCCTAGCCAAAGTTTCTCCAGCTCCCATCAACACTAGCAAGAGGCAACAGCTTTGTGTCCTGAAAGAGAGAAAAGAGAAAAAGGAAGGGGAAGGGGGAAGAAAAGAGAAATAGGAAGAAGGAAAAGAGAAAAGCTGGGAAAAGGGAAGAAAGGAGAGAAGGGAAAGGAAAAATAAACAGGAATTAAAGAAGGGAAAACTAAGAGAAGGGAGGGAAGAAGATAATGGAAAAGGAAAGATAAATAGAAAAAAAAAGAGAAGAGAAAGGGAAAGAAGAAAAGAAAAGTGAAAGTCAAAAGTGGGGTAAGGGAAGAGAGAATAATGAGGAAAAGGAAGGTCAGAAAAGAAGGGAGTTAAGTCACTATAGATGACCAGTCTAGCAAGATGCACAGAGTTAAAAACCTTTGTCATCCATAAGGGGCACTGGGCCTGATTGACTAGGCACCTGGACATGATTGTTCTCCTCTCTCTCCCAGTTAGGGAGCCTACAAATGTTGGCCTGTGGTACCAACAGGGTCTCCTTTCCAGCCACTGTTTCTATACTGTTGAGTCCCCACAAAAGTAGCAATTCCTAGAAAAATTTCTCCTAGTCTTCCTGTTGGCAAAGATAGCTAACATTTACATAGCGCCTTAAGGTTTGCAAAGTGCTTTACATGTTACATCATTTGATCATCTCAACAGCGCTATGAAGGATATACGATCATTATCCCCGTTTACAGTTAAGGAAACTGAGGCTGAGAGAGGTTAAATGATTTAGTATAAATGAATCAGGATTTGAACTCAGGTCTTCCTGATTCCAAATCCAGCACTCTTCCCAACATACCACCTAGCATGCCTGACTGCTTAGAATTAGTTTTGCTGGGGCAGCTAGATGGCGCAGTGGATGGAGCACCGGCCCTGGAGTCAGGAGTACCTGAGTTCAAATCCGGCCTCAGACACTTAACACTTACTAGCTGTGTGACCCTGGGCAAGTCACTTAACCCCAATTGCCTCACTAAAAAAAAAAAAAAAAAAGAATTAGTTCTGCTCTCCCCCCCCCCCCTGCCCTGCCCCAGCCTTCTTCAGTAATTCTCTAACTGAATCTTTGCCCAATCGGAAGGGTCTGGGAATTGGGGATAAGACTGAAAAACTGTAAGAGAAACCTAAAAGCAGGGTTTGCCTCCTGCTGCCCCTTCGTATGTAAGAGGGCTTACTGGGAAAGAGACTCATTGAACTTTAGAATTAGACAAGCGCTTCCACCCCTTACCCAATGATACATCACTGAAAGAGAGCCATCTAGTCTCTGCTTTAATACTTATCGTGATAGGGCACTGACCTTCTCCCAAGGAAGCTCCCGCCATCCTTAGGTAATTCCAAATGGTGAAGCTCTTCCTTACAAAAGCTGCCTCGCTCTAACTTCTAACCATTGATCTCAAGTCTTCCCTCTAGAGCAAGGCAGAATAAGTTTGATCCATTTTCTAGATGACAGCCTTTCAGATACTTTGCATGTCCCCTATAAGTCTCTTATTTTCTAGGATAAACATCTCTAGGTCTTTCAACCAATCCTTGTATGTGGTATACTTTCTAGCCACAGGATCATATGATTTAGAGCTGGAAAGGATCTCAGAGATTACATAGGCCAGTGGCTCCCAAACCTTTTGGTCTAAGAACCTCTTTATGCTCTTGGAAACTATTGAACATCCCAAAGAACTTTGGTTTATGTGAGCTATATTCATTGATATTTACTGCATTCGAAATTAAAATGCACTAGTAGTATTATGAAATTAGTTTTGACTTCATATATGCCTTGAAAGGGTGTTGGGGATCCCCAGGGATCCCCTGACCACAATTTGAGAACCATTGATCTAAATCAACCCACTTTTTTAAAGATGAAGGTGCTACAGCCACGAGAATGCAAGGGCTTTGCAAATAGTAAGCACTCAATATGTGGGTTTTTTAAAAAAATCATTCACTTGGGGCAGCTAGGTAGTGCAGTGGATAGATCACTGGCCCTGGATTCAGGAGGACCTGAGTTCAAATCCAGATTCAGACCCTTGACACTTACTAGCTGTGTGACCCTGGGCAAGTCACTTAACCCCCATTGCCTCACCAAAACAAAACAAAACAAAACAAAATAAACAAAAACAAAATCATTCACTTATTCATTCATTGGCCAAAGTCATGTAGGTAGTAAATAACAGAGTTGAGATTCCAATCCAGGTCTTCTGGCTCCAAATTCACTTTTTATTCCTATAAACCACACTGTCCCCTCAACTTCCTAAGTATCATAGAGTTGCAAATTTGTTCTTTACTAAGGAAGGAATTTTAGAAGTTATTTAGTTCAGCCCCCTCATTTTAAAAATGAGGAAACTGAGACGAAGAGGTCAAATTGACCAAGGTCATTGATGGCCATCTCCTGTGTGTACTTTGACCTATCAGCACCCTTCCTAAAATGCAGTACCCATTCCTGAACAAAATAAGATCTAACTAATGCAACTATCACCTTCATTCATCGGGACACTGATTCTGCCAGTGCAGTCTATGATCACGTTAGTGATGCCTACTGAGCTTGCAGTCCACTAAGACCCCCCAGAGTCCTTTACGCATGAACTGTTGTCTAGCTACACATGCCCATCTGGTACCTGGGTAGTTAAGATTTTATATTTAATCAGCTTTACTGGGAAAAAATCAACTTAGACACGGAATCACCCACAACTATAACATACTTTTGTCAGTTCTTTAGGCTGTGCACATATTTTTCTCATCTGGCAGCTGTAATCAGTGTCCATATGCTGTGTAGATACTTGATATACTCTATATTATTTCATATGGCCTTTTCATATTGTAGAATTGACCTTGTATATTCATCATTCTCTATGGCAATTGTAGTATTCCATAGCATTCCTGGGCCCCAGTCTGCCCAGCCGTCTCTCGGACACTGGATATATGGATTGTCTCCAGATTTATTTTGTTTTGTTATTCTGTAAAGCTATTCTGAACATTTATGTAAAAATAGGTCCTTTCCCCTTTTATATTATTTCTTTCTATCACTGGCATGATCCTCAAAGGATCAGGAAGTTAGAGCTGAAAAGGAGCTTAGAAATCAATAAGTCCAACACCTTCCAATTTTAGAGATGAAAAATCTGAGGCAGATTGAGGTAAAGTGACTTGCCCAGCACCACACAACTAGTAAGTGTGTGAATCGGGACGTGAATTCCAGTCTTCACAGCACCACTTCTCTGCCTCTTATACCCCCTCAAGACTTGGAGGTGAACTTGAACTCTTTAAAAAACCATTGGGGGGGGTTTGCAGGGCAATGAGGGTTAAGTGATTTGCCCAGGGTCACACAGCTAGTAAGTGTCAAGTGTCTGAGGCTGGATTTGAACTCAGGTACTCCTGACTCCAGGGCAGGTGCTCTATCCACTGCGCCACCTAGCTGCCCCCCAAAATAAACATTTTTATTTAAAGTTTTGAGTTCCAAATTTTTTCCCTCCTTCCCTTCCCCCCTCCCTGAGGTGGTAAGCAAACAGATATAAGTTATACATGTGCAATTATGTGAAACATTACCATATTATTAATTGTATATAAGAAAACTTTAATAAAAGAAAAAAAGCATGCCTCAGTCTATGTTCAATCAATATCAGTTCTTTCTCTGGAGATGGATAGTATCTTCATCAATGATCCTTTGGGATTATCTTGGATCATTGTATTGCTGAGAATAGTTAAGTCATTCACAGTTTTTCATCAAACAATATTGCTGTCACTATGCATAATGTTCTCTTGGTTCTGCTTGCTTCACTATACATCAGTTCATACAAGTCTTTCTGAAATCATTCTTCTTGTCATTTTTTATAGCACAATAATATTCCATTATTATCATATAACACAGTTTGTTTGTCCATTCCCCAATTGATGGACATTCCTTTGATTTCCAATTCTGAGCTACCACAAAAAGAGCTGCTATAAATATTTTTGTCCAAATCTGTCTTTTTCTCTTTTTGGGGATGTCTTTGGGATATAAACCTAGCAGTGGTATCGAAGGATCAAAAGGTATGGACAGTTCTATAGCCCTTTGGGTATAGTTCCAACTTGCTCTTCAGACTGGTTGGATCTTTTCACAACTCCACCAACAGTGGATTAGTATCCCAGTTTTCCCACATCCCCTCCAACATCCAACATTTTCTTTTTCGTTATATTCGGATCCTGAATTCTTAAAGGGTTTGCTGGTAAAGGACAAGCTCAGGCAGGCTCTACTCTTTTGGAAAGGTTTCAAGGATGACTGATGATCACCCATGTATCAACCATATGAGGATCAGGCTAGCTGAGTGTTGAGAGGCTCATCACCCAAGGTTTAGCCACAAGGGGATTTGGGGTCATTCAAGAAGACTCTCTTTTGAGGCACAGCAGAACTATGATATGCATTTGCAGAGGGAACACCCACCCAGGATCCTTAAAGTATTGAAGAAATTATTTCCTTGGTATATATTGCCAGTAGCAGGATTACTAGGTCAAAGGTTATGGCTGGGTATGGTTTTTGTTGTGGATTTATGCAGTTAATTTTTTTTAACCCCAAGAGCATGAGTTTACATTGATCCCTCTTAGATTTTCATCTTATTAATTTTGACCTATTGTTCCAGTCTGTCAAAATGATTTTTTGGCACAGACCACAGGAGACCTTCAACAAAACTGGCTCCTACAGAGACTCTCTCCCCCTCTCTTAAGAATTAAGTGTCTAGCCACTGGACTGACTGACAAATAGCTGGTGTAACTGACTCATTCCTAGTGTCTCAGTTCTTTGGCACTTGATGCAAGAGAAATGCATTCTTCTGCCTTCCTCCTCTTCTTCTTCTCTATCTTCCTTATCCTCTCCTTTTCCTAATCCCAAAATTTGTCCTTTTTTCTTTCCCTTTACACTTTCATCTCTCTCCTTCCCCATCTTATTTTCTCTTTTATGTCCCCTCCCTCTATCCTTTCTCTCTCTTAATCTTTTTTCTCTCCTCTTTCCTTCCGTCTCCTCTTTTTTTCCTTTCCATTAATACTGAGACCAAGGAGATTCAACCCCCAAAAAGTACAGAGTAGAGGAATAAGAGAGACAGATGGACAGTCAGAAGGAGACAGTGACAGTGCTAAGTTCTGGGTTTACAAAGAAGGGAAACAACTCCTGCCCTCAAGAAATTTATATTCTAACAGGGAAGAAAATATGCACATATATTGTATAAGATGTGTACAAAATGGACACAAGGAACTTTAGAGGGAAAGGTTCAGCAAACATTTCCTAACTTCCCTCTGTTTGCTGAACACTGGAGTCTAGTCCCTGCCCTTTCAAACAAGGAATAATAAACATCATTCAGTCTCTTTCTGGATACATTAGAACACCCATGCTTGCAACCCATATACTGTCACTTCCAGGGCTGTAACCCTTTTTTTTCCTTCTTCTTAACATGAGGCCCAAAAATTCATTGCTTGTTGGTGTTTAAGGTTTCCTTCTGTTCTAATATCTGAACATTTGATCTCTACCCACCAATCCTACCCAGTAAGAAATGAATCATCGGGGCAGCTAAATGTCGCAGTAGTTAAAGCACCAGCCCTGGATTCAGGAGAACCCAAGTTCAAATCCAGCCTCAGACACTTGACACTTACTAGCTGTGTGACCCTGGGCAAGTCACTTAACCCCCATTGCCTGCAAAACAAACAAACAAAAAACCAAAGAAATGAATCATCCACAAAAGCTGAGATAGAAACCTGGCTGGCTACTGCAGATACATTTTGGGGCTATGTTAGCTGATAGATCTTCTTTGAAACCCCAGGTAAAAGTTGGCAAGGAGAGAATAGGGCCTTCAACTTCTGAAGCACCTACCCCCTTTTCCTGCAACCTGTCTACACAGCCTTCTTATACACTAGACTCTGGACTACAGAAATCTTCAGAGGGTGGGCTACTTATTGCCAGAACCTTCCCTCCAAAAAAAAGTCTGAGCTTTAATGAAACCTCCAATTAAACAGCTCCTATATTACTGATTGTGTGACCTTGGTAAAAAAAAAAAAACCTAAGAAATTACAGAGTCAAATTTCAAGTCAGTGTAAAGAACTTCCTAACAAAAAGAGCTATCTAAAAGTAGAATGAGCTGCCTTACAAGGTGAGTTCCCCAACATAGAAGGTTTTCAAGAAAATGCTGGGTGACCACTTTGGATATTGTTGAGGGGATTTGCATTTAGGGAGGGTCTAAACTAGATTACTGCAGAGGTCTCTGCCAGCTCTAAGATGTTATAGTTCAAAATTACGCCAACTCTTTGAGCCTTTATTTTCCCACCTCTAAAATGAAGGGATTAGAGTAGATTATCTCCAAACTCCTTTTCAGTTTTGACATTCTGTGATTTTAATTTTTGAGGTTACTCCCCTTCCTTTGAGGTGGTGCCAGCTAACCACAAGATAGGCAGCTGTTGAAAAATGGACTTCTCCTGTTCAACCCCCACTGTTCTGCTGGCTTCTCAGAGGTGATTGGCAAGTTCCACGTGTCTTCTCCTGCCACATGGGCAGACAGATTCCTTAGTGAGGTTTCTATCTCAACTCTTGTGGATGAGGAATTTTTGCCAGCCCTCCTCCTTTTAGAATTTCTCTTCCATTTTTCCTTCCTTCCTTCCTTCCTTCCTTCCTTCCTTCCTTCCTTCCTTCCTTCCTTCCTTCCTTCCTTCCTTCCTTCCTTCCTTCCTTCCTTCCTTCCTTCCTTCCTTCCTTCCTTCCTTCTTTCCTTTATTAAATGCTTAACTATTCTAGGCACTGGAGAAAGATCTGATTCCCAGGTCCTTGTCCTTTCTTAGTGTCAGCTTCATTGTCTTAAGCTGAGTGTGTGTGTGTGTGTGTGTGTGTGTGTGTGTATGTGTGTGTGTGTGTAAATCCATCATCCCCTCCCTCCCACTTCTTCCTGGAGGCCATTAGCTTCTTTGATCTTGTGTCCTCCTAAGTTCTCCTCTTCCAATCCACCAGGGGACCCAGATACTCCACCAGTTAGCAACCTGGCCACATTCCCATGATTCTGATCAACTCTGACCTAATGGGTGTCAATTACTGGGTATTTGTTCACTGCCCCCTCATTTCTCTCTGTCCTTACTGCTCCATCAACTGTGTCCTCTTGGCTGGGCTATGTGTTTCCTAACTCCATTCTCTGTTCTAGTTTGCCTGTATGGTAGGCCAGCTTTCTTCTTTTTACTATAACCTAAATACTTAAGTTTGTGTATTGTATGTTCAGGCAGTATTGTGCTTGAGCATCTCTCTCTCTCTCTCTCTCTCTCTCTCTCTCTCTCTCTCTCTCTCTCTCTCTCTCTCTCTCTCTCTCTCTCTCTCTCTCTCTCTCTCTCTCTCTCTCTCTCTCTCCCCTTTCTCTCCCTCTCTTCTCCCTTCTCTCTGTTTCCCTCCCCCCTTTTTCTTTTTCTTTCAGACATTTCCACACTAACCATGTTTACTCAGACTGTCTTCAACTCCTCAGTGAACAAACAGTCCATACTATCTGCCCCCTTTGGCTGCCTCTGCTGTTCCCTTGGGGACACAAGCACATTCCCCACCACTATTTCCACCTGTGAGGGAACCCTGGGAGATGACCACCATGTGTGACAAAGTGGCAAGGCTGGAGAGGCAGGCTCAAAGCATGTAAGAAGTGAGTGTATGGCAGACCAAAGACTGTGCTGCCAGTAGGCTTAGGACCAGAGCATGTGGGACCAATAGATGCTACCCACTTTCCAGGCTCTGGTCTTGCATCCCCAATATCCTTCTCCCCCCAGGACTCTCTCTAGCTGAGACTGGCTACTGATTCCACACTCAGACAACCAGTAAACCCAAGTTACCCATATCTTTCCTTCCCTAGCCAGTGGGAGGCCCTCCCCCTGGTACCAGGCCCAGATAGTGGAATTTAAAAAAACAAACAGCTTGGCCAAGAAATTATTGTGAATCCAAAGCAACAGGAGTTCTGGGTTCTAGTTTCAGTTTTTGCACTGAATGAGCTGTCAGACACCTCCCCCCCCCAAAAAAAAAGAAAGAAAAAAGATTTTAAAATATGATGTTTATTAATTTAAAAGTATATTTTGTGTATACTTATATGTTGCACATGTTATATATACATAGAATGCAAGCTCCCTAAAGGCAACAGTTATTTCATTTTTGTCTTCATGTCCTCAGCACATAGTAAGTACTTAATAAATACTTGGTGACTGATTGATGCTGGGAAGTCACTTCCCCTCCTCTCTGGGTCTGTTGCCTCTCTGCCTTTCCAGATTTGTTTCCCTCTATGCCTATTCATGTTTCAGTCATACTGGACTACTAGCCAAGCCCTATACACACCCTTCACTTTCCTGTCTTTGCTTGCTATTTCTTTCTTTCTTTCTTTCTTTCTTTCTTTCTTTCTTTCTTTCTTTCTTTCTTTCTTTCTTTCTTTCTTTCTTTCTTTTTTGAATAAAAGCATTTTATTATTTTCCAGTTACACGTAGAGATAGTTTTCAACATTTGTTTTTATAAGATTTCCAATTTCAAATTTTTCTTCCTCCCTCCCCTCCCTCTTCCCTCCCCTAGACAGCAGGTAATCTGATATAGGTTATATATATATATATATATATATATATATATATATATATAATGTTATATATAATAACATTAACATATTTCTGCATTAGTCATGTTATAAGAGAAGAATCAGAGCAAAAAGGAAAAACCTCAAAAAAGAAAAACAACAGCACCAAAACCAAAAGAAATAGTATGGTTCAATCAGCATCCATATTCCACAGTTCTTTTTTTTCCTGGATTTGGAGAGCCTTTTCCATCATGAGTCCTTTGGAACTTTCTTGTACTGTTGTATTGGTGAGAAGAATCTAGTCTATCACAGTTGATCAATGCATAATGTTGATGATACTGTGTACAATGTTCTTCTGGTTCTGTTCATCTCACTCATCATCAGTTCATGCAAGTCCTTCCAGGTTTCTCTGAACTCCTCCTGCTCATCATTTCTTACAGCACAATAGAATTACATTACATTCATGTACCACAACTTATTCAGCCATTCCCCAATTGATGGACAGCCCCTCAATTTCCAATTCCTTGCCACCACAAAAAGAGCTGCTTGCTATTTCTTATGCCTAGAAGAAGCTGTCCTACCAAATCCCTGAATATTCTTTAAAGCCTGAATAAAATTCCTCCTTCAGGAAGCCTCCCCTGATCCTACCAGTAGATAAAATCCTTCCCTTTCAGACTTCAGTATGCAATATGAATATTGCCACATATTATAGCTATCTATATTTGTTCTTATCCTTCCCATTCCCACTCCCACTCCAAAATGTGAGTTGTGTGAAAACTCTATTGGTCTTTTGTAAACTTGGCATTTCCTTAAGGATCTAGCAGGGGGGCTCTGCACACAGTAGTCATATTGCTGAACAGAATTATTGGATTGAAGAATGGTCCTCAACATTTTCCTAATTGTCTAGCTTTTAATTCAAACTGTCTGAAATCCAGCCAAGTAGCATCCAGAGTAGTACAGACAGTTTAGTGAGAGCATCTAGTCAAGTCTAGAGTTATCAGGGAAGTGTTTGCAAAAGAGTGCACCTCCTAGCTAGATATTGAACGTTGGCTAGGACTTAGATGGGTAAAGGAATAGCAATGAGAATATAGAGGAAAAGTGTGGGGATGGTGTTTTGTGTCAAGGTAAGGAGGTAAGAATGTGCCAGAGACATTTGTTATGGAGGATGGTATAGGGGAAAGTGAGGATGCCAACCTGTCTGAGCAGAGAACTTGGAGGAGTGATGCAAGATAAGACTAGAAAGGGAAGTAGATGTCATATCTTGGCCTTGAATGTCAGACTGAAGACATTTGATTTTATCCTTTAGACCAGGGCTTCTTAAACTTTTTCCACTCAAGCCCCCTTTTTGCCTGAGAAATTTTTACTTGACCCCTGGTATATAGGTATATAAAATAGGTATACAAATCAAACGTTTACTGCCAAATTTTTCTCAACCCCTACTTTCAGTGACTTGACCCCATGGGGTCAAGACCCACAGTTTAAGAAGCTTTGCTTTAGACAAAGAGGAAGCCATTGAAAGCTTCTGAGCAGGGGCCTGATTCCCTCAGAATTGTTATCTATTAGGAAGATTACTCTAGCAGTGTGTGAAGGGTCATGACAAGAGTGGAGACTGGAAGCAGGGAAGATAGTGCAGTCATCTGGGTGTAAGTCTCCTACAATCTGTGTGATCTTGGGCAAATCAAACACCCAACACCTTATGTTTCCTCATGTGTGAAATGGATATAATTCTTCAACTATCTACTTAAAGAGTTGTGAGGAAAGTGCTTTGTAAATCATAAAGTAATATAGAAATGAGCTGTCCTTTCACCAGACATGTGATTCCATCGGTGTCCAGGGCTCCTGGTTCAGAATCCCAGCTTACAATGTAGGTTGGCACCTTCTCTGCCATTTGTGACTATAGAGGGTTGTTAGGGATGGGGAGAGCTCACACACCCAGGCTCACAGACCATATTTATCAGAGGTGGGTCTTGGACTCTGATCCTACTGACTCTGAAGCCAGCTTTCTATACACTTTGCTAAATATATTGTTTTTACTATTGTTATTTTATTGTTTATAGATGACTCAATTGTCATTCATCTAGTCAGGAGGTAAGAAGGACTTGAGAAAAGGATATGGTAGTGGGAGCAGAAAAGAGGATGAGAGAAATAAAGGGAGAGATAGAACTGGGGAGAGAAGTATAAAATTCAGGGCTTTGAATGCCAAGCCTAAGGAGATTTCACCTTTTCCTTTGGATGGGAGGAATTGGAAGTAGCTGGCTACAACCATACCCTTCCTGTTGAAAGGTGGGTAAGGAACTCAGGGTACATAGACAAGGGCATAGTCATTTGCCTGTAGGGCTAAACAGAGCACCATTCTCATCCCTCCTGCATGGCCATTCCTTTCACAGGACACTGGGAGTCAGGAAGGAAGGTGAATGAGTGAGCATCCAGGTCACCCCCCTTTAATCCTCTGTGGCTCATGAGTACTCTAGTCCATGGTTGTGAAGTAGGAAGAACACTAAATCTAGAATTGGAGGGTCCAAGTTTGAATCCCAGCTCTGCCACCGATTAGACCATCCAATCAGTCAACCAACAAGCATTTATTCAGCACCTTCTATGTGCCATGCACGGGATGAGGTAATAGGGATACAGGGAGTGAAATAAGCCATCCCTAGCCTTGAATTGCTTACAGTCTAGCTGGAGGGACATAGGATAAATAGAGGGTCATTTGGGTAAGAAGGGCCTGTCACCAACCTTAGCCTTACTTTTGCATCTGTAAAATAAAGGACTGGATTAGATGGTCCCCTATGTCCCTTCCTGCTCTAGAATCCAGAATTTAGGGCTCTTTCAACCACAGCCTGTGAGGAATTTTTTAAAATGTCATTGTAAAGCTCTGACTCCAAATCTTCCCCAGTGAACAAGGGTGCTCAAAGACCATGCCAGTGGATCACAGGCTCAGTTAGATTATCCCTAGCTGGAAAGGCTTTGACAGGGACAGGTGGTTGCAGTCTAGGGACTAGCCTAGCTCAGTACATGGAGCATCTCATCCCCAGTAGGCTGAACACTAAGTAGTGATCTCCTTGGCTATGGCAGCCTCAGTTGTACAGCTAATTTGGAGACACCTTGTTCCCTTACCAAGAGCCCTGTCTGTCTTGGCTGAGGGGCAGCTGCTGTCCAGTCTCCAACTCCAGACTCCATTCATTGACAAGCTAATTGGACTTTGTCCCCCAAGTCACCTTGTTATTGGTTGGGGATAGTGTCTTTAGGAAGGGAGGCTAGAGATGAGAGGACCAGGGAGGAGGGTACAGAGGGGTGAAAATACAGTATCTGGAGTCAGGAGAGAGAGACTGGGCTCAGATCCCACAAATCTTCCACCTTCTAACTTTGTGACCCCTGAGTAAGCTTTCTTAGCTCTCAGTTTTCTCATCTGTAAGATAAAAAGGTTGGAGCAGGGGGCAGCTAGGTGGTTCAGTGGATTAAAGCACCAGCCCTGGATTCAGGAGGACCTGAGTTCAAATTTGGCCTCAGACACTTGACACTTACTAGCTTCGTGACCCTGGGCAAGTCACTTAGCCCAGACCAAAAAAAAAAAAAAAAAAAAAGGTTGGAGCAGATAGGCCCTTTTCTGCTCTGCCTATCTGGGTTCTTAGAATCCTTGGGTTCACACCTGTGATGATAGAACCTGGTGTGAGGCCCTAGCACCTAAGCACAGTATGAAATCAGCAAGATTTCCTACACACACATACACACACCTGCCCTAGCATATACACACACATGCACGCACACACCCCTATGCCACCATACACATTACAAGGGCCTATCCACATATACACATACCTGTTATATATAATCACCTGGCTCCTTCCCTCACACTTGCCCCCTTACTTTCTGCCGCTCACACCTGTTGCCTCCACACTCCAATTCCTCACAAATATCTAGACCTGTCTGCATGTACACACCTGCCCCTTTCATCTACCTTCCACATACATACATATAACCTAGCCTTTCCACAACACTTCTCCTCAAATGCTCCCTTACCACAACCCATTCCCCTGTCCTTTCCCTCCCTGCCCCTCACATACTCACTTCCCTGGACACATCCACTCACCCTTCCCCCACAACCTACTGCCCTCCCCCCACCCATGCTCCTTGAATATCAAGGGGGAAGATTCTGTTGAGAAACAACACTCCTGCATTTCCTAACATCCCAAAGTCCCCCAGGACCAATGGCACCCCTCCCCAAAATCCTACTCCCACATCCCACCCCATAAAGGAAGAAGTTTGTAGGACCACTGGCGGTTGGTGTTTGGAAACCATCCAATCAGGTCTGACTTTTCCTGGGCTGAAGGAGTTTGGGAAGGGGGATGGGGGAGGACCATACACTCTAGGAAGAAAGGTTGTGAGGTTGTACTGAGATCCCACTGTGTGTGTGTGTGTGTGTGTGTGTGTGTGTGTTGGGTGAGGTGGGGGTAAGGGGGTAAAGTAAACAGTTGCCCTCCTCTCCCTCCCCCATCTCTCTAGCCCAGGTACACAGCCCTGTTTGGACAGCTGCCTGCTCTGTCTGTCTGTTTGGGAGATGCCAGCTGATAGATGGGGGAAGGGGAGAGGGGTGGTGAACTGTGCCTGAGCCTGAACCTGCTTCTGGGCCTGGACAATGGGACTGTTAACCCCTTGATGCCTGTCCACAGGAGGAAGGAATAGGGGTCTATTTGTGGGTACAAGTCTTAAGGCCTCTCCAGTGTTCAGCATTTCCTTTAGATCATATGGTGTCTGCACTAAACTCCCATCCTTGGCCCCCTCTCCACATTATCTGACAATGCAAGCCTCAGGGTCCAGAGCTGGTGTAGGCATCCCACGGTGGTGCCATCAGGCAGTAGAAAGGGCATTGGCCATGGAATCAAAGAACCTTTAGTCAAGTCTCAGCTCTGACATTATGTCTCTGGGTAAATAACTTCCTTTCTTTTTTTCCCCCATGAACTTCAGTCTTTCTGGAGGCCTCTTCTGTTCTCCCACCATCAGATGGACTAGGGGATTAGGTCTCTCCAACACTTGTGGCTGAAAACCTCTTGCCTGCCTTATTCTTTTCCCTCTGGCCCCTAGTGTGAGACTTAGTTGCTTTCCCTGGGCCTGGCCAGCTCCCCCTCCCCTGGGAGGCTCAGTTGATGCAAAGTGCCCTGGGCTCAGATCTGGCTGGTGATTAGCTGAGTGAGGTGGACCTGTCGCAGCCTCTTTGAGCCCCAGTTTTCTCATCTCAAAAGGTAGCTAATAGTAATTGTACTGTCTGCTCTACAAGGTTGTTGTGGGGAAAGGGCTTTGCAAACCTCAAAGTGTTAGAGAAACATGAATCTATATACATAAATCTATATTTAATATACACATATATTTAATCATGATACTTACATACATATTTAATATATAATATACACAAATTAATTATATACAGGTGTATTTAATAGTATTAATACACATGCATGTAATTAATAATTTATTATATACACACATTATAATATATAACATACACATTAATGATATATTGTATACATACATATAAAATGCATTGTGTAACATACATATGTATTTGCCAATAAATTATATACACATATGTAATAATAGATAACATACACATATTAATCCCATATTGTATAATAAATATTTTTATATAACATATTATATACATATTAATCTTATATAATATAAACACATATTCAATCATATATTATATACACACATATTTAGTCCTATATAATATACATCCACTTATTTAATTATTTTAAGCCTACAAGCCTTTATTAAGCCCCTCCTATCTTCCAAGCACTTGAGTGATGGGGCTTCAAAGACAGGCAAAAAGAGAATCCCTACTCTCATGGAGCTCACAATCTAATAAGGGACACAACGCACTAATCTCCTAAGTACAAACAAAGCACACACAGATACCTCAGAGATAGTTACAGAGGGAGGGAAGGCACTGGCATTGAGGGGGACTTTGAAAGGCTTCTTGCAGAAGGTGAGATTTCAGCTCAGATGGGAAGGAAGCCAGGAGTGTTGAGATCTCCTGGTGATGAGCTCCCTTTAGGAAGGCTGACTGGCACCTTCTTTACCAGTTACAATCTTAAAGAGCTGCCAGCCACTGAGCAATCAAGTGACTTGCCCACTGTCACATAAGTATGTATAACAATCAGAACTTGAACCCAGATCTTCCAAGCTACAACCCAGGTCTTCCTGACTCTGAGGCCAGCTCTCTATCCACTACACTATGCTGTCTCTTATTAATGTATCAGTTATATAATATTTGTGTTATTTTGCTGAATAATTTATTGCCATTATTATTAACAATAATAATGTAGCTTATTATTAAAAGGGGTCATCAGGGCCAGACTAGTATAAAGAATTCTTAGAGAGTGGAAGGAGGAAGGACAGGGGTTAGAGGGATGGCAGAAAGAGCTTTCATCTTGGAGGTAGCAAGAGCTGGGTTTCTAGTCTGACTCCAGTACTTCCTAGCTGTATGACCTTGGACAAATCACTTAACATCTGGGGACCTCATCTTCCAGTTAAAAAAATACAACAACAAAAACAATGGGGATAATACCACCTGCACTACCTACTTCCTTGGCCTGCTGTAAGGAAAGTACTTTGTAAACTTTCTAACCAATATCATGGGAGTTATTATTATCTTTGACACTTAATAGCTGTGTAACCTCCGTAGGTCTTTATTTCTCCAGCTGTTAAGTGGGAAGAGTAACCTTTGCAACCAACCACTTTGGAGAGTAGTGTGAAAGTGATAACTATTTTTATTATTATAATTATTATTAGGCTTATGCAGACCCTTTCTTTCGAACCCAGGCAAACTGGTGGACAGAATTTCTGAGGGATTCCTTGGAGGATGAGGTGACCCCTTTTCTTCCTTTAACCCACCTCCTACACTCCCCATGGTTCTTTCCTGTCTCCCCTCTTGGAGGCCCAGGCTCCAGGGATCTATGCTTACATCTGCAGGCATTGGAGGTCACAGCCAGAGGTTCAGGTGCATGAGCAGGGGGTGATCTTAAGCAAGATACTTAACCTCTCTGGGCCTCAGTTTCCTCCTTTGCAAAATGAAGGGGTTGGACTAGCTGGCCTCCAAGGCCCCCTTTCGACTCTAAATCTGTGATCTTATGATCTCGGGATCTATATGTACCAGGAATAGTGGTGAGCTGGGTGGGGAAGGGGGAAAGGTGAAGAGGAACCTGCCCCACCTAAGGATGAAGAGAGAGTAGCAAAGGCTTCAATCTCTGGGGACTCTGAGTCCCCCCTCTCCCCACTCCCCTCCATCTACTCTTTTGGGGACTCTGGAGGCTGCTTTCCAGTCCCACTTGGGGGGCTGATGAGAATGAACATATTTGTAAAATGCAACCAAAGAACCAGACAACTAGGACCTTCTGACTCTTAATCTGTGATCCTGGATGATCTCCCTTGGAGAGGGTCCAGCCTCTGGAGGATGCTTTTGCCTAAGGGGCAATTTGGAAAGTGTAGTAAAGGGGCAGAGAGTTGTCCCAACCACACAGGCTTTTGAGGCTTACTTTGAGGATGGAACTGCTTATGGGACATCTAGGTAGAGATCAGATTTTTGGCCTCTTTAGCTGGAGGAGACCTCAGGGATCATCTCTTCTCTTGTTCTGTGATTTCTAGGAACATTGGCGGCCAGAGAAGTTTCCAGTAGGGTTTTACAGAAAGAGAAAGTGAGGCCCAGAAACTCATCCCAAATTCACCTAGCCTGTAAATATAGTAGCAGAGCTGAGATTTGAACCCAGTTTTTCTGATGCCAAATCTAGCTCTTTTTTCACTGTATGATGCTATCTGTCTGAAATTTCCTTGGGCTGAGGTGGGTGAGGTGGTGAGCCAGGCAGGAAGTAGTTTGGAATGAACAATCCTTTGCCCTGAGGCTGTTCCTAATCGTTTTATTAAAAAAAATTTAACTTGCTCAGCTTCCTCCCTTCTCTGTAAACCAGTCTCTTTGTGGTGGTGATGGTGGTGGTGGTGGTGGTGGTGGGGTGTGTGTGTGTGTGTGTGTGTGTGTGTGTGTAGGGGGTGGCACTGGGTGGAATACAGACCAGGAGAGCTCAGGATTTGAGGGAGGAGCAAATAGTTCAATCATCCTCATGATGAGGAGAAACTTTTTGTCCCAACTGTCCCCCCATTCCTCCCCTTCCCCTCTTCTCCTTTCCCCTCAAGGTTTTCCCACTACAGGAAATATACTGAGGTATTTGGGGGCCGGTAGCATCTTTCTGCCTTCTCAGAGACAGTTATATGGTGGTGAAAAGACTTCCAGTGTTATTCTTATTTGGCTTCTTACTTCCGGCTTGATCCCAACTTTGTTCCTTATAATTTGTAAGAAGTTTGACAAATCATTTCAGATCTCTGAACCTCAGCTTGTTCCTCTGTAAAATGCAGGTGTTAGTACTTGCACTTACCTCATAGGGAAGAAAGATACTCTATAAACCCCAGAGTGCCATAGAGATGTTAATTATTACTAGTTGGATATAGGGTACTGAGGAGGTTGGTATGATGAGGGAGGGAGGCATTTAGACTGACTTGGGTTGGGAACATAATCACATAATCCCGGAATGTTGGAGTTGGAAGGAACCTCAGAGGTCATTTACCCCCATCTTCACCCATATAGACATGCCTTCTACGGCAAGCTGTTACACAGCCCTTGCTGGAGGCATGGCTAGTGAGAAGGAACTTCCTTCAGGGAGACTAATGGGAGGGAGATGGGGAAATTCCCAGTGGAGACTGGCATTGGTGAGGGGTTTTATAGGGCTGTTTCTGAGAGGCATCCTAATACCCTAAGGGGCTCCAACTTCCACAGCCTCTGGACTATACCTGTGGGGACAATTGCCCAGGCCCAACAGCTCCTTGGCTCACTAGCAATGCCACTGAGCACCCCCTTGCCATTGGAGGCTGCTACGTACTCTGGCCCCCATAAAAAGTCTCCTGGCTCAGGGGCAGCTAGGTGGCACAATGGATAAAGCATCGACCCTGGATTCAGGAGCACCTGAATTCAAATCCGGTCCCAGACACTTGACAGTTACTAGCTGTGTGACACTGGGCAAGTCACTTAACCCTCATTGCCCTGCAAAAAGTCCCAGAAAAATCTCCAGGCTCTTCCTTGGTAAGTCTGCCAGCCTAAAGCTTCCAGAGGGCAGCTTCCCTGAGACCCTGAGGGCAATAGAACAAAAGTGGAGGCTGATACAGCCTAGAAGTCCTTTGTCTTTACACCCTGGGTATGAGATCCACTGCAAAGGCCCTAGGCTGAGGCCCTTTCCTCCTCACCTACCCCCACCCCATTCCAGCCTCAGCTCCTTCTGGAAGCTGCTCCCTGCTCTTTTCTCTGGGGGTGGTCCCAGACTGTGAGACTCCTCAACTTCCCCCTTCTTACATCATATCCCCACCCCGCCTTTCTTTGTCCCACACACCAAGTGCCTGGTTCCTATCTGAGGGAGGCTTCCAGTTCTTTGCTCACCTACAGAAAAGAGACAGGACAGGCCCTGAGCCTCACAAACTATCTCTTCCCCACCTCCACCCCACCCCACCCCATGCCATCCCACCATGAGGATGTCTCCTGATGACTCCTTAGGAGCCCAGGGAAAGAGGCTTTCTAGGGCCACTCCCTATTGGTTTTTAGCTCCAGTTATTTGAGACCTGCAAGCAAAGTCAGTTACATGTCCATGTTGGCACTATGCAAATCACTGGACCTTGAGAAGGCCTTAGCATCTGCCCTGCAAAACGTGTAGGTCAGTCAAGTAAACATCTATTAAGAGCTTACTAAATGCTAGGCCCTGTGCTAAGCGTTGGGGATACAAAGAAAGGCAAGAGACAGTCTCTGCCTTTGAGAATCTCACAAACTAATGGAAAATACGTTGTGTGTGTGTGTATTTGTGTGACTTGCTGCATTAGATGATTTATAAGACAATTTCCAGTCTATTCTCCAAGTCTGCTTCCTTCCCTTTTCCCCCATCCTTTCATTCTTTTCTCATCTCCATTCAACCTTTCCCTCCCTTTTTCCTCTCCCTCTTTCCATCCAGTCTTTCTTCCTCTCTTTCCACAGTTCAATGGTATGAAACATTTATTAAACATCTACTATGTGCAAAGCACAGTGCTGGTCACTGAAGACTCAAAAGAATTTGTTTTCTTTTGTAAACAATCCCTGCCCTCAAAGAACTTACACTTACATAAGTTAGCACTAGGCTCATTTTGAGAGCTCATTAATAAGTAAGAGATCAGAGAAGGTTTCATCAAGGACATTTCACCTGAGCTAAGCCTTGAAGGAAGGAACATAAGGATTCCCCTAAAAAAGCAAAGAATAGGAAAACATTTTTTAGGCATGAGGGGTGGAGGTGGGGAGAGGGAGCAGTGTGTGCAAATATACTAAAATTGGAAATGTAGTGTAAAAGCTAAAATTCTAGCTAGTCTAGCTAGTAATGTGAAGTAAGACAAGAACGTGGGTAAGAACCAGATTGTGAGAGAACCAGATTGAATGGCAAAAACCTGAAAAGTTTCTATTTTATACCCTAGGCAGCTGGGAGCCACTGAGAGTTGTTGAGCAATGGAGATCAGATTTGTGATTCAGGACAATTTATTTTGGCCAAAGACCCCCTTTCCCTCTCTTTTATTCCTTTTGTCTCTCTTTCCTCTTGCTCCTCTTCTTTACCCCCTTCCCTCACAACTATTTCTTCCCTCCCTCCTATATATCTCCTTTCCCTCCCCTCTGTTTTCTATTCTTCCCCTATCTCTCTTCTCTTTCTCTATTCTTCCAGCCTCCCCTCTGCCTCTCCTTACCCATCCCTCCCAATTATTCTCCTCTCTCCCTTTCCCTTCTCTCTATGGCCTTTCCCTTCCTCTCCCCTCCCTGTATATCCTTCCCCTTTCTCTCCCTTGCCCCTCCATTCCCTTTCCTTACCTCTTTTCTCTTCCACCTTCCTCTCCTCCTCCCTCCTTTCTCTCCTGCCTCTCTTTCTCCCTCCCTCTTCTCCCTCTTCTATCCCCCTTCTTTCCCCTCTCCTCTTCCCCCTCCTACTTCTCCCTCCTCTCTCTTCTTTCTCTCCTATCACTTTCCCTTCTCCTGGCTACTGCTCGGAGCCCACCCTGGGGCCGGGGCGGAAGCTCTCCGTAGGCTGGGGCCAAACCCAGCCCAGCCAAGCAGCTAATTGTTAAGTGGGGGCTTTAAAGGGTTAAAGCCGGGCTCTTTTTAATTGTCAAATGACTGCGGGCGATTAGCGTTGGCAGCTTCCTCAATAATCTGTTTTATTTTTACCTGCTGGGAGCTTAATTAAAAAACAAAGAGGCTCAATTTAAAGCCCATTACTATGCTAATTCGGCGCGGCCGGGCGGGCGGCAGCCGTGGCTCCGAGTGCGCTGCTGGCTCTGGGGAGGGGCGAGGCTTCATTAGGTGGCTCCAATTATTTACAAACTAAATGGGGATGCGGCTATTAAAGCGTAATGAAAAAACGGGGCCGGGCATTATTGAGAAGCAGAACTTTTTTTTTTTAATTTAGATTTGAAATGTGCGGAGTCTTTATAGCCGTGAGCGCCCTGCCCGCCTTGGCCCAAGAAGCTGTTAAATAGAAAAGGGTCTTCAGTCCCCCCAGAAAGAGGGGGCTGAGGGCGGAGAGAGGGTAAAAAGAGGCGGAGAAGGGGCGGGACTGGGGGCGGGGGAGATAAGGGGGTTGAGCTACTCATAACACGCATCAGCCCGCTTATAAAGTCATCAGTTTCCGGCCGGAACTGAGATTGTGCATGGCTCCGAATATTATATCTTACACCTGGAACCTAGAGCCTCGAATATTAGAGCAAGAAAGGGTCATAGAACTTTAAGACTGAAGGGCTGGAAGTCTAGGAGTTAGAGTATTAGAACACAGAACACGATAGAATGGTAGGGATGGAAGGGACCTTAGTGATCAATTCATTCCCATTTCCTCGTTACACAGATGAAAAAACTGAGGCCCATAGAGGTGTCATAGATCATAGATCAGTCATAGATCACGTGTTTAGGGCTGGAAGGCAGGATGGAGACCATCTAATCTAACCTCTTGTTTTAAAGATGAAAAAAAGGAGGCCCAGCATGGAGGAAGGTTATACAGGGAGGTCCTATGACAAACCCCAGGCTAGATTCTTTGACAAAGACTTGAGAGTTTGATAATAATTATTAGCACGTATTTTTATTACTTACAAAGCGTTTTCAAGGACATTTTTATCATGTGACCATAACTCATTTCGATTGCAATTTATAGTTGACCAAACTTGGAGAGTCCATGTGAGGTAGAGAATGTGATAGAGACTGGACTTGAGATTTCAGTGGTGTAGGGAACTCCTTAGTGAGAGCATTTCCTTTGCCAATGCAGGTCAACACCTTCTAGCCAATATATTGTTTTGGAGAGTGCTTAGAGCACTAAGAGTTTGTCCCACAGGTGAGAGGCAGCAGAACCTAGGTCTTCCTATCTTTAGGGCCAGCTCTCTTCTCCATTCCTTCTCTCAAGGTAGGTAATGCTAGGCCTATTAATCCCATTTTACAGATGAGGAAAGTAGGTTTCAGAGATGTGAAAGGGCACCGTGCTAGAAGTGATGCCTGATTCCAGCATGCACGTCCCTTTGATCCAATGGCTTGATCTTGTCTTGGTCATAGAATCATAGAGAAGACAAAGTCATTGGATCAAAAGGCCACGAGTCTATGATCCCAGAGGCCCCAAGGAGTTCCCTGGATTGACCACTGGACTCTCAACTAGTCCTGACCCTCATTACCGGATCAGCACAGATTATATTATCTATTATTTCTAAGGTGTAGGACCAGCTGCCTGGCACGGGGTGATGAGCTGGGGGTGGAAGGAGGGTGGGGAGGAGAGAAGTCTTAAGAGACTTAGGAGTGTGTGTGTGTGTGTGTGTGTGTGTGTGTGTGTGTGGCAAAGTCCAGTTTGGACATGCTTTTTCACATGTTCATTCACACAGAAACATGTACCTATTCACAAGACACACGTCCATTCAGTCACAAATGCAGTCGCAGGCATATATAGGCATTCAAACATTCATTCACACAGACAAGTGTCAAGTGCCTATTTGGACATACACAATATGACCAATGCTTGTGGTATCTGCCTTTTTAAAATAAAATTTAAAAGTATCACACACACACTGAAGATCAAGGTTTTTGTCCTGTTATCCCTTCCTCATTGGGAATCCCAGAATTCTATGTTAAGGAAAGCTTACCGATTGAGCACTCAGACATGGGATTTATTCTATTGGTTCACCTTTCTCTGGGATACAACAACTCTTCATTAAACACTGTATGTGGAAGTGAAAGGAATGCTGAATTTAGAGTTAGGAGTCTGGAGCTCCTCGGGCTTCACCACTTATTTTGTGATCATCGTCAAGTTACTTCCCCTTTCTGTGTCTCAGTTTCCTCATCTGTAAAATGGGACCATAATCTGTGAACCATCTACTTCAGGAGGTTATTTTGAGGAAAGGTCTTTGTAAACAGTAAAATCCTAAAGAAGTGGGAGCCATTATTATTTAAAACATAATGCAAAACTCAAATTTACTTTAAAAAAAATTAAATTTTTGAATGTAATTGGAAAAAATTAAAATTTAATTTAAAAAATAGAGAAAAACAAAACGATGCAATACAAGAGTTAAGTGAGATGTCTCAAAGCAGTGCACAATTAATTGGCAAATGAATGACACAAATAAATGCCATGGAGATGGTCAGTTGGAGAGAGATCCCTTTGGACTGGCTGGTGATGGAAAATTTCACAAGGGAGGTTCCTTTGGCGAGGAGAATGAGCTTTGAATTGGAGTAGACTGAGGATAAAATGGCTAATAGGAAGTTGATATCAAAGGTAATAATAATAATAATAATACCTAACGTATCTATGTGCCAGGCACTGTGCTAAGTCCTTTACAATTATTTCATTTGATCCTCACAACAACTTATATCCATTTACAGATGCGAAAACTAGTACAAAGTCACACAGCCAGTAAGTGCCTGAAGCCAGATTTGAACTCAGGAAAATAAGTCAGTCAATAAGGAAGCCCCTTTCTTCCCTTGTTGAGTCCCAATCACCAGATTCAGAACAACTACGTTCTAGGTTACTGAGAGAACATCCATACTGAACCATCCATAAGTGGTCTTTGAAAGATCATGAGATCATTGAGAACAGGAGAGTGACTGCAGGCTTAGAGAAGGAGAAATGTCCCAGTTGAGAGACAGAGACAGAGACAGAGAGACAGAGAAAGAGTCTGAAAGCTATGGGTCAGTGATTTTAAATTTGATTCCTGGCAAAATTCTAAAATATATTGTTAAAGGAATAGGAAGTAAAGCTCTAGAAAAAGAAGTGATAATCACTAAGAGCCACCATGGCCTCATTAAGAACAGGTCACAGGGGGCGGCTAGATAGCACAGTGGATAAAGCACCGACCCTGGATTCAGGAGTACCTGAGTTCAAATCCAGCCTCAGACACTTGACACTTACTAGCTGTGTGACCCTGGGCAAGTCACTTAACCCCCATTGCCCCGCAAAAAAAAAAAAAAAACAAAAACAAACAAACAAAAAAAAAAAGAACAGGTCATACCAGTCTGACCCCCTTTTCAATTTTGTTGACAGTTACTAGACTGGTACAACACAGTAATGACGTAGCTGTAGTTTACCGGGACTTTAGCATACATTTGCAAAGTTTCTCATGCTGTTCTTTTGGGAATAATGCAGGAGAGTACAGTAGGTACTATCCTAGATGACACAACAATAAGGTGAATTGGCAAACCAACAAAGAGTACAATCCAAAGTGTAGTCACAAATGGCTGGATCTCAATTGTAAAGAGGTCTTTACTGATGTGCCCTAGAGATCTATGCTTAGGTCTGTGCTGTTTAATATTTTTGTCAGTGACTTGGATAATGGCATCCTTGTTAAATTTGTAGATGACACAAAGCCAAATGGGAGACCTAACATTTTAGATGTTTGGGTGAGAATTTTAAAAGATCTTGAGAGGCTCAAAAGTTGGCCTCAATCTAAAATGAAAATTAATAGTATTAAATATCAAGTTTTAAATTTGGGTTCAAAAATTCAACTTCGCAAGTACAACATGGGGAGACATGGCTAATCAGCAGCTTAGCTGAAAAAATATTGGGGTTTTAATGGATTGCAAGCTCAGAATGGATCAGAATGGATCAGTAGAGTAATGAGGCCAGCCAGCCCCCCAAGCTCATTCAATTTAGATAGCATTAATACAGTCCTACTTTTGAGGACCAGGGAGGTGGTGGTCCCCTCTACTCTGGCCTCTGCTCAGAGGGCATCAAGAAAATTGTATTCTGGGTGTCAAATTTTAGAAATAGCATTCATAAATTGGAGGGATCATGGATCTTGAGTGGGAAGGATCCAACTCTTTCTTTTTTACAGATAAGGAAAATGGGGTCTAGAAAGGTTGAGTAACATCACCCAGTCGAGATTCCAACCCAGGTCCTGACTCCAGATCCAGTCCTCTTTTCAATACATTATGTTGCTTTGAGATCAAACCTCAAGATGAAGCCTATAAAGATTGGTTGAAGAAACCAGGAATATTTAGTCTGGAAAAGAGGAAGACTGGGGAAGGGGGGTGGTACAGAAAGTTCATGATACCTATCTTCAAGTATTCAAAAGATTGTCATGTGGAGGGATTTGATTCATTCTTTTTTTTTTTAAACTATTTTTTGGGGGGTGGGGCAACGAGGGTTAAGTAACTTGCCCAGGGTAAGTGTCAAGTGTCTGAGGCCAGATTTGAACTCAGGTACTCCTGAATCCAGGGCCAGTGCTTTATCCACTGCGCCACCTAGCTGCCCCTGATTCATTCTTTTTAGCTGTAGAGAGCAGGCACAATGGGCAGATGTTGCAAGAGCCACCATCAGGTTTCATGTCTGGAAAACAACTGTGGGCTGCCCTGGGAGGTAATGGGTTTGGCAGCTCCTTGGAGGTCTTAAAGCAAAGGCCTCGTGACCACTTGTCAAGAATGTCATAGAGAAGACTCTTGCTTAGATACATGTTGGGCTAAGTAGCTTCTGTGGCATCTTCCAACTTGGTGATCTCATGACTAGGAGGTCAGCCAGAAGTTGAGCTGGGCAGACTTTGGAGAATTAGCATGGTGGTGTGGCAAGAACACAGTCCTTAAAATGAGAAGATAAGAGTTAGGGTCCTGGTTCTGTGCTGTCCTTCCCCTCTGGGAGCCTCAGAGGCTTCAGAAAAGCTTTTATAAATCTTAAAATGTTCCAGAAGTGGGGTAGCTAGGTGGCCCAGTGGATAAAGCACCAGTCCTGGATTCAGGAGAACCTGAGTTCAAATCTAACCTCAGATACTTGACACTTACTAGCTGTGTACCCCTGGGCAAGTCACTTAATCCTCATTGCCCTGAAAAAACAAATACACAAACAAAAACTGTTCCAGAAATGTAAGTCAGTGGCAGTGTAAACAAAAGGAAGCAGGGCATCCTAGAAGGGTACCAACAAAGGCACATAAACAGATTCAAGCATGGCATTTTGTGTAGAGGAGTAGTGTAAAATAAGGTTGCAATTGTAGGTTGGGGCTATGTTAGAAAGAGCCTTCAATGCCAGACTAAGGTGTTTCCATTTACTCTAGTAAGTAAGGGGAAGCCATTGAAGGTTCTTGGTCATTGGAGTAGCATGATCATGAGTAGGCATTAAGAAGATAAATCTGGCAGTGTGTACAGGGTGGATTTTAAAGTGCTGCAGGAGGTGAAAGGTAACTAGGATCTGAGCTAGCGTGGTGGTGAGGAGATACTGCTAGGATGTCTTCAATCAACACGCATTTATTATGCTCCTACTATGTACCAGGTGCTGGGCTAGGCACTGGGGTGACAAATGCTAAAGTACAATAATCCCTCAGAGAGAGTATATTCTGCTAGGGGGAGACAACCTGCAAACACACACACACACACACACACACACACACACACACACACACACACACACACCCCCGAAGGGAATGGGAGAGACGATAAACTCCTCGGTGGCAAGACCAGTTTGCTCTTTGTTTTTGTATCCTAGTCTCAGCACACGGGATCGGCGGCCCGTGGGAGGCGCTTAATACGCGATGGTTGAATTGACTCGAAAAAGGGAGCAAAGATTGGGGAGGGGGGGTGTCCGGAGCGATGTGAGCCAGACCACGAAGGAGCCGGAGAGTAAGGGAGGATTCTTCCTCAGCTCCTGATTGGCTACAGGCTAAAGGCTTAACTCATCATTCTGGTATCCCAGCCCCTCTTTCCACATGCTCGCTCATCATCGCCCTCAGACCTGGGCTTGCAAGTCTTCTCATTCCACCCCCACCCCCTTCCCCGCCCCAGCCTGGGATCAAAGGGAGCAAAAGTCAACGGCTGGGGCTGGCTGTAGATATGGGGCCGGCGTGAGCCTCCTGTACATCTGTGTTCCTGGCGTCCGAAGGAAGTGGCAGGGTCAGCCCCTGCTGGGTAGCCCAAGCCCTCCTGGAGTCCGCCCGGAGGCGGCTGCTGACCGGAGCCCCTGCCCAGCGAGGCTCCGGCCAAACAAGGCCAAGCCCGGGCCTCCCCACCGCCAGCCAGCTGCCCCCCCTCCCCCTGTGGTGGGCTCCTATCAGGCCCACAGCCCATCCAAGAATCCAGGAGCTTTTCAAGTGTCCCCTGGCCGGGCCGCAGGCCCTGACCCCGTGCACACCTTACATTCCTGCCAACCTGATTGACAGCCGAGCCCAGGGAGGGCTGTGCCTGCAGGCACCCGCCCGAGCCCCTTCAAAGCAGCTGTTTACAGCTGGTTTGAGTTGGGTCCCAATAAACAGTCTTCTTTTTGTCTCAAAATAAAAAACAGCTTAAGCCCAGAATGATAAGGATTCCTAGCCTTGTGGAAGGGAGATGTCAGCAAAGGCTCTCAGCCTGGCAGGCAGCCTAGCCCCCTCAGGGAGAAACTTAGTGCCTGTCAGCGCATCCTCGGAGAATTCATAGGAAAACTCATCTAATTCAACCCCCTCCTCCCCCCCCCTTCTACAGAGCAGAGAACTCAGCCTCTGAACCGTCATAGGGAAGTACAGGATCTCGAACAGGAAGGGTTCTCCGAACTCATCTAATTCCATCCTTTCCTTTTACAAAGGAGGAAACTGAGGTGCAGAGAGATTAAATGACTTTTCTCTGCAGCCAAAGGCTAGTCTAGTAGTGATGGTAGATGTGGACTGAGCCCTTCAGAAGGCCAATCCATTCTCTACCACACCACACTGCCTCCTATGCCTGAGAGAGTCTTAGGAGTTGCAGGTGGGAGAGCTTCCCTCAGCTTTCCCCACTCTCTGCTCCCCCGCCCCCACCCCAGGTAACAAGTTTCAGGTCTCAGCCTGTCAAGCAAAGGGCCCATGGCTTCTGAAGCCTGGCCTCCAATAGCCCCAGTAGATGTTGGTAGGTAAGCTGTCCCACCCCAGCCATTTAAAAATTTTGGACTGGACTTAAGATATCCTTGGTATAGAGAGCTCCCAGGAGAGCAAACTCCCTTTGCCAAAGCAGTCAGGCACCTGCCCTGTTACTTTTAGAGTCTTAGAGAATTACCTAGGGTACTGGGGGGTTGTGACTTGCCCAGGATCATAGAGCAGAACTAGAACACAGGTCTTCCTAACAGATCCTGAGGCTCTCTATCCTTTAAGCCTGGCAGCTTTTCACCCCAGCAATATGAACTTATACAGTTTAGTTTACAAAGCACTTTCCTACTGACAGCCAAATAGAGCCCGATTATTATTCCCATTTTATAGCTGAGAAAACTGGGGCCCGGGGAAAGGGAAATGAATTGTCTATGATCAGGCAGCAGATAATAATAATATAAATAACAGCTCCTTTTTCTATAGTGCTTTGAAGTTTACAAAGCACCTTCCTGAGGGAGTGCCTGGTTATATAACCAGTTGGAACCAGGATGTGAATTGAACCTAGGCCTAGTCTACTTTCCGTTCTAGTAGACTGACGCTCTATGGGTGTAGGGCAACAAGACCTAGCCCTCAATGGAGCCCTGGGCCCACTGTCTTGGTCTGGAGAACTTGATGAAGTTTACAGAGCTGACCCCAGGAAGAACAATCCTCCTGGCCAGCCAGCCCCGCACCAGCACTGATGGAGGCTTCCTTGTTCTCTCCCCAGGAAGCCCAGGATTATTTTTAGGGGTGTTCTAAAGAGATAAGGTACCCTCTTTTTCTTTCATTGCCCACAGTTCTTTGCCTGGCTTTCAGATTACTCTAATAATGATAATAACCATAGAAAGGAAAGAAACCAACATTTACTAGGCACCTACTATGGGCCAGGTACTATACTAGGTGTTTTACAAATATTATCTCTTTGTATCTTCACAACAACCCTGGGAGGTAGGGTCTATTATCATGCTCATTTTATTGATGAAGAATGTGAGGCAGACAGAGGTTAACTAACTTGTCCAGGGCCTTATAGCTAGTGAGTGTCTTAGTCTGTATTTAAACTCAGGTCTTCCTGACCCTAGGACCAAGGATCTACCCACTGCACCACCAGCTGTAGTTCCCATAGCAACTGAAGGGTTTGCAAAGCACTTTCCTCACAATGACTCTGTAAAGTAGGGAGCTCAAATGTTATTATCCTCATTTTATAAATGTGGAAACTGAGGCTTAGAGAGAGGAAGTGATAGTTCACATTCCTCTGGTACCTTATGGTTACCAATCTGGATGGGGGGGGGTAGTGATAGTGGTGGAATGTGAAGTGTACACAAAGAAGTCTGGTATAACATAGGGAATGGTTCGAACAAAGAGAAATCCAGAACAGTGCTCTAGAAATGCTTAATGAGAATAAGACAGATCGATCGACCAGGGATTCAAAACCCATCCTTCTGACTCCCACAGTAGGACTTTCCCCACCACAATGCGTTACATTGTACAATTTTCCCCCCAAGTGCTAAAAACTAAGTGCTAAAAAATATTGCCCTAGTTCTACTGGCATATGTATATGGACCCTTTCCTTCCCCCTAATTCCCGTTGACCAGAGGCTGGTTCTCTCAAAAAAGGGGCATAGTGTAAAAGAAAATGTGCTGGGGAGCAGCTAGGTGGCACAGTGAATAAAGCACTGACCCTGGATTCAGGAGGACCTGAGTTCAAATTCGGCCTCAGATACTTGACACTTATTAGCTGTGTGACCTTGGGCAAGTCACTTAACCCTCATTGCCCCCCCCCCCCCCAAATGTGCTGGACCTTTGTTAGGAAACTTAGTTTCATATCTCAAGGATGGCCCCTACTATCAGTGTGACCAGCAAATCCCTTCCCTGAAACTCAGTTTCCCTTTTTTTTTGGTTTGTTTTGGCTAATAATGATAATCTTCTCTCTCCCTGTTCTTGTTCAGTGGTGTTCAACTCTTCATGATCCCATTTGAGATTTCCTTGGCAAAGATACTGAAGTTGTTTGCCATTTCCTTCTCTAGCTCATTTTACATATGAGGAAACTGAGGCAAATAGGGTTAAATGACTTACCCAGGATCACAAAGCTACTGTCTGAGGCTGGTTTTGAACTCAGGTCTTCCTGATTTTGGGCCAAGTATTCTATCCACTGTGCCATCTAGAACCCTCCCTACCCCCTTCGCTTCCCATCTGATCATAAATCTAGAGCTGGAATGGCCCTGAGGGGCCACATAGTATAATTCCTCATTTTTCAGAGGAGAAAATGGGACTGAGCTTGCTGACATGATTTGTACAATGTCACACATTTAGTAATTATTTACATATTTACATATTTTCTTTTAATTCAGAGCCTAGACTTGGAATGAACACTGGCATTTCCTCTAATATTTCAAAATAGTGAACAAATGACCTCGGGAAACCATGAGCAGTCATGGAAGCAGGGACCAGAACCTTGGGAGGTCTGCTTCAGGATGTTTGTTACCTTGTGGCCAGGACACCTATGAGGCGGGGAGGACACTAACTCACGTGACATGGTACCTGATAGTTTACAAAGCCCTTAGTCTCATAAATTCCTAGAATGCCAGAGGTGGTAGGTATCTTAAAACATAGAATATCCTCATTGGGATGAATCTTGAAAACCATCTAGGGAATGGCAGCTATGGTGACACAATGCCTTCATTTTACAAATAAGGAAACTGAGGTTCAGAGAGGAGATCTTAGGAATATAGCTCTAGAGCTAGAAGGGACTTTAGGAGTCATTTAGTCCAATTGCCTTTACAGATGGGTAAACTAAGATTCAGAGAGGCAGAGATTCAGAGAATCAGTGCTATTTAAATTTTCTAGAACATATAATGTCAGAGGTGGAGTAGGGGCTATAGAACCTAGTACATTAGGGCTAGAAGGGACCTTAATAAGTAAAATGTTAATACTAGCCCTGCAGTTTGACCTCAGAGAATAGATTCCTTAGTAGCCAAGGAAGGCGTTAGCTGTGCCAACAGCCCAACTCCTCCAATCTCAGACTAGCTTCCCCCAATTCTAGCCCAGGTTATCACAACCTAGTCTATTTTCTTTCCTCAATCTTGGTTTAGTTCCCTCCCCCAATATTGTCCTATTTCTCCCTCAGTTCTGGCTTCCTCATCTCTATTCATCACAGTCCAACCTTCCCCAAACCTGAGTGTGCTTTGCCAGTTTATATTGGGCTGTATTTATCCCAACCTTGATCTGCCAATCCTAGCTTACCTGCTCCAATCACAACCCACTGCTATCAGTTCAGCCCCCTAATTTCAGTCCAGTTCTTCCCATCCTAATCCAGATCCCTTAAATCTGAGCCCAGTTTTCTCCATTCTGGTCTAGTTCCTTTGGTTCCCAGTCTGGCTTCTCCATTCTGCCTAGCTCTACCCCAATCCTGAACCAGCTTGTCCCCATTCTAGTCTAGCTTCTCCCAATCTCAACACATAAGGCAGTCTGATGGGTTAAGGGTTAGCTGAAGGTCAGGGCTGGGCCCAGAATTAGCTCTGGTCAGGAGCCTGGAAGAGAATGTACCAAGGACCAATGTCACGCAGGTAGTCCTGGTCCAGCCCCCTGAATTATAGAGGCGTAGGGAAGGGTCGAGGCCTGAAAAGGGAAGTGAGGAAGGGCTACAAGAACAGGACCCAGAGTTGGATCTGTAGCTGGGGAGGATCCATATGAAGGCAGGAACCCCCAGGACTATGTGCTTCCTTACTTTCGTAGGGTTGGAACAAGTACTAAAGTTCTTAAGTTGACAGATAGGTCCTCAATGGCATGAAAGCCATTTATTAAGCACTTATGATGCACCAAGCGCTGTGCTAAGTCTTGGGGATACAGATAGAAAAGCAAGACCATCTCTGCTTTGGAAGAACTCACATTCTGTCAACAGCACCACCATCCTCCCTGTACCATAACTTGGCATTATCCTTGGCTCCTAGTTGTCCCTTACCTCACATATTCAATCAGGTGCCAAATCTTGCTATTTCTACTTCTACAACATTTCTCATGTCCAGCCTCTTCTCTCCACTCACACAGCCACCACCCAATTTCACCACTCACATGTATTATTGCAACAGAAGCTTGGTCTCCCTTCCTCAAGTCTCTTCCTACTTCACTACATCCTCTACACAGCTTCCATAATGATTTTCCTTAAACACTGATCTGACCATGCCACTCTCCTACTCAATAAACTCTTGTGACTCCCTATGTCCCCTAGGATAAAAAGCCTGACCCTGATATATCTTTCCAGCCTTGTTCTGTAACAACCCCCTCCCACATTCTAGTCCTCTTCCATCTCTTGCCTTTCCAAGGGATGTTTCCATGCCTGGAATTCACTCCCTCCTCATTTCTACCTCTTAAAGTCTCTTGTCTTCAAGACTCAGCCTTTCCTGATTATCCCAAATACTAGTCTAGTACTTTCCCTTACTACCTCATATTTGACTGCCTTGTATTTGTTTGGATTTATTATTATATATGTATAGTCTTATGTTTGTAAACATTTATTATCATGGATCTACTTGTCTTCTCCATTAGAAAGTGAGCTCTGGGGCAGCTAGGTGGTGCAGTGGATAGAGCACTGGCCCTGGAGTCAGGAGGACCTGAGTTCAAATCTGTCCTCAGACACTTGATACTTACTAGCTGTGTGCCCCTGGGCAAGTCACTTAACCCCAATTGCCTCACCGAAAGAAAGAAAGAAAGTGAGCTCTTTGAGAAAAGAGATAGTTTCATTTATTGTATTTGCATATCTAGCACCCAACACAGTGCCCGGTACATACTGGCCCTTGATAAATGCTTGTTGATTGATTTTAATTAAAGAAGACAACACATAGGAATGTTCACTTGTAGGGCAGATGAAGAGACCCAAGGTCCTTACAATTAAAGCAGATGGCAAAGAGCAGGGATCTTCAGACTGTAAGGGCAGGTCAGATGGCAATGTCCAGATGGAGTCTAGACATAGTGGTGAGGCATTATGATAAAGCCCAGCGGACCTTAGAAAGCAATATTATGGCATGCTCAATGATCTGATTTTTCCCCAGAAATATTTTACTTGTTGACTCCTTGTTCAATCCTTGTCCCATACCAGTGACTATGGGGAAGGGAATAATGTTCTTGAGGGTCAGAGTAGAACAGAGCTCTAGATTACTTCAGATAGGGATGGGTATGATGGGGGTGGATAGAGTTAGCACTGAGCTGGTAGGAACTGGGAAATGGAAGCTGGGGACTAGGAAGGCAGGAGGCTACCCACAATGTTTTTTTCTAGACCCTTGGGATTCACTGGCAGCTGTTATGAGCAGGATGGAATGGGAATGGGGAAGATCCAGAGGCCTCTCACAGTGCCTGGTTTAGCTAGTACCTCCAGTCACCATTTGGGATATTTGAACACAGTGACCACTAGAAGCTACTTTTTCCTGTGTTTACTGTCTATTGTTATCAGGCAATTTGCTATTTGCTTGTGATATCAGGTAACAAGTTACAAGCTTAATACTGGACAAAAAAACTAAGAATATTCTTTTGTAGGTGTAGAGCTATGAGTACACCTGTATGCTCATTGGCACAGTCTTTCTCTTTACCAACCCAGTAACAACCCTTCCATGCTTCAGTAAATGATTTTATGACTTCCTCCAATAGAATGTAAGTTCTTTGAGGGCAGGGATTATTTTATTTTTAACCTGTTTATCCCCAGCACCTAACACGTTTAGCATATAGTGAGCATTTCATGAACACTTACTGATTGGTTGAATTGTTGCCAAAAAGACTTCATGCCCTTGTGTGCCAGCTCTCTGTGATGGATCTTCCTGAGCTTAGATACAATGAATAGTAGATCCACATTTTGTTTGCAAACTTCTTTGAAAGGTTGGTAGGACCTGCCAGAACTTATGCTCTGCAGGAATAGCTAGTAAACAATGACTATTTAATTTGTATTTTTTTCCTTCAATTTCATGTAAACAAAATTTTTAACATTCTTTTTCTTAAATGCTGAGCTCCATATCCTTCCTCTCCTTTCTCTCCTTTCTCTCCTTCCTTCCTTCCTTCCCTGCCTCCCTGATATGGCAAGCAATTTGATATAGATTGATTATACATGTGCAGTCATGCAAAACATTTCTATATTAACCATGTTGCAAAAGAAAATGCAGACCAAAAATAATAAGGTTATAAAGGAACATGCTTTAATCTGTATTTAGACTCCATCAGTTCATTCTCAGAAGGTGTATAGCATTTTTCATCTTAAGTCCTTCAGAATTGTTTTGGATCATTGTAATGCTAAGAATAGCTGTCATTCACTATTGATCATCAATCAATATTGCTGTTATTGTGCACAATTTTCTCCTGGTTCTGCTTATTTCACATTGCAACAGTTCACGTAAGTCTTGCCAGGTTTTTCTGAAATCATCCTGCTTTGTCATTTCTCATGGTACAATAGTATTCCATCACAATCATACACTATAATTTGTTTAGCCATTCCCCAATTGATGGACATCCCCAATTTCCAATTCTTTGCCACCACAAAAAGAGCTAATATGAATTTTTTGTATATGTAGGTCCTTTTCCTTTTTAAAAAAATCTCTTTGGGATACAGACCTACTAGTGGCATTGCTGGGTTAAACGGTATGCACAAAGTTTTCTAGCCCTTTGGGCATAGCAACCCAAAGACTAAAAAGAAATAGAAAAAGGGAAATAATAGGCTAGGGGTAGAGACAAAAATTAAGTACCAGAAATACACTTTTTGCTTTGGTTTTGCTCATACCAACTTTACTTTGATTACTCTCTCTAGAACTCAGCTGATTTCAAAGCATGTTCTGGGCACCACATGTTAGAAAGGACATTGACAAGTTGTAGTATGTCCCAAAGAGGAAGAGGGCCAACAAGATAGGGGAGAGGCCAGAAGACCATAACACGCAAGAATCGCTTTAAGGAAATGGGGATATTTAACCCTGAGAAGAGGGAGGAGTCATGTTGGCTATCCTCAAATATCTGAAATGCTATCATGCGGAAGGAGGCTTATTATTCTTTGCCCCAGAGACATGTTTAGAGCACTGAGAAAAAGATCCTGGAAGACAGGCTTCAGTTCAATAGAAGGAAGTACTTCCTAACAGTTAGATCTGTTTAGCCATGGAAGGAGCCGACTGGTAAGATGGTGAGTTCCTGAGTCGCTGGAGGTATCTGGGTGAAGTCCCCTTGCAAGGATATTATGAAAGAAGATTCCTGCTCAAGTACAGGTTGAACCAGCTGACTTTTGAGATGGAGAATCTCTAGTTCTCTGATCATTCCATGCCAATACTGCCTTATTGCTCTGCTTAGGGAAGCCAAACACTTTGCAGATATTATCTCACTTGACCCTAACAATAGCCCTGGAAGGTAGGTGATAAGAACAAGGTCATATTTGAATACATCTTCCCGACTTGACTTGGCTCTATCCACCGCCAAAGTCTTAAAAGAACACAAGATCTTGAATGCTTTGGCTCTGTGTTGTGTTTGAGTTTCAGAACTGTTTTCTTTCTAGCGTAGCCTGAAACAATCCTTCCCCTTAAGCAAAAATTCCCTTTTGTAACTGCCTGAAGCAGATTTTCTTTCCCTCTCCTTGAGCCTTTCAAGTAGATGAACTCTCCTTCCCCATCTCCCCTCTTCTGCTGAGTTATATTGGCATTTTTTTCCAGCCAATGGAACAGAATCCCAATGAGTGCCACAATCTTCCACGTGGCCCCCCTGGGAGGCTTGAGCCTTCTAGTGTTGCTGCAACATTCCTCACACTCCTCCAGGGAATGACCTCCTGAGCTGGAGCCCCTTCTCACTATTATCTTCTGTGGGAATGACCCTGATCTTCCAGGATGGATTGGTTTTAAGAGCCAGCCAAAAGTCACATGGAGTTGAGTCCTGATGGACAACACATTGTTAGTGAAAGTACTGGATTCTGAGTCAGAGGAGCTGGGTGTGAATCCTGGCTCTGTTATTTAGTACCTTTGTGATCTTAGACAAGTCACCCCTTCGGTTTTCCCATCTGTAAAATAATGGGGTTAAGTTGGAGTGAACACTAAGGTCCCTTCCACCACTAAATCCTATGAACCTAAACTGTGTAACCAGGGGAAAGTCACTTCAGCTCTCTGAGTCTTGGTTTCTTAATCTGTAAAATGGGAATGGAAATGCCTGTATTACCTACCTTGCAAAGGTGTGCGGTAAACCTTATGGTGCAATAGAAATGGGGCTATTTTAACTGAATAAGGGAGTCTTCTCCCAAAAGACAGACCCACACATGTTTGTAGCAGCAGCGTTTTAACTATGACTGCCATGTGTATTCCCAAGAGATGACCAGTAAGCACTGGGAAGAAGTTTAGGTTTCTGGATTAAACAAGCAGTCTCTCTAGTCTAGGTGTACTTCCTGTAGTGTATATGAAATATTTAACAATAACCAAGTAAAGAGACTTTTGTCCCAAGGACAACTAGGAATGGGTATCATTGATTGGAGCTTGGAGAGTCAGGGAAGGGGTTTTAGAGGATCTCTGAAGAAATCTCTGTGGGATCAGTGATGGGAGTGTTTGGGGGGTTAGTTAGGGGTTCTTGAAGAGTTAGTAAGGTAGGGGGCAGCTAGGTGGCGCAGTGGATAAAGCATTGGTCCTGGATTCAGGAGAACCTGACTTCAAATCTGGCCTCAGACACTTAACACTTACTAGCTGTGTAACCCTGGGCAAGTCACTTAACCCTCATTGCCCTGCAACAAAAAAAAAAAAAAAAAAAAAAAAAAAAAAAAAAAAAAAAAGAGAGAGAGAGAGAGTAAGGGAAGTTCTCATGTCGGGTCAATGAAGAATCTCTGGAGAGATCTTGAGAAGGTTGTGAGAAATAAGGGGGATGAGGATCAGTGAAGTGATAACAATAAGGGGATTTCTGAGTCAATTAGATGGACTGTGTGAGAGGATATCAGGGTACTCAGTGATAGCCTTGATTGGCCAGTGAAGGGATTGCTGGAGTTTTTAATCAAGGTGTGTGTGTGTGTGTGTGTGTGTGTGTGTGTGTGTGTGTGTGTGTGTGTGTACACAGGATTGTCAATATGTGGAACCCTGCCTACTGATGCCCTAGCCCAAGTCCTGAGGGACTCAAAAAAGGGACAATTTTGCTCTTTGGCGCAGACCTCCCTAGGTGTACTCAAGACCAGACATGGGGATATTCAATCATTCCCTGGATCCAGAGCTCCGACTTCCTGGGGCCTAACTTAGAACTGTTTTCTCAGTCCATTTGATGAGGACAAGGTTCCCCCTTCCCTAGGTATCTACTGGAATCTGGCCTTAATGACACAGGTCTGAGTATCTGAGGGAAGCAGCATGAAATAGGAGAAAGAGCATAGACCTAAGAGTCTGACTCTATCATTACTTACTTGTGTGACCTTGGACAAGTCACTTCCTCTTTGGGGGCCTCACTATTCTCATCTGTAAAATAAGGAAGTGAAACTTAGATGATCTTTTGGGTCCTTTCCAGTGCTAATATTTTATATTCTCAGGTCCTCCCAGCGTTAACGTTCATGGAATCTCTGTATCTAAGCTTCCCCTCTAGCAGTCCTGGTTTACACAAGTGGGACTTACCCAAAGTCACCTGCAGGCAGGGACATTACTTAAGACAAGCCAAGATGAGTGAGGGAAGGCAGCACACCTTCCTGGAGAGAGCCCAGGTTGGAAGTCTGGGCAGAGCCATGACAAATCTGTGTGGTGCCGTCAGATCCTGGCTCCAGCCCTCCCTCTCTGCGTGAGCATGGCCCAATTGCTCCCCTGTCCTAGTCTGTTTCTTCACCTGCAAAATGTGGGCTGTGGGAGTATCAGGCTAGACAATCTTGAAGCCAGTCCTCCTGTCCTAACGGTCCTCAGTTTAAGACCCTCCCAGTGCCAATATTTTCCGATTCTGTGACGGGGCTCTGGTGGGGTCTCGGGGGTTAAATTGCCATCTCGGAGTGCCTCAGCACTTGGAAAGGTATTAAAGTGGAATTAGCCTTCTGCACAATCCGGCTCTTGTGTCCTCCTGGGCGGTGGTGATTGGGGTTTCATTGTTTGCAGCAGCAGGGTTCTGAGTGAGTGAGACTCTATAGAGAGGAGGGCCAGGGCTCAGTCTGCAGCAAGCGACCCCGATAATCCGCCTTGTTTCTTGAAGGAGGATTTACTGGGGGCAGCGCCACTTGGGAGCGGCGTCCGGCTGGCCCGAGGAGATTGTGGGGCCACCCCAGGGAGGGCCCGTTGCTATAGCAGGGAGTCAGGCCTGCACATTCCCTCCCACCCCATGGAGAATAGGCCCCTTGGAAAGGAAAATCGGGGATTAATCCAGCCCACAATGGGAGACAGGAAGATGCACCCAGGAACAAATAGGAGTTACAGGCTCCCAAATAATGCCCAGTGACCAAGGGAGGAAACAGAGAGAGAATGAGGAGGAGGTGCTGAAGAGATGGTTTATTTTCAATTAACAAAAGGCCATGAGGGGGTTGGGAAGGAAGGCCGAATCTGGGAGGATGATCGCCTTGTCTTTGGGTGACTACTGGCTCAATTCAGTTCAATTCAACAAACATTAAGTCAAGTCAACAAGCATTTATTAAGTGACCACTCTGTGCAGATCACAATTCTAGAAATGATATACAAAGTTTAGATTAGATAAGGCCCCTGCCCTCATAGGGTTTATAGTCTAGGAGGGCGGGAAATAGACCCCACTTCTATAACACTTTAAAGTAAACAAAACATTTTCCTCACAACCATCCTCTAAGGTGGGTCAGAGGAAAATGATCATCTCCTTTTACAAAGGGGAAAATTGAGGCCCAGGGAGGGGAAGGTCATACAAATATCGAGTACCAAAGCTAGGATTTGAGCCCAGGTCCTCAATTCCAAATCCCTTGTTCTTTTCACCATATCATGGTACCAGAAGACAAAAGGCAGCCCCCTAACTTCAGACAATAGTTCATTGCCTTCCTCTGAGCTCCCCTTTCCAGAACCCTCCCCCTCCCCCTCCTGCTGTGTTATACATGGGAGATGCTCTGAGACCAAATCAATGACACATTTTGTTTATAAAGTCTCCCCATTTTGTTTTATTCCCCATGTTTTTGCAATATAGATAACAGATGACACCCCGAGTATCTGCCACTGCGCAGCAATAACCCAGCAGAGCCTTTCGAGAAGTATTAATAATAGATTGTGTTGATGAGTTTGGAGAAAGTAGCAATAGACCCCCCACTGCAAGGACATTAGCACCACACGCCTAACAGAGCTTCCTTTGCAAATCAGTTGTTAAATTGGCTGCACTGATGGGTTGGCCACAATTGTCTCAGCCCCCACCACTGAACAGGCAAAGGCTGTTGAGTGCTTTACACTGATCCCAAATAAGCCCTTCCCTTCCCCCTCTCCACTCCCACCTCCCACTAGCATATTCTTGGTGACTAAGGACAGATGAACCTAGCCAATGAACTCTTGCCCAAGGAGAATTAATTTAGCCTGAATCCAAGAGATATATAGGAATTACTATAAGAATGGACTAGGATGGAGAGAAGAGGAGGAAAGAGTATACAGTCTGGACAACAAAGAAGAATATGATTTCGTTTTTCCCACCTGAAGGTATATAGACATAAAATGAAGTGTTTTTAAAACCTAGGATGTTAGGGAGGGACTTTAGAATATAGAATTTTCACATAGAGAATGTAGCATATTAAAAATGAAAAGGACCTACCAACATTCTAGTTCAGTCCTTGGCTTTTTACAGAAGAGGAAATTGAGTAAAGGGGATGCCACAGAATATTCTAGGCTCTCCCTGCCCTGAGATCCCAGGGCTCCCAAAGATCCAGGGCAATGGCAACAGAAGTAAGTCTGATTCCAAATAAGGTATCCCTGTAACCTCCACTGGGATGTGAGCAAATTCTGGAGAGGGGACAGGAAAAGAAGGAAAAGTATCTAAAGTAGGGATTTTCAATCTTTTTTTGTGTCTTGGAGCCCTTTGGCAGTTTGATGAAACCTATGGACCCTTTCTCAGAATAATGTTTTTAAATAATTGAAGGAAATGCTGAGTTTCAGTTGTGAAAACAAAGATGTATTTTTTTTCCCATCCAAGTTTATGGATGCCCTGAAATCCATCTACTAGGAGTCCATGGATCCTAGGTTAACCCCTGACCTGAAGGGATAGGAAGAAGTTCAGGGAAGGAAGCAATAGGGAGAAGGAAAAATAAGCAGAGGGACAGATGCCGTGAGAGAGAACTAGGAAGAGGCATTCCTAGTGAGGTTTGTGACTGACTCTGTGAGAGCAAAGGCTGCATGAACTGAGCCCTTAAGGGGGCCTCTCCCTTCCCACTGCCTCTTTTCTATAGTGGAAAGAGCCTTGAATTTGGAAATCAAGAGACCTGGGTTCAAATCTCAGCTCAGCCATTTTCTACCTCTGTGACCTTAAGCAATTCCTTTTTTTTTTTTTTTCTCCTGGTTTCGGTTTCCTCCATTGTAAAGTGAAGGGACTGGATTAGATTAATCTCTAAGATCCCTACTGACTCTAAATCCTAGCATTTAGACGGCAGGAACCCTCCCAAAATGTATCTATCCAATGTGTACTGCAGGCAGGGCTGCTTTCATTACTTTCATGGCCCTTGACCATCTACCTGCCCCCAGACATCCTAAGTGACAGACTCCCCAGGTGCAGGATGCCTTTGTCCCCAAGCATTATCACCCCTGTGGGCATACACTGTATCCCTGGCAGACACATCCCTTGCATTCCTGCCTACTGAGGGAGGGCACCCAGGACTGTGGCTACCAGTGCCTCACCCCCTGGCCCCATTACCACCTTGGGCCTAGCCCCATGGCTCTGGCTCCAATTACGACCTTGCCATTATGAATGCCATTGGAGCGCTTCACTTTCATGACAGTTTCTGGGCTCCAGAACAGATTAGGGGAAAATTACAGCCGTAATCTGTGCCGCACAATTGCGGGGCCATAAAGAGGGATGGGAATGGGGAGGGAAGAGCGATGGCGTTCCCAAAGGTGGCGCACCGCCGAGCAGTGCCAGGGACTTGGTAAATGAAAAATTGTTTTAATTCTCTCCTAGCAGCAATAATTTGATTCTTCATAAATTTTTCCATCAAAGTGTGGTGAGGAAGAGCGGCTGTAAAAATGCAGACATGTGACAGTGATAAAAGATAGGGGAGCAGAGTGGTCAGCTGAAGGGGGGGCAGGAAAGGCAGGGGAGGGGGTGAAGGGGTGGGATCCCACAGCCTGGCCACAGCCTGGGAGATTCCAGCATCAGCCAGCATTCGCTGTGTTGTGGTTTCTTAAGTCTTAGAGGCGGAAGGGAGCTTGGGATAGATTGTTGGAGCGGGAAGAGACCTTAGAGATCATTTGGTTCAGTCCCTCTCGTTTAACAGGAGAAGAAACTGAGACCCAAAGGAAGAGAAGTGACTTACCCAAGGTCACATAGGTAGCATCAGAACCAGGATTCCTTCCAAGATCTTCTGATTTCAAATCCCATACTGTCTGTATTCCCAGGCCTTTATTCTTAGAGATGGTATCATCTCCAAGAACAGAGATAGGGATTTCAAGTTCAGGGCTGGCTTCTCTGCCCCACTAGCCAAGACCTATGTCCAGCAGGGGGTCAGGAGCTGCCTCCCTGGTCCTCAGACTTCAGGACTGTGCAGGACGGGGTGGGGCACTTCCCTGCTAAACTAGATGCTCTGGACCCTCACTCAGCCCTTTGCTAAGTCCCCACAGCAGGACAAGCCAAGTAAAAGCCCTGGATTTGCAGTTAAGAGAACAGGATTCTAGGGCAGCTAGGTGGTGCAGTAGATAGAGCACCAGCCCTGGAGTCAGGAGTACCTGAGTTCAAATCCAGCCTCAGATACTTAACACTTACTAGCTGTGTGACCCTGGGCAAGTCGCTTAACCCCAATTGCCTCACTAAAAAAAAAAGAGAGAGAGAGAACAGGATTCTAATCCTGACCCTGACACTTTTTAGCAGGCCACCATGGGCACTTTACCTTCTCTGGCCTTAGTTCCTTTAATTCCTACCCCCCCACACACCCCCACACCCCCACCCCCGCCCGCCCCAATCTCTGAGTTTAATTCAGCCCAACAACCTGAGCCCATCTTTCTGTCCTTTGAATTCTATGAAGTGTTTCTTTTCCCTTGGTCTAGCCTGGAGGTTAACAGACACTCTTGCTATTTAGGAAAGGGTCTCCCCAGAGAATATGGTAGGCACCTACACACATAACTGGCTCTCTCTTCAGAGAGCCTGTCTCTTCCTCCTCCATGCTGCCCTAGACCCCTCTGAGCCCCAAGCTGCCCCTGGCCCTACTCCCACACAGTCATACAATCACAGGGATAAGCACATATACAGAGAGATAGACATACTTCAGTCTGCTGTGTCTTGCACATGCAAATACACACATAGACTGTCATACATGCATGAATGAATACACAGAGAGATACACACAGGCATATGTGCACATGAATGCATGGAATGCCGCACCCAAACACATAATGTGGCCACACATATACATTGCTATAGGTGCAAAAGCACATGTGGACACACAGATATAGGTATGAGTAAACATATGCACGCACATCATAGAAACACAAGCGTATGAGGTACTGACACGAGCCACCATACATAACCCTAAGCCTCATCATTGACTCCACACAACCCTCTGGCCTAAACTCTACCTGGAAGCTGGAAGTCCCAGTGGGTAGTGAGAGGCTAGCCTTGCTGGAGACTAGAAACTCCTGCTTCCTGGTGTGTGTGTGTGTGTGTGTGTGTGTGTGTGTGTGTGTGTGTGTGTGTGTGTGTGTGAGTGAAGGGCCTTTCCCAGCCCCAAGAGATAGGAGAACCTCCTTTCCCATCAGAGGAAATGAGTGTTCTCTGCCTGCCTCTCCTCCATTGGCCAAGCCTTGTCTCTGTGGCGCTCCATCTGCTCTTCCCTCCCTCTGCATAGGAGGTACTGATAACCCCTTGAATAGGAGGTCTGATAACCCCTAGAAATAGCCCCACAGTAACTGGGGAACAGGCCACCTTGGGGAAAGGGAGTGGTTAAGGCACCCGTCCCGTGACTGAAGGCTGGCCAGGATAGGGCAAGGCTGAAGAGCTCCCAAGGGCCGGTTGGCAAACAGACAGTATCTGTCACCCAGCACACTTTAAGCAGGGCACCCGCCCTCTTGCTGCCTGCCCCGAGACAAGCCTTCAGTAAACAAATGCACCAGGACCAGGTCTGCTCTCCTTAGAGCCGGTCTGTTGAGCAAACCCCTTGAACCGAACTTAACTCAAACAGCAAATTTCTCAGAGACAGCTTGGGCGCTTCCAGCTTGTAATAAATTAGTTGTAATAAAACAATTACAAACTGTTTGCCCAGAAAGAGGAGGAAGCAGAGGGCCCTCTCGAAGTGGGAGGGAGACACGGGATGAGAAGGACCTGAGGTCCAGACAAACAACTATTAAGCCAGCCAGTGGAGAGAGGTGGGCCGTCTCCAGAAGCCTAGGCTGGGGTCAGGGCAAGGGAGAGGGAGATAACTGTTCTAGGGGCAGCAGTTAGTCACTGGGCTTCAAGGTCGATGCCAGATGTCTTTAGGGCAGGATGGCATCCATTGCAGGGAGCTCAAAGACATTCATTGGACCATTTTCTAGCAATCCATGAAACCTGGCTCCCCATGCCCCACCCCCACCCCAATACACAGCCTCCCTGGCCGCCTCTCCAGGGCTGGTTGCACTTTCATTGATTACCTCTGCTCATTGGTTGAAGCAGGAGAATTAGAATAGAATACTCTTCGCTCCCCATTGCCACTTCCAGGTTCTGCCATCACTCACTAACTCTTCTTCCTTTGGGGCTTGTGCTATTCATATCTACCACCCAATCAAAATCCTGGTAAATGTTGTCGACAGACCTCTGGGTCACTTCCCTTCCTCCCTCAACAAATCCATACTTGGTTCACAATTTTTCTGTCCTCCCCAACTCTTGCCTTCATCCTAGAGGACTTCAACCTACCTACTGACTGGCCTTCAAACACCCTCACTATTCAGTTCTTCAGCCTCTTCACTTCCACCCCACTTCAGCCACACTCAAAGATGGTCAAACCCTTCATCTTGCCAACACCCACAAATGTACCACCACCATGTTCAAGAATTCTAAAATCCCTTTATTCAACCCTAACCTATTGGGTTTCTACCTCTCCCTCTGACTTCCCTCACCAAACCCTATTTTTTATTGACACCCTACTTTTCAATCTCTTGACACTTCAGTTCTCTCCCAGGCCATCTCTTTTCCACTGGCCATTTTCTCTTGTTTTCCCCATCTTGACCCTTTGGTAAACCAGTTCAGCTCTACACTGTCCTCCTCTCTTGAGTTCCTGGCCCCCTTTTCATACTGCTGATTACACCCTGCCAAGCTTCAGCCTTGGATCATTACCACCATCAAGCTGCCTTTGTTCCTGTATACCTGCTGCTTAATGAAGGTGGAGAAAATCCTATAGCCCTTCTGACTGAGCCCACAACAAATTTGTGTCATACAACCTCACCTGGGTCCTCACTGCTGCTCGTACATCACATTTATCAATTCACTTTCACCCCTCCTGAAACCTCCCATGACTCTCCCTTCTCCTACCTTCTCATCCCAGAACCTTGTCTCATATTTTACAGAAAAAATTGAGGCCATTCGTCATGAGCTGCCTCTGCTCCCCTCTTCCTCCTCTCATCATTCAGCTATCTCTCTTTTGCGGCTATCTCTTCATTCACCCATATCTCACGTGATGAGGTGGTCTTACCCCTTACAAAGACTAATACCTCCACCTGCACAGGTGATCCCATTCCATCCTGTCTCTTCCAACAGATCGCCCCCTCTGTCATGCTCATTCTGTCACTTATCTCCCTGTCTGCTGGCTCCTTCCCTGCTACCTACAAATGTGCCCGTGTCTTGCCCATCCTGAAAAATCCCTCATTTCATCCTTCCATGGTTTATATCTCTTCTGCCTTCTGTGGCTAAACTCCTTGAAAAGGCCACAGCTAGGATATGTGCCTCCATTTTCTCTCCTCTCATTCATTTCTTAACCCCTTACAGTCTGGCTTCTGGCCTCATCATTCCACTGAAATTACTCTCTCCAAAGTTACCAATTAGCTCTTAATTGACAAACCTAATGGCCTTTTCTCAATCTTCTTTCTCCTCGACCTCTCTGCAACCTTTGACACTATTGATCACCTTCTTCTTGATAATCTCTTTTCTCTGGGTTTTCAGAGCATCACTCTCTCCTGGTTCTCTGCCTGCCTATCTGACTACTCCTCAGTCTCCGTTGATGGATCCTCATGAAGGTTATGCCTTTAAACTGTAGGTATCCCAGAGGATTCTTTTCTGGTCCCTCTTCTCTCTCCCTCTGTATTTATTCACTTGGTAATCTCATCAGCAACCATCGATTTAATGGCCATTTCTGTGCTGATGCTTTTCACATCTACCTATCCTGCCCGAACCTCTCTGCTGATCTCCAGTCTCACATCTCCAACTTCCTTTTAGACAGCTTGAATTGGATGTCCGCTAGACATTTTGAACTCAAAGTGTGCAAAATTGATCTCATTATCTTTCCCACTCAACCCTCCCCCTCGACTTCCTACCTTCCCTGTTACTGTAGTGAGCAACATCATCCTCCTAATCCCTCAGGCTCACAACCTATCTCTCACCCCCCTCCATATCCAAGGCTTTGCCAGGACCTGCCTATTTCACCTTTGCAACCTCTCTTAAACATGCCCCCTTCTCTCCTGTGACCCTGCCCCACTCTAATACAAGCCCTCATCACCTCAAGCCTGTATTATTGATTGCTACAGCATGTTAGTGTGTCTGCCTGCCTTGAGCTTCTCCCCACTCCAATCCATCCTCCATTTAGTCACTAGAGTGATTTTCCTAAAAAGCATATTTGACCATGCCATCCCCCCTCCCCACTTAGTAACTTCAGTGGCTCCCTAATGCCTCCCAGGAACAAATACAAAATGTTATTTTGGCATCCAAAGCCCCCAACTCTCTTCCCAGTCTTCTTCTACCTCACTCTCCATCCAGTAACACTGGCCTCCAGGCTGTTCCATGAACAAGACTTCATCTCTCAGCTCCGGGCATTTTCTCTGGTTGTCGCCCATGTCTGGAACAGTCTCCCCTCTCTACTCAGACTACTGAACTCTCTGACTTTCTTGAAGTCCCAACTAAAAGCCCACCTCCTATAGGAAGCCTTCCCTAACCACCCTTCTTAACTCCAGTGTTTTCCTTCTTCTAATCATTTCCTATTTATCCCATATGTAACTTGCTTTGTATGTATTTGTTGGCACATTATCTCCTCCATTAAATAGTGAACTCCTTAGGGGCACAGACTGCTTTTTGCTTCTTTTTATATCCCCAGCACTTAGCACTATGCTTGGCACAAAAAGGTGCTTCAGATTTGTTTATTAACTGACTGCCTATCAAGTGCCAACTATGTGCGGTGCTAAATGCTTTACAAATAGTATCTTAAACTTCACAACAACCCTGGGAGGGAGGTGCTGTTATTATCCCTATTCTACAGTTGAAGAAACTGAGTCAGACGGAGGTTAAGTGACTTATTCGGTTCACACAGCTTGTAAATGTCTGAGGTCAGTTTTGAACTCAAATCTTCCTAGCTCCGGGCCCAGTGCTCTAGCCACATGTGTGGGTAGAGGGGGGAAGTTTTTCAGACCCTGGGTTGAGGGGCTCCCCTGGCCTTGGGCCAGGTCCACTCTTATAATGAAGCAGTCCCAGATAAGCTTGGAACAGCAGAAAAGAACTATTAAAAATAAGTTTTTTGGGGGCAGCTAGGTGGCGCAGTGGAAAGAGCACCAGCCCTGGAGTCAGGAGGACCTGAGTTCAAATGTGACCTCAGACACTTGACACTAGCTGGGGACCCTGGGCAAGTCACTTAATCCCAACTGCCTCACCCCCCCCCAAAAAAAAGTTTTGTCGATGCCTTTTGTTTTCACATCATAGTCATTTCCAGAAATCTTTCCTCCTTGTCCTCAGGATCTGACACCTATCTTCTCCCTTGTAACAGAGAAAAAGGCCTTTCATAATAACTGCATCTAACAATGTATGCACCATTCTGGCCCAGTAGTTTTATGCCTCTTCTAGGATGGAGGAGTCACAAACAACTTCTTTAGGGGCTGCTAGTGTTCTCCTGATGCTTAGGAGGTTTAGGGGGACAGGGAAATCTTATGAATCTCTCAGCTCACAGTGACCCCTGGGGCAAGTCCCCTGAGAGCCTCCCTGTGTCCCACCATCTAGCAACCTGGGTTCTTATCCTGACTGAATCCTGCTTCCTAGATATGTAACCTTGGGCAGGTATATTCCCATTGTCGGGCCTCAGCTTTCTCACCTGCTAAATGAAGGGTTTGGATTAGATGATCTCTAAGGTCCTTCCAACTCCAATAATAGGTGAGGAAGGCCAGAGCTCAGGGAACAAAGACCCTCCTACCTGGATTCAGGACCCAAGAAGCCCATGGGACAGACTTCTCATATCCCCTTAAGTATTACATACATGTATACAGATATGTCATATATAACGTATGTGTATACAGGTCCCTTTCTTCACAGAGGGAAGGGGAAGGGAATGAGCATTTATTATATATCCACTGGTGTGCCAGGCAATGTATTAAGCTTTTTACAAATATCATGTCATTTGAGGGGATGTGGTTCCTATTATAGGAAATGTAGATCAAGGCTCCAATGTATTTTGAGGGGTGGCCTCTATAGGGTAGAGTTTGTGGGAGGGGGGCCTCAAGAGCAGACCCACCCAGGTCCCTTAGCAACCACCTCCAACCATAGCAGCCAAGGGCTCTGTCCCACTTAACAGGGTGGAGAGATCCACCTTGTATCTGAAGTCTTCCTGTCCCTCCCTGCCCCCCAACAGACTTTTTGCAGCCAAGTGCAGCGGCTGCATGGAGAAGATTGCACCCACAGAGTTCGTGATGCGTGCCCTCGAATGTGTGTACCACCTCAGCTGCTTCTGCTGCTGCGTGTGCGAGCGGCAGCTCCGGAAAGGTGACGAGTTCGTTCTCAAGGAGGGCCAGCTGCTCTGCAAGAGTGACTACGAGAAAGAGAAAGACTTGCTCAGCTCTGTGAGCCCGGACGAGTCCGACTCCGGTGAGTCCCCAGCATCCTACCTCCAGGAAGAGCCGGGGGCTTGTGGGGGTGGAGAGAAGCTAGGGGCAGGGAGAGGATCAGTCTTGGTAGGAGGGAGGACGGGCACACCAAGAGGAGGGGGCCTTGAACACCTCAGAATCCACTGCCCGGGAGGCTTCAGACCTTCCAGGGCTTTGGTCCCATCCCCCCAGCCTGGTCCTCCAATGACTTTGTCTGTTCACAGGCTACATCCCCAGGAGAGCTACTCTGAAATTGGAGCTACAGGCCTAGCCGGTCCCTTCAAATCACCAGGGCTTGCCTGCCATCCATGATATAACAGCCTTTTTCTCCCTGCAAAACCCATCATCAGATTCCTCTCTCTGACCACCCCAAGATGCCACAGGAGAGTAACATACCTCTCAGTATAGCACTCCACGCTCTGTGGTCCAGTGGTCAGTGTCTTATTGTTCAGTCATTCAGTCTGGACCCCATGGACCATACTGTCCAGGTGGTTTTCTTGGCAAAGATACTGGAGTGGTTTGCCATTTCCTTCTCCAAACTGATCCCTTTTGGTGAGCTGATGATGGGCTTGGGAGAGAAAGAACTTCCCTCTCTTTCAGTGAGAGGCCCCAACCATTCATGGACCTGTCACTGGCTATGGAACAGCAGAAAACTGCCTGTCTCATGGGACAACTGACTCTGAGGCTATTTCCACCCCCCCCCCAACTTCTGCCTTGGTCAGACCATATTTGGAATACTAGGTCCATCTTGGCACAGCACATTTCTGGAAGAGCATTGACAAACTGATGCAGCAGGCAAGATGTGGTTGCTCTAGCCTCTCAATCTGTTGAAAGAACTGGGAATGTTTGCCCAGGTGAAGGAAATTTAGGAAGAATAATGATTTTAAGTATTTTCAAGACAGGGAAATTAACTCCTTCACATTTAATGATGAAAGCTGCCCAACAATAAATGGCATTCATTGTGTTGTAGTGAGTTCTTTGTGGACAAAGATCTTTTACATTGTGTTTCAGTGGCACAATAGAGGACACCTATGTTGGTTGGAGGAGGGAGACTTAATGGGGCATTGGATTAGAAGTCCAAAGGAGCCCTTCCACTGTGCAAGTCTGAGTCTACTGAGGGGACACAGAGAACAATGGGAGGAAGATTATGGAGATGAATGACAGGAATACAGAGTGATATATCGGCTAACTTTAGTTCTCTAGGAGCTTGGAGTTTGTAAAGGAGTGACCAGAGTGAAGGCTAATCTAAACTTTTTCATAGGAGATGGACCTGCAGCTTTGATTTAAATCAGTTGAGGGATATGGTGTGGCAGGTCTCAGAAAGAAGGGTGCTTTCTACTAACTTCAGAGGGTTCATAAATGGCCAGATTGAGGTAGGGAATAGAAATTGGGGAGCCAACTCAAGTTCCCTGGGGGAGAGAGAGCTTAATTCTATATGTAAAAGGAGGAGAGGGGAAGAAGCTGCCTGGGTATATGTTTCTCTCTAACCATATGTACTCAAAAGAGCAAGAGTGTTGGCTCAAGACCCAGCCTGGTGACTTAGGTGGGCAGGTTATTTCTCTGACTTGCATTTTCTCATCTGTAAAATGAGTCAGACTCCATGACCTCTTTTTGTTGTTGTTCAGTCGTGCCTGACTCTTCATCACCCCATTTGGGTTTTCTTGGCCAAGATACTAGAGTGGTTTGCCATTTCCTTCTGCAGCTCATTTTCAGATGAGGAAATTAAGGCAAACAGGGTTAAGTGACTTACCCAGGGTCCCATAGTGAGTTAGTGTCTGATGCCAGATTTAAACTTGGGAAGATGAGTTTTCCTGACTCCAGGCCCAGCACTCTATTCACTGCGAAACCTAGCTGCCCATATGGACTTCTAATATCACTTTGCAGTGAAGCCTAAAACCTAGGTCAAATCTCAGATCTACTGTTAACTATCCGTGTGACTTCAGTTAAGGAATTTAACGTGCTTGAGCCTCAGTTTCCTCTGTAAAATTGGGGAACTGTAAGCTTGCCCTGCCAACCTCCCAGAGCTGTGAAGATCAAGTGAGGCTATGGATGTGAAACAACTTTGTAAACCGTAAGGTGTGCTGTGTAAATGTAAATGATCATTGGTTATATTCATTATATTAATCCCCGGCTCCATAACCTGGCCAGGACAAGCCATTACTACATCTAGCCCCCAGAAGGAAACCAGGAAACCCATTTGCTGATTCAACATCCAGCCCCATCTTTCCCCTCCCCACCCTCTGAAGTCTAAGTTCTGTGCTCCTTAAGGTGGATTTTTTCCTCTGGGTTCACAGATGATCAATATTAGGTTCTCTTTCTTTAAGGTTTTCAGAGCACTCTCCTCACAACCACCTTGTGAGCTAGGCAGCCAGGCCTTTGTTTTACAGGTGAGTCTATTGAGCCTCAGAGAGGGCTTATGACTTGTCAGTGGTCATTCAGCTAGGACATGTCGGAGGCAAGACTCAAACCCTTATTTTCTGATCCTGAGCCTAGTGTTCTAGTCACTAAACTGTGATTTGGAAAGAACATATGATATCTCTGTCCATGTCATGTGTGCATGTGCGTGCATGTCCTTCTTCTAGACTGTGAACTCCATATGGGTAAGAAGAGCCTTTCATCTCTTATTTTTTCCCCTGAGGGAGTACAGGTTTCTGTATCTGTCAATCACTTGTCAAGTCCTTGTTCATTCTACCTCTGGCATTGTCTTCTCTCACTCACGGAGATACTACCCTAGCTCAGGTCCTCACCACCTCTTGCCTGGAATATTATAACAGTCTTCTAATTGGTCTCTCTGCCTCCTTGCTTCCTACTCTAAATGCACTGAAACACAGCTGACAAAACAATTTCCTAAGACACAGGTCAGAACTTATCACTGATCTGCTCAAAAGCCCTATGACTTTCCAGGATAAAATATAAACCTGATATCTAAGCACCTCCCCAATTTGACTCCTGCTTCCCTTTCCAGATCATTTCATATAATTCTCCTTCACACATTCTATGCTGCATTCAAACTGGCCTCAATATTTCCCGACTCAATATTCCATTTCTCATCTCAGTACTTTTGAACAGGCTGTCTTCCATGCCTGGAATGCAATTGATATTGTATCTGAGTGTCCCTTGCTCTCACCCAAACACCCAAGAGAATGTATATTCCTTAAGCAAGAATTACCCAGTACCCAGCAAATTTAATAAATGTTTGCTTAATTGAATGTGGTAGAAGGGTAGGGATGAAGGCCATTTATATATATATCTATATATATATATATATATACTATATGAAGGACATACATTTTAGTTGGGTTTTTGCCCAGGATGTCCCACTTATCTCAATTCACTTCAGTTTTCCATCTCCCATATACCTCCAATACCAGTCTTACATTCTCATTTTCTTTTTAAGCATTCCTACATCTCTGTCTGCTGGAAATTGGCCCCAGAGATGTTCTCCACTTCACCATGTACTAAAATAAACATGTCATTTTCCCTACTCCAGTTGAGGACATCACTACCAACTCAATAACACATGCTCGAAAGCCTGGGATCTTCCATTATAATTCCTTCTCCATCACAACCTCCCCTCTTGTCAAGTCCTGTCAATTGTGCCCCTACAATATGAGTCCCCTTCTCTCACCTCACACTGCTGCCACCATAGTTCAGGCCCTCATCACTTTTCATCTGAGCTATTGTAATTCATACCTAACCGAAAGCCCAACCTCTAGTCTCTTCTCTCCCCGGCACCTACAGATGCTGCTAGAATCATTTTCTTGTTGTACTGGCCTGAACATGTTTCTGTTCTGCTCACCAGTGGTTCCCTATTAGGATCATAGATATTTAGCTGGGGAGAAACCTTAGAGGTCCATCTCATCCAGCCTCCTCATTTTACAGATAAGGAGCCTGAGGTTCAGAGAGATGTGCCCAGGTCACACAGGTAGTAGATGACAGAACTCAAAAGGCAGAGTCTAGTTCAGCACTTATAGTGGATTATGATGGAGAAATCAATCAGAGAAGTCTGAAAACTAATACAGTAGCCCGCTGAGAAACGGGTGAGAAAGCTGGAGGTGTGAAGTGGGCATTCTTCTTAAGCGGAGGTTTGGAGCTCATAGTCCCCACCCTACAATCAGAGGCAGAAGGTGATAAGGAGGATGAGGAGGAGTGACAAGGAGTTGAGATCTTACAGAATGATGAGGTTTTTCCCAATAATGGAGCTTCCTGGGGCTTGGTGGCAAGTCAGAGAAGTCCTCCAGAGAAATGCATCAAGGTGAGATATGTATGGCAGTATAGATGTGTACTTTATATGTATGTACATGCTGGGAGGATGGACATGGATGTATGAATATGCATCATGGTGTATTTGTATTATGAGACAGTAAGTTATAGATAATCAATATAAAATGATCAGTGGGTAGGGGAGAGTTCCCTGACAATCACAGGTCCTTGATGGATTGACACTATTTGTGGAAATGACTTTCTGTGTTTACGTGTATATGAGTGTGTGTCTTCCCTCTCAGTTTTGCTATTTCTCTAGAGCCTTCATAGAAGCCCTTGTGACTTCCCCTTGGGTATCTCAGTCTCTGCCCCTGGTATTGTGGGTTAGGGTGGGAAAGTGCTGGGCTTAGCCCTTAGGGGGAAAGGGAAGGCTGTGACAGACTGGTGTAGTGGGAAGACCCTTAGTTTTGAGTTTAAGTTCTGCCCCTGACACTTCATAGCTGTGTGACAGTGGCCCAAACTACTTCCTCTCTTGGAGCCTCAGTTTTTCCCATCTGTAAGATGTAGATAACATTGTTTTTGCTGCTCTCCTCCATGTATTAGCTGTGTAAAGAGTGTTTTGTAAGGCACTAGAGAAGTGGGAATTAGAGTTATTATTACTCCTTATTCCACTCCCCATCTCAGATGGAGAAATAAACTCAAATAGGAAAGCAGATTGACCAATGTGAGCCACTGGCTAAGAGCACCAGGGAGTTACTTTGAAGCTCCATCTAAGACTATGTTGTGCTTATTAGAATGGGGCTGTGCTTGTATCTGTCTTTTCCTATTCCTTGATGGCCTCAAAGACCCCTAACTATGTTCCCCATGTCTTGTCCACAGTGAAAAGCGACGAGGAGGATGGGGACGTGAAGCCCGGCCAAAGGCCAGGGCGGCCAGGGAAAAGGCAGCGATGACGGGAAGGACCCTAGGAGGCCAAAGCGGCCCCGGACCATCCTCACCACACAGCAGAGGAGAGCGTTCAAGGCTTCCTTTGAAGTTTCCTCCAAGCCTGTCGAAGGTGAGTCCTGTTATAGACATGTGCTCGGCCAGTAACAGAGATCGCCTCTTCCTTCCTATTCATACTTCTCCCTATCCTGACCCTGTTCCTCCCTCTCCAAGCGACCCTCCAAGGATCCCTGTGTTCCTGGAGCTGGAGGGACCTGGAAGTTGGCTTCCCTCTTGCTAACTAATTAAGGTGAGGCAGTCTTGGACATGAGGTCTGGAGACCTGAGTTTGGATACTGACTCAGAAATAACAGTCCTGTGAATTTAATTAATTAGTCCACAAATAGAGTAGGCTGCCTGTGATAGGAGTGGCTTATCCATGCCTGGAGGTTTTCCAACAGAGGCTGAAGGAAAGAGTTCTTGCTGAGGTAGGGTTGAATGAACCGCCCCCTGGATCTGCAGGGGATCCGGGGGTCTAAAGAAGATGAGAGGAAACCATTGTCTTCAAATATTTGAAGGACTGTTATGGGGAAGACGGATCAGATTTGTTTTGTTGTCCCAAGAGGGCAGAGCTGGAACTAAGGGGTGGAAGGTTAAAGGGTGGGCAGATTCAGGCTTGACCTAGGAAATACTGCCGCCAATTAGACCTATCCATAAGTGACTCTATAGAAATGAAAGCTGCTATCATAGGTCTCTGGAAGCATTCAGGAGATGTACCCTTTCCAACTAGGGGAATATCTCACCTCATCCCAGAGGGTCTTCCTAAGGCCATAGTTCTAGATCTCTTCCTGGCTCTCTCCCAGATGAAGGTTTATTTTTAGTGAGAGAGGGCTGAGTCCAGCTTGGAGCCATTCCTGGAGGGTAAATGATAGGTTTGGGGATGGGGGATAGAGGGACTTGACTGGTGTTTCCTCTCTCCCTGAGCAGGTCAGAGAGACACTTGCTGCTGAAACAGGGCTCAGTGTTCGCGTGGTCCAGGTGTGGTTCCAGAACCAGAGAGCTAAGGTAAATCAGTGACCATTTCATTTTACTTCCCATCTCCCTCCCACCTCTCCCCTCTGGTTCTACCTACTCCCCTTCCAGCAGCTGAGACAGTGCGGGGAGGTGGGTAGGGGCTGCATTTCCACTGACATGGTCTGTCTTCCCTTTGTGCAGATGAAGAAGCTGGCAAGAAGGCACCAACAGCAGCAGGAGCAGCAGAACTCACAGCGGCTGGGGCAAGGTGTGTGTGTTTGTGGTGTATGTGTGTGAGTGAGTGAGTGAGTGAGTGAGTGAGTGAGTGAACGGTAGGGTCTCTCAGTGTTGCAGGGGTAAGGGGACCATGACATAAGGTCATGCCAAGCCAAGCACAGGCCTCTTTTATTGAGAAAAAGTGGAGGCTGAGGGGTGACATGATTAGGATGTATGTATTTATCAAGGGCCCTGTTTCCCTGAACCTCAGTCCCTAGAAACAAGAAGACAAATTGCAGGTCAGTTCTGTCCAGCTTAGAGTGTGCTTGGCAGCACCTCTTCTGAAAGGTGGTATGCGTTGAGAATTATTAGGTAGCTTAAAAAGATAGGCCTCCTGAATAGGGTACACAAGAGCTGCGTATTAAAGAGCGTTGAGGGTGTTGGGACCCAGCCCTGACTTCAGAAGTAAACATAAGATTTAAGGACTTAGTGTTGGAAGGAAATGCTAGAGATCATATAATCCGGGAGCTCTTACCCCAGGGTCTGTGAATTTGCTTTGAAAATATTTTTTAACTATTTCAATATACTTGTCTCTTTTATAATCCTATACATTTGATTTTATGCATTTAAAAACATTATTAGAAGAAGGGGGGTCCATAGGGCTTCATTAGACTGCTAAAGGAGGGATCCGTGATGCACCATAAAGGCTGAGAATCGGGGGCAGCTAGGTGGTGCAATGGATAAGGCAACTAGCCTTGGATTCAGGAGGACCTGAGTTCAAACCCAGCCTCAGACACCTTACTAGCGTGTGACCCTGGGCAAGTCACTTAAACCCCATTGCCCTGCAAAAAAAAAAAAAAAAAAAAAAAAAAAAAAAAAAAAAAAAGGCTGAGATCCATGATCTTATTCAATACTATCTCCCCATTTTTATATTGGAAGAAAATGGGACCCAGAGTAGGGGAAAACTTGCCCATGGTCCTGTAACTAGTTAGTAGCAAGGCTAGAATTTGATCCCTGACCCTTAGGGGTTCAAATGCAATGCTCTTTGTCCCTTCCTTTCCACTATCCAGACTTGAGGCTTGGATGGATGTTTTGGTACTCTCCTGGTGGGAGGGGGGAGAGCTTTGTAGAGCAACTCTACACTATCAAGTCTTGAAGGATGGACTAGATCTGATAAGGTGAATTTAATCAGGATAAATATAAAATCCTACACTTGGGTCCCAGTAATCAACTACCTAAGTATGGGATGGGTTGGGTGAGTGAGATGTAGATGGGCAATATATTCCTTGAAAAAGAACTGGGAATTTCAATGAATTTAATGAATGCAAGCTTACCATGAGTCAATAGCATGACTCAGAAGCCAACTAAGCTACTGTGACAGGCTTCCTTAACAGAGATGAGGACAGGGGACGGGATAATGTCCAGAAGGAGAGAAAGGAACATCTGTCCTGGTTAGGACACATCTGGAGTATTGTGTTCCATGCTGGGTGTCACATTTTAGAAAGGACTTGAGCATTTAGAGCATGTCCAGAAGAGGTCTATGGAACCAGAGACTATACCATGTGAGAATTAGTTAATGGGGGAGGTTTTGCCTAGAGAAGAAAAGACTTATAAGGAACATTACAGCTGTCTTCAATTAGATGAAGGATTTTCATATGAAAGAGAGATTAGACTTCTGCTTGGTCCCAGAGAGCAGAACTAAGGTCAATGGGCAGAAGTTGTAGAGATGGATTAGGCTCCAAATAAGGAAAAATGACCAACCAGAATTATCCAAAAGCTGCCTTGGGAGCTGATGAGTTTTCCATCTCATGGGAAGCCTTCAAGGGAAGGCTGGATAAATCCTTGTCAGAGATGATGTAGAGGGCTTTTTTGTTGAGGTCCAGATTCTACTAATAGACTCCCCTCAGATGCCTTTCACCTTGAGATTCTCTGTCCCCAGGGTTGAGGCAAAGGGAACCTCTTCCTTGTTAAACAGTGTCTGGGAAGAGAGCCGAAGCTCTTGTCTGAGATGGGGTTATGTGTCTCCAGAAGGTGTGGGGCTTGGTGGACTGCTCCCATGAGAATGACCACGAATGTGTCTGTACTCTCTGAATTGCACCCCTGAGACAGGGTTCTGGGAGTCAAATCTCATCAATCAATCAAAAATAATAATAATAAGTGCTTAATATGTGTTAGGCATTATACTAGATGCAGGGCATTGAAGACAATAATGAACTATCCCTGCCCTCAATGAGCTTACAATCTATTTAAATACCTAAGTATTCTTCTGGGCTTTCTCGATGACAGTGGGTTTCAGTTTGGTCCAATGGTTCTTGCACAGCCCTGAATGTTTTGTTGTTGTTGGGTTTTTTTGAGGGGGCGGGGTTAGCAGCAAAGGACCTTCTATATCTCTTCAGAGGTCCTGTCTAATCGAATGGAAGGAATGATGGCATCATATCACACCACTGGCCCACCCCAACAGCCCATTGTCGCATGGAACAGAGTACCTACGGTAGCAGTGACCCTTTCCAGCAGGGCCTCACGCCTCCTCAAATGCCAGGTGACCAATGAACCCCTATGGTAAGCCACCAGCCCCACTGCCCTGTGGCCTCAGGGTACCCCAGCCCCCCAGTAGGGTCTCAGGCCCCATCCCCTGTCCTCCATATCCTGGGCTCTGGTCTCTAACCAGGGCCGCAGAGCCCATGTTTCTGGGTACCCTTAGGGCCTCCCAGCCCCATATCCCTTCATTCCCCATGCCTTTGGCCTTACCACTAGGGTTCTCAGGTACCATGTCTTCTAGCATCCATCCCCCTGCCCTCACCGCTTTCTTCTGTGCCCTATGCCCCAAACCCTTAAGGCTCTGGGTGCCCATACCCTTCCCCTTTAGCCCTTCTGCCTTGAGTGCCCACCTCTCTCTGGATCTTAAGAGTAAAAGGAAGGTGCTTGGGGACATCTCCCTTGTAGCTGTTACTGGATGGGCTGGTGCTAGTTTCTGTAGCTTCATCCTTAACTATTATATGGAGATAGGGCTCAGGAAAAGAGTCCCTAACCTGCCCCTCTTCCCGTACCCCCAGCATCACATCTCAAATATTAGCTGGGAGCAAAAGTTAGGAAGCGTCAGGGGACCAGCCCATCCTGCCTTTATCCCTACCCCAATCTCTGCCCCAAATAGGCCACTCCAACTCAGCAGTAAACAAGTCAGACCTAGCCCATGTTCTCCTGATGGCAGTGAGGCCCCTCACCCATTATGTGCCCTGGCATGGGCTTTTCCTGGCATCAGGCTCTGGGGGCTCCCTTGGGGCTGGAGGCTTGAACCTGGTACTTTGGAGGAGTCTCAGGAGGGACCCTTGTTGGGAGGCAGGAGGGGCTCATTCTTAGTAGCACACATGTGCCAGAGGCCACAGGGAGATAAGAGAAGGAAAAGAGGGGAGGGCTCAGAACTTCTCTGGGTCAGGTAGGGGCACATGGGGACTTCCCCTCATGTCCCTAGACCAGTAGAAGAGATCTTTCAGGTTCAGGAAGCTATGGGATGGTGGGGCCTGCTCATCCTGTCTTTTGCACCACCCCTACACAGATTGGGTGGTCGGGGCTCCTTGTGGTTCTATGCTGGTTGGGCGAGGGTCCTGAGGGCCAGGGTCCGGGGCTCTGACCCAGTGTCTGCTCCTCAGGAAACGACTCCATTTTCCACGACATTGACAGGACACCTCGTTAACGAGTCTGAGCGACTGTTTCCTGGGCTCCTCCGACGTGGGCTCCCTCCAGGCACGAGTAGGGAACCCCATCGACAGGCTGTACTCCATGCAGAGTTCCTACTTCGCATCCTGAGAGAGAATGGAGCCCCTGGGCTGGCCGGAGGGTAGAGGAGGTGGGCAGGCCAGCCGTGCTGCCCAGACAGACTCAACAGCCATATGGTGCCCAGCCCTCCCAACTGGCCAGGCCCCTCCCAGCCGCTGTGGCTCCTGCAGCTCCTGGCCCAGCCCTTGTTGGCCCAGCCCATGTGGCCCAGCCCATGTGGCCCAGGCCCATGTGGCCCAGCCGGTGTGGCTCCCTGCTGGGCTGCCCCAAACAGGTGCAACAAGGAGCCTGGGCCGGGGCTTTTCTTGCCGATAGAGACCTATCGCCCTAAAGGAACCCCCAGGCAGGGCACATGGACAGACTGGCCGCCTGCCCCTCTGCCTCCCCCTCCAACACTCTCCTCTTCCTCAGACCCCTCCCAGAGGGCTTCCTCTTCCTCCTCCCAGTCGTCCTCATCCTCCTATTCCGGGTCTTTTTTTGGAAGCTTAAATTCGATATATTTTTTAACCCCCCTCCCCTCATGAACGACACCTGCTGTGGCCCTGCCCCTCCCCCAGCAAAGGCCCTGCCCCCAAGAGAACCCCCTTCCCTGGCAGAGGCTCCACCCTTCACTGCATGCCCCAGAACTCTTAATTGTGGACAAGTTGCCAGTTAGCCTGTGAGAAGTGAACGTATCTGTGACGCGTGGCTTGGTTTCCTATCTCTCCTTCTTCCTCTCCCTCCCCTGCCAGGGTCAGGCTGGCAGGGCAGAGGCTGGCATACTGGGTCAGAGGAGTCTGGGACCCCAGCCTTCTCTCTCTCTAGGTTTTCCTTTGGAGACATCACTGGCTTTGTATCCTGTAAAGCTGTCCCTTTGGGACAGAACAGAGATGGGAGGTGGGGGCATGTTCCCAGCCGGGGCATTTCAGAGGTGTTTTCCCTGCCCTTCCCTCTCCCTCTCCCCCTCCCTCTCCCTTCTCCAACAGAGCCTCACCTTTGAGAAAGCCTTCCTTGTCTCCACAAGGGCACTGGGACAATGTGTGTGAGGATTGGTTCCCTAGGGCACTGGCACACCTCCGCACCAGGTCTAGAATATTAGAGCTGAAAAGGACCTAAGAAATCATAATCCAGCCAGAGGAGGAAACTAAGACCTAGAGATGGGAAGCAACTTGACCATATAGAGAGTGGCCCAGTATGGCCTAGAGCCCAGATCTTCTTGACACCCTGCGCCACATGCTTTCCCTTCCTCAGTCCATGGGGGTAGGGAGAGAGGAGGGAAGGGATGGTGTCCCAGAGACTTGTCAGTGAATGGGCAGAGTTAAAGGACCAGAAGCAGGAGGGAGATTTGTGGGAGGAGAGATAGACCTAGGCCACCTAAGCTATTGGGGGTAGGTGATGGGGGACCTGGACAGCTCATTCCAAAGGAACACAGCTTTTCCCTTTCCCTTCCCTCCTTCCCGCAATGTTGCCTCATTTTTCTCAGCCCTGCCCACACTTCCCCAGTTGACAAACCTGAAACAAAATTCCCTGGCCCCTAGGGAGGATATCCCAGCTGGAAAGGGCCCTGGGGAGCTATAAAGAAGTGAGTGATGACCTCACTCACAGCCCCACCTTTCCCCAGCAGGGAGAAACTCAATTTAGAAACAGCAGGGAAGGGAATCCAAGATCCTTGGCAACGAGAAGGGCCCATCAGGAGACAGACACAGGACTCCTCCCCACCAGCCTCTCCTGTCTTCTGGATCTCTAAGAAGAGAGCCAGGGAGGGATGGGGGAGAGTCAGGGGGCTGAGGGTCAGGGAAGGTGCAAGCCACAGCTCTGAGGAAAGGGCAGTGACATAGTATTCCCATTTTTTTTTTCACTGAATTCTTCCAGCCTGGCATGGAGGGAGTGCTAGAGAAGGGAGAGGCAAAGCCTGTGGCTTGGGCATTCCAGGCCTCAAACTACCAGACAGTGACAGAGAAGAGTGAGCCAGCTTGGAGGACAAAGAAAGAGACACATTCTTCAGGAAGAGACCTGGGGGACAGAGAGAAACCTGGGACACAGAGCCTCAGAACCGGAAGGGACTTCAAAGGACAACTAGTACAATTCCTTTCTGAATGGGAATCCCCACTTCACTACCTCCTACTTATTAGGAAATTTTTCTTTAAATTTTCCTCTTTGCTTCCACCCATTGCTCCCAGTTCTATTGCCAAATAGGAGAATCGAATTCCTCTTCCAATGAGAGCACTCCAAGTACTTGAAGATGGCTATCGTGTGTCCCCTTCTCCCTCCCCTTTCCCAAGTCTTCTTCCCACAAAAAATTCCTTGTTCCTTCAGTGGATCCTTATGCGGCTTGGTCTTCAGGCCCCTCAGCATCCTTGTTCAGCGTCCTCTGAAGGTGCTTGTCAATGACTCTCCTAAAATGTGGCATTCTGAACCAGAAATAATTCCCAGTGGCAGTCTGACCACACCAGAGGGCTATGAGCTCCTTCTTTTTTCAACACTTCACTTCTCTTTATGCAGCCTGAGGATGAATTGGCTATATTGTCTACAATGCCACTTATATTGAGCTTGCAGTCCAATAAACCCCAACACACACACACACACACAGCCAACCAGTGATCTCTTGTGCTGCACTTAGAAAGCTGATTTTTTTAAAGAAAAAAACAAAACCATTTCTTTCTATTAAATTTCACCTTCATAGATTTGGCTTAGTGTTCCAGGTTTTCAAGATCTTTTTTTTGAATACTGACTCTGTGATACAGGGTTACTTCTCACTCCCAGTTATGCCAGCTTCAAGTTTGATCATCTATTGCTTTGTTCAGATCACTGATACAAATGACAAATGGTGTAGGGCCAAGGACAGAGCCCAAGAGCGTTCCACTAGGGACCTCTCTTCAAACTGATACCTATAAGTGATGATTCTTTGGGTTTTGTCATTCAGCCAGTTAAAGGCATACTAGCATCCAATCTTTTGTTAAATGTTTTGGGGAAAAACCAGGTATACTTATACCTATCCAATCATGTACTAACCCTATGAAAAAAAAGAAAAGAAAATTAGGTGAGTCAGGTATGATTTATTTTTGATGAATCCTTGTTGACTCCTTTTCTAAAAGCTCAATTCAACAAGCATTTATTAATCACCTACAGTATACTGTGAAGCATTGTGGCTACAAAGGGAAAAAAATGACAAACCGTTCTTACCCTCATGGTGCTTACTTTCCAGTGGCTCATAAACCAACCTTTTAGTACTATGTTCTAAAATTTTACCAGCAATTAAATTTAAGAACACTGCCCTAGGGTTAACAGATCTTAATTTTTTCCCTTTAAAAAATGGAATATTTGCCTGTCTCCAGGCCTGTATAGCTTTCTCATTCTCCAAGATCTTTTAAAATCACCAACAGTGACTCAGGTAATTCTATCCTCCAGGTCTTTCAGTACCCCAAAATGTAGCTCTTCTGGGCCTAGTAACTTGAAACCAAGGAGAGCTGTTAGATATTCTCTTTTGTAAATTAGCGATATCTTTGTTTTTATATCACCATTTCTGATTATATCCCTCCCTACTCCCTTATACAGAAGCTAGGCTTTGAAACCAGGAATAAAAAAAGGAGGAGGGGGAAAAGAAATTCTGTAGAGCTAAGCAATTATCGTTCTATTCTTTTTTTTGCTTTTATTTTTTTAATTAATAAAAGTATTTTATTTGTTTTCCCGTTTCATGTAAAGATAGTTCTCAACTTTTGTTTATACAAGCTCTCCAATTTCAGATTTTTTCTCCCTCCTCCCCTCCCTCCCTCCTCCCCTAGACAGCAGGCAATCTGATATAGGTTTATATATATATATATATATATGTGTGTGTGTGTGTGTATATATATGTGTATATATATGTATATATATACATATATACATAATAACATTAAACATATTTCTGCATTAGTCATATTATAAGAGAAAAATCAGAGCAATGACGACAAACCTCAAAATAGATAAACATCAGCACCAAAAACAAAAGTAGTATGGTTCATTCAGCATCTATACTCCACAGTTCTTTTTTTTCTGGATTTGGAGATCCTCTTCCATCATGAGTCCCCTGGAACTCTTCTGTACCATTGCATTGGTGAGAAGAATCTAGTCCATTACAGTAGGTCAACACACGATGTTGATGATACTGTGTACAATGTTCTTCTGTTTCTGCTCATCTCACTCATCATCTGCCCACGCAAGACCCTCCAGGTTTCTCTGAACTCCTCCTACTCATCGTTTCTTATAGCACAATAGTATTCCATTGTATTCATATACCACAACTTGTCCAGCCATTCCCCAATTGATGGGCATCCCCTCAACTTCCAATTCCTTGCCACCACATAAAGAGCAGCTATAAATATTTTGTACATGTGGGTCCCTTTCCCCTTTCCATGATTTCTTTGGCAAAAGACCCAAAAGTGGTATTGCTGGGTCAAAGGGTATGCACAGCTTTATCTGCCCTTTGGCATAATTCCAAATTGCTCTCCAGAATTATCATTCTATTCTAACAGTATACACAATGCTGAGCCTGGAGTCTGGAAAACCTGAGTTCAAATCTAGCCTCAAATACTTAAACTAGCCGGTGAACCTGGTCAAGTCACTTCACTTCTGTCTGCCTCAGGTTCCTCTACTATAAATAAGTATAAAAACAGTACCCACCTCTCAGGGCTGTTGGATGGATCAACTGAGATAATATTTGTATAGGACTTAGCACAGCTCCTGTCACATAGTAGGTGCTTAATAAATGCTAATTTTCTTTCCTTCTGTAGCCTCCTAGGACAGCTAAGGACAGGGAGGTGCACTTGTCTCATCTCTTTTCCAAAGCTAAGTTGGTCATTATAATTACACAGTGTTCATCTTTGCAGTTTGTTCTTTAGTAGGACTCTCTCACCATCCTGCTTTTCTTCGGTTCCAACTCCCTGCTAAACATTTTTGTCACATTCTTCCTAGGTCATTATTCTTGGTAGGAAAAAAAACCCCACCCAGCAGTAAAGGAAGACTCTGCTCTCTGTCTTCTATATCATCATCCATTCTTTCCTGAGCAGACTTGGATCCTATCCCATCTTTGGATCTTCTTCATGCTCCCAACACAGATTTTAAGAAGCCCTCACCCCTCTTTTTGTATTCTCTTTTGCTTTCATCATCAGCTTCAGCTCATTTTGAGACTTTAAGGCTTGTAACTCTGTTGTTACCCAACTGTGTTACTCTTTTGTCTTCATTCTCAGCTTGTCCTTCCTCCTGAGAATTATAGGATCATAGATCCAGTATATTCTATAGCTGAAGGGGACCTTAGAGGCCAACCCACTCACTCCACAAATTTGAAAACTGAGATCCAGATAGGTAAAGGGACTTTCCCAAGGTGACCCAGGTGATAAATGACAGACCAGGTCCCTTAATTCCAAAATTAGTAAGTGTATCTCACTTCTTTCTTCTGTGCAGAATTTTTTTAAATGTAAGGAAGTTTAAAAGTTGCCTATGCATCTGCATTGATCTCTAGACAATTTCTTCTTTTCTCCTCCATTGGAATCATTTTTTGTTTTGTCTTCAAAATATCATTCTTAAGGGCTTCCATTCCTCTAGGAATGATTCCCGTGGCCTGGGACACAGTGGCAAGAAAGGGCAGGATAGCAGATCTAGGAGATGGAGAAAAGGAGGGAAAGATTTAGGAAGAAACTTGATGATTTGGATAAGGAAGATACTAGGACACAGTGAAGACCTTTTGTGCTTGGCACACCCTGAGCCAGTGAAGAATCCAGCACAGCCTTCCAGAGTCAGGCTCCAAATTAAGCAACACCTCTTTGTTAGCTACTTGCCCTGCTCAAGGCTTTGCCAGATCAGATCTATTTCTGGGGTCTGGAGTCACTTTCATATATCTTTGTTGAATATGAGCTAGGTATGCAGGGGAACTCAGCAGGGTCATCAGAGTGCCACTTCTTATAGGCATTTCCCTAGGATCATAACATTTGGAGCTGGAAGGAACTTTAGAGGTTAATTAGCCCAACTCCCTCGTTTTACAAATGAGCAAACCAGGCTTATAGTGAGGGACTTGGGTAAGGTCACACAGGTAGTAAGTAGCAGAGCCTCAGTCTTTTTATGCCAAATCTTTCCATTGTACCAATATTCTTGGTTCCGGGTCACAGTTAGGCCAGGGGCCTACTTTTTCCTCAGCCTCTGCCCAGAGATACAACCAAAGAGTGACCTCAGCTAGACTGAGGTGGCAGAATCCATGTGGTGTGGGGTTGAGGAAAATCTTTTATCATTCTAAGGGTCTTGTTCTTGCCCAGGCCTGGGCCTCAACCCTGTTCCCTGAGGACAGACTTGCAGAAGAGAGAATCAAAATGTTGGGACTGAGATCCTTCAGGTCTCCTAGTTCAATATTCTCCTCTTATATGGGAAGAGATTGAATGCAACAGGAGGGTTGGGACTTAGCCAGGGTCAAATACCTAGGTTGGTAGTAATAGACCCATGTCCTGACTCAACTTAGTGCTCTTTCCACCAGTAATTTGGTACCTAATGATCATCTCATATAGGCCCAGCATTTCCATAGGTATTTCAGGGGATGAAAAGAAGATGGTTTTTGCCCTTACCGGTCTATGGCCCAGTTGAGAAAGCAAGATCATCCTCTAAGAAATGATTTGCAAATGTTACAAGACAGTGTAGTGTCTTAGTGAACTACACAATGCAAAAACTAAGTACTATAGAGTGGAGGGCATGAGTGGTCAGGAAAGACTTCATGTAGGAGACAAGGCAGGACTTAAGTAAGGCCTGGAAAGTAGGGGAAGAGTCAGGACAGGTGGGGTGCAGAGGGACTGAGAAGCACTTAGGAAGAAATGACCATGGCCAGTATGGGGACAATGGGGAAATTGGCCTGGCTGGAGCCAGGAACTTGCACTGAAGGAGCGTGGATCCTCTGAGCCCTTATGAGGAGCAGATACTAAGCTACATCAAGGTTGGGTGGGAGGCCATGGAACCTACTGGCCCAGCCTCATTCCATCTGTCTCTAGAACCTAGGAAAAGTCACTTCTGTTTCTCCCTCCATTTGTGTCTCACCATCATATTAGGGGGATCCTGGGAACTGATTTGAGAGGGCCTTAGCAAGGACAGAATAGGAGCCCTGTGCCCTGGTTGGTGGCACTGGAATCCACTACCCACAACTCCAGAGAGCTGATGGTACCCTGGGCTGATCTACTTTTGTATTAGCTCAGTGCTACCTTTGGACTGGATATTGTTGGGGGGCTCACTGCCCCCCTTCCCAGGTAGCTGATTATCTGAGCCCTGTCCTGTGGGGATTGGGGTGGTCAACGTCCATTCCCAGAAGGACTTTCCCCTAAGGAGGAAGAGGAAGGGAAGTTAATGAGAGATTGAACCTTCTTGCCTTGCTTCTAACCTTGCCCGGCCCATCCTCCCACCTACCTCTGATCCTCAGACCAAGGTATTCTCTCCAAAACAATCCCTGTCCACTCCCACCAAGAGAGTTCTGGCTCTTCTCTCCAGCCCAGACTCACCTCATCACTCCCTTTTCCACTCCCCGCCCATCCCCAAGCCCAGAGAAACGGTAGCAACTAGCTTCTTCATGAGCTGACTGGGGGTGAGGGTCTGAGATTGCTCCAAGAGCGGAGTAGCCAACCACTGAAATAACTGGATGAGAGGACAGAAAGGACATAGGCTATGAAGGGCACGACCCTCACACATACACAAGGCACATTAATGAAACACACATGCACATACTTAAACTCTACCAAGTACTCTCCTACATTCCCATCTATAGACACCCCACATATACACAGGCATAATCACACATATTTTATGGGGTTAAACAGTGACTGCAAAGGGACTCATAGTTATTTAGGACCTTGGAAACTTTGATTTTCAAGAGACCATCCTTGCTCTGGCCTCTGGCCTGTGGCTGTGCCCATCTCCTTCTTGTCTTTGGCTCTCATTATTTTTATTTTTCTCTGTCTCTCTTCTTTTTTTCTGTGTCTGTCTCCATCTCTGTCTGTCACTCTCTCTCTTTCCCTCATATCCATCTGCTCCTGTCTCCCTCTGTTCTCCTGTCTCTGTGTCTCAGGTGTTCCTGTGTACCCTGTAGCTGAGGTGACGCTGTTGTTTAACTTGTACAGAATCTCACTGCCCAAACCCCTTACCCTTAAGCCTTGCTCCCCAACCCCCTCTCTGGTGTGCATAGGCTGACATTTTTATTTAATAACTCGTCATTGTTAAGTTATTTATTAGAGTTTACAACGTCCTTTTGCCACTCTCTCCCTCCATCTCCCCTTCCTTCTCCCGCTCCAACCCCCGGCCCTCCCAGTCCAGCCGGGGAACAGTGTCCGGGCCTCCTGGCCCTCAAGCTCATAACCTCTTGCTTCTCCCCACAAAAAGAAAAAAAGAAAATGGAAAAAAGACAACACTTCAGTATATTTGTAAATAAACCAACCTGTACACGCATCTTGCTCTTCTGCTTGAGAAGCTGGGGTGGGGACCAAGAAGGAGAGTGTGACTCAGGAAAGAGAGACCAACTCTCTGTCATGGAGGACCAGAACAACTCTCATTCATGAGGGACTAGAACAATTCCCCATCATTATGTTGTGGGGGTGGGGGTGGGGGAGAGGACAGAATAACCCTCCATCATGAAGAACCAAAAGAAATCTCCAAAATGGTGGTGGGGATAGGGATGTGGAAAGGTCAAAAAAATTCTCCATCACAGATAAGGGGAGTAAACAGAACAATTTTCTATCATGGAGACTGTGGAAGACAGAACTATCTATCTTGAGAAGAAGGAATACCAGTTCCCCATTATGGAGGAGAAGGACGGAACAATTTCCCATAATGTTGGAGGGGGTGCGGGGAGAGAAGAATAGAACACTGGGAATGGGGTGAGGTGGGAGTGGATAGAACAACTCCCTTATGAAATGAGATGAGACAGAAAAACCTTCCATCACAGGGGCAGGAAACTGTCAGAACAACTTCTATGAGGAGGGTGGGAGGACAGAACATTTCATCATGAGGATGTGGTGAAAGAACAAAACAGCTCTCTATCATGGGATGGGGAGAGAGAGAACAGGAAAAAAAGTCTCCATGGAGGTGGAGGAAAGAAAAGCAAAACAACTTACTACCTTGAGGGACCAGCACAATTTTCCCACCATAGGTAGAATTTAGGAGGAGGAAGGAAAGCTGAATAGAGGTGGAAAGACTGTAACTCTTAAATACTGGAGAATAAGAGGAGAGAAAAATAACTCTCCATTATGGGGAGGGGCAAAACGATCATAGAACTGCAGAATTTGAGAGCTAGAAGAGATCTCAGTGGCCCGCTAATCCAACCCATACACAAAAGGAATCCCCATCATAAGGCCCAACCCCATGGTTGTCCTGCCAAGTAGATCCCATCACTCCTTCTCCCCCAACTTCAGTCTTCCTCCACTATTGCTTCAAATCAATAGAAAGACATGCTAGAAGTGGCTATTGTGGACATGCCTTTTTGCTTCACTTTGAGAATAAAAGAAATTGTACAAGGAGCTTATGTTCGGCTGGTGGGGATATAGTATACACATGTAAAAGGCAGGGAAATGGAGGGGGCAAAAGGAAGATCCAGATAAAATGTGTGAAGGGAAATTTGAAGATGGAGAAAACACTTTTAACCAGGGGATAAGGGAAGGCTTCATGGTGGAGGTGGCACCTGAGTGGGCCCTGAAAGATCATATAGATTATAAAAGGCAGAGACAATAAGGGAATATATTCCAGACATTTGGGGAATAGGCTGGGCTAAAACAGCAGCAAGAGACAGTATGTCAAGATCAGGGAACGGCCAGTAGTGTCCAGTTTGGAGAACATGTAGTATATGAGAGGGAGTAATGTTGGCTCTAGATTGTGGAGGGCCTTGAATGCCAACCAAGAAGATTGCATTTTATACTAGAAGCAGAGACTGTATTTTATACTAAAGGCAATATGGAGGCACAGCTGGGTGTTGAGCAGAAGAGCAAATGATATAGTCAATGAGCTTTGGGACGATTATTTGGGTAGCTTCTTGAAGGGTGGTTTGGAGATGGGGAGTGAATGGAAGCAGGAGATTGGTTAGAAGGACACTATGGGGCAGCTAGGTGGCACAGTGGATAGAGCACCGGCTCTGGATTCAGGAGGACCTGAGTTCAAATCCAGCCTCAGACACTTAACACTTACTAGCTGTGTGACCCTGGGCAAGTCACTTAACCCCAATTGCCTCACACCAAAAAAAAAAAAAAAAAGAAGGACACTATGATGGTCCAGGTGAATAGGGATCTAAATTGAGGTGCTGGTGGTTTAAGGAGAAAGTGAAAGATATTGGGGAGGTAGAATTGATAGGACTTGTCAGCTGATTAAATATGGGGAGTAAAGAGAAGGATGCATCAAAGACAGCTCAGGTTTGTGAGTCTGGGAGACTGGGAGGTGAGCACAGCCATCACCAAAACAGGGGAGTTTAGATGAGGGGTAGTTTGAGGAGGGAAGATGATGGTGTTGGTTTTGGACATGCTATTTTGAAGGGGGCAACAGAATCATTGAGGCATGCAATGAACAATGAAATGAGAATGGCTCCAGAGGGAGATGACCATGTATCAATTCCCACCTCTGATGATAACTACTTCTCTACCCTGGACAAGTCCCTTAACCCTCTTGGTTTCAGTTTTCTCAATGTCTAAAACAAGGATATTGGACTTAGACAAGATCTCTTCCAGTTCTAGAACTGTGATCCTGAATCTAGATGGAAATGCCCAACAGACAGTTGGAAATTCAGGACAGAGGTTTAGAAGGATAGGAATAGATGAATCGATTGGGAACCAGATACTAACTGAACCCATAGGACTAGAGATGAGATAACTATGGGGAAGGTCATAGAGAAAATAGAAAAGAAGACAGAAGATAGATGGTGAACCAGCAAAGGAAACTGAGAAGTGATCACACAGCCAGTACTCTCTATGTCTGATTATCAGCTCCGAATCTACCTTACTGTAATATCTAGACATCAATACCAAGTAAAATTGTTCTCAAGAAAGCATGAAAGACCATCAACACTTTTCAGAAACTTCAGCACACTACATCTACAGCATTCACCTGAACTACCAACCTAGATATTCTGCTAAAAAGGCAAATGACTACTTTTTACAAAGCTATGGTGGTTTCTAGAGATCACTGCTTCTGTTTCTAAAAACTCTCAAATCATCCCTTTAATAATGTATCTTAGAATTTTAAAAGCAAACTCATTGGTCTATAGTTTGTAGATCTCTACCTTCTTCCTACCCCTCTCTTTTTTTGTTTAAAATCAGGACATTTGCCCAGTCCTGTAATATCTCTGTTGATATCCAAGATCTTTCAAAGCCACTAACAATGTCCTGGCAAATCACATCCTCCATTCTTCTAGTACCATGGAAGCAGGTCCTCTGGACCTAGTGACCTGAGTTCATTGAGAACAGTTGGGCATTTTCTAACCACCTCATTTGTCTTCACTTTTAATTCTATTAATCTTTGAGGCCTAGTGCTACAATGGAAAGATCTCTGGCTTTGGAGTCAGAGGACCTGAATTCAAATCCCATCTCTGACACTTCCTACCTGTGTTGACCTTGGACAAATCAGTTAATCTCCCTTGGCCTTAATTTCCTCATTTGTAAAAGGACTGGTGGGCTAGATCACCTCTAAATTCCCTTCCAGATTTAGATCTATGCCCTTGCTGTCTTTCCTGGTCCAAAGAGGATTTAATTAGCTAAAAAAAAAACAGGGACAAAATTCAAGATGGGTAGTACAGTCTTCTCCTTGTCATCAGTTAATATCATACCATCTATCCAAGGCAGCAGCCTTCTGACCCTCTTATTGCTTTGGTAGCCTCCCTTTCCTGAACTCTAGGGGTCCTGACACTATTATTAAAGAAACTGACTGTTAGCATAGGGTATTGTTTACTATTCTCCTTTAATATTTTTGGGGGTAACTGAGGAGTCATGGGGTTTTCTATACTGTCCACTCATGACTCCTGTCAGTGTGCTTCTTGATTATTAGCAACCAAATTTAATTAGCTTACAGAAAGAGTATTTTATTTTTTTTAATTAAATTTCATTTTTATTAGCAAAAGTAAATTTTTCTCTCCCTTCCTCTCCCCACCCCTTATAACAAAGCAAAAGCTCTTGTAAAAAAAAATGCACATAATCAAGCAAAAGAAATTCCTGTGTTGTGCATATAAAAAGCCAGTCATTCTCTACTCTGAATCCATAATCTCTTTCAGGAGATGGACAATATGTTTCATTGGTCCTCTGGAATCAGGTTTGGTCATTTCATTGATCAGAGTTCTCAAGCCTTTAAAAGTTGTTTTTCTTTATACTGCTTCTATTTCATAACTTATTTCCCGTGTTTGATTCACTTCACTTTGTATCAGTTCATACAATCTTTCCAGGTTTCAGTTTCACCAAAACCATCTAGAAAGAGTAGTTTCTGGGGGCAGCTAGGTGGTACAGTGGATAGAGCACCGGCCCTGGATTCAGAAGACCTGAGTTCAAATCCGGCCTCAGACACTTAACACTTACTAGCTGTGTGACCCTGGGCAAGTCACTTTACCCCAATTGCCTCACTAAAAAAAAAAAAAAAAAGAGTAGTTTCTAAGCAGGTATAACAAGGACCATTTTCACATTTCCTCCCTCTCCCCTCCCCCTCCCCATGTATATGCACAAAGTCCCTGGGTTGATTGGGCTCAAACTTGGAGCAAACTAGTAATGAGACATGCATTTAGGTAAACTTTGTGTCCGTCAACAAAAGTTATATACAAGAAAATAGGAACTAGTTAAGAGGGAAATCTCTCAAATAAAGAAAGGTTGGGAAAGCTTCCTATAAAGATTAGATTTTAGTTGGAACTTAAAGGAAGTCAGGGAAACCAGTATATGGAGAAGAAGGAGATCATTCCTGGGATGATTGATGGGTGGTGAAAATGCCCAAAGCAAAAACGAAAGAGTTTTGTTCATGGAATAGTAAAGAGGCCAGTGTCAGGGTGTAAGGTGGCATCGAGTAAGGTATAAGAAAGGTGAAAAGGTAGAGGGGGTTAGGTTATGAAACGTTTTGAACCCTTATTGTGGATTTCGTATTTGATCCTGGAAGCAATAGTGAGCCTCTGGAGTTATTGGAGTAGAACCTGACATGATTGGATCTGCACTTCAGGAAAATCACTTGGTGGTTGAAACGGAGGATGTTCTGGGCAGCTAGGTGGTGCAGTGGATAAAGCACCGGCCCTGGATTCAGGAGTACCTGAGTTCAAATCCGACCTCAGACACTTGCCGCTTACTAGCTGTGAGACCCTGGGCAAGTCACTTAACCCCAATTGCCCCACAAAAAAACAAACAAACAAAAAAGAAGAAAGAGCAAGTGGTCGACAGTGTCAAAGGCTGCAGAGAGGTCAAGGGAGAACGAAGGTTGAGAAAAGGCCATTGGATTTGAAAACTAAGAGAGCTTTAGAGAGAGGTGTTGTTTCAATGGAATGATAAGTCAAAACTGGATTGTAAGGGGTTAAGAAGAGAATGAGAGAGAAACAATGGAGGCATCTATTGAAGTGGCCTTCTCAAGAGTATAGCTACATAAAATAAAAAAATTAAATTAAAAGAGTTTAGCTACAAAGGGCAAAAGAGATAGAGGATAATATAAGGGTATACAAGGATCAAAATTATACTTTTCTCAGGATGGGGGAGACATAGATAAGTTTGATAAACAGTTAGGATATGAGCCAGTAGACAAGGAGAAACTAGAAATAAGTGAAAGGGTGGGGATGCCAGAGCAGGGCAGTCTGTTAGAGGAAATGAAAGGGAATGGGATCATTTGAACAAGTAGAGGGATTAGCCTTGGTAAGGAGTAAGGCCATTTCATCAAGTGAGGCAGGAGTGAAAGAGGCGAAAGTGGCAGGTCGTATCTGAGAAATAGGAGATGAGGAAGAGAGGAGATAAGGGAACTTTGTGCAAATGGCCTCATTTTTTTCTATAAAATATGAGGCAAGGATCTTAGCTGAGGGAGGGGGGGAAGTTAGGGGGTACCTTGGGAGGTTTGGGGAGGGATGAAAAGGTTTGGAAGAGCTGCTGTGGAGAGTGGAATAATGAGTTTATGAGAGAAATATAGTAGGATTGCCTAGCAGCAGTGAGGGCCCAGTTGAAGCTGTATAACATAAATTAGTAATGAACACAGTCAGAATGGTTGTGTTATTTTTCTCCACCTTTGTTCAGGAGCAGATAGGTAGGGACAAGTGGAGGGAATGATCCAAAGTTGAAGCTTGGCAGGGTGTAATCAGTGATATGATAAGGGATTCAGGGACCCAAGAGAAAAGGACAGTTTACAGCTGAAATGGTTTACCAAGGGATCAAGATGGAAAAAAGAAGAGAGAATGGCTAGTGTAGGGGTGGTGGCCTGGGAGAGAATTGAAGGGTTGAGGCACTGGAGGTCACAGTGTAGATAAAGCTGTTTTTTGTCCTTTATTTTCAAAGAGGACCATGACATCAGGAAGTGATGTCATGACCTGCAGTGAATTAGATTTAAGTAAGGGAGAGCTGTGCAAAGTCACCAGCCTCACTCTCTCCTCCAGAGCCATCTGGGTCCACTGGTAAGACATACATACATTAAGATGACTGGAGATGACCCCGGATGTTTGAGGCAATCGGGATTAAGTACTTCCCAGGGTCACACAGCTAGTAAGTGTCAAGTGTCTGAACCCTGATCTGAACTCATGTCCTCCTGACTCCAGGGCCAGTGCTTCACTATCCATTGTGCCACCTAGCTGCCCTGTGTAGATAAAGAATAGTTTGGTGAGAGAAGGCATACAGAGAGATGAAAAGCCAATAGATAATGGTCAGATAAGGGAATTTCACAATTCTTGAACATGAATTTGGTACATTTGTGGGTTTGTGCAAGATTGAGGATATAGTCATCTTTATGTGTGACTTGAGGTGGGGTGGAATAGTACCTTATAGGAAATGAATAATTTGAGGAACCGAGCTGGTGAAGGTCTTGGAGTAAGGGTCAATACGTACAATCATGTGCCCTAGCATGAGGGCAGGAGTTGGGGAGGGAAAACATTTGTAAACTATACATCTAATTTGTTGAGGACAGAAAGGAAGTGAGCTGGAGGTCAGAAGACAATAGCAACCGGGATTTTGATTGGGTAGTTGATATGAATAGAATGAACCTAATTAAAGGAGAGCTTACCAAGTAATAGGAGTAGGAAAAGGGCCTAGAAGTGGCAATGGGGAGCAAGGAATACCAAAGAGGTATAGCCAGTTCTCATCATTCTTAGTGGCTATGTTCCGGAAAGTTGCCACAGGTACTGAATTAACAAATACCAAACTATTTCTCCTAGGGGAAATAGAGGGTTAGGCTTCTGAGAAACTCTGGTCACAAAATTTACTTTCACACTTTCCAGAGTAGTCTCCCATATAGATTGGTACATTTCCTCTTCCTTTTTCTGGATGTAGTGTATTGTTGATTCGTTAACACTGAACTCAGTCAATAGCACTATAACTCATGCCTGAATGAAGTTTATCTAACACAGGTGTTTTCTCTCTAAGGCACATCACAGCTTTCTTTTTTGTTTTGTTTTTTTGTTTTGACGGGCAATGGGGGGTTAAGTGACTTGCCCAGGGTCACACAGGTAGTAAATGTCAAGTGTCTGAGGCCAGACTTGAACTCAGGTACTCCTGAATCCAGGGCTGGTGCTTTATCCACTGTGCCACCTAGCTGCCCCTCATCACAGCTTTCTTATGCTAAGCATTTTAGCATTATGCTTGGGGGCTATTTAAATAGCAAAGTCATCCCAAAGAGCACAAAAATGTAAAAAACATGGCTCTGAATGGACGGAAATAGGATACTTGTTTGCAATATGAGAGCTGAAACAAGAAGGCAGAACATCACCTTGTTGGACCTTAGCTGGGAACGTGTTTGAGTTGGGCAACTCAAAATCTGCCTCTCTGCATTGTCTGTTAATGACTGCAAAGCCTTGAATATTGATTTGGGGTTTACAAATAAATTTTAGCAGGTAAGTGAATTCACAGATATGGAATCTGTGATTGATGAGGATAGACTGTAACTTACATCTTCTGGTTCCTGAACATCCTTTTCTTCCTTTGTAGAGTTTGCAGACGTTCATCTTAGGTGTAGCTTTCTGATGGGCTCAGTGCCTTTGAAGGGTATTGAAGCAGCTTTTCCCCCTTGTTGTGTCTAGTGGTCCATGGTGTCTCTCAGTATCTCTCAGCCAATGATGCAAATACTGCCATCTGCCGCTGCTACTCCAAGAACACTACTACTGACTCTAGTGGACACTGCTACCAATGTAGAAAGGTCAGTTCTTCTGACCTTTCAAATTTCATTAGCCCATTACCTAGTCAATGAAAGTTGGGGAAGTGGGATGGGGAGAGAAATTAATTTCTCTCTTCTTCCCTTCTGAGGCTAATTCCCTCTCAGGAGTTCTTTACTGCTAGATTCAACCACCACTCAACTGACTAGCTCCAGTCTAGCTTGATGAGTTTTTTTAGAAATTTGATTCTTTTAGCAAATCAGGAGATATTACCTGTGACATCTCATCTGTCTTGATTCAATGACCTTCTGAGCTCTCTATTCTTCTTACATTAAGAATTCATTCATGGGTAAATTAAAGTTTTGATTGATTCAATTGAACTATCTGGACTTTCAATTAAAAGGAGTTAAGTGTGGAATCCAACCTTTACACAAATCAAGAATTATGAATTCCTTTATTTTGGGAAGATAAAACTCCAGTATCTGTTTGGATATTTGAAGCTTCTCATCCCTCCAATATTATACCCCCATACCAGTTTGGAGATCTTGTTTAATACCTCCTTTCGTCCAGGAAGTCTGGAACAGTGGTGTCAAACTCAAATAGAAATGGAAGCCACCAAACTATACACATAAAACCACATATTGACATTATCTATGTTCTATTGTATTTTTTATTTATTTTGTTAAATGTTTCTCAATTACATTTTAATCTCTTTTGGGGTTCTGCTATACTGGAGAGTGTTGTCAGCAGCATGCAATTCTGACACCTTTGATTTTATATATATTATACATATATATTATGATAATAATATCACTAATCTTTGTACCTTTGTCCCTTATCTAAATACTACCATTCTTCCCACTCAGACTTTGGATTTGCTCAGACATTTATAGCTTCTTAATACCCAATGATTCTCTAAAGTACCTTTTATCTATTCTGCTCCTTTTGAATGAGTATGGGTTGGGGTAACTGAAAAAAAATACATCAGTGAAATCACAGAACCATTTTAATATTTTAATACTTAGGGGGGCAGCTAGGTGGTGCAGTGGATAGAGCACCGGCCCTGGATTCATGAGGACTTGAGTTCAAATCTGGCCTCAGACACTTAACACTTACTAGCTGTGTGACCCTGGGCAAGTCACTTAACCCCAATTGCCTCACAAAAAAAAAATCTGAATATTTACACCCTTAGGGCAGCTAGGTGGCACAATGGATAGAATATTGGGTCTGGAGTCAAGAAGACTCATCTTCCTGAGTTTAAATCTGGCCTTGGACACTTACTAGCTGTTCAACCCCTGGCAAGTCACTTAACCCTGTTTACCTCAGTTTCATCATTTGTAAGATGAGCTAGAGAAGGAAATAGCAAACTATTCCAGTATCTCTGCCAAGAAAACCCTAAATAGAATCATGAAGAGCTGGACATGACTGAAAAAGACTGAACAACAACAATATTTACACTTTTCAGAAGATATAACAATATTTTGACATTTCTTTTTTTTTTTTTAGTGAGGCAATTGGGGTTAAATGACTTGCCCAGGGTCACACAGCTAGTAAGTATTAAGTGTCTGAGGCCGCATTTGAACTCAGGTACTCTTGACTCCAGGGCCAGTGCTCTATCCACTGCGCCATCTAGCTGCCCCTTATTTTGACATTTCTAAAGTCCGTAAATGGCACTTTTTTCTCTTTTTCTGTCTATTCACTTCTTCTTTTTTTTTTTTTTTTTTGGTGAGGCAATTGGGGTTAAGTGACTTGTCCAGGGTCACACAGCTAGTGTCAAGTGTCTGAAGTCAGATTTGAACTCAGGTCCTCCTGAATCCAGGTCCAGTGCATTATCCCTATTCACTTCTTAAATCTGCCTTTTCCCTTAATAAATGCTGTCTCTAATACTCCCATTTCTAACACTTCTGTTCCCTGTTCCTGCCATCCATCACCATTGCTGCCACAACTTTCATTTTCCTCGTCTCTCCTGGACTCCTGGGTCACTGTTATTATCTTGGAAGGATGAATGAATTCTTGGGTGAAGGTCACCTAAGGCTTGTATTGGACAAAGACTATCTGTATGAATACTTCGAGGGTACTTCTCACACTTTCTGAATAATCCAGAGTGAGAGGTGAATGTATAAACATGGACAAAGGTACAAATGGTAGCAGTGATTGCCTAAGAATGTGGGCTATTGGCATGGAGGTTGGAGGTAGGATGGAGATGACAAACAAGGAGATTTCAAACTAGGGACCGATAATCCTAGAAAGCAAATAAAAATAAAACTAAGCCCATCTATCTCTAGGATTATCCTCTAATTGTTAGGAAGTTTTTCCTTTAGTAGAACTAACATCAGCTTTCCTAAACTGTCTATCAATTGGCCATAGTCCTGTGCTCTGAGGACAAACTATAATCCTATTTCCAATGACCACTTCATATTTTGGGACTGCAGACACCATGGGTTAATCCCAGAAACAGTTCAATGTATTTTTTTTAATTTGTTTTTTTGTTTTTTTGTTTTTTGTTTTTTTAGTGAGGCAATTGGGGTTAAGTGACTTGCCCAGGGTCACACAGCTAGTAAGTGTTAAGTGTCTGAGGCCGGATTTGAACTCAGGTACTCCTGACTCCAAGGCCGGTGCTCTATCCACTGCGCCACCTAGCTGCCCCTTCAATGTATTTTTTAAAGCATGGAATTAGTATTTTGAAGACATGGATTCAAATCCCAAATCTGCTATTTACTGTGTGACCATGTATAATTCATTCTACATTTATTGGCCTGGAAAATAAAGGGGTTGGACTTATCTGACATTCTATATGCTGAGGTTCTGACCAGTTCTAATAATCCATCTTTTAAACAAAATAAAACATTTATTATGAACTGGAAAATTTAAAAAATGAAAATTCAGTATACCAAGAATAAAAAAGGCTTCTATATGAAAACATGAACTTCTTACAATCATTTGTTTTGAAAGTGTGTACTATATTTAACGAACTAGTAACAAAACTTCCATATATGTTCCCTTCTGAACTTCTTGTTTTCTTCCATATACTTTTTTTTTTTTTTTTTGCTGGGCAATGAGGGTTAAGTGACTTGCCCTGCCAGGGTCACACAGCTAGTAAGTGTCAAGTGTCTGAGGTCCGATTTGAACTCAGGTACTCCAGAATCCAGGGCCGGTGCTTTATCCACTGTGCCATCTAGCTGCCCCTCCACTTCCATATACTTTTTTTTTTTTGATGAGGCAATTGGGGTTAAGTGACTTGCCCAGGGTCACACAGCTAGTTAAGTGTCAAGTGTCTGAGGCTGGATTTGAACTCAGGTCCTCCTGAATCCAAGGCCCATGCTCTATCCACTGAGCCACCTAGCTGCCCTCCATATACTTTTAAATGTCTTATTGATTTTCTCTTCTTTCTTTGTATATATCTCTGTCACTACTCACCACACCCCACCCCCAATTAGAAGCCCTTCTTTCATCATGGAAAATAGATGTCTTAGAGGGCAGCTATGTGGTGCAATGGATAAAGCACTGGCCCTGGATTCAGGAGGATCTGAGTTCAAATCTGATTCAGACACTTGACACTAGCTGTGTGACCCTGGGCAAGTCACTTAACCCCCATTGCCCCGCAAAAAACACAAACAAACAAAAAACAACCGAAAACAAGAAAATAGATGTCTTATCTTGCACCTTCTGGTCATTTTTGCTAAGAAGTGGAAGGCAGACTTCATCATCACTCTTCTGAAGTCATGATAGGTCACTATATCGATCAGAGATTTGTAGTTTTGCAAAGTTATTTTCCTTTGCATATTACAGCTATCTAAAAGAGGTAGCTGGTGGTACAGTGGATAGAGTGCAGGCTGCACATGGAATCAGGAAGACCTGAGTCCAAATTCCGATTTAGTCATTTAACCTGGGTTATAGTCACTTCACTTCTGTTTTACTCCACTTTCTCAACTGTAAAAGAGAGATAATAAATAATAGCACCTCCCTTGCAGCATTTTTGTGAGGAACAAATGAGATCAAAATGGAAAAAGCACTTGACACAGTGTCTGGTACATGACTGATACTGTATAAAAATGTTTGTTCCTTCCCTTTCCTTTTTGGTTCTGTTAATTTCATCCTTCATCATTTCATATAAATCTTTATAAATTTCTCTGAATTTGTCATTTTGGTCCTTTCTTTGGGTACAATAATGTTCCACTACTTTAACATACTGTCTTCTTATATATGTTATGGTGTAAATTCCTATGATTCCTATAACATCTTTCTTAGTTTCTGGAACACAACAAGCTGAGTTTGGAGCCTATTGGTCCATTTTACAAAGTAGTACTAACTCTCAACCAATTCAGTATACCTTCCTAGAAAAACATTCACTATCTCCTTGGCCTCCTTTAGGCAAAGAGGAGAAATATTAGAGCAAGGGGCTTTCTTGTCACTTTAGAAGGCCCCAAAGTACCCGAAGACAAACACCCACTTTGTTATCTTCAAGCCCCAGACATTTAAGTGCAAACCTGCCTTTAAATCTTTAGGATTTCTTAGCTACTTCATTCCTGTTTCATTCTATGCTTCCCAACTCCAGAGGATTTGGAATTTGGTGTTGGAATTGGTTTGGGGTTTTTTTTTTTTTTTGGCTGTGTTGATTGTGTCTGTTGTCCTCTCTTTTTTTCATGCCTTCTCATGGCAGGGAGAGGATCCTGGGGCAGCAAAGCCTACCATCTAAGCCCTGGTCCATCCTACCAAGCTGGAAAGACTTATAATCGGGTTTGGAAATAAGCTGCCTGGTTTGGTTTGGTTTGGTTTGGTTTTTTTGAGAATTACTCTAGGTAAATGTGGAAAGTCTCATCACCAAAGAGTTGACCATGAAGTGAGTGGGGTTTTTTTCTCCTTTTTGACCACATGAAGCTGTTTATTAAGGCTGACAGAACTGGAGATCTGTGTCAGTGGAGAAAGTAAATTGGGTTATAGTCCATGTAGGTTCCGGAGCTGTAAGGTGTCCCTGGTCCCTTCCAACCAATCTCATGCAGATGTGGGAGCAGGTGTGAAGCAAAGGGAGACAAAGGCATATCCACACTCCTATCCAGTATGGGAGAGCTGTGGTTCAGAGAGGTTGTCACTCACCCAGGATCACAAAGAAAAGTCAGATGCTAACCATAAGAGCCACATTCAAGTCCTGGAGCAGCAGATCCTCCTCCCATTCCCCACATTGATGTCGCCCCAGAAGATAGGTAGAAAGCTTTAGGAGTGGGCTAGAAGGCTCTGGTGTACTACCTTCTGTGGCCCGTTGGAAACTGGAAGCTCCTGCTTTTGGTACCCCCTGTGGTAAGGATGGAATCATGGAATCTTTCTGGGTCCCTGGGGGAGGGAGGGATTTCTGTAGCCCTGGCTGGGGTGGGATGGGAGCAGAAGCTGCTTCTATGACCCTGGAAAGGGTGAAACTTCTTCTGTGATTCTTGGAGCAGGAGAGGCCACAAGAGGGACAACTTTGGACTTTCATCATAAGGACTCAGCAGGTCCTCTTCAGATGCCCGATCTAAACAGATCCCAGTGGTCAATGTAGACAGATCTGGTTGCCTAGTATCCAGTATAGAATGTTTGGGTACACATGATAGATCTGAGAACCATTGATGACACCCTTTCACTCAGTGTAGTCATTTAGGTGCCCAATGTAGACAAATCCAAGGATCTAATATAGACATCTAAGTACCCAGGGTAGGTAGATCTGAGTTCCCAATTCCCACTGGATGTGACTCGGCAAACTACTGAAGAATACTGGCACTCAGCACTTTGGGGGACCAGGACTATTTTCCCGGATCCTGGCCCGGAGGTCTTGTCAGCGGGTAGGTTGTGGACCTAGTTCTTTACCCACCCCCACTCCCCCGCCCTGCTGGCCCCCACCGCCCAGCCCTGCTTCAAAGCGCTCCCCGCATTCCTGAGCCGTGTTCCCGGCTTGCCTCGCCCGGGCCAGAGGGGCTGCAGCAGCTGGGGGGCCGGGGGCGCCGCTCCTGACAGGAAAAGGGTTTGAGATCCCGTCACTGAAAAATGTGGCAGCAGAGGCGTGGGGGGGGGGGTGAGTAAGGAGGAGGACAGAGAAGGAAAAGGGAGGAGTGTCACTGACCAGGGAGAAGGAGAGAATGAGTGGGACCAGAGAAGGGCATTTCTCCCCACGGCTGGAGAGCTGGGGTCGAAATCAGGGTTCTCTACTGGTGGGGGCCGAGATGAAAGGGAAAGGAGGCTCAGCAAAGGCGTAGCTGATCCCTCTGGCCAACTGGAGAGGGTGGTTCTTGGGTCCTTCTGAATCCTCTTCCAGACAGAAGATCACGAGTCTGTGACCAATTTTCAGAACTGCCTGCCTCTTTCTGAAGGAGTCACATCAGCCTCAAGAAAGCCCTGAGGAAAAGGCTTCCGCACCATCCTGGAGAACCAGTCCAGGGGCCCTGAACGTGTTCTTGGGAAAGTCCCCACACTGCTTCTTTACAGACTTCAAAGAGGGGAGACTGAGCCCGGCAGGAGCCGGTTGGAAGTAGCCACCGCTTGCCTTCTCCTTCTCCACCGCTTTTGGAGGTCAGTCCTGGCTCAGGCTGGAAGCTGCATGGAGTGAACTTGTTGGGCCTCGGCCCTTCTTCTGGCTTCTGTTTGGCCATATGTGGCTGGGCCTGAAGCTTTCTCCAGTGTTTGATCTTGGACAGTAGTTCATCCTCTGTGAGTCTCAGTTTCCTGAAGAAAATGACTGGTAATCCTAGCCCTACCTCTCGATAAATGATTTGTATGCACAGCATACTAAAAACTTTGATTTTTATAGCCTTTTGAAGTTAGCAACAACACACTTTTCTCACTGCCCGGTCAGGAAGACTGTAAGAATTATTTCCCCCCATTTTTACAGATGAGAAAATGGAGACTCTGAGGTTAAATGACTGGCCCACTATCAATGCTTACTATTTGTGTGACCTTGGGCAAGTCACCTAACTGCTTTGGGTTTCAGTTTCCCCATCAGTAAAATTAAGGCTGTGGATGTTCTCTGAGGCCACTTCTAGATGTAGATCCTATGCTTGGTCCGAAGCAAGGTCTTCCAGCACCTGACCCAGTATGCTGTCCCTTAAGTATTATTATGAAGCACAGTTAAGGTGGGGGGCACTCCTCCCTGTCCAGAGCAGAGCTCCCCAGCCCTCCCAGCAAGCTCAAGCTTGGACTCCCAGTCGAAGCAGCTTAAACACATCCTTCCCCCTCCTCCCTTTACCCCCATTCCTTTGAAGGGACAAGTTCTCGGCGTGTCTGCCCCGAGGTGTGGGAGGGTATCGGGTACAAGGTTCTTCGAGCTGGGGGTGGGGGAGTGGGGTGGGGAGGGATGTTAATCCTTTTCTCACCCTACTCCGAGTCATTTGCCAAACCCCAGATTAAGTAAGACTCGCCCCTCTCTGCCAGCACACGTGCCTGGTCTTTAGTCACTCCCTCTGCCCTTGTCCTAGACTGAACTCCACGGGTGTGTGAATGCAGACCCCAGGGACAGCTCTGAGACTGGGGACCCCAGTTCGGAGTTCCGTTCTTGACCCCAGCTCCTCCCAGACTTGGAAAGGAGATGGAAGGAAGTGATTGGCAGCGGCCAGGGGCGTCCCAGTGGCGTGGCATGACCATCTTTGAGGAAGCCTTGCAGACAGGCGTGCTCGCCAGTTCACCACTCTAGGCTAGGCTTCCTCGAACTGCCAGGGGGCAGGTAATAATGGCCCCACTACTAGTCCGCTTGACCCATTCTAAGACTCCCGCTGAAGTCTTGCCCGTATTCCTTCGTTGTCTTCGGTTTCTTTTCTCCTATGCTGTGGGTTATCACTTATCACCGTAAGAGATCTTAGTCACTGTAAACCTTCCTGCAAAAACCTGTGAGACAGGTCGTACAAAGATTAGCCATTTAGAGAATAACGCAATTGCAACTGAGATTTATGAGTTATACGTGTTACACAGCTAGTAAAGAACAGACTTGAATCTGAACCCTCACCCAGGTCTCCTGACTCCAAGTTCTTTCCCATTCCTTTAGATCAGCCTCAATAAATGTTTGGTGAGTGAGTACAGAAACGTTTTTGTTTTTATTTTTTAAAGCAGGCTTCCTAAATGAGGATTAGTAGGACGCCACCCGGGAGCGAAAGAGAGCAGCCAATTGACTGTACCATCGCCTTGGCGACCTCGGCTGCCTTTGGTTCGGACTTGTCTATACCCCGAAAACTAGACTGCCGCCCTGCTAGGGAAGGCACTCTTTCCCCAACTCCCGAGGACGTCCGCTCGAGTGGCGTGTGCTTGTGTGCGTATGTGCGCGCGGTGTGTGGAATATGTGTGCGGTGAAGGTTCTCCTGGCTCTGAGCCTCCGGTCCCTGGGCAGGGAAGGGGGAGGGCTGGGTACCTGCCCGCAGTTCCTAAGAGACTCCCCGGAAACATCCTTGTCAGCCCTGATCGGCGGTGGGTCTGGATCTTCATTTGATGAAGGGCGGAGCGGGAGTAGAGGCCTTTCAAACCATCTCGCTACCTCCACCCACCGCCGCTGGACCCTGAGCCTTAGGGGCAGGGGGCTGGACTCTCCTGCCCCAGAGCCTGACAATGTCCTTCCAGCTGCGCCGGCGGGGGCAGAGCTAGAGAGAGGGTACACCACCAAGGGGCGGGTTAGAGGACGGGGGTGGCGGTGGGACAGGGGCGGCCACCTGCTCGGTTTTGTTAGCTGCTGGTAGCAGAAAGGAAAAAGGCACCACCCAGCTTTGTGCCCCTCCCTCCCCTCCGCTCTCCTCCAGCAAGCTTTGGTTAGAGATCCTCTCCTGGGACTCCTGGCTCCTCCACGTCCCCCACACCAGCCTAAGTGTGGGGAAGGGGCCAATCACATCGGATCTCAGCGCGAGAAATTAGGAAGCACCCGGCACCCGTCCCAGTCAGTACTCCGGCCAACCCTCGCCCTGGTCCCAGCCTCAGTCCTAGCCCATAAACTCGCGTTATACCGCAGACGTTTCCCTCAGTACCAGCCCACACCCCCTCCCCAGGCTCTGTAGGCTGCTTCAGCCCTTCCTCCATCCGCAGCAAGGAAATCGGCTAGATTAGGGTGTGTTTGCTAACAAACAGCGTCGTACAGCCGCAGGAAAGGGAGGCTGGGATACCCCTTCCCACCACCTCCAACTCCTTTGGGTCCTTGTCTCCCCACTCTCGTCCCCTTCGGGACCACAGACCTAGCCCCACCCACGCTTCGGTTTCTCCCAAGTCTCTGCCTCTCCCACAGTGCTTATGTCCTTATTTCTGCCCTCCCCCCAGCCTCCTATCCCTCCCCATTCCCATCCTGCCCAATTTCTTCCAGGTTTTCTCACTAAGTAGTGGATGTTCCCACCGAAGGAAATGGAGCTTCAAAGGTGAACTAATATGGTTTTTACAAAGGTTGAGGAGGTGAGCTCCAAGAGATCCTCTGGGATGCTGAGTTTATACCCACTATTCAAAGCTGCTTTGAACAGATATCCAACCCACAGTCCAGAAACTCCCCACACCACCTCCATCACTTTGGGTCCCAATTTCCCTAAAGTTTCTTTCAGATCCAACATTGATATTCCGAAGTCTCCTCCACAGTTTTCATGTACAGTAGTATATTCTATGATCCTGCAGGTACAGAGATATCCCCAGCTTTCAGAGAGCCCCACAGGTCTGGCTTCCAACAGGCATAGGATATGAGATGGTCATAGGCTGTTGGTGTCATGGGCCAGAGTTGGTCCTTCTAGGCAGCAGCTAGAGGCCTTTCTTCGACATCAACAGGCTTGGTCCTCTAAGGATGACTCCACCCTTGCTTTCACACCTGGGGCATGGATCACAGTCCCCCACCAGATGGCCAATGACTCTGAGAAGCATAAGTCAAAGCACTACAGAACTGGAATGCTATCAACCCACCTGCTCTCTCATAACATTTAGTAAACACCAGTCTACATAAGACCCCTGCTTGATACCAGGAGACATTACAAAGTATTGTTGAAATAGTCTTGCATTAAGGAGCTTCCTTCTTGTAACCAACAACAGAGATCTATCTATATCTATCTATCTATCTATCTATCTATCTATCTATCTATCTCTATCTATCTATCTATCTATCTATCTATCTATCTATCTATCTATCTATCTATCTATATCTTCTATCTATCTATATATCTATCTATCCATTCCTCCATCCACCCACCCACCCATCCATTCATCTTCCCATCCACCAAACCATCCATCCATTCATCTACCCACCCATCCATTCATCCATCCATCATCTGTCTATGTATCTGTTTATTTATTTGCTTGTTTGTTCATGCCAGACTTGTGATTTTGAAACTGTGGAGAGCTCCAAGTGTTGAACTTCCTCTACCAAAGCATCTCAATACCTTCAAGTCTTGGTGAGTTGTCAGGGTCACCTTCTCAGTGACAGAAAAGCACTTTACAAATATTATTGTATTTTATCCTTACTTATAAAATCTCTAGGAGGTAAGTGCTAGTATTATCCCCATTTTACAGTCTTTCATTTGAAAGACTGAGACAGAGGTTAAGAGACTTTCTTCCTTATCGCACAGTTATGAACTTACCATAAAAGATTTGCTCTGTATCCCCAGAATCAGTATGTGTCTGAGATAAGATTTTTTTTGTTTTTTGTTTTTGTGGGGCAATGAGGGTTTAAGTGACTTGCCCAGAGTTACACAGCTAATAAGTGTTCAAGTGTCTGAGGGCCGAATTGAACTCAGGTCTCCTGTATCCAGGGCCTGGTGCTCGTATCCACTGTGCCACCCTAGCTGCCCCCCCATAAGATTTTAACCCAGGTTTATTTAATCTGAGACCATCTTCCTATCTACTGCACTACTTTATTCTCTCATAGATACCTGACACAAATTTTTTCATAATAAGTGCATTGGAGAAATGCAAATAACTGTTAGTGAGATCTAGAGGAGGCAGGTCACCATAGACTGAAGAAATCAGAGGATGCTTCCTGGAGGAGGCACCAATTTCATAGGTGTTTCATAATATGAATAGTGAAAGAAACTATAAAATCATCTAGTTCAGTTCCAGTGTGTTTTCAAATTGGGGAGGATCATTTTAGGTAGAGGAAACTAGATCAGCAAAGAGCTTGAGTCGGCAAAGGCAAGGAATGCAGAAAGACAAAGAGTTGTCCAGCTTGATTTGAACATTGAATACTTTCGAGGAGAGTGATATTAGATAAGGTTGGAAAAGTAGGGTGGCTACCAGATTGTTGAAGGCCTTGAATGTCAGGCAGAGGTGTTTGAACTTTATTCAATAGGCAATAGGGAGCCACTGACATGTTTAAGCAGAAGAGTGCCAAGACCAGATACATGCTGAGAGAGACAACCGTCTGATCCAGCCCCCTATTATTTTTAAAATGTATTTTATTTATTTGGTTTTGGTTTTTTGGAGGGGCAAGTGAGGGTTAAGTGACTTGCCCAGGGTCACACAGCTAGTAACTGTCAAGTATCTGAGGCTGGATTTGAACTCAGGTACTCCTGAATCTCAAGGCCAGTGCTTTAGCCACTGGGCCACCGAGCTGTCCCCTCCAACCCCCTATTATTACAGATAAGAACCTGAGGCCAAGGGAGGTAGTGACTTAGCCACGGTCACACAGGTCGGGTCAAGAGAAGATTTGAACCTGAGGCCTTTGACCCTGAATCAGTAATATTATTCTAACCACAGTATAAAGACTAGACTTGAGGGGAGAAAGAGTAGAGGAGGCAAGCAAACCTCTAAGGAGGCTTTGCAGTAGTATAGGAGAGTTGTAATGAAGGCTTGTACTATGGTCTTAACAGTGGAAGAGGAGAGGTCTAAATGTAGAAGATGTTGCTGAGATAAAATAGATAGGACTTGGTAATTGAATATGGCCCCAACAGTCCAACAATGGGAGAGTGAGTGACTGAGACGATGGGTTTAGGAGAAAAGACAAGGAGCTTATTTTGCAATGTGCTAAGTTTGAGTTGTGACATCATGGATAGAGTGCTGGAGTTGGAGTCAGGAAGATCTGAGTTCTGTCATTTCTCAGCTGTATCTGAGTCTCTGTGACCCCATTTGGGATTTTCTCAGCAAAGATACAGGAATAGTTTGTCATTTCCTTCTCCAGCTCATTTTACAGATGGGGATGGCAAGGCAAACAGGGTTAAGTGACTTGCTTAAGGTCATACAGCTAGTAAGTGCCTCGGGTCATATCTGAATCCTGGTCTTTCTGACACCAGACCCAGTGCTCTATCCACTGTGCAACCGAGCTGCTCACAGAGGAAGAACTGAGTTCAAAATCCTTTGCTTATCATAGAGCAATGTGGACCCAGCAAGTCACTTAACCCACCTGAAATTCAGTTCCTCATTGTAAAATGGGGGAGAATATTTGTAACTGCTATCTCAACATAATGCACATAATGTGCTTTGTAAACCTTAAATAGTTACAAAATATCATGACATGGGGGCAGCTAGGTGCGCAGTAGATAGAGCACCAGCCCTGGATTCAGGAGGACCTGAGTTCAAATCCAGCCTCAGACACTTGACACTAGCTGTGTGACCCTGGGCAAGTCACTTTAACCCTCATTTACCCCTGAAAAAATAAATAAATAAAAGGATTGTACAAAGCATCAGACATTATTAAGTTCTGGCCTCAGACACTTTCGGCTATGTGATTCTGGGCAAATGCTTACAACTTCTGTCTTGCCATCAGCTCCTTATCTGCAAAAATGGGGATAATATATAGCAAACTACTTTAAAGCACTATATATGCTAGAAATTATTGTGGGTGTTATTTATATTCGTGGTGGCATCTTATAATCAAACTAAGGTCTTATGATCCTAAATGAGAGTAGCCCTAACCAATTGGGCCAAGCAGAGTTTGGGTTTCTGCCGCCACAATCCTACTTAAGCACTAGCAAACTAAATTATTACTTATTCATTCACTCATTAAACAACTTCTTGGGAAGCTAGGTGGCAGTGTGGCTAGAGTACCAGGCCTGAGTCAAGAAGACTCATCTTCCTGAGTTCAAATCTTGGCCTCAGAGCACTTACTAGCTGTGTGACCCTGGGAGAGTCACTTAACCTTCTTTGCCTCAGTTTCCTCTTCTGTAAAATGAGCTGGAGAAGGATTTTGCAACTACTCCCATTATCTTTGCCAGAGAAAACCCCAAATGTGGTCACCAAGAATAGGACATGACTACAGTCACTGACCAAACAACAAGCAACTTCTAAGATATAGGCATCATGGTGGCAAAACAAGGAGAAAAAAAAAGTAAACAGTCTCTGTCCTTAAGAGGCTTACACTTACCCCATTTCCCAAGAGAAGGAAAAAGAACATAATATCAAGAATTTTACATATATGCTTCCTATTATTTCAAGACTCCAAGAAATCACAGAGACCCTCCCCCATTCATTTCAATCTCACAGTTGTGAAAGTGTCCATCTCCCCCAAGAGAGTAACCCTAGGGATGCTCCTTGGCAGAGCAAAGCTTCTGCCAAAATCATTTCCCCTGTCTCTTTTCATCCCTGACTAATTCTTTCATAAAGATTAGGTTCAAAAATGTCTTCAAACTTCTAAATGATTATCGCTCTGGACTCCTTCCTTGTAATTGTTCCTCCTAGGACCTCCAGCAATTGACTCCTGGAGATTCATTAAGACTTTGTTGCTTATCCTGCTTCATTACAGCAGGCATTCCAGGGAACAGCTCAGCCCCGAGCATTGGCTCCTCCAGCTGGCCAACCAATGACCTCTGCCAGACCACCAAAGCTGCACCTCCAACTAGACCCACAGAAGACCACTGCCCGACGCCCCTGGGCCTGGGCTTTGCCTAGTCATGCTGCCCCAGATGCAGAGTGGGCTAAGTTAAAATACAAACATTCGAGGTAGAAAATTCTGCCAAGGGTCAGCAGATTCCTACCTCACCTGGTCGAGGGAAAAGGAAAAACTGAATTCCAATAAGAGCACTTTCCCCAGCTGGGTGTCAGGCCAAGTTGCAGGGGTGTTGGTTCCCGCTGACTAAGGCTCAGCTAACTTCCTGGAACAGCCCTGCCTTGCCCAGGGGAGTAGGGAAACTGTTAGCTTTCATTTGCAGCAATACTAATAGTACTTATTTCTATAGCAATTGCAGAGGAGGTAGAGCGATACAATGAGAGCACTGGCTCTGGAGCCAGAGACCTTGCATTCACCTACTACCTCTGCATATACTACTGGGCTAACCTTGGGCAAGTTACTTATCTTTATGGGTCTCAATTTCCTTATATGTGTGGTGAGAGGATTGGACTAGATTCTGCCTTATAGTTAGCTCAGGACCTATGATCTAACAATTTAACAAAATTCTTTCCTCTCAACCCTGAGAGGTAGGTTGTAAAAAAGATTTTTTTATCAATATTCTTATTTTACAGATGAGGAAACTGAGGCATGGAGATGTCACAAAGCTAAGGTACAGAAGAATCAAGGACTTTTTTTACCCAGTCCTGCTGAGTACAAAGTCCACTCCATCAACAGCTAACTGCCTTTCAATGTCAAGGATCCTGTAATTAGCAAAGATTGGGTAGTGCAGCTGAGAGGACTAAGGGGCAGGAAGAGGTTCTAGGGAGAAGGGAGGTTGGACTTATCAGCTGACTCCTTGGCTGTTTCTGGAGCAGGAAAGTAGTTCTGAGGTCATCCTCAGGCTAGGCATAGGGTTCATGCAGCCTGATAAAGGAAAGAGATATAGTTTAAGAATAAGGAAACCTGTTATATTCTAATCTGTAGTTTTATTGCTGTGTAATTTGGAAGCCAGTCATTTATTCTTTCTGAGCCTCAGTTTTCTTACCTGAAAATGGGGATATTTATGGTACCCACCTTAGAATCCCATTTTAGAGCTGAAAGAAACTTCAACTTTTAAGAGGTCTCTTTCTATTCCAATCTCAGTGTGAGCAGAGGTCTTCTCCATAACATCACTTACGTGTGGTAACACAAACTGGGCTTGAACATCTCTAGTAATGGAGAACTCCCTCCTGAAGTAATTCATATCCACTTTGGGACAGCTCTAATGTTCAGAAAGGTGTTCCTTCTATCAAACTGAAATTTACAGCTCTTCAACTTTAATTCATTGTTTATTGTAAGGCTGAAATGAGACCATGTAAAGTGCTTTGTAAATTTTAAAGCAATAGATAAACATCAGTTATCATTAATACTAACTAGTAATAACATGCCTCTGGCTGAGGAGAAAGTGAAGCTATCAGGCCAGTTCAGCTTTTCTGAGATGCTTCCAAACTGCTTTTTTCCTGTAGCAAGGTCTCTCCTAAGGAGCACATTTCCCCTCTTACTATTTCTCTTGGGTCAGTTCCCCAGGCCTCTTTCACAGAAATATCTATTCCACCTGCATGCCCAAGGGTAGGGAAAATGACTACTTCTGGGGGAAAGATAATAATGATGAGTTGAATGTGACCTTTCCTCTGCCCCTCACCTTTCCCACACCTGAACCTGGAAACAACGACCTTCTGAACTCCAGATAGCTGAGTTTGAGGCTGGAGACCTCCCAAAGACAGTTGGAGATGTGGGGCTAGGGTTTAGAAGTGAGGTGAGGACTGGGGATATAAATTTGGCAACTGTTTCCATAGAGATGGTAGCTGACACATTAGGAGGAAATGAGATTGCCAAGGTAGAGAGTTCAGAGAAGGAGCAGGCCCAGATCAACAGCCCCACGACATTGAGGGTGTTTGTCCTGAGCTGTCTTGTCTATGTTCAGCTGCTTGCAGGAGGTACTGAAGGGTAGTGTTTCCTCAGATGCCAATCGTTCGTTTCTAAGAATACTTGCCCTGGGGATCTGGGTCCGGGTAGGGAGCTGGGTCTGTGTGGAGACCTGGCAGTGTTGGGGGAGCTAGGCTGGTGAGGGCAGCCATACAGAACCGTAACGACTGTCGTCTTAACCAATTCGATTGGCCACGGCATGTATCTTGCCCACTCCATCCTCCATCCGACTCTGAAACCTTTGCTCCAGCTGCTCCCTAATCATGCTTCACTGGAGAAGGAATGGCAAACCACTCCAAAGTATCTTTGCCAAGAAAACCCCATGGAATGTATGGTCCATGCAACCACTGAACAATCCTGGCCTCACCCCACGACCTCCCCATCCTTTCTGCCTAACCAAATCCCAGTTCACTTCTTCGGGCTCAGCTTTATTCCTATTTCTTCCCAGGAGCCTTCCCAGATCACTCCAACCCCGATCCAGTCAGCCTGCTAGGTAGTCACCTCCTCCATCCTCTCCCCAGCCCTCTCCCCTCCTTGGCCTCAACAGCTTTGGGAGGCGGGTCGCGGCCCGAGCCACGCCAGCTCCTGGCTCTTGGGCAGCAGCCTGAGCTGGGTTCTAGGCGTCCAGACCCCGCAGTGAGCCGGACCCTGGGCACGGCCGACGGGAGCGCAGTGGCGGCGACTCCTGACCCCGCGGCCCATCAAACAGGCGGCGGCGGCTCCTTCGCTTCTCCGCAGGGTCAGGAAGCGAGACCTGGCCTGACCTCGCCTTACCCGGGAAACTGTTAGGAGAAAATCGAGAAAAAAATGAAACGAGTCCCGGCGCCCCTTGGGACAAAGGGCTGCCCCGGACGGGGGCGAGAGCCTGGCCTCCTTGTCTGTCCCTTACCTCGAGATCTTCCTTAGCCTGACCCGAAGAGAGCGACTACCCCCACATTCAGCTCGAGAGGGATGGGAAGGGGAGGAGAGGGGAGCGGGAAGAGGGAGGGAGAACGAAATTGGGCGGAGGGGGAGCCGAGAGGTGGCATGGAGAATTGAGAGGGAGGGGGAGACACGGGAGAGAGAAAGGAGAAAGAGAGGAGAGAGACAGAGAGACAGAGAGAGGCACACAGAGAGAGGCAGAAAGACACAGAGACAGAGATAGAGACAGAGAGACAGAGAGAGACAGGGACAGAGACAGAGACACAGAGACAGAGAGGGACCGACACAGAGACAGACAAAAAAACAGTGACAGAGAACCAGGGAGAGGGAGAGGCAGGAAGAAAGGGTGTGGGATGTGGGACAGAGACAGAGAAAAGTAATGTGGTGGGGTAGGAAGAGTGCTGTGTTTGTAATCCTTCTTAAGACCTGGATTTGAATACTGGCTACTTACTAATGACGGGCAAATCACTACCTTTCTCTGGTCCTTAGTTTCCTCATCTGTAAAATAAGAGGACTGGCCTAGGTGCTCTTTAAGATATCTTCTACGTCTAAATCTATGATCTATGATCAGGAGGCAACTGAGAGACATTTTGAACTAGTGTCATAAATCTGGCCCGATGGACTTAGAGACCACATTAAGTTCCTCCTCCTCTATGAAATATCTTCTTGCCTTTTACCCAGATCTTTTGTAGACAAGTTTTTAAGCCAGAGATATAGTAGAATGATTGGTTGGTAGCTCAGCAGAGTCACAGAACTTTCTGAGACCTTAGTAAATAAAATAGCTGAACTGGAAAGGAATTCAGCTTGCAGAATGTTAGAGCTGGCAGAAACCTTGGAGAACAGAAACCATGTAGTCCAGTACCCTTATTTTTCAGATTAAGAAGGTATGGTTCATTTTTTCTCTTATAACATGACTAATGCAGAAATAGGATTAATGTTATTATGTGTATATATATATATATATATATATATATATATATATATATATATATAACCTATATCAGATTACCTGCTGTCTAGGGGAGGGGGGAGGGAGGGAGAAAATCTGAAATTGTAAAGCTTGTATAAACAAAAGTTTGAGGACTATCTTTACCTGTAACGGAAAAAAATAAAATACTTTATTAATTAAAAAAAATGTTTTTAATTTAAAAAGAAGGTATGGTTCAGGGAGGAGAAAGTGACTTGCCATAATGCACACAAATAACTACTTTCTAAAGTCCAGATAGCTGAGTTTGAGGCTAGAGATGTCCATATAGACCGTCAAACTCAAATAAAAATGGGGGCCACTAATCTGTAAGTAGGGATCCCTGGGGGCTACACATTGACTTCATTTTAAAATGTAATATGTAGGGGCAGCTAGGTGGCGCAGTGGATAAAAGCACCGGCCCTGGATTCAGGAGGACCTGAGTTCAAATGTGACATTAGACACTTGACACTCACTAGCTGTGTGACCCTGGGCAAGTCATTTAACTCCCATTGCCCAGCAAAAAAAAAAAAATCAATGTAATATTTATGTTTTACTGTATATTTGTTTATTTTGTTAAATATTTCCCAATTACATTTTACTTCGGTTCAGACTTCACTGGGCAGGGTTGCATGTGACCTATATCCCATATGTTTGATACCTTGGCTGCTGGAAAATTGGAGATGTGAGATTAGAATTTCGAATTAAGGTTAAGACCAGAGGTATAAATTTGGAAATTGGTAGAGTTGGCTTTAGTACCCTGTTCTCTTGGTTCCCCAACACTGCTCTTTCTACTACATCACATTTCCTCTATATCACACCACCCACACCACCCTCCCTCTCAACAAAGAACTTTATACATACTTCTCTTAATAAATTGAGGCCATCAGTCAAGAGCCCACTTTCTTCATTAATTGCACACTTCAGATCACCTCAATATCATTCCCCTCCTCCCCCATTCTCTTATCCTTTCTTTCCAGTCTTGGAGAATCAGTTGACCCTTCTTTTGACAATGCCAACTGCACCACTTGTGCCCGGGATCTTCCTCCAGGAGCTTGCCCCTTCAGTTGTCCCCTTTATCTACCTAATTTTTGACATTTCCTCAATCTTTTCTTCTTCCCTATTGTCTAGAAAAAAATACCCAAATCTCTCCATCCTTAAAAAAAAAAAATTCACTTGACCCTAAAGTAGTTCCTCAATGACCATCCTATGTCTTTCCTTAAATATTTTGCAAAATCTACCTACAGTGGTAGCCTTGTTCCTTACCTACCACTCACTTACAATCTGGATTCTGTTCCTACATCTGTACTGAAACTACTCTCTTCCAAGGTCACTAACTGTCTTTTTTATTGCTTAATCTAATGGCCTTTTGTCAATTCTCATCCTCTGTGATCTCTCTGCAGCATTTGACACTGATGACCATTCTCCTGCCCTTTCTAGATATTTTCTCCTTCTGAGTTTCCATGTCACTCTCTTTCCTGTATTTCTTCCTACCAATTGGGCCGATTCTTAAAGACTTCTTTATAGCAAAAGCATCATCTAAGTCTGCCCCCAGTACACAGGGGTGGGGGTGGGGTGGGCTCTGGCGTGAGTCCTCCTTCCGATCTATGCTTTGTTTCTTGGTGGTCTCATCAACACTTTATGGATTTAGTGTATTGAACAACCATCTCTATGTAAAGGATCCTCAGATCTATACATCTATCCCTTGTCTTCTTCTTGAGCCCTATTCTCTGTTGGACTCCAGGTACCTGCTGGACATTGCAAACTGGATGTCCTGTAGCTGCTTCGAACTCAACATGAACAAACTGGAACTCGATCTTTCCCCCTAAACCCACATCCTCCTGTCTTTTGAGAGCAGTACTGTCCTTCCAAGTCACTAAGATTGTCCATCTCAGAGACATCTTCCTACATTCAACCTCAATCACCACATACCAGGTGAAATCAGGTACCAAATCTTGCCAATTGTTCCTTTTCCTAGAGGACATTTCTTGTATCTTTAAATCCATCCCCCTTTCTCCACTCAAAACCCTTATTGCCTTATCAAAGTCCTTATCACCTCTCAACTAAATTGCTGCAATAACCTCCTAATTATCCTGCTTTACTCAAGTGTCACCACTTGTTTATCCTGCATATAGCTGTCCAGATGATATTCCTAAAACATAGGTCTGACCATGCCACTCTCCTACTCAAAAACCGGCATTGGCTCCCTATTGCCTCTAAGGATTAAAATACAAATGTTGGGAACAGCTAGGTGATGCATTGGATAAAGCACCGGCTCTGCATTCAGGAGGACCTGAGTTCAAATCCGGTATCAAACACTTGACACTTACTAGCTGTGTGACCCTGGGCAAGTCACTGAACCCTCATTTTCCTGCCCCCCCCAAAAAGGTACTGCTTGACATTTAAAACTCTTGACTGTCCAGTAATCTTTCCAGGCCTATTCCACATCACTCCCCTTCACACACTGCACCTTCTAGACAATCTGCCCTATTTGCTGTTTCCTATAGATGGCATTCCATGTCCTTCCTCTATGCCTAAAAACAACAACAACAACAATTTTTCAAAGGAACATTCATTTCAAAGCTATATCAAGAACAGAAATACAAATCCCCCTCACACACACACACACACACACACACACAGTTGGGAGCACACTCTTATACCACCTCTATCACTGGAGAAAGTCCTTGGTGCCTTTGAATACCTCTCTCCTCACTTCTGTCCTTTGGAACCCCCAGCTTCCCTTGGAGTCTCTGTTCTAGGGCCGCTTCCTTCAAGACTCCTTTCATGATTCATGCCTATCCCTTGACCCAAATCACCTTTGTTTTATTATATACATGCATGCACTTATGCATGTATGTATATCTCTGGTATTTATTTGTGAACACATGTCTCCCCAGTAGAATTTTTCTTGATGTTGATGATTATCTCCTTTTTTCTTTGTATCCTTGGCACCTAGCAAAGTGCCTGGTGTATAGTAGGAACTTAAGAAATGCTTGTTAATTGATTGATTGGTCAGTTGCTTTAAACATTTGCTGAGGAATTGACTACTTATTCTTCCTGAGACCTACTAGCTTTGTGAAATTATGGGGTGTTTGTGGCACTGATTGGACATTGGAAAGGAGATAAGAAGCTAAGGGGATCCAGAGGCTGTTATGGGTGGCCATCACTTCCTCTCCTCTCCCCTCCCTTTCCCTCTCCTTTTCCCTGAAAGAGACTTATCCTACACACACAAATTTAGGAGGGTGTCTTGTAACCATACTCATTGTTGGAAGTCTGATTTCCTTCAGATCAAGAACAACCAGTGCATCTTCCTCTAGTTTTCCCAGGGAGTGACAAGAGTAAAAGTTATAAGGAACCTGGGGGCAGCTAGATGGCACAGTGGATAAAGCACTGGCCCTGGATTCAGGAGTACCTGAGTTCAAATCCAGCCTCAGACACTTTACACTTACTAGCTGTGTGACCCTGGGCAAGTCACTTAACCTTCATTGCCCCACCAAAAATAAATAAATAAATGAATGAATGAATGAATGAATGACTAAATAAATAAATAAATAAATAAATAAATAAAAAAGTTATAAGGAACCTTAAAAAATCTTTTTAAAAAAGAAAGTTATAAAGGACCTTAGAAATAATCTACATTGGACTGCTTTCTGTCTTGAGGAGGGGTGGAAAGGGAGGGAGGGAGAAAAATTTGGAAATAGAAATCTTGTGAAAACAGGTGTTGAAAACTATCTTTACATATAGCTGGAAAGTAATGAAATGCTTTTATGATAAAAAATTTAAAATAAAAGAAATAATCTACAGCAACCTCCACATTTTGTAGGTGAGGAAACTGAGGTCTCAAGAGGGAAAATGACTCACTCAATATCTCATATGCAGGAGGTAACAAAATGGGGGATTTGAACCCAAATCTTCTGACTTCAAAACCAGTGCAATTTTCTACTTCACCATGAGGCATATGTGTCTTTGTGCAAACATGAGTAATGTGTAATTTTCCTGTGTCTGTGTACATGTATGTGCATGAACATGTGTCTGTGTGTATATTCATAACATGCCTACGGTATGTGTGGCCTGCACCCCTTTGTGGGCTTATTTTGACCCTCCTTGCTCTGACCATTTAAGATTCTGAGCTCTAAGACTATAAGACAGTGTTCCCAGAATAAGAGATAAGCAGCTCTCCTGCCTACCCTTGGGGCTGCTTGTCATTCCCAGGATCTGGGCGCCCTCTCTCGATAACTTGTAGCTCTAGAGTCTAGACCAACTGAGACCAAAAGCTCTGGGGCTCTGATCCCAGGGGGTGGGGCCTAGGCTGGGACTTCAGTAAACAAGCCCCAGAACCACAATTCTCACCACTGCTCGCCCACCCCCACCCCAACCCAGCCACTGTCATCCCCTTCTACCCCTACTATTCCCCTCGGCCAACCAATCCTCAGTGCTGACTAATGATGATCATGATAACTACCCACCTTCTCAACCCTCTCTCCAGTTTCTAAGCTCCTAAATCTGCTCCCCCCACCACCCGCTTCTTTTTTCCTGTTATTAGCACTGGGCCAGTCAAAGAGGTTACTCTTCAATCCTGTAGAATCTCTTCACACCTCTGATCATAGGATTTACAGCTGGAAAAGAACTGAGAGAGATCATCCAGTTCCATCCCTTTACCTTACAGTTGAGGAAAGGGCAGCTAGGTGGCTCAGTGGATAGAGCACTGGCCCTGGAGTCAGGAGTACCTGAGTTCAAATCCGGCCTCAGACACTTGACACTTACTAGCTGTGTGACCCTGGGCAAGTCACTTAACCCCAATTACCTCACACACCAAACCCCCCACACACACATACACACAAAAATTTACAGCTTACAGTTGAGGAAACAGATGCCTTGAGGGGTCAAGTGATTTTGCCCAAGAAGCAGAGGAAATGAGCAGCAGAGCCAATTATTCTTCTTTCCAGTACAATGGCTATCCGTTTCTCTTTTCTGAACCCGACTTGTGAATTCATGAGTGTGGGGAACTGCTCATGAGGGAACCCCACCTCCACCCCCACTGCATATCTATCAGTGTCTGAAACCTACAGTCTTAGAGAGTTGCCTCCCAAAGGCACTGAGAGATTAAGTGACTTAGCCAGGGTCATATAGTCAGCATTCGTGTTAGTCTTCAATCCAAGTCTTTTTGATTCCCAGAACCATGCTGCTCCTTGTCATCATACATGACTTTAGCCACTGGAACAGACACTGCGTCTGTTCACAGGACAGGTTGTCCCTGTATGATTTCATATCTCCAGTCTCAATCCCTTCCCAGAGATTGGGTCTTCCCCCCACCCCCATTAATTGTAAGCCATTTTATTGTTATTTTAAAACATAAAACTGTCTCTTGCCAGTTGAAAAGGCAACTAGACCAGATCCAGACCCCCCATCCCCAGAGATGGTTTGCATGTCTCAGAGCTGGGTCAAGAGGTTGGTGGCAATGCTGCAGGAGCGGTCCCTCCCATCTGGTTCCATGTTGAAAGCCTGGCACCATCTTGGAGAACCTTTTTAGATCCTGGTTTCCTAAGAGAAGCACACCAGTCCTTCAAGAGCTCTGAGGCTGCCCCAAGGCTGGGAGCCACACCTAGTCTTCCATCTTCTGTGCCAGGCCCCCTGGAAGAAAGAAGCAATTGATTCTGATGTAGGACATGAGCTCTCTTCCCTTGGCCATCTGCCATCAGGACCTCTTCACTTTGATGCCATACTGACGCTTTACCTCAAAGTCCAAAGTTGAACTCAAAGTCTTCCTTCCCCCAATCCTGCTCCTCTTCTAACCTTCTCTACCTCTGACTCTACATGTCCAACCTTCAGCAAGCCTTTGGCTCCAGCTTACCGGTCTATACAATGAGGGGTAGGACTCATTGACCTCTGAGGTCTTCCTGCCCAAGAGCTGTGATGCAGGATCCCATGCTGAGGACATTACCATTTCCCAGTCACCCAGGCTCAAAACCTTAGTTATCTTTGACTCTTTCCTCTCTCCTTCATCCCTCATAGCCAAGCCTATTGCTATGTCTTGTCAACTTGATCTCCACACTATCTCTTACATCACCTCCCACAGCAACCACCTTATAGCCTTTGACCTCCTATCTAGACTTTTGTAATAGTCTTCCTCATTGGTCTTCCAGACTTCATTTTCTCGCTTATCCAATCTATTCATAATCTGAATTCGACCTACCTTTCCAGCTTTGTTTCACTCTATTTCCTTTTCTACTCTCTACTTTCTAGCCAAATTGGATTGTTTACTGCTTCTCAGTGGCTAATCTCATCCCTGGTGTCTGGAACACAGTCCCTCTCCTTCATCACCTACTGAAATCTTCTTCCTTTAAGGTCCAAATCAGTATCACCTTCTAAAAAAACCAGCCTCACTTGATCTCTTTGTCTAGAAGTTATCTCTCCTTCCCCAAATTTCTCAGGCTTTTCTGTTTGACTTCTTCGGTACTTATCAAATTCTTTTTTTCATTTTGAAGTATTTTATTATTTTCCAGTTACATGTAAAGATAGTTTTCAACATTTGTTTTAATAGGATTTTTAGTTCCAAATTTTTCTCCCACCCTCCCTTCCCTCCCCCCTCCCCAAGATGAAAATCAATCTTATATAGGTTATATATGTACAATCTCATTAAACATATTTCTACATTAGTCATACTGTGAAAGAAGAATCAGAACATAAGGGGAAAACCTCAAAAAAGAAGAAAAAACAGCCCAAAAGTAGAAACCTTATGGTTCAATCTGCATTCAGAATCCACAGTTCTTTTTTCTGGATGTGGAGAACATTTTCTATCATGAGTACTTTGAAATTGTTTTGGGTCATTGCACTGCTGACCAGAGTTATCACACAATGTTGCTGTTACTGTTCTCCTGGTTCTGCTCATCTCACTCAGCATCAGTTCATGTAAGTCCTTCCAGGTTTCTCTGAAATCCTCCTGTTCCTTGTTTCTTACAGCATAATAGTATTCCATTACATTCATAAACCACAACTTGTTTAGCCATTCCCCAATTGATGGGCATTCCCTTGATTTCCAATTCTTTGCCACCACAAAGAGAGCAGATATAAATATTTTTGTACATGTGGGTCCTTTTCCCTTTACTATGATCTCTTTGGGATACAGACCTAGTGGTGGTATTACTGGGTCAAAGGGTGATAACAGTCCCATAGCCCTTTGGGCATAGTTCCAAATTGCTCTCCAGAATGGTTGGATCAGTTCACATCTCCATCAACGATGCATTAGTGTTCCAATTTTTCCACAGCTTCTCCAACATTTATTATTTTCCTTTTTTGTCATATGTATTAGCCAATCTGATAGGTGTGAGGTGGTACCTCAGAGTTTTAATTTGCATTTCTCTAATCAATAGTGATTTAGAGCATTTTTTCATATGGCAATAGATAGCTTTGATTTTTTCATCTGAAAACTGCCTGTTCATATCTTTTGACCATTTCTCAATTGGTGAATGACTTGCATTCTTACACATTTGATTTAGTTCCCTATATACTTTAGAAATGAGGCCTTTATCAGAAATACTGGCTGTAAAGATTGTTTCCCAGCTTTCTGTCTCCCTTCTAATTTTGGCTGCATTACTTCTGTTTGTACAGAAACTTAAATTTATTATTAAATTCTGGCTCGTACCTTAGTTATTTGTGTATGCCTCTTAGTCTCTCATCTTCCTTAGGTTGTAAACTCCTTGAAGGTAGACATTGTGTTGCAGCTATTTTTTGTATTTCTATCACCCCCACAGGACCTTGCACATAGTAGATAATTAATTAATATTGGTCGAGTATAATAGAATTGAATCAAGAATTGAACATCTTCACTACAGCTAGATCCTGGAAACCTCAGGGCAAAGAAGAAGGACCTCATTGGGCTGAGGGAAAGGTCCTAAACCTGATGGCATGGCCTGAATTTGTCACTAACTAGTGCCACGACTTTGGGCATGTCACTTCCACTAACTGCATGTCAGTTTCCATCTCTGTACAAGGAGGGGGCTGGACTGGGCCATCTCTATTGTCTCTTCCAAATATAACTTTTAGGAGTTTGTCTCAATGCAATTTTGGTGCAGTATAAATCTGCAGCTACTCATTGTGACCACCAGATGGCGAGTGTGTACCAATAAGTCAAGTTGCTGACTTTGTCCAGATATTTAGATTATTTAGGGCAATTGTTCTTAGCATGTGTGATGGACTCCTTTCGCTATCTGGCGGGCTCTTTCTCAGAAAAAAAAATGTTTTAAATACATAAATTAAAATATGCAGCCTTACAGAGGAAACTGAACGTATTGATATAGTTTATATTAAAAACAATTTAATGCAGCCAGGCTTAAGAACCCATGACTTAGGGATATGGCTTGGGTTAGGAATTGGAAACACTGACAAAAATGGAGAAATAAAATGAAAATATTTGTGGGTAATGGACCATCTGAAGCATCTAAACCCAAGGAGTGTTGGTCTCCTCAAATCTACATTTCTTAAAACACAGACCACTATCATTTGAGGCACTTTGGTGTCTGAAAACCAGATGCAAATGTAAACTGACACATCTCTGAGCCTCAGTTTCCTAATATGCCAATGGAGAGGGTTAAACTTATTGGTCTTCTGAGGTCACTTCCAGCTCTATATCTGAGTCTAAATATCAGAAAGCTGGTCTTTCTCTTCTAATCATTCATCTTTGGCTCTTTGAGAACCTGCTCAACCTCTTCCTGGACCCACAGCCTGACTTTCTTGAAGGAAGTCAGTGATCCCATCTTCCAATGACTTTCTGTTAGGGAATATTGGAATATGGATAGTAGAATGCAGCCACCTGAGTCAAAGGATTTGAGTTTGAATCCCTGCTCTGCCATTTACTAACTAATGGTTTTGGTCAAATCATTTCACCTTCTTTAATTGCAGTTTCATCATCTGTAAAATGGAGTAGAGTAGGTGACCTCTGAGGTCCCTTTGAGTTCTAGATCAATGACCCTAATCTGATCTGACCAGTCACAGCTCATGTTTCTATAGTGTTTTCCAGTTTATAAAGTACTTTGCTCACAACAGTCCTCTGAAACAGCTCTCCCCATTTTACAGAGGAGCAATGAAACTCAGAGAGGATCACATGACTAGTAAATGTTGGAGCCATTAATCCAAATGTGAAATGGAATCTTCATATTCCCAGCTCCATGCCATTTCTTTTTCATCTTTAAGAAAAATTTTATTATACATTTAATCACCAACAAACACAAATCTTCCAATATACAAGGATAAACAAGTTTTATATGAAACCATGGATTTCAATTAAATGCAATTTGGTTTTTTTAATGTATATTAAATAATTAGAGAGGCAGTCTGGCATAGAGGATGAAAAGCTGGCCTTTGTAACCCATAAAAACTTGCTTCTGACACATATTGACTTTGTGACCCTGGGAAAAGTTACTTAACTTCTCAGTCCTCTCAGGAAATTCTCTGAAATGCTAATTTGTAAAGAAGGTATCAATCTACATTGGGAAAGAAAGTTTTTCACCATGAAGTCTTGTTGCCAATGAAGTCATAGGTGCAGTCTCTTCCACCCCACATTTTACTTAACATGATAATAAGATTTCCCTATTTGTGTGTCTTTCTGACCTTTTTTCTTCTGTGTATTTCAAATTGTTTTATTAATGTCCTTTTCTTTCCTTCTTTTCTGTCTTCTTTGTTACTGCCCAGTAACATATTTCCCACCTCTCCTCCCCTTCATGCCAATAAGAAGCTTTCCCTTATAACAAAAAAAAGTGTCAAAGAAAATAGATCGACATGTATGTCTTATTCTGGAAAACTAGTCTATCACCCGTCTGCCAAGAGGTGGAGGCATGCTTCATCATCTGAGTTGAAAGAACTGAGTTCAAATCCAGCTTCAGAAATTTACTAGCTGTGTGACCCTGGGCAAGTCACTTAATCTCTTTCTCAGTTTCCGCATCTATAAAACGGTGATAATAACACCTATCTCCCAGGATGGTTGTAAGGATCAAATGACGTATCATTTATAAAATGATTTGCAAACCTTAAAGTGCTATTTAAATGCTAGCTATCATCATTATCAGCTTCTTGGAGCCATAGGTAAGAGTTGGGTGAAAGGTGGACACTAAAGGTGCATGAGTAGCCCTGAAAAGGACTCGGCAAGCTCTCACACCAAAAGTGTGCTACTCCTCTCTGAACATACACCTTGGAGATAAAAGTACAAAGTACCAAAGTACAAAGAAGAAAATAATAGAAATTATCCACAAGGAGTTTATAGTCTTTTGGGGGAGACGATGTGCAGACACATGAGTATATGTAGAATAAATACAAGGTGGTTAGGAGGAAGGACACTATCATTTGAAGGGAACAGGAGAGACTTGTGTAGAAGATGTTGCTTGAACTGCATTTGAAAAGAGAGCTGTTATTCTATGAGTTGGTGATGAGAAAGGAGAACAATCCAGGTATGGGGCATTCTATGAAAAGTCACAGAAATGAGTGATAATGTGTCAAGTTTGAGGAGCAGAGAGAATGTCAGTTTGGATGGTTCATGGGGTGAAGGAAGAAGAGTAATAGTTAATAAAATGGAGGGGGGCGGCTAGGTGGCGCAGTGGATAAAGCACCGGCCCTGTATTCAGGAGTTCCTGAGTTCAAATCCAGCCGCAGACACTTGACACTAGCTGTGTGACCTTGGGCAAGTCACTTAACCCTCACTGCCCTGCCAAAAAAAAACAAAAACAAAATAGTTAATAAAATGGAAAGATAAATTTGGTTCAGGTTGTGAAGGGCTTTAAAAGCCAAACAGAGGAGTTTTTGGTGAATCCTAAAGGTAATAGGGAGTCCCTGGGGTTTATTGAGTAGAATAGTGACATGGTTAAGATCTGCAATCAAGGAAAATATATTGGCAGCCCTATGGAGGATGAACTAGAATGGAGAAGATATTTGAGGCAGGTGCACCAATTAAGAGGCCACTTTAATAATTTAGGTAAGAGGTAACAAGGTGCTGAATTGATGTGGACCTTAATTTGAGGTCTTTCATGCTTGCTAATGCCCTCAATTATTTTTTTGACTAAACTTTCTGGTTTAGAGGTTTAAGGTAACCACATTTTACAGATTAGTACAGTGAAACTCAGAAAAGGTTGGAGTCATTAATCCAAATGTAGAGTCTTTTTATTCCCAGTGTAGTGTCATTTGTTTTTCATTTTTAAGAAACTTTGTATTATAAACTTAATCACTAACAGACACAAAGCTTCCTATGCAAAGATAAACAAGTTGTATATGAAACCATGGACTTCTATTACATAATGATTATTTGCTCAAATAACTGCCAAATAGTGTTAGGATTCTAAACCCCAAAACTTTTTCCAATCTCCCATATAGATGATTGGGCAAAGAAAAGGCACAGAGAGGTTAAACCCCAAGGTCAGTGTCATTGTCTCTTCTCCTGGTTTAGCCATAATCCTGGACCTTTCATTTGCAGATACCACCAATCTAAAGCTTCACAGGGAGTGTAAGACACACTCTTAAATGGGATTTGTAACCAAATAATATTGGGAGCATCTTGGTGTTGAGGGTGGATGGAATTGAATAGTTTGGAATCATTGGAAACACTATACAGTTTCCCCAATTCAATCCAGCCTACTCCCATCTTCCTATTCATTTTTACTTAACTCATTGACCTTTTGGAATGAAGGGTTGTTAGTCCAGGTACATGGTGGAGTCTATGTAATAAGTGTTTTTCATCCACTTTGTTCTTCTGTATGGATGATGAGGTGACTCTCTTTCAAAGTTATAAAGGCTTCATGGACAATTAAATTCATTCATGCATGTACTAATAAGTGTAAATTTATGACCCTTTAAGGTACTGCCCTTTCATGTGGAGCAGCTTATTGCTTAATTGTCTGCTTTCACAGATCACTTGTCTGAGTAACAGATTTTTTCAGAGTTCTAATAGAAACAGTTACTGAAGTTAGCACTCTGACTCAAAGTTGTGAGACAGTGGTTACTCTTTTTGAATGTGAATAATTGTAGTGGACCAAAGCAATACAGATACAAGAATGACAATTGCATGATATATGATTAATGTAATTTAGTCTGATCATAAACTGAAAATGATAATTTGGTTACTAACCTCAAGTTCAGTTGAGATAACCTTAAGAGAAGAGCCAGAATGTGGATCCAGATAGAAGAGAGAGAATCAAGAGGACAGATTTCAGAATGTCATCAGCTAAATTTGAATCAGAGAATGGTCAATAGAATGGTTGCTGTTGAAGAGTAAGTCTATCTGAGTGGAGGAACCACTTGGAAGCAGAGAATCCATGAAATCCTTCAGCATATATCAACTAGTTGGGCTGAGATACTGTAACTAATAGGGATGATCAACTCACCTTAGCAGTGAAGCATCTGTTGAACATGGAAGCTATATTGATAAAATAATTTTTATGGACAGTTCCTGAAACAGAAAGAGGTTATTCCGATTTATAGTTCCTGAATTTTAAGTTACTCCAGGCACATGGATTTTTCTTTACTCATAAGCTGCCCTGTCAGATGTCTATGTGTGTCCCACAGGTACTGAGTGTACTGGTGGGAAAATGACTGTGACATATTTATTATTTCTGTGTTTGTATTAATTATATAAGGACTTGTGGTGCTATTGTTATTTCTTTTGCCTTATTGCTAAGTAAATGGTTATGTTTAGGGTCTGAAAGTATCATTCTTGTGAATAGCTGGGCTTGGGCTCTGAAGTGGTGAATAGGGGAGTATATTTCCCCACAAAAGGGTTAGCCTTAGGGCTCAGATAATTTCAGTATAATTGTGTTATGTTGGTTCTTTTCTGACAACCTAGATCTGACAGTTTGAGAGCAGATTTAAGTGAGCAAGCCAGGCCAGAGAGTGAGTATGTGTCTACACATCTAGAGGGCAGGCTGGTGGTGCTCTAGCCTATGTCCATAAATCATGTACCTGTTACATAGGGAACTAGGCCTTATCCTTAGTCAAAAAATTACCAATGAATGAATGAAAAAAGCATTTAAGCCTTACTATATGTCAGACATTGTACTATGTCTGTGTGTCCAGGGATACACATACCAAATATAGAAAGTTTGGGGTGGTGGTGGGGGGGTCCTCTTAAAATGATTATATTCTAATTAGAGGAAACAATACTTATAAGGAAATGGTAACCAGGAAAGTGAGTTTTGTTCTGGAGAGGTATAGGGATTGTGAGTGGAGCTATAGGAGAGTCAATTATCATGCCCTCTCCAGTAAGAGCAAGATATTTCCCCCAATTTGTATTTATGTGGTTCTTTTTTTTTTTAACCTGGGTGAAAGGATTATATTTATTTCTATTAAAGTTAATCTGATTAAATTCAAACCATTGATCTAGCCTCTTGAGATCCTGACTATGTCTTCCAGTATGTCAGATGATACCCAAGCCCTCCCAGCTTCAAGTCATCTATAAATTTTACAAGCATACTATCTGTCCTCATCAGAGTCACTGATTTAAATGTTGAACAACACAGGGCCCAGGAGAGCTCTCTGGAGTCCTCTACTAGGAGCCCCCTGGAAGCTGACATTGACTCCTTAATGACTATTCTTTGGGTTTGGCCATTCAACTGGTCTCCTATCTGCCTAACTGCATTATGGTCTAGCTCCCATGTCTCTATCTCCTCTACAAGGATAGCCTGAGAGATTAAAAAACAAAAACCTAAGTTAATTATGTTTATGGCATACTCTTGATCTCCTGGTCTAGTAATCCTGTAAAAATAGGTAAGGAGGTTTGTTTGAAATGACCAGCTCTTGCTGAAACTATACTGAATTCCAAATGCTCACAAATAATCCTCTTACTAATATCCTCTAGAATTTTTGCCAGTAAAGCTAGTATCTCTAGCCTATGGTTTGAAGCTTTCACCTTTTTGGAAAACCAGGTCTCCAGTACTAGGTAACCTCTAGAATTCTCTAAGCATTTTGTGGGGGTGGCAATGAGGGCAATGAGGTCAGATTTGAACTCAGGTCCCCCTGATTCCAGCACCGGTGCTTTATCCACTGTGCCACCTAGATGCCCTTATAAGCTTTTTTAAACCACTATTGGTAACTCAGAAATTGCATCAAATCACTTCAGTATGCCGATTGTAATTTATCTGGGACTAATGACTCAGACTTAATGATGACAGCTGGGTGCTCTTTTTCTTTTTTTTTTTTTTAATTTTCTTTTTTTTTGCGGGGCAATTGGGGTTAAGTGACTTGCCCAGCGTCACACAGCTAGTTAGTGTTAAGTGTCTGAGGCCAGATTTGAACTCAGGTACTCCTGAATCCAGGTCCGGTGCTCTATCCACTGTGCCATCTAGCTGCCCCCCGGGTGCTCTCTTTCTAACTGTCTCTGTCAATGTGTCTGTGTTTGTGCCTGTCTCTCTGTCTCTATCTCTGTCTGTGACGCAGTCTCTCTTTGTCTCTCTGTTTCTCTGTCTCTTTCTCTTTTACTCTATCTCTCTGTGTCTCTGTCTCTTTGTCTCTGTGTCTTTCTTTGTCTGTCTGTCTATCTACCTCTGTGCCTCCCTCCCATGTAAGGAGCTACCAGAAAGAAAACTTTCTCTAGGAAAGATCTGCCACTATTCTACAATTTATACTATAGACCAGAATTTCTTCATCTCTTTGGGGTCAGGGACCCCTTTGGCAGACTAGTGCAGCTCATGGACCCATTCTCAGAATACTAGTTTTAATTGCATAAAATAAAATATATAGAATGACAAATGAAACTAATTATATTGAAATAGTTATCTAAATGTAAAAAAAGTTCACAGGCCCCAAGTTCAGAACCCCTGGTCTAAAATTGCCTGAGGGCACCATAAGGTTAAGTGGCTTGCTGAGTCACACGGGTAGTACATGTTTCAGAGGCAGGGTTTGAACCCAGGTCATCCTTATTCCAAGGCTGGTCCTCTATCTATTACACTTTGCTATTTCTCAGGTGTTCTTTTACTACCTTCTAATTTATTCATGTCTTCCTCTAATGTGTCTGATGCCCTGTTTCTGTAAGGTCGTATCCATAGAATGCGTTGTCAATTCTACTTGGTCACAGAAGTAAGATTCACTCTTAGTTTCAAATACATGCATTTGATTGGAAAAAAAAATGTTGCTTTCTCAGTCCTTCTAGAATTCATTGCCCCCAAACCTTAGCCCTGGGTGTGAGAACCCCAGAACTTGGCAGGAACCCCCTTTCTACATCCTTTTTCCACCCCTCCCCTAGACTTATCCTCTACTTTCTCCCCATAGAACCTACAGTTATTCTTGTGCCTCTGTCCTGGTTCCTTGGAGGAGAAAGTCCCTCCCCTCTGTTCTTCCAAAGATGTCTACCCCTTCCCCCCACCTCAGGCTTTAAGCCCAAAGGTTTGCAATCTGCTTCTTTGGTCAGAGATCTGGAGTTCTGACCTTGGGGACTCTCTCACCTCTGGCCCATCTCCAGCCTTGCTGCAGCTGCTTATGATGTCTGCTCCTGCCTTTATATCTATGAAGTTGTGTTCTTTATCTTTCCCCTCTTCCTCTCCTTTCCAAGCTGACAGTTGGGAACCTTCTTAGTATCACATGATTTTAGAGCTGGATAAAAGCTTAGGGATCATTAAAGTTCTGTCAATCGTTCGTGTCTTGACTGCCAGGAAAACAGTTTAGGCCAGGAAAAAGTGGGCACCTCCCATGTTTGTTAGCATAGGGTGTGTTTCATCAAGGAACACCCTGTTCCTAGAAGAAACAAAGGGGTGAATGTGTCAAGATAATGGAATATGATAGATGAGATTTACACAAAGTCCAATGTTCTTATTTTATAGATGGGGAAACCGAGACCCAGAGAGATGGAACAATTTGGCCATGGGCATACAGCTAGTTCTTGGCAGAGAGATTACAATCTCTTTCTTGAGGGCATGTGGCTCTGGTTCACCATGACTCCCTCCCCATTGGAACTTTAAGCCCCATCTCCCATGCTACGCCAAGAATGGATTCTTCTCTTCCTGTTCCAACTGGTTCACCTGCCACTCTTGCTCAGCACGAGGAGGGCAGTGGAGCTTCTGGCAGATTCCCTTTCCTGGACCTCTCTTACTCAAGGTTCATCAGCAGAGCAACAATAACATTATCCCAGTAATAATAATGAGAATATTTTCTTGGTCCCTGCTTTTTCCTCCACTTACCTCTAAACCCCAGATCACTGTGCCATGGCTTTAGCCCCTCTCCTAGGGGTGAGAGTTGCTTAAGGGATGGTGTTAATGTTTTTTATGGTCTAGGTACCTTTATACTCTGGGGATTTTATACTGTAGGTATCAAAACAAGAAAAATGGGTTCACACATTATATAATATGAACTAATCTTTCCAATTTCCCCCACTCCAACCCCATGCCCCCAAATCAAGATAGAGTCATGACAGCATCAGAGAATCTCAGCGCTGAAAGGGACCTTGGGGAGTGAGCCCAACAAAATTAACTAACCAGGAGTCTCCTTTTACAGTATCCTTGACAAGTGGCCCTTCAGCCTCAGTGTGAGCACTTAGAGTGACTAGGAATATACTATCTCATGAGGCAACTTAATCAACTTTTGGAGAGCTCTAAACTGTGTTTTCCACAAAAGGATAGAATTTACATTTTTTTGACACTTACAGTCAAATGTTATTTGGATACATACTCTTATTGCACTTGATCATTGGGGGGGGGGAGGTAAATAGAAAAACTTAGAAGCTTTCCTTTTGACAGCTGACAGTTGTTCACACTGTTCACGGGACCCAGAATAACAGCATTAATGTCATTAATGGTGGATTCATGCTTTTTCTTATTGGCTCTAGAAAATTCACAACCACCTTTTTTCCATTTTTATACAACTGAAATTTTGGCACGCATCTCGCTCCACACTGTGAGCAGCATCCTGACAGTTAATCTACATTCACCATGAAGATTGTATCTGGGTCTCTTTCACCAAGTAAAAGAAGGAAATTCTCCATCATTTTGCATGGTCTACACCCCCTGGCTGAGAAATCGATTACTTACTGTTCATTTCTTCAATTTGGAATCAAAATTTTCCTCTATCTCTCTTTCCTCCTTTTTACGATATTTGCTAGTGGCAGAGCTGTTGTGTGTCTGGGGGGACTGGATGGGGACGGTGTGACTAGTGAGACAGAGTCTCTCTAGCTCCAGTTCTGCTGTAACTGAACGCAATGCAAGAACTACTGGAGGCTCTGCCTCATGAGCTTTTGATAACACAGAATAGGGAGAGACAAGCCTAGGACAGCCAGGAAAGAAAGAATAGAATAACTCTAAACTTGAAATGATCATGTCCACTCCCAGGTCAGCTCTTCAAGATAAACACCAACCAGGGCAGCTAGGTGGCACAGTGGATAAAGCACCAGCTTTGGATTCAGGAAGACCTGAGTTCAAATCTGGCCTCATACACTTGACACTTACTAGCTGTGTGACCCTGGGCAAGTCACTTAACCCTCATTGCCCCACAAAAAAAAAAGATAAACACCAACCAAGTAACCAAGCCTGCAATCAATACATATTTCTATTAAGCACCCACGTTTGCTACGCTCTGTGCTAGGTGCTTCAGATACAAAGACAAAAATGAGATAGCACCCACCCTTTAGGTGGTAACAATCTAGGAGAGACAACACATACAAATATAGGAATATACCAAATAGATACAGGGGAATTTAGAGAGGGAGGCACCAATAGCCTGAACAGGAAAAGATTCATGTTGAAGGTGGCATTTGAACCTTGAAAAAACTATAGACTGGTTATTGGAGGTGAGGAGGGCTTAAATAACAGATATGAGGAATAGAGCAAAGCCAGAGAGATAGGCCATGCACGAGAAGCATGCATGAGAAACAGAGGTCAGTTTGAGTGGACCATAGTGAACAATGCCTCCAACCAATCCTTATATAGCTTCAGTCTCCTCACTCTCTGCTTTTCTTCCTTTGGATTCCATATTGCCTATGGTTTTACTAAAGCATGGTATCCGGAAACAAAAAACAATGGTCCAGATATGGTTTGATCAAGGCAGAGGACCACATAGCGACAACTTCCCTCGTTCTTCACTTTTGTTCTTCTTCAGTCATTTCATTTGTATCTGACTCTTCCTGACCCCATTTGGGGTTTTCTTGACAGAAATGCTGGGGTGGTTTGCATTTCCTTCTCCAGCTCCTTTTTACAGATGAGAAAACTGAGGCAAACAGGGTTAAGTGACTTTCCCAAGGTCATACAGCTAGGAAGTATCTGAGGCCAGATTTGAACTCATGTCCTTCTGCCTTCAGGCCCTGCACTCTATCCACTGTACCCCTAGCTGCCCATATCACTCACATTATTTATCAACAAAATATAAGATATAATTTGGGTCTTTCTGACAGCCAAGTTGCACTGTTGAATCATATTGACTTGAATCCATTAACTACCACTGCTCTCAAATCACACAGATTTCTTTTGTCCAAGCACACCATCACCAACCTAGAATTGTACAGTAATATTTTGAACCCAAGGGTAGGACTTTACATTTATCCTAGTTAAATTTCAGCTTATTAAATTTGGTTTATCATCCTATCCTGACCAGATCTTTTTGGATCCCTGTTTCATTATCCGACGTGTTAATTATCCCTGACAGATTTGCCCCATCTGCTAATATGATAAACATAGCAGGTTCCCTAGAAAAAGGACAACTGTTCCAAGTTGGGGCTCCAAGGAATGTTCCCGGATAAAGCAAGATTACTCAGAAGGATTTGGTTAAACTGTCAGTGCTCTGTGAAGAGGGAGCCAGGGACTGGGATATAGTTGCTGGGCCCCAAGTGTGGAAGGACTTGAAGGAGTTTCCTTGCAACTATAACCCAAACAATAGCCCTGACTTCTGAGGGAGTGGGGGGGGGGGAGTGGAGGCAAAAACCAGGGCTGGCAAGAGCTGTGGCCTGTGCTGGTATAACAGCAACAGCAGGAGTGATCAGTCACCCCCATTACCCTCACACTTTAGTGTTTATGAAACACTTCCCTTACCACAGCCACACGAGGAACGTGCTGGGATGATCATTATGCCCATTTTACAGATGAACTAATGGGGGCTCAGAGCGGCAGTTTGATGTAGGAGGAAGAGCCCAGAACTTGGAGCCAGAGGCCTTGGATTCCCTCACCTTTCCCAGCTATGTCACCTTGGAAAAGTCCCTCAGGGGCAGCCTGCTGTAATGGAAAGAGAGCAGGGTTTGGGGTCCAGGCCAGGGTCTGAATCCAGGCTTAGATGCTTACTACCTGTCTGACCTTGGCCAAATCACATAGACTGCCTGGGACCCAGTATCTTCCCTTGTAAAATGGCAAGAGGTTTTTTTTTGGTTTTTGGTTTTTGGTTTTTTAACCTCTGAGACCCAGTTTCCTCACCTGTAAAATTAGAAGTCCAGCTAGATGACTTTTAAGAATCCTTCCAGGTCTAAGTCTATGATCCTAGGTCCTTAATGATGAAAATAGACTAAATATCACTAAGGTCCCTTTCCAGCTCTACATATTTGATCTGATCATTCAATCAGCAATCAGATCAATTATTTATTTAGTGCCTACTTTGTGCCAGGCACTGTTCTAGGCACTAGAGATATAAGTACAAAGAATGGAATAATCCCTACTTCAAATAAGCTTATATTCTAGGGAGACAAGTAAGTAAACTTATATTTAGTAAACTTATGTTAGGGAGACAAGTGCATATAATATTTATATTACATATATATTATATGCATATGTACAACATAAAGTTAATAAATAAAAAGCAGTCAAAATACAAGACTGTTTGGACTTATATGAAATGATGTTGAGTGAAACGAACAGAACCAAGAGAATATTGTACACAGTAACAGCAACATTGCATGATGATCAACTGTGATAGACTTAGCTCTTCTCAGCAATACAGTGATTCAAGACAATGCCAAAAAGACTTAGGGTAGAAAATGCTCTCCACATTCTGAAAAAGAACTATGGAGTCTGAATGCAGATTGAAGCATACTATTTCCACATTTTGTTGTTGTTTTCTTGTTACTGTTCCTGTTTTTTCTTTTTGAGGGGGCAGGGCAATGAGAGTTAAGTGACTTGCCCAGGGTGACACAGCTAGTAAGTATCAAGTGTCTGAGGCTGGATTTGAACTCAAGTCCTCCTGAATCAAAGGCCAGTGGTTTATCCACTGCTCCACCTACCTGCCCCCCCATTGTTTACTCTTGTGTCTTTTTTCCCTTTTGTTCTGATTAATGTGGAAATATGTTTAACATGATAGTAACGTATAACCTATATCAAATTGCTTGCTGGCCTCTGAATGGGAAAGGGAAGGAAAGGTGGGAGAAAAATTTGGAACTCAAAAAATATCTTTACATGTAATTGACAAAAATTAGAAATTATAATTTTTAAAAATGTAAAAATACAAGATTGTTTGGAAAGAATGGCACTGATAGTTGAGGGATCCAGAAAGGCTTCCTGCAGGAGACTATCCTTGTACTAAATCTTAAAGGAAGAGAGGGATTCTGTGTGGTTGAAGAAAGGAGGAAGTACATTCCATTCATGAGGAATGAAACCGTACAAAGGCCCAGAGATGAGAGCTGGAGTGAGGAACAGAGAAGAAGCCAGTGTGGCCGGATGGCAGAGGAAGAAGGGGAGTAATATAAAGTGTGGCTGAAAAGAGAGGTTGGGCCAGGGTTAAACAGGGCTTTAAAAGCAGAACTGAGGCTATCCACCTCCAGAGAAAGAACTGATGGAATCTGAATGCAGATTGAAGCATACTATTTCCACTTCTGTTGTTGCTTTCTTGTTCTTGTTCTTGTTTACTCTTTTTTTGTGGGGCAGTAAGGGTTAAGTGACTTGCCCAGGGTCACACAGCTAGTAAGTATCAAGTGTCTGAGGCTGGATTTGAACTCAGGTCCTCCTGAATCCAGGGCTGGTGCTTTATCTACTAGTGCCACCTAGCTGCCCCCTCCAAGCATACTTTAAAAAACTTTATTATTCTTGGTTTTTTCTGGTGTTTTCTTTTGCAACATGGCTAATATGGAAATGTTTTACATGACTGCACATGTGTAATATATATCAGATTGGTTTACCTTTTCAAGGAGGGGGAGAGGGGAGGCAAGTAGGGAAAGAATATGGAACTCAGAGGTGGGTTGTTTTTTTTTGTTTGGTTGGTTTTTTTGCGGGGCAATGGGGGTTAAGTGACTTGCCCAGGGTCACACAGCTAGTAAGTGTTAAATGTCGGAGGCCGGATTTGAACTCAGGTACTCCTGAATCCAGGGCCAGTGCTTTAACCACTGCGCCATCTGGCTGCCCCAGAGGTGTTTTTTAATGTTGAAAATTTTTGTTGATATATAATTGAGAAAAAAGAAAATGGAATTTTTTTTTTAAAAAAGCTTGCCTTGGATTCAGCCTCAGACACTTGACACTTAACTAGCTGTGTGACCCTGGGCAAGTCACTTAACCCTCATTGCCCTGCAAAAACAAAAACAAAACAAAACAAAAATAGGAAGCCTCTAGAATAGGTCAAGGTCCCATAGCTTATAAAATGCTCCATCATGGGTCTTCACACTCCAAGGCAGTACTTTCCATTGTCCTGAACCGTTTCTTTTAATATGGGGACATAGTGATCTGAAAGAGGAAGCCATTAGTGACAGTAGAGAGGGAAGAAAGAAGCAAGGGAAGCTACAGGGTCTCTATGTACCACATTAACATCACGGTTCCCCAAAATGTGCATGGGTTTTATGAGAAAACCTGTGAACAGATTCTAATCCAAATATAGAGAAATCTGTAAGCGCAAAAATAAATAAATAAATAAAGCCTGGCTTCTTTGTACCATTACTATTTCAAGCAAGCTGGTTTCCATGACAACAGATCAAACCTCAGGTCACAGGAAGGAGCTAAGTCAAATGTTCTTGAATTTTTATTCTGTCTTTGAATAATTTTCAGAACCTTAAATCTTCGTCCCACACACACCCTCTCTCTCTTCCTGGAACACACAATTGATGGGGTATCGGGGGAGGAATAAAGGAAGAAGGGGATAGGGAAGAAGGCAGGGATTCCTGGGTCTTAGCCTGGGCCTAGGGCAGGGAGTTTTCTTCCTTAGCCCCCTCCTCATGGTCCTAAGTGATCTGAACTCTGACATGGGGGGGGGGTGCCCAGGACTGGGAAGTTAGAGGCTACTTTCTCCCTGGAAGATGTGTCTCCCATAATCATAGAATCACAGAATCTAGGACAATCCCCTCAGAAGCAAGAACTGTCTCCACAATATCCCTGAGAAGTGGTCAACTTGCCTTTGCTTAAAGGCCTCCAAAAGAGAGGTATCAACCCCTCCCAAAGCAGCCGATTCAAAGACAACTCTAATTGTTTTGTCATTGTTATTATTCAATTGTGTCTGACTATTCAAGGCTTCTTTTGGGGTTTTGTTGTTGTTGTTGTTATTGTTTGTGTGTTTGTTTTGTGTTTTGGCCAAGATACTGGAGTGGTTTGCCATTTCCTTCTCCAACTCATTTTACAGATAAGAAAACTAAGGCAAGTAGGACTAAGTCATTTGCCCAGGGTCATATAGCTAAGTAAGTGTCTGAGGCTGGATTTGAACTCATGAAGATGAGTCTTCCAGATTCCCAGCCCAGTGCTCTATCCACTGTGCCACCATTTAGAAATGCCTTTTCTATGTGGGCCTGAAATTCGCCAAACAGAATAAGTCTAAAACCCATTCTATATGATAGTCTTTTAGATGCATAAATATGATGACCTTATTACCCTTAACTCTTGTTTTCTCCCGGTCCCCTTCCTCTGTACATTCTATAGTTTGTCATTTGTTTTGTTTTTCAGTCATGTCTGACTCTTCATGGATCTGCTTGGGATTTTCTTGGTGAAGACACTGGAGTTATTTGCCATTTCCTTCTCCAGCTCATTTTACAAATAAGGAAACCAAGGCAAACAGAGTTAGGTGACTTGTCCAGGGTCACACAGCTAGTAAGTGTCAGATTTGAACTTAGGAAGATGAGTTTTCCTGACTACAGGCCCAGTACTCTATCCACTTCCTCCCCTAGCAGCCCTATATAGGGCCTATAGTTTGTCAATATTCCTCTTAGGGGTGGCTAGGTGGCGCAGTGGATAAAGCACCGGCCTTGGATTCAGGAGTACCTGAGTTCAAATTCGGCCTCAGACACTTGACTTACTAGCTGTGTGACCCTGGGCAAGTCACTTAACCCCCATTGCCCAGAAAAAAAAAATATTCCTCTTAAAGAGAGGAGATGACAGAAACACAGGGCTTGGAGTTAGCAATTCAAACAGTTAAAGAAGAGAATCCAGCTTTCCAGACCAGAGTCCAGAATCCAGAATCCAGACCAGAGTCCAGAATCCAGAATCCAGACCAGAGTCCAGAATCCAGTTTCCTCCTGATGACATCTTACCACTTCAAGAAGACAAGAGAAATCAGAGACTCTATACGAACTGCTTTGTTTTGTTAGTTTTTACTATCTCCTTTCTGTTATAATATACATCATCTGTAACATGTACCCTATGCAGAGGCCCTCCCTTTGCAAGACTAATGTCAAAGCGTCGGTTCATGAGGACAAAAAAAAAAAATCGCCCCTCTGGACAAAACTTTCCTCTCTTCCTTTTCTATATTGTTGTTCACATATTATTAGTTAGCAATAGTTATTATATTCTTTTTACTGTTCCATCAAGGAAACATTTTGTTTCTTGAGGAACAAAAGGGGGGACTGTAATGATTGGAATGATGCCACCTACTAGAGACTTGTTGTGGGAAAGCTCCATCATGAGGAAAATGCCTCAGAGGCATTGTGGCTTTTCCTTGGCGTCAGGAAATGACATTTGCTCATGGGTGCTGTCTATCAAGGCTACCAGCCAATCAACTTGAGGAGCCTCCTATGGTCTGGGAGGAGACAGGAAGGAGGAAAGGGAGCCTGAGCAGAGAGCGCTGGCCCTTTTGGCTTCCTGACTTGATGGTGGTGGCGGCAGAGGACTTCACAGGAAATTTGAGGAAAGATAGGAATGCCAGGCTGTTAGAATTCTGTTCTCAATCTTTTTCTTTCTATTTTCCAATAAACCCTTAAAAACCTAAACTCATTTTATCAGTGATTTTTAGTCAGTTTCCCCCAAACTGGGGAAACAGATTAGAATCCACATTTAGAATCTTAAATTACACAGTGCTTTATCCACTGCACCACCTAGCTGCCCCAGTAAGTGCTTTTCTATTTAACTGAGAAATTCCAGTTACCAAGCATTTAAAAACTACCTGATTGAAATTGCTCTCACCAAGGTTACCACTGATGTCTTAATTGCTAAATTCAATGACTGGGTTTTTTTTTAAACAAAATAATGCATAAGGAAGCATGAACTAGAACAGCACATGCATTGGTCAGTACGATAGAAAACAAGGACAACCCAACTTCATGTGAATGCAGATGAAAAAGGACAAATAGAGAAATGAGAAGGAAATACGGAAATGTTTGTTTAACATGTTTATAGTGAAATGTAGTTTATATTGGGTGGGATCTTGGGGTCATTTTTATCATAGCTTGTGAAGGCTAGAAAGGGAGATCTTATCCAATGAGCTTCCTTTGGCAGAAGAGGAGACTGAGACTCAGAAAGAGGAAAGCACTTGCCTACAGTCACAAAAGCAGACCTCGAACAAAGTTTTCTCATCCAGTCTAATGATGTCCCCACACTATCAGTGTGTCCCCTCTTTGAAGTCCCAGCACTGAGGACCAAGCACAAATTAGTTACTTTTTAAAATGGAAATCCTTCTCTTTCTTCAAAGCCCAATTCTGGTGCTTCCTCCCCCAGGAAGCCTTCTCTCATCTCCAGACATATCTCCTACCGTTGCCCTTTTTTCAAGTTCCATTTCTACTTTTAAGGCTTTCTCTCTCTCTCTCTCTCTCTCTCTCTCTCTCTCTCTCTCTCTCTCTGTGTGTGTGTGTGTGTGTGTGTGTGCATGTGTACACAAGTGTGAACATGTGTGCAGGGTTAGAAAGACACTACCATTTTGAGGAAGACAAAGACCTAAGTACATCAGAAGGAATCTAATGGGGAGGTTGCATCCAGTGGTATACTGTAACTGTTTTACAACTCTTGGGTGGTGATCGAGGGGACTGTACACAGGAAATACTTTTTTTTTGGCTGGGCAATGAAGGTTAAGTGACTTGCCCAAGGTCACACAGCTAGTAAGTGTCAAGTATCTGAGACCAGGTTTGAACTCAGATCCTCCTGACTCCAGGGCCAGTGCTCTATCCACTATGCCACATAGCTGCCCCCCCGACCCCCGACATACTCTTAAATGAAATCTTCACTGTTAACTTCATCATTTTCTCAAGTTTAGACAATGAACAAAATAATAAGTCAGGCCTTGATTTGTAGTGTTTTCTGATGTCTGAGGTTTAAATGTTCGTACTGAAAATTTAACAGTGGACTCTCATGAGCTTGTAGAAGCCAGCTCCAGTACAGATCACCAATGTATTAGAGATAGTCTGAGCACTGGACTGTTTTGGCTGTTGTTTGGTGTCCGATCCCTTCCTCACAGCTGTTTTGCTCTATACCTCCTCTATCTGTGACCTCAAGTGCCCTTGACATTTTGACTGCTGGCCCTGTATCATATAAGAGAAGTATAAGAAGGGCATACATCTGTGGCCCTGGGGAGAAGGGTTCCATTGAGAAGTATCACTTTCTTGAGCTCATATGACTTGGCTCTAGCACACCCTTGATTCTCTCCTCTTTTCCCAACCAGAGGAAGAGGGCCACTAGGTAGCTTCCCATTTAAACTGACTTTATTGCCTTGTTTTCAAAAATAATTCTTAGTTGTTTCTTCATGCGTGGCATCCAAGAAGCCTAATTACTGGGGGGTTGGAAGTGATTTAGTACTTCCCTAAAAAAAACTGATGGGGGGAAGCCAGATGGCTCAGTGAATAAAGCACCGGCTCTGGATTCAGGAGGACCTGAATTCAAATCTGGCCTCAGACACTTGACATTTACTAGCTGTGTGACCCTGAGCAAGTCACTTAAACCTCATTGCCCTGCCAAAAAAACAAAAACAAAAACAAAAACTGATGGATCCTTTGGGGGAAGGAGGTGAAGGATTGCTTGAAGTCTCAAGATATCATGTTAAAATTAGAAGGGATATTAGAAGTCATCCATTCTAACTCCATGATTTTACAAAGGAGAAAACCAAGGGCCACAAAGGAAAGCACATTCAACTTTTCCTGAAACTAAGACTGAGCTGAGGTGGAACCTGAAAGTCCTGGGCTCACAGAGTGTCAGAACTGAAGGGGAAGACCACTTCACCCAACATTCTCCTTTTATAGAGGAGGAATGAAGACCCAAAGTGAGTCCTAGAGTAGGCTCTTGTGTTCTTGGCTCCAGGTTAAAGGTCTTCTAGCCAGGAGGTTGAAATTTTGCCTCCCTTAGAGGCACAGGAGGTAGGAGATGGATGGAGTCCAGCAGACCTTGGTTCAAATTATGCCTCTGACTCATACTGGCTTCAGGACTTGACAAAAATTATTTAACCTTTCAGTGCCCTCACTGGAAGATGCTAATCTGCATCCATAGAGGAAATTTTATCAACAGGAGATTTTGATGCTAGTCAAGGCCCTGATCTGGACTCCTGCCCACCCGGCACCTCCCAAAGAAGATGCTATGAAGTTGATGGGGAGCAAAGAAGGAACTAGGATAAAGGCAATCCTCACACTTATCTTAGAGGAATCATGGCAAGGTAGAAAGAGTACTGACCTAGGACACTTTGGTTCATATTCCATCTATGCTAATTCTACTCTTGAAACCTTGTGGTGAAGTAGAATCAGGAAAACCTAAATTCAAATCCAGTCTCAGACACTTACTAGGTGTATAATCCTGGACAAGTCACTTAACTTTCCTTTGTCTCAGTTTCCTCGTCTGTAAAATAAGGTTATGAGGATCAAATGCGATAATTATAAAGGGCTTTATAGACCTTAAGGCACCATATAAATGCTAGCTATTCCTATTATTAACCTTGCTGGGTCTCAGGTTCCTCAACTGTAAAACGACAAAGTTAGTCTAGATAAACCTCTCAGGTTCCTTTTAGCTCTATATCTATGATCCTATGATCTGATCCCTTACGGAGGTTAAAGCTTAGGTGAGCCCAGAAGCTATTGTGTGTGGCTTGATAAAGGGGCATCGGTAAGTCTAGATTTTGTGGGAATAATAACAATCTACATTTCTCACAACAACCTTCTGAGAGTGAATAGTGTCAACATTATCATTTTCATTTTACAGACGAGGAAACTGAGCCTCCGGGAGAGAAAGTGCTTTCTCCAGGTCACACATTGAGTGTCAAAATTGGGTTTGGAACTTCAATTTCCTGACCAGGTCAGGTGCTCTTTCTCTTCTATCACACAAAGTAACAAAGACTGTGCAGGAGGCCTTTCACGCTATAGAAGATTTATCAAATTTACACATGACATTGGCCTGGGAAGGAAATTTATTATGCAGGATGTCAGAATTTAAATCCAAGTAGCTCTCAGCAGAGAATAACAATGGGAGGCATTTAAATAAATCAGATTTAACAGAGATAAAGAGAGAAAACTCATGATAAAGATATTAGAGGCAAAGGTCAATGGTTTTCCTCAAAAAATATTTGAGAGCAATGGGCACAGCAAGGAAAGGGATAGGGGGGAGTGGGATTATAGGGTGATTGATTTTTACATAATGGAGTAAGAACTTCTTACAAATTAGAGCCGTCTGACAATGGGACAGGCATCTTGAACACCCTGTCACTGGTGGTGTCTGAGCCAGGACTGGATAACTGTTGGTGAATATCAAAAAGAGGATTTCTTCATTGGTTGGCAGGTTGGATGTCTTCTAAGTTCCCTATGACTCTACATCATAGACTGTAGAGCTGTGTGAATTTGTGCAAATCATCTGTAAAGTAGGGTTAGTGTTAGGGCTAGGCTGGCCCACCACTTCTTAGGAATGTTATGGAAGGCATTCTAAGTCAGGTACAGGTTGAGCTATAGGGTTTCCGAGGTCCCTTCCAATGTTTGGATTCTGTAATTCTGTGGTTCCTTGGTGTGGTAGAGTAAGGCTAAGATTAGTGTCCCTGATCTCTATTCATATGTACCTAGTCCTTTCTTGATAGAGTAATGGGAACATGAGAACTATTATCTGTTAGGTAATGAGATAGAAGCTATATGGAGACAGTTGTGAGTTAATGGTTGAATTACTGCTGAGTAAGCAAATTACATTGGTACCTAAATGCTGTGGAAACTAAAGGATTTAAGAACCAATGACTAAGGTCACTGATGGCTTTGGGAGCAACCGCTAGTAAGCATTTGAGATAAGATTTGAACTTTGATTTTCCCGACTCCAGGCCCAACATTCTACCCACTTTGCCACCAGTTGCCTCTGTTGTGCCTCGGGCACAATAATATTCTTACACTCACGTATCACAGTTTGTTCATCCATTTCCCAATTGATGGGCATCCATTTTGTTTCCAGCACTTTGCTACAACAGGAAATGCTGCTATAAATATTTTTGCACACGTGGGGGTTTTCCCTTCTGTCTTTGACTCCTTTGGAATATACACTTAATAATTGTTCTGTGCTCTTTTTGACACAAGGTCATCTGGTACACCCCATAGCTGAACAAGAAACTCATTTACAACACCCATGACTGCTTAGAGACCTCCAATGACCAGGCATTCAGTAAGAGCCAAGCCAGCCTGTTCTAAGGATATGAAATCTGCCTCTGTAACTTCTGGCATTGCTCCCGGTAATGTTCTCTACAGCCAAACGAAGCAAGTGGATGTGGACTCTAACACTCAGAGTCAAGGACAGATACTTGTGGCACTCCAATAGAAACCTTTCTCCAGGTTTACAGCAATCCATTAATCATTACTGAATAGGGGAAGGTGAAAGGTGAGAGCTTACCTCATATAAGTGCAGTGCATTTGACCTAGGACAGGAATGAAGTGGAGGTCTGGGTGACAGGGAGTAACCTGGGTTGTGAGGATGGGGGAGATTGGCAGGGGTGATCAGAAAAAGGGGAAAGGTGACTTGTGAGAGGGTCGATGGGGCAAAAGAAGTGGGGAGTACTGAGGGACAGGAGGAGGCCTGGGGCAGAGGGAAGGATGTGACCTGGGCTGAGGCTAAGAAGACAGTACAATTCAGACCCCAGTGAGAACTCACTGGGTTAAAACTGATGCCAACTCCCTCCCATCCCTGCCCTTACACCTGGCACCGGGCCTGGAGGCACAGAGAGGGAAGAAGGCCGCCGTTTCTCACCTTCCAATCACACCAAAGGGCAGTGCCCCCCAGGGGAACACACAGACTAGGGACGAAGGCCTCTGGCCCCCTCTCCATCCCGGCATCCCTTCCCAGCCCAGCCCTGCCCGCCGGCTTCCTGGCGGAGGAGGCCGGCGCAGGCCGCGGGCCAAGGGCAGTAAAATTTAAAGACGTGCGAGAGAAACTTCCCAGAGCAAACCAGCATTGCAGAGAAATGATATAAGGCTTCCCTTCTGGGCACCGCCCTCCTCCCCATCCCACCCCCCTCGTACCACCCCTGCCACAGCCTGAGCCCCAAATGGGGGGCGGGGGGACAGAGGACTCAGAAAGCTAAGGCTCCGCCTTCTTTCCCCATCGCCCCCCAGCCATCGCCCAGTAGCAGAAACCCGACCCATCCTCCAATGAGGCAAGTGGGGAAACCCAAGAATCCGCTTTTCTGCCCTTCTCTCCTTTCGAAGGTATTTTCAGGACCCAGGAGCCCCCACCTCCGCCCCTTCTAGACCTTCACATCCTTCTAAGAAGGAAGAAGCACCCCTCCCCCACCGGCCATTCTCTCTCCCTCTTCCCCTCCAGGCAGTGCAGGAATGATGGATGGAGTCATCAGGGAGCAGGCACATCTCTGGGAAGGGGAGGAAATGAAGAGGATAAGATCAGGGCGCTGGGGTGATGCTATGATATCCGCTCTGAGCTCTGAGCCACCCCCACTGATTGATGGTGGGATATATGGCCTCCCAAGTGTTCTGAGGTCATAAGCTCCAGCTCAGGCCTCCCAGAGTCATACAGTGACAGAACTAGAAGGGTCCTTAGAGAACAGAATGTTAGGACCAGAAGAGACCTTAGATAATAAAATATTAGATCATAGAATATCAGGACTGTAAGAGACTTTCTAATATAGAATATTAGGCTTTGTAACATGGAATGTCACAACATGGAATGTTAGAGCTAAAAGAAGACCTTAGGATATAGAATGTCAGAACATAGAACAGTATATCTGGAAAAGAGAACACCACTTTACCTACATCTTCATTTTACAGGTGAGTAAATAGGACTAAGAAGGAGGAATGACCCACCTATGATTACACAGCTAGGTGAGGCAGGATGGTATAATGAAAAGAATTAAGAACACCTGAGTTCAGATCCCACCTCTGAGACTTTCTAGCTATGTGAATTTGACCAAACCACTAAATCTCTTCAAGCCTCAATTTCCTCATCTGAAAAATGGAGATGCCCGATCCTGTGGCCCTGTGAGCAGCTAGCTACTGAAACTCTAGGGGCACCTATTTCACAGGCTTATTTTGAGGCTTAAATGAGATACTATATTGCAATATCGTCAACAAAATGGTGACTGACAGAATATACAGGTGAGGTACTTTGTGAATTTCAAATATATATATATATATATATATATATATATATATATGTGAGCTGTTATTAGTAAATGACTCTTCTCTCTGGGTTTTCATGACACTGCCCTCTCCTGGTTCTCCTCCTATCTAACTAAATGTTCTTTATCAGTTGCTACTCAAGTATTCACTATTTTAAAAAACAGTATTTTTATTTTTATAAGTTTTTATTGGTGTCTTCTGTGTTTTACATCATCCCAACTATCTCCACTATCCTGGTTGTTCTTTGCATTGACATTGCTGTAGTTACTATGGATATTGTTTTCTTGGCTCTGCTTTCCTCCTTTTGGGTCTTTCTGCTGCCATCTTGAGACACTGAATGTTGTATTATTGCAGGATCTCAAGGACAGCTCAAGTTGGGGAACCTATTATTTTTCAGTGTTCCCAAAGCAGTCCAATTCAGGGAAAAGTCTGATCACTGCCCTGCTGGTCTGAGCTTTGCAAATTCCTGAACTGGTTTTTGGTCCATGCAACATTCCTGTTCACTTGCCCTTTGTCAAACATTCCAGTAGACTGCTGCTGGATTCAGACACTATCAGCCAGATGGAACGTTCTATAGGTTCAGTGTGATGGAACCACAGGATTCCCTTTGGTCTGGGATTCCTACCCTGGTTTATTCCATGCCTGAAACACACTCCTTCTTTGCCTTGGCCTCTTAGAATCCTTGGTTTCTTCAAGACAAAGCTCATATACCACCTTCCAACATGAAGCCTTGGCCCTCTCTCCTCAGTTGCTGATGAACTCCTTCCCCTAAACGATCTTCTATCATTTTGTGTATATTATGCATGTATTTAATGTGTACATATTGTCTCCCCCGTTAGAATATAAATTTCTTGAGGTCAGGGCCTGTTCACTTTTGACTGTATCACCAGTGCCTAACATTATATCTGGTACCTAGTAGGCACTTAACAAATGCTTCTGGATTGATAGATAGACCTAAGACTTCTGATCCTTTCGCTAGGATTCTTTTCAGTACATCCAAGATACTTCTCAGCTCATATAGTCTAAATTGAGAGTGCCTGATCCAAAGAATCAACTCCATTCCAAAGGAGATACAGACAAGCAGGACAGTATGGGTACCCTGCTTAATTATTATATAATAGAAATATTGCATCATACCAATATGTTATATTTAATATAATACTGATGCGTCATATAATGACATATTAAGTAATATATATTGGACAGAATATATTATTGTAATTTAATATATGCACTGAGGGATTGTGAACAGGCATTCTTGGCTGATGCAATCCCCCCACATGGAAGAGTCTGGGGAGTCTGTAGAGGCATGATGACGTGTAGTGGAAATGCCTTGGAGAAATGTGGAGCATGTGCAGATATTCTGAAACTGCTTCCAGGCTTCTAGACATGTGATGAAGAAGAGTCTTTTGGGCCAGCTTCAGAGCCAGAATGGGGGTGCACTCACAAAGCACTATTCAGCCAGAGCCAGGTCTCTTTGGTCTGTCGCCTTCCTTCCTCCCTGTGTTTTGGTGAGAAAAAAGAGACTATATTGTAAGGAGACAGAGGTTGTACCATCCCCTTCCAAGATCATCAGGCAGCCCTGTGGACATGGGCCTTGGCTCTTTACCTTGGAATTTGGGGTTTTTTTCTGTTTTAGGTGAAGGAGATTGGAGGTGGCAATGGCCTTGTGAGTTTCAAAAGGGCAGGAGAGTCAACTACTGGGAAGCCTGGGAGCAGTGTCCATGCCTGGTTTTACAGATAGCCAGTGCAGCATCTTGGGCCTTGAGAGGTAGTAGACAATGATGCTAACCAATTAGCTTAGATCAATGTATGGTATCCCTGGGCACACCAGGGTAGCTCTCTTGGCTCTCTTCTTCCCAGGATTCTCTTTTACTCTCCACACTGGGTATGTAATTGTTTAGGCCTGTAAGCCTGTGACAAGTGGGGAAGTCAGGGAGACACGAGGTCAATACTTTATTAATATGTGATATTAATTAATAATAAGTGCTTAATTCCAAAAGTGGTGCAAAAGCCATTAATTTATAAGTAGCAATATTTTAGAAAACCCAACCTAGTCCCCCAGTAATTTAAATAACACAGGTCAAATTTGAACTCAGGTCCTCCTGACTCCAGAGCACTCTATCCACCCTACCTTTTTATAGTTCTTACCCATTATGTCTGGTTCTGCCCTTTGAGATAAAATAAAACAAATCTGATCTTTACTACACATGGCAGCCCTTCAATTACTTATAGAGATGCTACCACTGCACCTGAATCTGTTCTTCTCCAAATTAAACATGCCCAGTTCCTTCAACCAATTCTCATGTGGAATGGACTCAGGACCCTCTACCATCTTAACTGCCCTTCTCTGGATGCTCTGCAGCTTGTCAGGATCCTTCTTGAACTGTGGTGACAATGATAATCTGGAAGCATGTTCAAAGAAGAACAACGAAGGTGGTCGTGTATAGCCTAGAGAAGAGATGACTTAATAGCCATCACTGAGGCAGTGCTTTAAGGTTGTTGAAGTGCTTTACAAATATTATCTCATTTTGTCCTCATCTCAACCCTGGGAGGGAGGTGCTGTTATTGTCCCAATTTTACAGCTGAGGAAACTGATGAAGACAGAGGCTAAGTGACTTGTCTAGGGTCACACAGCTAGTAAATATCTGAGGCTGGATTTGAGCTCAAATCTCTGTGCTCTAAAATTCCTTCCAGTTCTAATATGCTGTTCTGTGTTCTGACACGCTATCATCTAAAATTCACTCCAAAAAATTTTTAATTTAATTTAAATTTAAATTCACTCCAGCCACAAAATCCTGTGTTATGTGATCCTTTCTAGATCTAATATCTTCTAACATTCTATGTTCTAAAACCCTTTTCAACTCTGACATTTTATATGCCAACATTCTATGTTCAAAGGTTTCTTCCAGCTCTAAAATCCTGGATTCTAAGGTCCTTTCTGACTCTGACATGCGGCTAAGTTCTAACATTCTTTGTTCCTTGCATCACAGATAGAAAGCCAGAAGGGGCCTTAGAAGCCAGCTAGTCCAATTCTCATTTCATTGATGGCTAAAATAGGCCTACAGAGGTTAATGACTGGCCAAAGGTCTTACAGAACTAGGCATAGAGGCCAGCTCTCTCTATTACCTCACCTCCTAACTTCTTCCAACATTCCATGTTCTCAGGTTCCTTCAGCTCTAACTCTCTTTGTTCTAAGAGCCCTTCCAGGTCATACTTCTTTACCTAGAGTTTTCTAAGCCCAAAGGCAAAAGATACACAACCCTCCTAGGGGCCACACGGTCAATGGAGGAACATTTTACTATAAAATTCTGTAGGGCTTCAAGACCAAGTCCTTTCACTTTGAATTTCTGTTCAGTGCTTCCAGGTCTCTTCCTACTAAGACATTTTGTGACTGATTTTTGAAGAGGAAAGAAAGAGACAAGTAAATGGACTGGGCATCCTGAGAGAGATGGGGGCTGGGGCTTTGGATAGGACCTTAAGATGGGAAATAGGTTGAACTGGAGAGGTAGGCAGGCAGGTAGACAGTGATTGCCACCCCATTCTCCTGGAGCAGAGACCTCCATCCAGCCTTGGTGAGTGAGGGGTGGTTAGCATTTATATATTGCTGGCAGCTGAATTTACACAGAGCAAATTTGGGAAAAAAAGGCATAAAAATGCAATGAACTATCTGAACTGTGGCTAGTCTGGAAATTAAAACAAGGCTGGATGCTTGCTACAGCCTCTGTTGAGGACAGAAGACTTGCTTGGTGGAGGGATTCCCACCATTCTAGCCCTGGTCTTCCTCGTAAAACTCCCCTGCTAATGGGTCCCCTGGGAGCTCTGAAAATAACAAGATCTGTAATAAAAAAATTAATAATCTGGAGAGCAAGCTGGGGTTAGCAAGCCTGTTTAGAATGCATTAAAGGGGCTCCTTTGAAAGAGAAATATTTGCACCAAAAATTATCCCTGTTTGATTTTCTACTTAGTTCAGTGTGTGGGGAAGTCTCCCAGAGGGTGAAAGGAAGCTTGGGAGTGTGGGTGAGGGAAGGAGAAAGAGGCCCTTCCTCATGCAAAGGAGACATTGGGAAGATCACTTTTAAGGAATAACACCTCCTGTGAGGGGAGGTGTCTGTATCATCCATGGGCATGAGATCTATTTCACCTGTAAGAGAGGTGCCTTGGTACCTGTGAGGAAATGAGACCTGTTGATGCAGCAGTAGATATCACCTGTGAGGAAGGAAGGAACTATGGTATCTATGATGCAGGGCTTAAAGTATTAGGTGCTGAACTGAATTGATTTGAATGAGGAGGACTCTTTTCACCTGTGAGGAAGAAGCCTGTGTCACCTATAAGGGGAGGATTTGTCACCTCTGTGAGAGAGGGAATCCTATTATTACTTATAAGTGAAAGTCATTTGTGGGAGAGGGAGGTGTCACCTGTGAGAGAGGAGATGCCTGTGTCCTCTGCTAGGGAAGGGGTCAGTGTCATCTCTGAGGGTAGGAGGGGCCCATGTCATTAGGGAGATGAGGGACTTCTTAATTATTGCTTCATCTCCCCATCTAGTTATCTCTCTCTGTTTCCTCAGTCACCGAAGCCATTTCCTCTCTTGACTTCTTTCATCCCATCCCAGGTGTCTCAAATTTCCTATGTAGCCCAATACTCCCTGACCACTCAGTGAGGCTTTTGCTTCCAGATTTCATGCCTATCCCCATTCTATTCCTTAATGTGAACTTTCTCCTCTACCTAGCCTGACCATCAAAGAAAGATAAAGTAGACACAGTCTCTCTTTGGCCACAATAGCTCTTGTCTTTAGACATTTTTTTGGCAGGGCAATGAGGGTTAATTGACTTGCCCAGGGTCACACAGCTAGGAAGTGTCAAGTGTCTGAGCCAGATTTGAACTCAGGTCCTCCTGAATCCAGGGCCAGTGCTCTATCCACAACGCCACCTAGCTACCCCCATCTTTAGATATTTTAAAGGAGTAGCCATGTTTAAGAAAACTTTAATTATCTTGCAATTAGTATTTTAATTTATGAGATATACATAAAGGAAGACTACCATTTTGTTGAACAGGACAAAATCCTGTGTCACACCACTAGACCCCACTGTTTATCTATTAATCAATCTATTAATCTCCACTTTGGGAGTCATAGGTGAGGGTTTTGAACTGGAATGGACTTTAGGTCTTTATAGGTCAACCTGTTCAGAATCCACTTCATTGTAATGTGGTCCAGCCCCAATCTGTTCATCTTAGAATCAGGGAATCTCAGAACTGGAAGTTATATTAGTATTCATCTAGTCCAAGTTATCTCTGAAAGGGAATCTTCTCCAAAACATACACAACATTTCCAATGGACTGTCCACTTGAAGGCCCCTAGTAATGGGAAACTCCCTCCCTCAAGGGGCAGCCTATTCCAATTTTTCAAAGCCCTAATTGTTAGGAAAGATTTCCACACATTGAGACAAAATCAACCTTTCTGGACCTTCCATCGACTGCTGCAAAAGAAGTTTAATTACTCTTAGACACAATGATGCTTCGAGCACTTTAAGTCAATGATCCCATCCATCCACTCTGCTATCAAGACCCCCATACACCATAGGCTGTAGCAGAGACAAGGCTACCTAGACTTGAAGAAGCTAAATAGCTGAAGCTCAGCAGATGAGAACAGCTCACCAACCATGAGAACAGTAGAGATGAAAAGGTCCCCCCAGTGGAATGGTGAACTGGGAGACTCCCAAAGCCCAGCAGAAGGCATCAGAATGCCATCAGCATTTCTTCAGTGTTGGGGGTTGGGGTTACTCTGGCCATGTGCACATCTTGAAAACCAGCTCCTTTGGGTATGTCCTCCACAATGTACCCTGGTCACATGGGTTACTGGCAGGATTCTCTTTATGTGTCTTCTCTTACCATGAGCTTCCTCTATATATGCTCTTCATGTCTATTTTCTGGTCATGTGTGTTCTCCGCATGTATGCCCAACTCAGCATGTGTGCATTTGCTGTGATCACTCCCATTTCTACATGTAGGTTTTCCATTTGTGTGCCCTGGCTGCATGCCTTTCTAGTACATGCACTTACATTTCCTGGTCACAAATGTTCTCTCCATGTGGACTCTCTATGTGTATTCTCTAGATGTAAAGCCACTGGTAGTATTGGAATCTATGAGAAATCCCAAAGATTCCTCAGGGGAGATCATTTCTCATGACCTTATTTTCTCTGATACTTGATTTTTCCCTCTCTGAACTAACGCATTCTCTGCTTAGATGGTAAAAGTTTATGTATCAATTTCTGAGCTATCATTTGGCATACATGCTTATCAACAGAGTGCCTGGAACATGGAGTGTTTGTGTGTTGGGGGGGGGGGTGCGCACACACAAGGAGGCCCTCAGATGCTACACAAAAGTACATAAATTAACTTTCACCAAGACATTATTAATCTCACCTTATGTTTGTTCCCCTTTTCCTTTTTTCCTGTATATTTTCCCAAGGTTGTTATTATGTATATAGCTATAAACACTGCATATATTATTGTTTTCATTCTACTTTCTTCATTCTGCAAGACTTCACCTATTTTTCTATGTTCCCACATAATCCTTATATTTGTTTCTTAGGATACAGTAATATTTCATTACATTTACATATAATTTGTTTCGCCAGTGGACAAGTAGGAATACTTTTGTGCAAATAATTTTTTCTATTAATAAAATTAATAGGATATAGTCTCAATAATGGGGTAACTAGACTAAAGCACATGAAGTGATTATGTAACTCAGATCTATAACATTATATACTTTCTCAAAAGCATATACTCCAATACCTATATAGTTACATGCCTGTTTTCCCACAGCAAACCAACATTGAATTTTTTAAAGTATCTTTGGCAATTTAATGGGTTTAATATATTTCAGGGTTGTTTTGTTTCACATTTATCTAATTATTAAAGAGTTCTGATACTTTCTCATGCAGTTGCTTGTAATTATAATTTCCTCTTTTGAAAGCGGTTTGCTCAAAAGCTGGGGAACGATTTTTGCAGGTAGTGTTTCTGATAAAGGCTTAATTTCTCAAATATACAGAGAATTAAATAAAATTTATAAGTCTGTAAATCATTCCCCAATTGAGAAATGGTCAAAGGATATGAACAGTTTTTAGATGAAGAAATCAAATCTATCTATAGTCATATGAAAAAATGTTCTCAATCACTATTGATTAGAGAAATGCAAATTAAAACAACTCTGAGGTACCACCTCACACCTATCAGATTGACTCATATGACAAAATAGGGAAATGATAAATGTTGGATAAGATGTGGGAAAATTGGAACACTAATGCATTGTTGGTGGAATTGTGAACTGATCCAACCATTCTGGAGATCAATTTGGAACTATGCCCAAAGGGCTTTAAGACTGTGCGTACACTTTGATCTAGCAATACCAGTACTAGGTCCATATCGCAAAGAAATCATAGAAAGTGAAAAGGACCCACATGTACAAAAATATTTATAGCAACTCTTTTTGTGGTGGCAAAGATTTGGAAATTAAGGGGATGCCCATCAATTGGGGAATGGCTAAAAAGTTGTGGTTTATGAATGTAATGGAATACTATTGTGCTATAAGAAATGACAAGCAGGCTGATTTCAGAAAAACCTGGAAAGACTTACATGAACTAAACCTGAATGAAGTAAACAGAACCAGGAGAACATCGTGCACAGTAACAGCAACATTATGCAATGATCAACTGTTATAGATTTAGCTCTTCTCAGCAATACAATGATCGAACATAATCCCAAAAGGCCCATGCATGATGGAAGATGCTTTCCATATCCAGAAAAAGAACTATGGAGGCTGAATGCAGATCAAATAATAATATTTTCACTTTATTTATTGTTTGTTTTTGTTTTTTTCTTTCTTGTGGTTTTCCCCCTTTGTTCTGATTCTTGTTTCACAGCATGACTAATGTGGAAAAATGTTTAACATGATTGTACATATATTACATATATCATATTGTTCGCTATCTTTGGGGAGGGGGAGGAGAGGAGAGAGGGAGAAAAATTTGTAACTCAAAATCTTACAAAAGTGAATGTTGGAAACCATGAAATTAGTAAATACTATTGCTTATTTTATTTTTTTGCAGGGCAATGGGGGTTAAGTGACTTGCCCAGGATCACACAGCTAGTAAGTGTCAAGTGTCTGAGGCCGGATTTGAACTCAGGTACTCCTGAATCCAGGGCTGGTGCTTTATCCACTGTGCCACCTAGCCTCCCCCTATTACTTATTTTTAAAAAAGAAAACTTCCTGTTCTTGTCCTTTGACCTCTTTCTTACCTACTAGGGTATGGGTTTTACTCTCCTAATACAGTACTAATTTCTAATAGATTTTTGTTATCAAACTTTTAACAAAGGTATTATCTCAAAGTTTTTCTCCAATCTATTTGTTTCCTTTTTATTTTTGGTGGATTATTTTTGTTGTACAAAACACAGGTTCTTCCTTTTCTCCTTACATAATGAAATTCATCTATTTTGTCTACTATGATTTCTTCTGTTTCCCAGATTACTAAAAATTGATACCTCTCCCTGTGATATATGTAACATTCCATATTCATTTCATTTTAATGATTTGTTGGAGGGGGTATTTAAATAAATAATCCATTTAGAATTTATTTTAGTGTATGATATAAGATATGACTTTAACACCTATTTGATCATGTTACTATCCAACTTTCCCAATAATTTTTATTAAATAGTGTATTCCTCCCCAAGTATTTTGTAGTATTGTATTTATCAAACACTTGTTTGTTACATGCCCTTGGTTCCAATTCTGAATTATCTATCTGTTCCATTGAGCTATTTATCCATTTTCTATTGCACACTAGATAGTTTGATAATTGCTGCTTTATAATATAATTTAAGATTTGGAATTCTTTTTCCTTATGTTTCCTCTCATTTATTCCAACATATAAGTTGTTATTATTCAAGTGAATTCTGTGAAGTATCCCATTGCTATTTTAATTGGATTTGTGTTAAATGTATAGATTAATTTAGGTAATATTGCCACATGACTCCTTTTTTATGAAGCCATTATGGCTCTTAGTGATCACCACTTCTTCCATTTATAAATGCTCACAAACCATCTCCTTAATAATATGTTCTTGAATTTTTTTCCAGGAATTAAAGTCAAGCTCACTGGCCTGTAGTTGAAGAATCTTCCTTTTTCTTTAAAAACCAAAACCAAAAAACAGTGACATTTATCTTTCTCCTATCCTGACACTTCTCCCATTTTCTATATTTCAGAGATTACTGGTGGCAATAGCAACCCCACATTCACTAATTCTGTCCATACCTTAAGGTATAAATCATATAGGCCAGGAAAAAAAATTCACTTAAATCACTAGGTGGTCTTGTTCTATCTCCTTGCCTGTTTCAAACTTCAATTTTCTCTTAACTTTATTTATTGTATTTTTAAAAATAATCTATTTAAATAAAATTAATATAAAATGTAATTGTTATATATTATAATTCATGCCATATAATATATAATATATAAAATTAATCTATTTTCTCTCCCTCCCATCCCCCACCCCATGCTGGAAATACGGGGAAGTGAGAAGGAAAGAACAAATTCCTTGTAATAAATATGCATAGTCAAGCAAAAAAATTCTCATTGGCTATGTCCAAAAAGTATATGCCTCAGCCTGCACACTGAATCCATCACCTCTTCATCAGGTGTGGCTAGTCTGTTTCATCATCAGTCTTCAAGAATAATGGATGATTATTGCATTAATGAGAGTTCCTATAGCTTGTCAAGTTGTTTGTCTTTACGGTATTGTTGCTGTTGTATAAATTGCTCTACTGGTTCTGTGTATTTAATTTTTCATCAGCTTACCAAAATCTTCAAAATTGTTTTTATGATATTGATATTTTAGTATAAATTCTCCTCCTGGTTCTGTTCACTTCATTATGCATCAGTTCCTATAAGTCTTCCAATCTCTTTGAAATGATCTACTTCCTCATTTCTTACAATGCACTAGAATTCTACCATATTCATATAGCACAATTTGTCCAATCATTCCCAAACTGCTGAATTATCCTGCTCTTTCTTGGTGGAAGATCTTTGAAGCTAAGAGGGACCTTAGATATCATTTAACCCAATCACCTTATTTTGTGGATGAGGGGGTTGGGCTTAGGCCACAAAGATGATGTGTTTCACTCAAGGTTACACGTAGAGTAAATAATAGAGCCAGGATTTGAACCCAGATCCTCTGAGTGTCATTCTTTTTCAACTATGCCATGATGGCACATACTTATTCTCCTTGGATGAGAAGTCAACATCTTGCCTCTTCTCTCCCGTACCCCCCCTTAACCCCCCAACCAGTCTCTGGGAAAATCAGGTTAGAGTATGGAAGTTTCTGGGCCTCTGAATTCTTTTAGGAAGATCTCTCCCATGTATACCCACCAGAAGACATAGAAACAAATTCCACCACAGCATTTTAAACATTTCTCAGTTTAAGGATATACTAAATTGCATTTAACTAGAGTTTAATATTTTTAGGAATGAATAAGGGCATGAAAACCTTAATTATTTCAGTCACTGACCCCAAATCCACACATGCCCTAAAAATCACAAAGCCACACTAATAATCAAATTGATTAATTAAAATAACTAAATTTTAAAAGTGCAAATTAAAGCAAACTCTGAGATTCTACCTCATAGCCAACAGGTCAAAAACATTGACAAAAATGGAAAGTTACAAATGCTGGAAAGGGCTGTGGAAAAACCTCTATAAATAGGGACTTCTGCCTTCTGAAGCAGCCCATTCCAATTTTGGATAGATTTGATTTTTAGGAAGCTGCATTGGAAAAATATTTCAATTTCCCACCACACCTCCCATTCCTCCTCCCCTCCTTCTTCCTCCTTCCAGCTGCCAATCATCCCCAAAGGATGAAAGAAAGTATCTGGAAGTGTCCAGTCGTTTAGGCTGAAGAAACAACCATCCCTCAAAGTACCCTTCTCCCCAGTAATCCTCCTTACAGCATCCCTGACAAGTGGATGTTTAGACTCTGGAAGAGGGAAGAAAGGGTGAAGGAAAAATGGGGTGGGGAAATGAAAGAAATGGGAGGGAGGCTGAGATAGAGAAGAGGATGAAAGGAAGGAGACAAGCATTTATTAAGTGCCAACTGTGTGAGGCACTCAGCTGAGCACTTCTTTTTGGTGGGGTAATGAGGGTTAAGTGACTTGCCCAGGGTCACACAGCTAGTAAGTGTCAAGTGTCTGAGGCCAATTTGAACTCAGGTCCTCCTGAATCTAGGGCTGGTGCTTTATCCACTGTGCCACCTAGCTGCCCCACCCCCGGTTAAGCACTTTTGCAAATATTTGATCCTCCCCCTAGGAGGTGAGTGCCATTATGATCCCCATTTTACAGTTAAGGAAACTAAGATAGAAATTAAATGATTTACTGGGAGTCACACAGAGAATAAGTGTCTGAGGACACATTTGAATTCAGGTCTTCCTGATTCCAGAGTCAGTGCTCTATGCACTGAGCCACCTCACTGCCTCTAGGAAAAGAGTGGGAAGGGAAAATGGAAGAGAAGAAATAGAGGAGAAAACAGGAAGGAGAGAAAGAGAAACAAGGGGGAAGAGAGAAGGAAATGAGTACTCCACAACTGGATGTCTACAAGCAGAAGCTCGATGTTGTCAGGGATGTTTTAAAGGGGATTTCTGCTCAGGTATAGTTGCACTATATTCCTGCTGAGGTTTCTTCCAACTCTGAGATGCTAAAATTCTGTGAATGGGAAAAGACGTGAAGTTATGATGGAAGGGGGAAAGAAGTAAGAAACAGAGGAGAAGGAAGATAAAGGGCAAGAGGAAATAGGGAACCTATGGGGCACTTAGTTAAGCTTTATTCTATAAACTATTTTTGATGGCTCAGAGCTAGACAGAGTGCTGCCTGGGCCAGTGTTTCCCTAGCATGGACTCTCCAGGGATAATCCATCTAGCTCCATGGTTGCAGGAACTGGAAATCCCTTTTACAAATTTTGTTTAAGAGCAGAGCAGGTTGGTAAATTCTTCCAAAATAAATCTTAGTGATCTGAGCTAGAATTTCTGGACCCCTACCTCAATTTCATTAAATTCAAAAAGCACTCAGACAGTATATGTGACCTGAACATAAATGATCACACTTGGAAAAAAAATGCCTGAGAACAAGATCAGGTGTCTTTCACAGCTACAGCTATGGGGAAGAGATGAGAATTCTTATCTTAAAAGCAAATAGAGGAAATTCAAAAGAAAATATATTATTTTGTTTTCATGAAATTGAAAAATTTTGCATGCATGAAATCAATGTAGCGAAGATGAGCAGGGAAAGCATCTACTGGGAAAATCTTTGCATCAAATATTTCTTATGAGAGTGTCTTATCCAAGGTACATGAAGAATTGACACAGCTATATAAGACCAAAAGTCATTTCCCCATTGGAAAAGTGGTCCGAGAATGTTATCTTTTGTCATTGTTCAGTTGTTTAAGTCATGTCTGACTCTTTATGATCCTATTTGGGTGTTTTCTTGGCAAAGATCCTGGAGTGATTTGCCATTTCCTTCTCCAGCTCATTTTTACAGATAAGGAAACTGAGGCAAACAGGGTTAAGTAACTTGCCCAGAATCACATAGCTAGTAAGTGTCTGAGGCCAGATTTGAAATTAGAAAGATGAGTTTCCTAGCTTCAGGGTTGGCACTCTATCTACTGTGCCAACTAGCTGCCCCAAGGATGTGGTCAAACAACTTTCAAAGGAAGGACTGTCAAAGGATAAACATCATAAGAAAGATTGTTCCAAAGAATTAATAATAAGAGAAATGCACATTGAAATAACTAACTCAGGTTTCATTTCAAACTCGATAAATTGGCAAAGATGGTAAAGAGTAGGAATAGTAAATGTTGGAAGGATTGCAGAAATATAGATATTGTGAAGCTGTGGATTAATCTGACCATCTTGGAAAGTGTAACGATTGGAATGATACCACCTGCTGAAGATTTACTGTAGAAAAGCTCCTCCATGAGGTGAAGGTCTCTGAGGGATGACCATGTTTTTTCTTTGGCCTCAGGAAGTGACGATTGCTTGTGGGAGGAGGCAGGGGGAGCCTGGCGCTCTGACTTGCTCTCTTTCCTGAGGACTCTGGCGGAGAGCAGAGCTAGAAATGCGCTCTCCCTTTAATAGATAGATGAATGTAGGCCTTTCTCTCTCTTTTTACCAAATTTTTATTCTCCTTAATAAATGCTTAAAAGTCTAACTCTTGCTAAATCTTATAATTTATTGGCAACCACTCATTAGATATTTTAAACAGTATAGCTAGAATTTTAGCCTTTAACAGAAGCAATGTTTAGAATTATGCTAAAAGAGACTCAAATGTGCATACTTTGGGACCAAGATATCCTGCTGCCCGGGCCCCAAAAGATAAAAAATATAAAGGTCCCATGTACATCAAAATATTCATGTCAGCACTTAAAAAGTACTATTATAAAATAATAGCAAAAAAGTAGAAACAAACCATATGTCTATCGGTTGGAGAATGGCTAGACAAGTCATGGTACAAGAATGTAATGGAATGTTCCTTTGCTGTTAAGGAGCATGGGAAGACATCTGAACTGATGCAAAGTGAAGTTAAAAAAAAAAAAGAAGAAGCAAGAGGGCAGCTAGGTGGTGCAGTGGATAAAGCACCAGCCCTGGATTCAAGAGGACCTGAGTTCAAATCCAACATCAGACACTTTACACTAGCTGTGTGACCCTGGGCAAACCACTTAACCCTCATTGACCAGTCCAAAAAAAAGGAGAAGAAGCAGGAATAGTAAAAAAAAAAAAAAAAAAGTATACAGAATGACTATGACTTAAGTGGAAAGACCAATAAAAAAAGAAAACTGAACAGTGGTAAACTACAACAACCAAAATTATCTCTGGAGAAAATTTGAGAAAAAATACATTGCCAAGGTCAAGGGGTAAGGGTGGGTGGAAGACTATGGATATAGAATATTGCATATATTGTATGACATGACTAATGTTTTGGTTTCACTGAAATGCTTTTTTGGAGTCTTTTCTATTATTTTGTAACAAGAAATGGCTTGATGAGTAATGGATGGGGAAGGGAGTATACTTCTAAATAAAAATGATGGCAACATAGCAATATTTGAAAAGTTCAACAAGTATTTATTATCTACTCTGTACAAGCCTTAAAACCCAAAGTGGGGATTTAAAGATAAAATTGACCCTAACTCAAGGAGTTTCCAATCTAATAGGGAGATAAGACATTTATACAACTTTGTATGATATAAAGTAGAATCAAATATTTACTAGCTGTGTGACCCTGGGCAAGTCACTTACCTCTGTTTGCTTTAGTTTCCTCATCTCAAAAATGAGCTGGAAAAAGGAAATAGCAAACCACTCCATTATCTTTGCCAAGAAAACCCCAAATGGGGTAAAAAAAAGAGTCAGACACAACTAAAAAACAACAAAGTAGAATGTGATAGGAGGGATCCCCAAAGAAGAAATCAAGACAAAGGCCTTAAGGAAAATTTGAGGAGGGAGGGAATAATTTCAAATAGGGAATAAGGGTGAGTGTTGAGGGAATCAGGGAAGACGTTGTGCAGGAAGGGGAAGTTGAGCTAGGTCTTGAAGAAAGAGAAGGATTTTTAGAGAAGAAGATAAGGAGGGAGTCCATTCCACAAATACGGGTTTGTATGCTGAAATGAAAGGTGGTGGAGTAGAAGATAGAATGTTGGAATTGAGTCAGGAAACCTAGGTTCAAATTCCACCTCATACAGGTACTAGTCATGTGATCTTTGGCAACTAACTTAACCTCTTTGTGCCTCAGCTTTCTCATCTTCAAAGTGAGGGAATTAGATTAAATGCCCTTCAAGATCCTTTCTAGTCTTAAATCTATGAGCCTCTAAGCATATAAGATGTATGAAACAAGATCGAGGAATGGCTAATGTTCTAATTAGCATAGAATGTAGACTGAACATGAGTAAAGTGAGATAGGTGTGGAAAAATAAGTTGCATCCCAGTTCTGGAGGACTTCGAATGCCAGATTAAGAAGTTCATTCTTTACCTTGTAGGTAATGCTGATCCCCCTGCATTTTGCTGAGCAGGAGAGTGATATTGCCAGAATTTTGCATTAGGAAGATTATTTTTGGTAGCTGTATAAATCCAAGGATGAGTTTCAGAAGTAGCCCCATACTTATTTTGAATTACAAAGGACACAGGTCTTCAGTCCCCTATTGATGGATAGGGTTTGTCTGGACATGGTATGGACAAGTTAAAAATCTCAGAGGTCTCAGTCTCTTTTAGTCAAAGCAGTCCATTTATGTTCTGTGTAAATGCAAAAGACACTATGCTGTGGTGTGATGTTTGTGAATCTAATGGTAGGAATTTTGGACATTTTCAGACACTATTATTCTTTTTTAAAAAATATTTTTTCCAATTACATGAAAAAACAATTTAAAATATTCTTTTTTAAAAATGTGAGTTCCAAATTCTCTTCCTCCTTCCTTTTCTCCTCTCTTTGTCCCTAAGATGGCAAGCAATTTGATATACGTTATAAGTGTGCACTCATGCAAAACATATTCCATATTAGTCACGTTGTGAAAGAAAACAGGGCAAAAAAAAAACCAGACAGAAGAAAAGCAAAAAAAAAAAAAAAGAGCATGCTTCAATCTGCATTCAGACTCCATCAGTTCTTTCTCTGGAGATAGATAGCATTTTTCATCATAAGTCCTTCAGAACTGTCTTGGGTCTTTATATTGCTGAAAATAGCTAAGTCATTCACAGTTGATCATTGTACAATATTCTTTGTCATTATTCTCAGGTCAAATCACTTAGGTGATTGCTTATTTGTCCTGTGTGTTCATAGAACACCCTTCTCCCCCAATGCTTCAGTAAGGAAAAGGTAGAGCTTCCTTCCTGGAGGATTTCTTCCTGGGTCCACCCTTGGTTTCCCACCAAAATGGCTGTCTTCCAATCCACTCAACTTCAACTCAAGGGTTATGTAGTAGAATATAAACTCCTTTTTCTCTTCCCAGAGGAATACCCCTAAGTGGCTACCTTACTAAGTTGCTAAGCTCACTTGATTTGCTCCCTTTCTGGCTACAACTCGTATCAGTACTTTTTTGTTTAGTTTATACATGTGCAATCATGTTAAACATATTTCCACATTAGTCATGTTGTGAAAGAACAGAAGGAGGCACAAAAAGCCATGAAAAAAAAACAAAACAAAAAAATTTGAAAATAGTATACTTCAATCTTGCATTCAGGTTCCAAAGTTCTTTCTCTGGATGTGGATAGCATTTTCTGTCATGAGTGTTTTTGAATTGTCTTGGATCATCATCGATACTTTTAAAATTCTTAAGTAGCTTCATGAGTTGTTAGGGGTGATTGTGGTGGTGGTGGTAGTTCTAGGCTGGATAACTAGCTGCTTCAATAATATCTTTCTTTCCTATTTCCCACACCGCATTCACCACTACACCATCTATTACCAATGTGGAAGATATAACTAAAACATCTCCAACCCCAAATTTCAATGAGGTATAGAAATTTTAAAATTGAAAAATGACCCCAAAAAAGCCATTGACATAGACTATTGCCATTTCTTTCTTTCTTTCTTTCTTTCTTTCTTTCTTTCTTTCTTTCTTTCTTTCTTTCTTTCTTTCTTTCTTTTTTTTGGTGGGGCAATGAAGGTTAAGTGACTTGCTTACGGTCACACAGCTAGTAAGTATCAAGTGTCTGGAGGTCGGATTTGAACTCAGGTCCTCCTGAATCCAGAGCTGGTGCTTTATCTACTGTGCCACCTAGCTGCCCCTATTGCCATTTCCTAAAGGAACTTAACCAGTGTCATGTAATTGCCACAAGGGACAGATCATAAAAGGCTAAAATCCACCATAGACAGCAAGGCTTGATATACTTGCCAAGGATACAACTTGCCTAATGACAAGAAATTGAAACAATACAACTTCTGAAATTTAAAATGTTATGAAACATTATTCTTCTCTAATTCTATAGCTACCATAGGAACCATCCATAGTGGATCAAGAAAGTATTCCTTAATATATTTTATATGAATTCACAGGTATAAATTCTCAATAGGTGGGGTAGGGGAAGACTTTGGAATTGGAAATAAACATTTTCTTTTTTAAAAAAATGAGAATGAATGAAAGGAAGCATTATTTTGGGGGTGGTGGTGAGGCAATTGGGGTTAAGTGACTTGCCCAGGGTCACACAGCTAGTATGTGTTAAGTGTCTGAGGCCGGATTTGAACTCAAGTCTTCCTGAAACCAGGGCTGGTGCTCTATCCACTGAGCCACCTAACTGCCCCCAAAATTTTTTTTAAAAAGAAAGTATTACCCTTGGGAATAGGATTTCTGATAAAACTTCTGACATCATTTTTTTTCCTGCTAACATGGGCCCTTTATATTTCAGGCAACAAGGAAACTTAAAGATCTCCTGTCCGCTTAAAGGACCAGACCAGAACATACTGCTAAACATGGCACCTGGTGTGTAGGATGCTAAGGAGAAAGAGGAAGGGCAAATGTTGGGGTAAGATTGAAAGCTACAAAAGAAAGAGGTAGCTCTGATCATTGAAGTGTAGGCATGCTCCCCAAAATCATGGAGGGCTAGTCACTCTTCCTAAAAACTGCCTCAGTGCCCCCACCAAAATCCACATTTCCAGCACAGTCAGTGAAAGAATCAGCAGCACTGCAATCATGGTGAAAATGGTGTGAAACAAATATTGGTCCTACCACATTGGTTAATTTTAAACATGGATTCAGTGGAGTGAGACATTTCCTTAAAGAATCTCCTCCAACAAAGTGTCTCCCATGTGTGTGTTAAAATCATATACTATCTCTCAAAAGGTGTGATAGCAAAGGTAACTAGCAATCTTCTGATTATCACTTTTTGGTCATAAAATGGGAAGATAAATGCTTGACAAAGCTATTTGGCATTAAAATGAAAGATTCTAGCAGAATCCAAATGAAAGAGTAATTTCCTCCATCCTATAGATGGGGGAGGCTTCTGGATGCCACTGTTCATTAATAACATCATGCCGGTTGTATCATGCCTGCCAATAATACAAAGCCTCCTAAATGACATCCCTAATTGTTCAAGAGAATTTGGTATAATTAGCATAGTACAGCAAAAAGAGCAATGGATTAAGAGTAAAATGACCTGGGTTCAAATCCTCCCTCTGATATCTTTCTCAGTGACTTTAGGTCACAATTTCTTTACCTGTAAAATGAAGGGGTTGGACCAGATGACTTATCACTGTCATTTCTAAATCCATGGTCTACTAATTCATACAGAAAAAAACAAGCGGATGAAACATGCCTATTGTTCAGACTATGCTATGTGGTTCTATGGACAGCTCACAGAACTGGTTCTTTAGCACATATATCTTGGGGCAGACAATGAGCTGGGCCCAAATTGAAGAGGAGAAAACAAATGATTTGGATCATGTTTGGAAATTGTATAGCACTTTCAATGACCCCAAGCTTCTCCCTGAAACAAAAGCCCATCTTTTTTCCACACTTTGTTTTCTTCCAGTTGCTGCAAAACATGCAGTGTCACAGTGTCTACAGAATTAAAATTGCAGGTCACCCAAAAGGCAATAGAGAGACACATAGTGGATGAGTCAACTGCAGCAAATTACCAACAAAGGAGCATATAGGAGAAGTGGCATAAAAAACGTTATTTGAGAAAATGCAGTCCTGGACTTGAAAAACGAAAAAGAGGCAAGATGATGGGGTACTATATAGCAGCCATACTGTGAGGTAGAAAGAGCATTGGAGTCAGAAGACCTGGGTTCTAATTGTACCTCTTCTTCATGTCAGCTGTATGTCATTAGACAAATCACTTAACCTGCCTGGGCATTTGTTTTCTCAAATGCAAAAAAGGGGTATTCAGACTAACTGACCTTCAAAGTCCTTTCAACTCTAAAGCTATAAAGCACGTGGAGATGGAGAGGTCAGTCAGTCATGGTGTCTAGAATGAGAGATAACAGATGAACAGCCTACCTCTTCTATTGGCCAAGAGATCCAGAGGAAGGTCCATAACATGTTGAATGGGTCCCCCTGCCCAGCAAAGGATTAGTGAGAAGACTTCCATGGACAAAAGTCACATTGGATGAGAGGTTTGTGATGCTCTTGGAGCTTATAACACTACATTAATATATTGAAGTCTTGAAGTGCCTTTGTGTACAGCAAAGCAGGGGATGAAAGCACAATCTACAATAATTTGGGGAGAATGGTTTTCGTGTAGCACCTGTTATAGCCAAGAGCTCATTTATTCACATAGTTTCAACCATTCCCTTTTCCAGGTCAGTAACTCCCAAATGTCCACATTTGGCTTTAGTCTTTCAGCTGTACTTATATTATTACAATATTCTTTTATATCAAATTTCTTGCCATCCAGTCCGTTCTGCACACCCTTGCCAGAGCAGGCCCCCAACTCTGATCACATTGTCTGCTATGCTAAGTGCAAATTCTTCTGCTGCCTTCAGAAGTCCTTCATGAATCAAACACTCCTCCATGCTTTTTTTTTTTTGCAGGGCTATGGGGATTAAGTGACTTACCCAAGGTCACACAGCTAGTAAGTGTCAAGTGTCTGAGGCCGGATTTGAACTCAGGTCCTCCTGAATCCAGGGCCAGTGCTTTATCCACTGTGCCACCTAGCTGCCCCTCCGCCATGCTTTTGACCAATCTAATCTCAGGAACTACCATTCTATTCCATTCCATTCCATACCTATATGAATATATCTATTTATCTCTGTCCATTAATCCACCCCATCTCTCTTTCTATCCATCTGTCTGTCTGTCTATCTGCTGAATAACATTAGCTCACATTTAATTTATATGGTACTTCACACAGAACTTTCTGTACACTATCACATTTGATTATTCACAGTAATCTGGCTATTCCCATTTTACAGATAAAGAAACTGAAGTTCAGGGAGGTGAAGAGATTTTCTTGGGGGTACACAATTTGTAAGGGCCTGATGCAATATTCTAAGTCAGGTCTTCCTGACTCCAAGTTCAGCATTCTATTCATTACACTGCCTCACAAAGAAAGATTGGGGCTGTTTATCCTAGAGCAGTGGTTCTCAAAATATGGTCCTCAGACCCTTGAGGGTCCCCAAGACCCTTTTCAGGGTCTGCAAGGTGAAAATATTTTCATAATACTAAGATGTTATTTACACTTTTCACTCCCATTCCTTCATGAGTGCATAGTTGAGTTTTCCAGAAGCTACATGATTTGTAAATTTAAAATTTGACTAAAAAATGAAGATCAAGTTAACATCTTGTCTGGAGAATATCTTGTACTTTTACTTTATGAATGAATGAATCGACAGCCATGGCTGGACTTGCTGCTTTGCTTGTATTCGTCCAGTATCAGCCCTAGCTAAATCATTAAAAATCTTTTAAGTGAATGCTTGGCTACAAATGGAAGTGGTGCTGAAATACTCAGAGTGATGAATAACTTTTTGGAATCATGTAGTTTATGCTAGAACAACTGTGTTGACAGTTACTCAGATAATGCAAAAGCAATGGTGGATAAAACAGCTAGGGCCTTAAGGCAGAAGTCTAGTGGTATTAACTGTACTTTTGACCATTATATTCTTCATTGAAATGCATTTTCAGGGGGCAGCTAGGTGGCACAGTGGATAGAGCACCGGCCCTGGAGTCAGGTACTCTATCAGGACAAATCTGAGTTCAAATTCGGCCTCAGACACTTAACACTTACTAGCTGTGTGACCCTGGGCAAGTCGCTTAACCCCAATTGCCTCACTAAAAAAAAAAAAAAGAAAGAAATGCACTTTCAGTTAGAGAGAGAGAGAGAGAGAGAGAGAGAGAGAGAGAGAGAGAGAGAGAGAGAGAGAGAGAATTTCCAGTTTTGCTTAAGAATATCCTTGGTGAAATGATAAAAATGATTAATTTTATCAAATCCCGATGCTCTAGTACATGTTTTTCTGATATTTTGTGGGACAAAATGAGAAGCATTCATAAATCACTTCTACTGCATACTGAAGAATAGGATGTCTTCAGTTGTCTTTAGGGAAAGCACTTGGGCAATTGAGTTGTGAACTGAACTAGCCACTTTTTTTCATGAAACATTGTTTTTACTTGAAAGAACGACTGACAAACTATCATTATTTAGACTTGGGTATCTGGCAGGCATTTTCTCAAAAATGAACGAAGTGAGACTGTCATTTCAAGGAAAACAACTGATGGTATTTGTTGCCAGTGAAAAAAATTGGAGCTTTCAAGTGAAAATTAGAATTTTGGAAAACATGTATCTGCTACCGTGAGCTTGACAGTTTCCAAAAAAAAAGACTTTTCTGGTGAGATCAGGGGTGATATTAATGAATGTGGTTTTTTTTATATTGTATAATGAAATGTGTTGACATTTGGAAGATCTGAGTAAGTGGACCAATATTTTCCAAGTGACCCATGCATGATGTTATAAAAATCATGCATGGGTAAAAGAGCTATTCAAATTACAAAATAGACAAATGGATTTTAAGGTTAACAAAAAGTTCATTGATATGATTTCAGTTTTTACATTGCAGCTAACCTTTAAGAAATTAACACTTGTCTAGTTTTTGGTGTAATCTCAAAGAAGACTATCCACAATTATCTGAAAATGCTATCAAAATACTCTTCCTTTTCCAACTACATATCACTTTGAGGCCAGATTTTCTTCATATACTTCAACCAAAACAACATATCACAACAGATTGAATGCAGAAGCAGATATGAGAATCCAGCTGTCTTCTATTAAGCTAGACATTAAGGAGAGTGGCAAAAATGTGAAACAATACCACTCTTCTCACTTATTTTTTTAAATGTAGTTGTTTTTCTTAAAAATATGTTATTTATGTTCATGTGTGAGGGGTTTATCAGCTATTTTTAAATGAATTAATGAATATTTTTAAATGTATTAGTTATAATTTCTAATATGGTAAATACCAATAGATTTAACCATATAAACTAAAGTTCATTGAGTTCTTTAACAAGTTTGAAAAGTATGAAGGGAATCCTGAGACCAAAAGTTTGAGAACCCATGGCCTAGAGAAGACTGAGAAAGGGTTGAAAAAATAAGGAGATTGTCATTGTATTCAAATATTTGAAGGGATATCACATGAAAAGGGGGTAAGACTTAATCCCAGAGGGGGGCAGAAATAGGAGCAATTGGGGGAAACTGCCAGAAGGCAGATTTGAAAAACTTCCTATCACATGGAATCAGCTCCCTAGAATGATAGTGAGCTCCCCATCCTTGAAAGATCTCAAGTGGAGTCTATATTGGATTTGCCAGGGATAATGTAGCTGATCATCTTGTCTATGTAGGAGTTGGACTTGATGACCTCTGAAGCCCCTTCCAGTAATAAGATTCTGAGATCTATATTGAACCCAGATCCTGGGAGTCTGGAATCTCTACATTGTGATGGGGCTGCTGGAGGGATTTGCAAAAGAAGAGAAAACAAAATAGGCAAACTGAGGCCTACAGTCAGAGAAGGGAGCATGTTGGGGGTGCAGGTAGGACAGAGTAGAATCCTGATGACCCTAGATTCAAGACAAGGATGCCAGGCTTCCCCGAAGAGGTTTATGGATCTCCATGCTGGCCACTGAGGATGTGCTTAGAGGAATAGGAGATAGACATCAACTAAGGGACATTTTCCCTTTCTCCCCTGTATGTTTTCCCTTTAGGTTTCCACCCCAGAAAAGTCTGGGGTATCCAATGATGAACAGAGTAATTGATGCCCTCCTAGAGCAGTAGTGTGATGTAAGAACAGCATGGGGGGGCAGCTAGGTGGTACAGTGGATAAAGCACTGGCCCTGGATTCAAGAGGACGTGAGTTCAAATCCAGTCTCAGACACTTGACACTAGCTGTGTGACCCTGGGCAAGTCACTTAACCCCCATTGCCCCGGGGAAAAAATATTATTTTTTTAAAAAGAACAGCATGGAACATAGATGCAGACCTAATTTTGAATCTTGCCTCTGATATTTATTAGTTTGTATGCCTTTGGACAAGTCATTTCCCCTCCCCTTCCCCTGTTTGAGTCTCAGCTTCTTCTGAAAAATAGAGTTAATCCTTTCTTTACCTGACTCATGAGGTTGACGTGAGGGAAATACTTTGTGAACCTTGAAGTACTATGGAAAATTAGCTATTGTTTAGATGATCGGGAGGTGCCTCTGCCTTTAACAAGAGCTCTCAGATGTAATTCCTATAGCCCACAATAATGAGGCAAAGGAATTGCAGCTATTCATCAGAAAAAATTCCAGTATGCCAGTCTCCTGTGGGTCCTCCTGCCTGAATGAGTGATATACATCAGGGGTGTGGACTTAGAAAAGGAACAATTAAAAAGGTGAAATTCACACTCAGGGTACAGGGGAAAGGGCAATGGATTTGGAGTCAAAGACCTAAGTTTGAATCCCAATTCTGCCACTTATCAACTATGTGATTTCGGACAAGTCACTTACCCTTAACAGGTATCAGTTTCCTTATCTGTATGGACTGAATGGCCTCTGAGGTCCCTTCCAACTCTGAAACTATGATTCTCTGAAGCATGCAGACATGGAGAGGGAACTGGGTTCAGTATCTGAGGGTTCCAGGCTGTTTCTGAGTAGCCCTGGGCACAGGGAGCTAAACTGAGGTGAGGCTGCTGGAAGAACCTGCAAGAGAAGAAAAAACAATATAGGCAAACTGAGGGCTGTAGTCAGAAAAGGAAACAGAGGGAGGGGAGGATGGGGTAGAATCCTGATGCCCCCGGAGCTAAGATGAAGATGCCAGGTTGCCCCAAAGAGGTTTGTAGATCTTCATGCTGGCCACTGAGAAGGATGGGAGACAGATGATGCACTTAGCAACTGAGGACCATTTTCCTTTGTCCCCATGTAGTTTTCCCCTTATGTTTCTAGCCCATCTCTGACCTTGAGAGGTGTAGGAGATTCTATGGGGCAGATAGAAAGTCCATTATTATATTTTCCCTCGTTATTATCATCCTTAGGTCAATTAAATGCTTGTTATTGATTTATGAGTCTTGAATGCTCTGGTAATAGAGCTGAATTTGATCAGGGCTAAGCCTATGATTTGCATAATTGATTGTTCAAACCAGCCACACTAAACCTGGGAAAAGTAGAAAACAACTTCAGAGTTTAAAATTCTGAGATTTCAGGGGCCCTAGATTATAACTGTCTCATTGGGTCCCATTCACAAACATGTACTACTGGAAGAATAATTGTAAAGCAAAAAAGAACAAGACAAAATCCCCTTCCTCTCTATCTACCAGATTCTTGAAGTACATCTCCAGGCTCACCACTTCCAGGGAGACTTCCCTGGCTATACCCACCTGACTTGATTTCTCCTTTTCCCTATTGCTACAGATTTTCATGTTTGTTCCTTTACTATTACTGCTGCCTATTATCCTGTTTCTTATATATATGGCTTTTATCCACCCTTTTGCCCCCTGCCACTCCCTCCAAGATTGTGGGTCTCTTTATCCTGACACCCCCACACACACACCTCAACTGAGACCAGCACAGGACTGGGTACATAGATGTTTTAGAAATACTTGCTAATTAATTAATTAAAGTGCTCCTTCAAAACCCCAGAACTACAGAATACAAAAGTTAAAAGGGACCTTAGAACATGGAATGTTAGAAAATGGAATTTCAGAGCTGAAAGGGACCTTAGGGATCATTTAATCCAACCCCTCACATTTAAGGGTGAGGGAACTGAAGTCCACAGAGGGGATGTGATTTGCCCAAGGTCAATCAGCAAGGCAGTGGCAAACTGGGGACTAGAATCTCGGGGGTCCTGAAGTGTGAGTCAGTTCTCTCAAACCCCCCTGTCCCCCCCCATCTCAACAGTGTCATGTAAAGAACACTGTGGAGAATTTTCATCCTCTTGAACTCAAAAGATTTGAGTTTGAGCCCCAGCTCTAACATTTAACTGGCTATGTGACCTTCAGCAAGGCACCTCGCCTCAGTTTTCTCTTTTGTGAAATGGTCAAAACAACAGTGACAACTTCACATGGGGTATTGTGAGGAAAGGGCTTTGTAAGTTTTAAAGCTATCGCTTTATATAAGTTATTGTTATTAATAGTGATAGCAGGGGGCAGCTAGATGGCGCAGTGGATAGAGCACCGGCCCTGGATTCAGGAGTACCTGAGTTCAAATCCGGCCTCAGACACTTAACACTTACTAGCTGTGTGACCCTGGGCAAGTCACTTAACCCTAATTGCCCTGCAAAAAAAAAAATAGTGATAGCAGTAGGGGGGCAGCTAGGTGGCACAGTGGATAGAGCACCAGCCCTGGAGTCAGGAGTACCTGAGTTCAAATCCAGCCTCAGACACTTAACACTTACTAGCTGTGTGACCCTGGACAAGTCACTTAACCCCAATTGCCTCACTAAAAAAAAATTAGTGATAGCAGGGTATCACACTAGGCGTGCTGCTCAGCAATATGTTGCAGGAGAGATTAAGGACTCTGACATGAAACTTACCTGTTTATTTATACAGCATTCTCCAGGTTCTGCCTCCTAGGGTATGGGAATGGAGAAGTCCCTTTCCAAAGAGAGAAACTAATCCATGAGGAAGGTTAATGACTCATTCAAGTTGGTCCCTTGAGACCAGTCCTGGAAAGCCTGTCTGGGCACCATGGACCAAGTCAGGCATCCTTAGGAGAGGTCGTTTCTGGAGGGGTATAAAACATCAGTGGGCAATAATGGGTGATATCAAGCTCTTTCATAAACATCATCCTGAATAAGCATTCACTGGGGCCATTACCATCAACATCATCAACCCCTTCCCCCAACTCCCATTTCTTTGTTGTAAATTCTTCCATGTGGGGAACTCCTGGTGTGGAAACTTCCCCTGCCAATGCAGTCCATCTGGAACTTTATAATCTCAGAGTTGTCTGAGCAATCCCTCTACTGGGGGCGGGGGGGGGGGGACATGCCCTATGGAACACAAAGAAATGGACAAAGATATAACATATATCAAAACATTCAGAACAGTCCTCTTAGTGGTAGTGAAGGACTAGAAAGATAATGGGTGTCCCTCAATTGGCAAAATAGCTGAATTGCAGAGGGAAAAAGAGAGAGACAGAAAGAAACAGAGACAGAGAGAGAAACAGAGACAGAGAGAATCTCTCTTTATGTGTGCATATGTGTGAGTGTGTATACACACTTAACAATTACAGCAATGTCAATGAAAAGATCACTAAAAGAAAGGTGAATGTTGAGTAACTGAAAAACAAGCCAATATTCCAGGGAACATCTAATGAAACATCACTACATCCCAACAACCATAACAGAAGAGGCAGTAGAGGAATTATGGGGGAATCACAAAGTGAAGAGAGGGCTAGGAAAAGACTCCTGGAGATGGAGATAGTGTCAGGAAAAGGGTAATCAGGGACTTAATTTCTTGGCTCTGGGAATTTTCTCTGGCTCTCCACCATGCCTGGAACATTTTCCCTCCTCCTTGCACCTGCTGACCTCTCTGGCTCCCTTCAAGTCCCAATTAAAATCTTCTTCACAGGAAGCCTTTCCCAACCCTCTTAATTCTGGTGCTTTCCCTCTTTTAATCATTTCCCACTTATCCAGTATATAGCTAGTTTTGTATATGTGTTTGCATGTTGTCTTCCCCATTACTTTGTCTTTTGCCTCTTTTTGCACTCCCAGAACCTAGCACAGTATCTGGCACATAGTAGACACCTAATAAATGTTTGTTCATTGACTGACTGATTGGGTCAATGAGATCTAAGCCCAGAACTGTAGTATGACATCCCTTATGCCTTGAAAGAAAGCCTAGAGTCATTTGTGAGCATTAGGTTGGGGAGTGGGAGGGAGAGGAGGAGCAGCATTCCACAAAATTGTCCTCCAAATCCCATATTCCCCAATGCACTGCCCCAGTTATTGTGGACTATAGGAAAGATGGGATAGAATAATAATAACAATAATAATAACAACAATAACAATAACTTCAGTGACAGTTATAGCTAGTATTTATGTAATGCTTTAAGGTTTGCAAAGCATTTTAAACATTTGATCTCATTTGATCCTCACAACAATTCTATTATTATCCCAACTTTATAGATGAGGAAACTGAGGTTGAGAGACTAAGTAACTTGCCCTGGTTCATCAACTAGTAAGTATTTGAGGCAGAATTTGAATTCAGGTCTACCTGACTCCAAGTCCAGTGCTCTATCCTGTATACCACCTAGCTAACCTTAAAGAGGCTAAGGAAGTGCTGGACCATTTAATGGTCACTGTGGGATTAGATCTTCCTCTTACACTTGAGCCTGAGAACTGAGTCCTGGTATGAGACCACCTATACCAGCTAAGTGGTGCAGTGGATAGAGTGCCAAGACTCATCTTACTGAGTTCAAATCTGGCCTCAGGCACTTACTATGTGAACAAATCACTTAACTCTGTTTGCCTCAGTTTCCTCATCTATAAAATTAAGCTGGAGGGGCAGCTAGGTGGTGCAGTGGATAGAGCACCAGCCCTGGAGTCAGGAGGACCTGAGTTCAAATCCTGCCTCAGACACTTAACACTTACTAGCTGTGTGACCCTAGGCAAGTCACTTAACCCCAATTGCCTCACCAAAAAAAAAATGAAGCTGGAGAAGAACATGGCAAACCACTCCAGTATCTTCGCAAGAAAACCCCAAATGGGGTCACAAAGACTTGGGCACAACCAATGAGGCTGCCCCAAGATATCACCACTGAGGCCTGGGACCACTAGGGTCAAAGGAGGGGTTGGACTGGGAACAAAGGGGAGTCCCTTCATTCCAGAGGTCCTGAGCAGAGAGAAGTAGGTTTGAGCCAAAGGTCCCTAACAACAACCCTACACACCCATTTGATTCCCTATGGGCTCTGGCATCTCCTGGACCAGGCATCTTCTTAGAAACAAACCTGACCAGGCATCTTCTTAGAAACAAACCTGAGTATGAAGGTATTGATATAGGGAAAAGACAAGTCAGAATTCCATCTTGAGACATACACCCCACTCTGGGGCCATATCACAGGATCCAAGAATGTTAGAACTGGAGTTCTTAGACACCTTAGAGATCCCCTAATCCAGTCCCCTCATTTAACAGACATGGAAACTAAGACCAAGCCAGGGTTGAGTGATGGGCCTGAAGTTAATATAGTCAGTGAGTCACAGGATTCAAACCTGACTCTCACAGAGTCATGGACCTAGAGCTGGAAGGGACTTCAGAGGCCCTGTAATCCCACCCCCTCACTTATAAAGAAACCGAGTTCAGGGGAGGTTACAGATCACCCAAGCTCACACAGGTAGTAAGTGTTCGGGTGGTATTTGAACCAAAGATCTGTGACTTCAGAACCAGGATTCTACCCTGCCCCAAACTACCTTAATACCTCCCTCTATCCCCAAGCCTTCTTGGTCCTCCCAGAGGGCTTGGGAGAGGGGAAAGATGGCTTATCAATGGGATGCAATATATTTGAGTGTCCTGAAGCCTGACGGGTTGGGGAAGGAGATCTGGGGGGCCAGGAAAGGGGGAACATTAGTGAGTGAAGAAAGGAGAGGGAAAAGACGAGGATGTTGGGAGGAGAAGAGGAGTTGGGGAGTACGGATGGTGGAGTGGAGGGGGAGGGGGGAGCAGTGGAATAACAGCTGGCCCTTCCTGCTTCACGGGGGTAGGGAGAAGGGAAACTTTGCCGGGATTATCTCACATGTCACAGCCGCTGCCCCCATCTTTTAGCACCAGCTCGGGGCAATGCTCTAAAATATGGGTGATAATAGCAGGTCTGTCAGTCACTAAGGGGCTCCCTGAACCTGCTTAACTGCCTGAAACTGGACCCCGCGCGGCTGCAAAGCTGCCGAGAACACATCGACAAAACGGCCAATTTTCTGTCATTTCCCTGCCTGTCTGTCAGCGCTGGAGGCCGCAGATAAGAACCCACCTGACCCTAGCCTGCCCAGGGCTCCCCACCCGACTGCCCAACAGAGGGGCTTTTCAGTCCTTCCACCCCACCCCCAAGTTCCTTGAGGAATCAGAAATGGAATTGAGAGTTTAAGAGGCTCAGTCCCCCAGGCCTAGGTCAGGGGAAGGGGAAGGGGGCATCCCGATGACAGAGTGGGAGCCCTAGCCCAGAAGGGGGAGGGGAGGCTGGTCCTGAGCCCCCCCATCTGTCTGTCTGGGGTGGACAAGCAGACTCCCCTCCACCCAAATTCAGCTTGCTTTCCTGTGTGTGTGTGTGTGTGTGTGTGTGTGTGTGTGTGTGTGTTTATGGGGAAGTCTATGTCTCCCCCTTTGTGAGTTATTGTATCCCTCCCAGCATCACCATCTTGCTTACTACACAATGGCCCTAAACCCAGAGAGAACTCCTTTGAGGAGAGGAGAGGAGAGGAGAGGAGAGGAGAGGAGAGGAGAGGAGAGGAGAGGAGAGGAGAGGAGAGGAGAGGAGAGGAGAGGAGAGGAGAGGAGAGGAGAGGAGAGGAGAGGAGAGGAGAGGAGAGGAGAGGAGAGGAGAGGAGAGGAGAGGAGAGGAGAGGAGAGGAGAGGAGAGGAGAGGAGAGGAGAGGAGAGGAGAGAGCAGAACACAGTGCATTAGGGTGGAGAAGAGGCTGGACTGGGCTTTGCAGGGATGAATACCAGCTCTGACCCAAAGATATGGTTTTTCCAAGAACCCGCACAGCTTACTCAGGGTTTATGCAGGCATTCACCAAGGATCTAGGGGCTACTTATTTCTTGGGGACAATCAGGCTATGGGCTAGAGTTGCTATTACAGTCAGAGGAATTTAGAAGAGACATTTAAGCTCTTGGGACAAACAGCAGCTGAGGCTCTAAGCTCAGAGGTTACTTTTCCCAGAGTACCATATTCCCATAGGGGCTAGGCCAAGATACCTCTGGTCGTTGTGGGGAGCAACTCTGTGGAGTTGAAGATCTTCTCTGTTGGATCAGGTCTGCTTTGTGGGAGTCAATTCTCTAGAGAGAATTTCCAAAGAGTCAGGATCCCATTCTGGGGGTCAAGGTCTCTCTGTGAGCTTAAGGTGTCCCAGGGAGGTCAGATCCTCTTTGTAGGGTCAAAGTACTTCTGTGAGGTCAAGTTCTATCTTTGGAGACGTGGCCCCCAGAATCACTGCTCTCCTGCCCATCTCCATTCCCACTCCTCTTCCACAATCAAGAAACTTTGAACCCAAAGAGAGAATTCTCACTCCACAGAAAGCCCCTGAAATCTTAAGCTGAATTAAAGAGAGGCATAGTGTCTGGAATGAAGTGGCAATCACAATTCTCTGGTCAGACCACACCTGAAATAGTGTGTTTAGTTTGAAGTACCAAATTTAGGGAGGACATTGACAAGATGGAGATAAGGGGAACTGGGGTGATAAAAGGACTTAGAAACCATGTTTATAGGAAGATCATTTATAAAGGAACCAGGGCTGTTTAGCCTAGTGAGGAAAAGACTTATGGGGGAGGTGATCACTATTATAAGAGACAGATTAGATTTATTCTATTTGGTCCCCCAAAAAGCAGAACTCAAATCAGGGAATGGAAGTTACAGAGAAGCAGATTTTGACTCAATGAGAAGGAAATTGACTAACAATTAGAGGTAACCCCAAATAAAATGGGATTCCTCTGAAGATAGTGGGTTCTCTCTAGCTAGAAGTCTCTGAAGAAGGCTGGATGCCTACAGATAGTTGTTAGATTAGCTGCTCTCTGGGGTTCCTTTGAGCCTTGAGATTCTGTGATTCCACAGAAAGGACCCTGTCTACATTGAGAGAACCTGACCCCACAGAGAGTTCCCTGAGTTCAGAGATCCCTTGATCCCACAGAGTATCTTGGGCTGTCTATGGGGTGGGTTCTGAGCTGTCTCTGCTCTGCCCCAGTCCCAATCCCACGTAGGAAGGGCCCTCATCCTCCCCTGCCCTGTGCTCAGTCTTGGCTGGCCCTTGCTCTAGGGCAAGGGGTGAGGGGGTAGGGAGGGAAGATAGGAAGGAGGGGGACGCCTGACCCAGCCATTGCCCCGGGGCTGTCCCATGATCACTGATTCCCCTTTCATGCAGGATTTTTACGATCGATCTCATATCCAGCACAATTAGATTTATTGCTCCTGCATCTTATGAAATTACCCAGATGTTGCTGTTCGGCTCCCTCCGCTCCTCTCCAGGACAGTAAAAAGCAATAAGGTTCTTGCAGATTTCGACAGCAGGCAATTCAATAAAAAGCCATGTATATTTTATAAGCACAATAAAGACAAGTCTGTGGCTGCCTCGTAAATGTTTGTTTGCCCCCCCCAACCCCCTTTCCCCATTCTGCTCCCCTTCCCTTCCCCCTCTTGCCCTCCCCTTCCATTTCCCCCTACTTCCCCACTCCTATCCTCTGGATGCACCCCTCCCAACCCCAACCCCAAGCTTCCCTCTCTGTTTCCTGCCCCCACTGTTCAGGGCAGGGCAGGGTAGGGAAGGACAGGGCAGGGGCTGTGTTGATCAGGCTTTCTCCACCACCACCACCACCACCACCATGTCACACACTCTGGGGAGTGACAATGAGATTTATCCCTTTTCTGATTCATTATTTAAGTTTGACTCCAGGGACCTTGCAGTGGGGACTGTTTAAAATTTAAAGGTGTTGGCGGAACTCAATACTTCCTTGCTCTTGATTTGCACTATAAAATTTTATATGTGTTTTTGTTACCCTGTAAAAACTTTTCTATCTTATCATTGTGACTTTTCTTTTTATAGGCAAACCATCAATATCTAATAGGGTAGGGAGTAAAACTCCCCACATTTCCCCCTCCACTAGCGTGAAGGGGCAAGCCAAGCTCTTCCACTCTGGGTCACCCCAGTCCTGTCCAATTCTGTTACAAATGGCTTGGAAGCACAAAGCCCTGAATGACCTGGATCTCAAAGGGCCCACCCAAACACAGACAAGACATCCATCCACTCAAAGTCATGTGATGGTAGAGCTAGAATGGAGAACAGAACATCGAATTCAGGAGCCAGAAGGGACCCTAGAACATAGAAAGTGAGAACTAGAAGAATTTAGAACAGAACATAGAATGTGGGAGCCAGAAGGGACCTTAGAACATAGAATGCTAGAACTACAAAGAAAATCAGAATGTGAGAGCCAAAAGAGACCTCAGAACATGGAATGTTAGATATAAAATCAAAACATGGAATGTGAGAGATCTAGAAGGAATCTTAGAATCTAGAATGTTAGAGTAGTAAGGGAAACAAGAACATAGAATGTGAAAGCTAGAAAAGACCTTAAAAACCTAGAATATTAGAACCAGAAGAGATCTTAGAACATAGAAAGTCCTGGGGGCAGCTAGGTGGTACAGTGGATAAAGCACCAGCCCTGGATACAGGAGGACCTGAGTTCAAATCCGGCCTCAGACACCTGATACTTACTAGCTGTGTGACCCTGTGACCCTGGGCAAGTCACTTAACCCTCATTGCTCTGGAAAAAAAAAAGGAAGTGAATAAATAAAAAAACATCATTTAAAGAATTGGGAGGAACACAGCAAGGAAAGGAAGAAATCTCAGACACAGGGAACAAACATTAGAAGTGAGCAGGAGACAGGAGCACAAAGGACAGGGTTGGAGGAGAGAGATTAGTCTAGCTACGTAGACCATATAGAATAGAATAATACTAGATAAAGGGTAGCTAGGTTGTGAAGTGGGACCTGAAGTCAGGAAGACACATCCTCCTGAGTTCAAATCTGGCCTCAGACATTTAATACCTGTGGGACCCTGGTTAAGTCGCTTAACCCTGTTTGCCTCAGTTTCCTCATATGTAAAATGAACTGAAGAAGGATATGACAAACCACTCCAGTATCTTTGCCAAGAAAATTCTAAATGGAGTCACAGAGTCAGACATGACTGAAAAATACTCAAAAACAACTTCAGATCATGTCATTTCCTTATTCAATAAATCATTTTACAGATGAAGAAACTGAGGCAAACAGGGTTAAGTGACTTGCCCAGGGTTGTCACACAGCTAGTAAGGTCTGAGGCAAGATTTGAACTCAGGAAAATGAGTCTTACTGACTTCAGAATTAGCACTCTATCCACTGGTCTCCCTAGCTGCCATAAACACTGAGATATCAAAAAAATTTTTTTAATTTACATTTTTGACATTCTTTTCAAAAACTAATAAACATTTTTATTTATAGTTTTGAGTTCCAAATTTTATCCCTCCTTCCCTCCCCGCCCCCAAGCAGTAAGCAATAAGATATGGGTTATACATCTGCAATTACGTAAAACATTACCATATTGGTCATTTTATACAAGAAAACTTGAATAAAAGAAAAAAATGGAAGAAAGTGAAAAATAGCATGCTTCAGTCTGTGTTCAATCAATATCAGTTCTTCATTTGGAGGTGGATAGTATGCTTCATCAATAGTCCTTTGGGATTGTCTTGGATCATTGTATTGCTGAGATAGTTGTCATTCACAGTTCTTCATCAAACATTATTGCTGTCTCTGTGCACAATGTTCTCTTGGTTCTACTCACTTCAGTATACATCAGTTCATACGTGTCTTTCCAGGCCTTTCTGAAATCATCCTGCTTTTCATTTCTTATAGCACAATAATATTCCATCACCATCATATACCACAAGGGGGCAGCTAGGTGGCGCAGTGGATAAAGCACCAGCCCTGGATTCAGGAGGACCTGAGTTCAAATGCGGCCTCAGACACTTGACACTTACTAGCTGTGTGGCCCTGGGCAAGTCACTTAACCCTCATTGCCCTGCAAAAAAAAAAAAAAAAAGACCATCATATACCACAGCTTGTTTAGTCATTCCTTAATTGATGGGTATTCCTTTGATTTCCAATTCTTCACCACAAAAAGAGCTGCTATTAATATTTTTATACAAATAGATCTTTTTCTCTTTTGGGGGATTTGACTTTTTTTTGCAGGGCAATGAGGGTTAAGTGACTTGCCCAGGGTCCCACAGCTAGTGTCAAGTATCTGAAGCCAGATTTGAACTCAGGTGCTCCTGAATCCAGTGCCAATGCTTTATCCACTGTGCCACCTAGCCGCCCCAGATTTGACATTCTTTTGACAGAATATTTAACAACCATGATAGAGGAGTGAGAAGACCAGATCTTCCATAATCACAGGTTTTAGGGCTAGAAGGGATCTTAGAAGCCGGCTAGTCCGACATTCTCATTTTACAAATGAGGAAACCGAGCCCCAGCAAAGGTTAAGTGACTTGTCCATGGCCACCCAGGTGACAGAGGTGGGTGTCTACCCCAGGTTCTCTGACTCCAAATCCAGTGTTCTTTCCATTGCCCTCCACTGCTTTCCAGAGTACACTGTTCTAGCACTTAGCACAGTTCCTGGTGCATAGTAGGCACTTAATAAATGTTTACTGACTGATTCACTTCTTATTCCAGTAAATTGTCAGGAATATTTTTCAATCTTACCTGAATCCCTCCCACTGTATTTTGTCTAGTTCTCTTATTTGTTCCTGGAGTACTGAGGTTGTCTGTTGTCCTCCAGCCTAGGACTGTCTGTCACTTCCAGGGATCTGGCTCTTCCCTGCCTCCCAGAAGAACTGGTGAAAAGGGGAGGAAATGAGTGACATCCAGGACCATCTCTAGACTTTCCCCTCCCCAACCTCAGTCCAGCTCTCAATTAAGCCAATGCCTAGTCATATTCCCTGTACTGAGATAAGATAAGGAGCCACCTGCAGGCTGGCTGCCCCGGTACAGGCATCATCAGCTGCGGTCTTTTATCTGGACTGACTGAGCTACTCTCCCCCACAGGGGCCAAGCTCCCAGCCCAGGCCTCCTTATTGTCCCAGTAACAATGGTTCAGCTCCAGCTGCCACCTTCCCCAGCCCCATTCCCCCATTAAGCTGACAAGCAGCCCAGGTGGCTGGGACAAGCACTCCCAAACCTCCCCCTCCCAAAGAAAGGCTCCTTGGGGGAGGGGGACACTGGAAGGGCTGTCCCTAATTTTTTTCTCTGGCCTGAGCTGAGGTTCTTGTTTGAATTGGGGCTGGGGCTGGGGCTGGTACTTGCCCTTGCTAGGGCAAGGGGCTGGGGCTGGAGAAAAAGTGAGAAGTTCTAGAGCTTTTGCAGTATGAGAGGATTGGGTGCAGGAAGAGCTAGTTCCCCCTTTAGCTTTCTTAATAATGATTAGTTCTGGCCCACTAAGGCCCAGGAGACTGTGCTCTGTCCTTGAGTCTAAGTCTTGAAGTCACTTCAAAACCCCTTCAGGGCCCTCAGCTACTCAGAACCCTTAGCCACCTCAGCTCCCTTGGGCCTCTCAATTCCTTCAGTCCATCTGCTAAGCCCCATTATCCCCTCACCTTCCTCAGCTTCTCAGCTCCTCAATCCCTTTACTATCTCAGGCCCTCAGCCTCTCTGCCCTTCAGAACCCTCAGCTCTTCAGTCTCTTGGGCCTCAGTCTGTCTCCTAAGATCCCCCAGAGGAAAATAAAATACATCTCTTCCTTTGTAACACCTAATAAATGCTTGTTATTTCATTCATTCATGCATGCATGCATTTGTTCCCATCCTCAGAGAAGGATGGGGAGGGGAAAAGAGGTGAGGCTCTAATGGAGACTGGAAAGAGCAGGACAGGCTATAAAATTCATCTATTCGAAACTGAGGCCTGAGGCCAGAAGAGACCTGTTTGGTTGACTCAGCTCTCTTCTACTGTTTGGAGTTGTGAGTAGATGACCATGCTACCCGAAAACCAAACCCCCCTCCCTCTCACCCCCACCTTGTCAAACACAGTTCGAGGGCTAATTCAGCACAACCTGCAGCAAAGTGAATCTGACATATTTCATAATTCAAAGAATCCTCCTTAGGCTGCTTGGGAATTGGGTATAACTGGAGACAGATCCTTCTTGATAGCAACTGTAATCATTGTGACTGTCACAGCCCAACTAAGGTTTTTGAAAGCCTCCATTCTCGCTTTGAATGTTGTCCAGTATCTGCTAATATCCAGTCCAGTTTAGTCTTTATTACACACACAGACACACACTAACAAAACACACCCAGTCATATACACAAACTCTCCCTCCCTCTTACACTAAGAATCTAAGTTGAAAGAGATCTCCAAGGTCAACCTTTACCTGACTAAGAATTCTGTCGGGGGCAACTAGGTGGCAGAGTGGATAGAGCACCGACCCTGGAGTCAGGAGTACCTGAGTTCAAATCCCGCCTCAGACACTTAACACTTACTAGCTGTGTGTGACCCTGGGCAAGTCACTTAACCCTAATTGCCTCACTAAAAAAAAAAAAAAATCTGTCTACTAACTACCTACAAATACCACCATCAACAACAATAACAACCACGACCTACCTAACAAGTGTCAATCCAGTCTTTTCTTGAAGTCCTACAAAGGGAGAGCACCCAACTGTTTACAATGCAACCCTTCTCTCTTAGGGCTTGCTCTCATTGTTAGGAAGTTTTTCCTTGGATTAAGCTTAAATCTGCCTTTCTGCAAATTTCCCTCATTGTTTCTAGCTTTCCCCTCCTGAGCAAAGCTGAAAAGACCCAAACGCTTAAAGACAGTTTATCTATCCTGTTCCCCCTAAATCTTTTTCCCCCTTTAAGGGTAATATCCCCTTTCTTCAACTGGTCGATCTGTGGCATGATCTCCAGTTTTCTCATCATCCTAGTTTCTCTCTCTTAGACAAAAATCTATTTTCCCCCTAAAATGAGTCAAGAATTAAAAAAGAGTATTCCAGATGTGTCCTGAGCAGGCTAGAGCGCTGCATGATGATAACCTTTCCAGTCCTGGAAAATGTGTAACGTTATATTAATGAAGTTTAAGATTACTTTAAGTAATCTTAAGGGGTTTTTTTGGCTGCCACATCCCAATGTGGGTGTCTCTCAAGGCTCTGTCCTGGCTCCTCTTTTCTTCTCTCCCAAAATTCTGTCTCTGTGATCTCATCAGTTCCTATTGGTTGAATTAGTATCTCTTTGCAGATGGATCAGATAGATACCACATCATTATATCTAACTAGGTAACGGAATGGATAAAGTACTGAACCTGGAATCAAGATAACATGAGTTAGGGGGCGGCTAGGTGGTGCAGTGGATAAAGCACCAGCCCTGGATTCAGGAGTACCTGAGTTCAAATCCGGCCTCAGGCACTTTACACTTACTAGCTGTGTGACCCTGGGCAAGTCACTTAACCCCTATTGCCCCGAAAAAAAAGAGAAAAGAAAAGAAAAAAGATAACATGAGTTCAAATCTGGCCTCAGATATTTACTAGCTGTGTGACCCTAAGCAAGTTATTTAACCTGTCTGCTTCAGTTTCCTCATCTGTAAAATGGGGATAATAAAGCACCTACCTCCCAGGGTGGTTGTGAGGTTCAAATGAGGTATTGTTTGCAAAATGCTTGGGAAACCTTTTGTAGTTTAAAGATCTACATAAATACTTGTTCCAATTATTAGTAGTTCAACAAACATTCATCAGGATGTGCCAGGTATTGTGCTAAGTTACGGAGATACAACGAAAGGAGGGGAAAATGGCTCCTGCCTTAAAGGATCTCACATTCTAATGAGGAAGATGGGATGTAAACAACTGTGTACACACCAGACGTCTACTAGGGAAATTGGAGGTAATGACAGAGGGAAGAAAGCAGCAATTATGAGGGTGGGGTGGGACTGTGAAGGGCCTTCTGAAAGAGCTGGGATCTGAGCTGACTCTTGAAGAAAACAAAGTCAGGATGTAGGGGCAAAGAAGGAGAGCATTCAAGGGGTGGGGGATGACTAGTGGTCAAAGGACAGATTTGGAGGCAGCATGTCATGTGTGAGAAGAGGCGAGCTGGATCATTGAGTACAGAGTGGGGAATAAATGGTAAGAAAAATCAAAAGGTAGGAAGAGGCAAGATTATGAAGCATATTTAATGTCAAACAGAGGATTTTATTTTTGATACTGGAAGTAATGGAGAGCCATTGGAGTTTAATGAGTGGGAAGCAAGGAATGACATAGACAGACCTATGCTTTAGGAAAATCAGTTTGGCAGCTAAATGGAGAGTAGATTAGAATGGAGAGAGGCTTGAGGCAGGGAGACCATTTAAAAAGAGTATTGTAGGGGCAGCTAGGTGGCACAGTGGATAGAGCACCGGCCCTGGATTCAGAAGGACCTGAGTTCAAATACAGCCTCAGACCCTTGACACTTACTAGCTGTGTGACCCTGGGCAAGTCACTTAACCCCAATTGCCTCACCAAAAAAAAAAAGTATTGTAGGGGCAGCTAGGTGGCACAGGGGATAAAGCATGAACCCTGGATTCAGGAGGACCTGAGTTCAAATCTGACCTCAGACACTTGACACTTACTAGCTGTGTGACCCTGAGCAGGTCACTTGACCCCCATTGCCCTACAAAAAAAGAGTATTGTAGTAGTCTAGGCATTAAGTGATAAGGGCTTACATCAGTGTTGACTGTGTGAATGGAGAAAAGAAGGTGCATATGAGAGACTTTGTGAAGGTAGAAATGACTAATCTTGGCAACAGATTGGATATGTAGAGTATGAGAGTATTCTCTCTCCCGAGCTCCCATCTTATATCACCAACCACCTATTGGGTATTTCCAACTAGATATCCTCTAGGCATCTCCAATTCAACATGTTAAAAATAGAACTTGGGGGCCCAAAGGACACTGGGAAACAACTAAAGGGAAAGGGAGCTTTGTCTGATAGTCTGAACTGGCATGGGCAAGCTGGGGAGTCCAGGACAGTTCTTGCTGACCAAGCCTCTTGCCTAGAAAATGTTAAGGATCAGAAGGTGGTCTTGGCTGGCATGAAGTCTGGACATGGGAATGATAAAAAGTAATGGCTTGTGCTTTTACATCCCCAATAAAGAAGCAAATGGAATAAAAAAATAGAACTCCTTATCTTTCTCCTCCTCCCCTCAATCTACCCTTCTTCCTAACTTTCCTATTTCTATTGTGAATACTAACCATTCACCTGCGTTTACAATCTCATAGTCATTCTAGACTCTTTACTTTCCTTCTCCCCCACTACCATATGCCATCAGTGTCAATTCTATCTCCACAATACCTCTTCAATCCATCCTCTCCTCTCCACTTGAAACAAACTTCTGTCCTCAGTGTGTGTCCATACAATCAGGATGACCATGCATATAAAAGGGAGCTTTACAAACATTCATGCATAACAGCCTAGGAGAAGAATGATAAATAACAGTACATGGTAAAATTTGACATCTGCATAAAATCCCACTCTGGTCTCATAGCTCCCTTGCTCAGAACCCTCTTATAGTTTCCCATTGCCTACAGAGTAAAACCAAGACCTTCCTTAGCCTGACATTCAAGGCCCTCTGAAGTGTTGTCTCAACTAACCTCTTGGTTCCCCAACACAAAGTCTCCATTCCAACTAGATCGATCTCTTCCCTGTCTACCAAACACACGACACATTTCCCACCTTCATGCCTTTGCTGGTGTTATATACCTCCTCCCTACCATGCTCTTTCAGCCCCTCTTGCCTTTCAAACTCTAGCTCACATGTGACTTCCTCTATGATCCTTCCCTGAGCTCCCATGCTCCCCAGACCACAAGACAAAGATCTCTCCTTCCTCTGAATTTCTGTAGCCCAAACACATAAAAAAGATAGATGTGATAGACGTGGATGAGCAACCATATTCTCTTCTTGATTTTCCCCATTTCCAGGTACCCAGAAGCCCATCTTGGGTTCATTGATTGTTTCTTTCTTTATTTGGGAGGTCTGTTGAAGGCAAGAGACCTCCTTTGGTGCCTGTGAATTGGGGCCCCTGGAATGGCTCTTTTATGAATTTTAGTATTTCTTAATAATATTTTATTTTTCCCCAATTACATCTAAAAACAATTTTTAACATTCATTAATTTTTTTACTTCCAGATTTTTCTCTCTCCCCCATCACCTCCTCAATCCCTGAGAGAGTAAGCAATTTGATAGGTTATACATGTTCAAACATGCAAAAACTTATGATCATATTAGTCATGTTGTGAAAGAAGACACATTGTCCCATTGTCTAAGGACTGGCCTAGTTAAGTACAGAAGGACTTATCACTAGGAGAGGATTTTTTTAAGTACAGTAATTCATGGGAGACCAAGATGATTTCACAAGAGGCTGTGATCTTCATAATTATACCATTGAATCATAATCTCTGAAGTTTTGAAGTATATAATAATCTTCAATCCTACTTCCTAAGTGCTTTAATGTTTATAAATCACTTTCTTCACCCTAGGTCAATGAAGTAGGTATTGCAAAGATTATTATCATCATTTTACAAATGAGGAAACTGAGATCCAAAGAAAAAAATCTACCTCCACAAAGTCACATAGTAGAAGTCACAACAAGGACTTGAAGCAAGGATTCCTGGCTCCAACCCCTGAGTCACAGACAGGGGTGTGCTGATAAATGTTTAACAACTGGCTCAGGTAGGGGGGGAAATATGTGCATGATACACTTTTAAATTTAATCTGCATTATCAACATTTTCTCAGTCATTTTCTTTAGTCTAGGCAATAAACAAAACAATAAATAAAGCTCTAACTTATAGCCATTGCTGATTTCTAAGGTATAAATGCTCACACTCCTGACACACATCCTTGATGTGTTAGAGTATGCTGAGCACTGGACTGGTTTGGGCCACATGGCATTTTGACAGTTGTCCAGTGTCTGACTGACACCCCACCTTCCTCACAGTTATTATGGTAATCTGACCTATACTTTCCCAATCAGTGACCTCAAGTGACCTATCTGCATCCCTAGGAGAAGCATTCCACTAAGAAGTCTCCCTTGTCTGCCTCTGCATGGGGCAGGCTGTTCCAACTTCTCATGTTATTGTATTAGTGGAATTGTCCATCACCATTATGTGGTAGCAGATGAAAACTTAGTATCCAAGGATGATGTCACATTATTATTTTTTCTTGACTAGGGAATGAGTTACCTAGAACCCTGACATTAGAGATTTAGATTCTAGAACCTAGGACAGTTCCTTAATTAGCCAATCAAAAAAAACATTTTTAAGAACCTACTTTGTGGGAGCAGCTAGGTGGCACAGTGGATGAAGCACCAGCCCTGGATTCAGGACGACCTGAGTTCAAGTCCGGCCTCAGACACTTGATACTTGCTGGCTGTGTGACCCTGGGCAAGTCACTTAACCCTCATTGCCCTGCCCCCCCCCAAAAAAACCCCACAACAAACAAGAACCTACCTTGTGTGGGCAATGTGCTAGACACTGGGGATGCAGGGGTAAAGAAAAAGAAAAAAGAAACAGTTTCTGCTCTCAAGGAGCTCACATTCTTTCAGAGGAAACAAAATGTACACATATAAACATATATGAAACATAAATAAAGGAAATATAAGGTAATTTCTATGTGAAGACACAGCTAGCTTGGGGTTGGATGGAGAGAGGGTATCAGGAAAGGCCTAATGGAGTCCACTTAGATGAGCTTTGAGGGAAGCCAAGGCTTCTAAAAGGCAGAAGGTAAAAGAAAGTGCATTTCAAGTATGAAGAGTGGTCTATGGAAAGGCATGGAGAAATGAGATTGAATGAGTGTATAAGGAAAAGCAAATATGCCAGTTTGCCTAAAATATAGACTATATGAAGTAAAATAGTATACAAAAATGCTTGGAAAGGGAAGCAGGAGCCAGACTATAAAGAACTTTAAATATCAAACAGTGGTAGTCTTGTTTGGTGTTACAGGTAATAGGGAGTCAGTGGAATAACATGGCCAGACCTATGCTTTGGGAATATCATCCTGGCAGATACGTGTAGGATTGATTGGAGAGGAGAGAGGCTTGAAGCAGAAAGACCAATTAGGAAACCACTGAAATAGTATGAGATCTGGCCTCTAAGGTGGTAGGTGATGAGGGCCTGAACTGGGCTGGTGAATGTGAGTGGGTAAGAGATGTCATGGAAATACCGATGTGAAAATAGTTGGTAATTGAATGAACTTGTGAGCTGAGGGAAGCTAAGGAGTTAAGGATGTCTTCACATTTGTGAATGTGGGTGTTTCGGCACTGCTGTTACCCTCCCAGCTTTGGACAGAGGGCCTCGCTTTAAGGACAATGTCATCATTTCCAATTTCCCAAGGTTTGGCTTCCCAAAAATATCAATGGTATAGATGTGAAGAAAGAGAGCGGTTGACATGTGACTAGCATGAAGGGGAACCAGCTAATGAGGGCCCAGACCTGAGAGCATGTGCAGCATCCTCAGGGATGTTTGGTGAGTCTGCTTTTGGAAGTTTGTACTGATACAGGATGGAGGAGCCTAGCTTACTACTACAAAATATGTGTAGACATTCTGTGATGACTTCCTATTCACTTATTGCATGATGAAGGAAAGCCTTTTAAATAGCTGCTGACTCAGAACTGAGTGTGAAGGGCACCACCAAGGGAAACTGATCTTTTTCTTTCCTAGTGGCAATAGAAGCGAGGGTTGCTATGGGCTTCCTGCTAAGGGAGGGGCCTCAAGTCCTCCACAGTTAGTCAGTCAACTAGCATTTAGTAAACACCTACTGTGTGCTAATAACTGGGGTCCCTACCCAAGCCAGTAGTCACATTGATCTCACCATCAATTCCTTGTGGATCTATTCCATTTGGACACAGTTCCTTATGCAGAAATGATGGTAAAGATGAGAGCGTGGTCTGCAATGCTGTCCTAGATAGTGGATTTCAAGTTACCATCACTTTACAAACCTTTTTAAGTGTCATTTGGGGTAGCTAGGTGGCATAGTGGATAGAGCACTGGCCCTGGAGTCAGGAGTACCTGAGTTCAAATCCGGCCTCAGACACTTAACACACACTTACTAGCTGTGTGACCCTGGGCAAGTCACTTAACCCCAATTGCCTCATTTAAAAAAAAAAAGAGTCATTTGAAGAAAATACCTTTAAAGCCTCTGACAAGACTTGGTAAATAGGTAATAAAGACAATCCATACAAAAAAACAGATGCAAAGCCTGTTCCTCCCTACTCCCCTTTCCCCCTTTCAAGCTACAGAGGTCAGTAAAGGGCAACACAAGCAGGTCTCTGAGAGATTTACCCTCTTTCAAGCTATAGAAGTTGTTAAAGGACAATAAACCCATTAAGCTCTTCACACAGTAGGAGGATCCTACTTTCCTCCAATCAGCTTCCAACAGCTACATAGCTTTGCTCCAATAAGGACAGTAGCTGCAGTCAGTCAGTCAAAAAGGATTTATTAAAGACCTACTAGGTCCAAGGCATTGTGACAAGTGTTGGATATACAAAAAAAAAAGGCAAAAGCAGACCCTGCCTCCAAGGAGCTCACAGTCTAGTAGGGGGACTATGAAAATAACCATGTCCCTATAAGATATATACAGTGTAAATTGCTGATAATCTCAAAGAAAAGTCACAAGTAGTGGAGAAAGAGGGAGGACAGTCATGGGGAAGGCCTCTTTCAGGAGTCTGAATTTGGGCTGAGACCTGAAGAAAGACAAGGACTGGGGCAGCTAGGTGGTGCAGTGGATAAAGCACCCGCCCTGGATTCAGGAGGACCTGAGTTCAAATCCGGCCTCAGACACTTGACACTTACTAGCTGTGTGACCCTGGGCAAGTCACTTAACCCCCAATGCCCCGCAAAAAAGAAAGAAAGAAAGACAGACAGACAAGGACTTTATAAGGCAGATACAAAGAGCCAGTGAAAAAGCACATCTGGAGATGGAGTGTCACATGTGAAGACCAACAAGATGGCCAATATAACTGAATTATAGACTATATGGAGGGGACTAAAGTGAGAGAAAACTAGAACAGTAGAAAAGGCCAGATTATGAAGACATTAAATACCAAGCAGAGGGTGGTTTTTATTTGATATTGGAGGTAGTAGGGAGCCACTAGAGTTGTGCTTTAAGAAGATCACTCTGGTTGCTGAATGAAGGAAAGACTGTAGTGGAAAGAATTTTGAGGTAGAGAAACTAACCAGCAAGTTGTTGTTCATTCTTTGTTTTCAAAGAGGACCAATAACATCACAATATTGGGGTAAAATAGTGGATGGTGGGTGATGTCTTGACTTGTGCATGAATTGAATTTAAATGAGTCAGAGTTTCTGAAAAGTCATCAACCTCCCTCTCTCTTCCAGAGTCATCAAAGTCTAGTAGCAAGACAAAAATCATGGAGATGGCCCAGGATGGAGTGATGAGCTTAGCATATGTGATGTCTGGTCTAAGTGCTCTACAATGCCTGTTTCAGCCATCTTCATGACAATTAGAACAAACTGTTCTCATGTGCTCATTCCCCGGGGATTCTTCACATGCTTGGAGTAGATACCCCTTAACTTGCCTACAGGTTTGAGACCTCTTCATTACCCTCAACTTGGTTTAGTCCTGAGACAGTTTTAACAGATTGTGGTCACCATGCATTCTAGTTTCTTGGAGCCACATGTAAGAGTTGGGTGAGAGGTAGACACCAAAGGTGGATAAGCAGCCCTGGAAAGGGCTAGGCAAGCCCTCACACTACAGATGATAGTCCTCTCTGGACAATAGCCTAGGCATAGGGGCTTGGTAGCTGTGTCAATGGAAGTGTAAAAATGTTTTTACTGACTAGCTGGGCCTAATTTGGGGGGGACTAAACGGATTGGGGTACTTAATCTGGGACTGTTGACTCACTGGCTATCTAACTACGTTTAATTTAATATGGGCCGTTTATAAAGTTCCACCACACTGCTCCACTCCCAAATTGATAAGCAAAAGATTAAGAAGCCTCTTAACTAATCAAAGCAGAGTTTATTTGAGATACTATTTAAATTAAGAATACAGGGAAATAAAATGTACAACCTGACTGCATTGCAGTGCGTCTCTTTCCCACCTGCTGCGCTTCAAACTTTTTTTTGTTTTTTGTTTGTTTGTTTGTTTTGCAGGGCATTGGGGGTTAAGTGACTTGCCTAGGGTCACACAGCTAGTAAGTGTCAAGGGTCTGAGGCTGGATTTGAACTCAGGTCCTCCTGAATCCAGAGCCAGTGTTTTATCCACTGCGCCACCTAGCTGCCCCCGCTTCAAACTTTTTTAATACAATAAGGGGCTTAGCCTTCTCTCGCCTCAGGGCACTCAGGTACTTTATTCTAACACCTCTTAATCTTCACTTTCTCCAACCTATACCCTGTGCGGACCGCTTCTGTGCTCTCTGCTGCCTCCTGTTCAGTCTGTCTTCTGCCGTCTTTGCTCCTAGTCCTGCGTTGCTGTTCGTCTGGTCCCCTGTCTCTCCTTTCTAATCTTGTCAGCCGCCCTCTTGACCTCTTCTCAGCCCCCTGTCTCCTTTTCCGAACCGAACCATCCTTGTCCGCCCCTGTCCGCTCTCGTCCCTCCAAACCCCTCCATCCTTGTCCGCCCCCTCCCTTTGCTACCTAATTCCCAGGTATACACACACACACACACACACCCCTTTTCTTCTCTCCACTCAAATCTCGGGGCTTCTTGCACCCACACACCAAACTAATCCACTGCGGCTGGTGGGGGGGGGGGGAGGTGTGCTCGAGGAGCTTGAGCCTCAGCACAGGCTATCCGGGATCTTTCAGATAGCTCCGCTCAGGTCAGAGGGAGCTGGGGGCTTCCCCCCCCCCTCAGCTGTCTGACCTGGCGTCTTGTACAGCCCACGGGGCTTTTTGACTCAGCTGAAGCTGAGGAGGAGGGGAAGAGACCCTGAGGACCTAAGGCTTTCTAATCTCAGCCTAAAGGTAGGGTCCCCAAATCAAAATAAATTTCCACAGAAGAAATACAATAGATATTTCAAGGGTAGAATCAACAGGACTTGACAACAGAATGGATATGTGGGGTGAGTTGAGCATGACATGAAGGTAGGAAGGTAGCACAACTGGGAAGATGGTGATACCCTTAATACTATTAGGGAAGTTCAGAATATGGGAGGGTTTGGTTAGAGATAAGGGGAAGATAATGAATTCTGATTTAGATATTTTGAGTTTGAGAACATGAGACATCTAATTCAAGATATCCAGTAGGTAGTTGATGATGTAAAACTACATATCAGGAAAAAGATTAAATTCAAGATAAATAGATCTGAAAATCATGTGACCAGAGATTATAATTGAATGTTTGGGAGCCAATGAGAACACCAAGTGAAATAGTATAGAGGGAGAAGAGGACCTAGGATTGAGTCCTGGAGATTGCCCCCTAATAAATGGACTTAACCTGGAAGAAAAGGTAAGTCAAAAGACTGAAGAGTAGTCAGACAGGTAGGAGGACAATCAAGAGAGAATAGTGTCACAAAACCCTAGAGAAGAGAGAGTATCTGGGAAAAGACAGTAATTAACAGCATTAAAAGCTGTAGAGAGGGGGCAGCTAGGTGGTGCAGTGGATAGAGCACTGGCCCTGGATTCAGGAGGACCTAAGTTCAAATCTGGCCTCAGACACAACACTTACTAGCTGTGTGACCCTGGGCAAGTCACTTAACCCCAATTGCCTCACACACACACAAAAAAAAGCTGTAGAGAAGTCTAGAAGTATAGTGACTTAAAATATCATTAGATTTGTCAATTAAGAGATTATTGGTTATTTTGAAGACAAGTTCAGTTGAACGATAAAGTCAGAAGTTGGACTACAGAGGGTTCAGAAGAGAGTGAGAAAATAAGATGTACAAGACCAGTTGTAGATGGCTTTCTCAGCAGTTTGTTCACAAAAAGGAGAAGAAATATAAGACGATGCTATCAGGGATGGTCAGATCAAGTGAGGATGGGAGGCATGAAGTGTTTGTAGCTTAACAGGGAATCAGCCAATAGATAAGGAGTGATTGAATATTAGTGTGAGTTTGGGGGATGACAGAAAGATCAATATGCTGGAAGACAGTGTGGAATGGGATCAAGCTTTAGGGGAACTTGGTAAGTAGGCACCTCTTTATGAGAAACAAGAATGAAGGGAGAGATGATGGGAGAAGACATTTGAGTGATGAGAGATGATAAAGGGGAAAGGAAGCTCTCAGTGAATGGCCTCAATGATGAAGTATGTGAGGCAAGATATATAGCTGAGAAGGTCAGGGAGGGGATGCTATAGAAAGCTAGAGCACCAGACAGCTTCTCCTGTTTTTGCTTCTGTTCTCCTTTCAAGTAGCAAGGGGACAGTCTCCATTGCCAGTTTCTTCCTTCATGTGGCTCCTGTGTTGTCTCATTTTCATCTTCTGACTGCTTCATTCAGCTTCTGCCTGACTTTCATGCCTCAAAGTAGAGTTCCCCTTATATTTAGTGGTTTGTCTCTAAGAGAAACTAAAAAAACCCTACCTTTCAGGCAGGTATGCCCCGCCAACAGTCATTATAGATTCATCCCATAGTGCTCAAACAACTATTTGATTCTGTTATAACCTTCAAAATTCTGAACATAGTCATTATGGAATATGAAAAAAGTAAATGAATGAATGGTAGAATGGGAGATAAGGTACTGCTCAAAAGTGCAATTGAATGTTTCCAGCCATATGTTTATAGACCACAAGTGGAAGAGAAATTGATTTTTACCTGAGCTGGCCCAGGGGCCTTGGTGTGACTTTTTCAAAACTAGGGAATAAGTTGTAGATCAGATGTTTGTACAGGATAATATGATCCAAAAATCCAAGGATGCAAAAGAGTCTCTCAGCAATCCAATCCATTCAGCTGTCAAATTAATCTTCCTAAAGCACAGGTCTGACCGTGTTACATCCTTATTCAAATAAACTCTAGTAACTTCCTGTAACCTCCAGGATAAATTATGAACTCTTCTTAAAACACTTTAGAACCTGGCCCCCTTCTACCTTTCCAGTCTTTTTGTACCTTACTTCTCTCTACATACTCTATCACCCAATGATAGCTGGCTGTCCCTGCTGAAATTCTCTCCTTTCTCATCTCTATCTCCTGATGTCTTTGGCTTCCTCCAGGTCCTATCTAAAACTTCATCTTCTATAAGAAGACATACTCAGTTCCTTTGAATGCCAGCAACTTCCTTCTAAGACTATTTCCAAGATAGCATTTATATACGTATACTCATGATGCATGGATACATGTGATATGGTATACACATACACATTATATGGATGTAAATGTGTATGTGATATACACACATATACATATTCTATATTTACACATACTAGTACATAGTTTGCATGGTATCCCACTTTAGAGTGTGAGCTCCTTGAGATCAGGGACTAGATTCGGGGGTTTGTTTTGTTTTGTTTTGTTTGTTTTGCCTTTCTTCTCTCCAGTGATTGGCATAGTGCCTGCAATATAGGTGCTTAATAAATGTTTGTGATTAGACTTGTTGACTTGTTTGCAGACCTGCAGTGTGAACAGTTATGGCATATTTCAACATGGGACAAAATGGGCCATTTTATTAATAATAACTCATATATATTAAATGATTTAAAGATGGTAAAGTGCTTGGCAAATTATCTCTTATGAGCCTGAGAACAACCCTATGAAATAGGTACTGCAGGTATTATTTCCATTTTAGGGGTAAAGAAACTGAATTTCAGAGATATTAAGTGACTTGGCTTATAGTCACACCGATATTAGGTGTGAATCTGAAGTGGAATCTGAATCTAGGGGTTTTTAACTCCCAGTTCGTGCGCTATCCATGGTACCTACTTAATTGCAACAACATGATGCACTTTAGGCAAAGAAGATGATGCGCCCCATCCCACCCCTAGTATTCTCTTCTGAAGCTTCCAATTTCTAGAGCTTCTGACCTGGCAGGTCACTGAGCTAACTGGGTTCTCTGACTTTGGAGACCTCTTACACTTCAATTTCTAATCACCATATGCTACCCCTACAATTGTTATTTCTTCATTTGCCGCTCTTATTCTAGGGAGCCCTGGCTTGACACCTCACTATCTCTTTCCATTTTGCTCCTCAGTCAATGCACCATCTTGGTTGTTTCTATTTTTCTAAACTATAAGCTCTTTGAGAGTAAGAATCATTCAATTCTTTGTATCCCCAGCAACCTAGCAAAGTGGCTGATGCTACGGTATACCTAATCCATGTTCGTTCACTGATTAATTAAATTCATTCACAAGGGGAAAGTATACACCAGTTTAGCCAAGGGCAAAGAAAGACAGGTTTCTGTGTTAGATGCTCCACCTCCAATCTATCCCTCATATTTAGTTGCCAAAATGGTCTTCCTAAAGCACACATTTGATCATGCCACTCTCCCCTCAGAAATCTTTCGTAATTCCTTGTTGCCAATAGTTTAAATGTAAATATTGACTATTTAAAGCCCTCAGTGATCTGACTCCCATTTACATCGGCAGCCATATTTTACCCTCATCTTCACAGACTCTATGTTGTTCCCCAATCTTGTTTGGTTTCCTCTCATTTCCCTGAATTTTCAAAGTTTTGCCCTTTGCTTTAAAGCACTCCATCTGCATCTCTATTAAAAGACCCTCCCCCAAGCCTCAGAATAAGAACCCCCTCCTTCTCATTAACTTGCTAAGCAGATAACTCACAAGCAGTGAGCACAGAAAAGAAAAGGATTCTTGTGTCTATGTTCCTCTAAGTAAACTGCTCATGAGGATATATTGAGAGGACTTGACCTTTTGAGAGAAATTGCCCCTTTGGTATCTGGGAGATCAGCCTTAAATTTGGGGGTGGGGGTGGGATTTAGCTGTGTGTACCCTTGTCAATGAATTCAATTCAACAAATAATCATTTAGTTAATCATTAATCATCAGTAAATATTCATTGATTAATCATTGCAAAAAAAAAAACCCAACTGGGCTGAGAATATAAAGGTGAAAAGTGACACAGTCCTTGCCCTCAAGAAACTTATGCTCGGGGCAGCTAGGTGGCACAGTGGATAGAGCACCAGCCCTGCAGTCAGGAATACCTGAGTTCAAATCCGACCTCAGACACTTAACACTTACAAGCTGTGTGACCCTGGGCAAGTCACTTAACCCCAATTGCCTCACTAAAAAAAAAAAAAAAAGATTTTGGGGCAGCTAGGTGGCACAGTGGATAGAGCACCGGCCCTGGAGTCAGGAGGACCTGACACTTAACACTTACTAGCTGTGTGACCTTAGGCAAGTCACTTAACGCCAATTGCCTCACTAAAAAAAAAAAAAAAGAAAGAAAGAAACTTATGCTCTACTTTTTTTTCTGCAGGGCAGTAAGGGTCAAGTGACTTGCCCAGGGTCACACAGTTAGTAAGTGTCAAGTGTATGTGGCCAGATTTGAACTCAGGTCCTCCTGAATCCAGGGCCAGTGCTTTATCCACTGTGCCACCTAGCTGCCCCGCTTATGCTCTACTTTTGCTGGAACTCTACTCTGCTAAAGTTACAGTAGTTAATAGTTCCTTGACTTGCCTTAATGATACCATTATCCTTCATAAGCTGAAGGAAGCAATGAGGAGGAAACTGCTACTTTGGACCCAATTCTTACCAATAAGTGGGAATTGGTGGCTGAAGTAGAATGATAGTAATCTGCAGGGGAAGGGAGAACATTTTGCATTTTAGGATTTGTGATAGCAAAGAAAAACTAGGAATACTGTGTTGTATGCCCTAAATTTGGGGGGGAATAGATTTCAACAGGTCCAAAGAAAGGATAAGTAAGAACTTATGATTTAACACTTACAGAGGACACCAACCTACCAGTTTTGAGATCTCAAGAATGGAATAATCCCCCCCCCCAACCCAAAAGCCAAAGACTTGAGGAGAAAAAATATGCCATATATACGAAATTATTCATAGCATCATTTCTGTGGTAGTAAATGTAGGGAATTTGATCTTTGACCAAGCCCCTGGCCCAGAAAACTCAAAATGTAATCATAAGGTGTTAACAAGATACTTAACTGCAAAATTTCTCTATGCTCTGGTCCTTTTATAAGATAAAAACACCTTCCTCTGAGTGAATCAAAAGGATTGTAATTTCATTGGGCAGGCCTCTAGGTGGCCTTTAAAAGACAGTTAGTTTGTGAGTTCATAGGAGTGAAGGTTTAGGAGCATTTTGTAGAAAAGAATTGAAGAGGGAAGAGATTCCTCTTTTCTTACTTTGCCACACTGGCCATGATACTGCAGTTCAAGAGCTCATTAGTTCTAGTCAAGTGTGGAGAAAGAACCCACCCATTGAAAGGAAATTATATTCAGGCACAGACACAGAAAAACCATCATTCATGAATGAAGTAGTTTCTTTCTTTCTTTATTTTTTGCAGGGCAGTGAGGGTTAAATGACTTGCCCAGGGTCACACAGCAAGTAAGTGTCAAGGGTCTGAGGCTGGATTTGAACTCAGGTCCTCCTGAATCCAGGGCCAGTGATTTATCCACTGAGCCACCTAGCTGCCCCCCATGAATGAAGTAGTTTCAAGGAGTATGATACCCTAGCAACAGAGAAGAGAGTAAACTGTGGACTCAGGAGAGAGCTATACCTGAAAAGTTGTGCTTCAGAGATGACTCTGTGAAGAGAAAGAGGACTTTCAGGCCCTGTAGTTGTAGAGTTGTGAGTTACCTTGTCACTTGTTCTCTACTCATGTATGCCTCACAAGCATCATACCGTAAGTTTGTATCTATTATTCCCACCAACACTGTGTGTATTTTTGGTAGAGTATTCTTCAGGTTTCAAGGGGTAGTAGGATATTTTGTAGCTGCCCTTGTTTTATGCCATCCTAGTAAATGTGAAGAATTTGTTTTGGGCAGCTAGGTGGTACAGTGGATAAAGCACTGGCCCTGTAGTCAGGAGGACCTGAGTTCAAATCCACCCTCAGACACTTGACACTTACTAGCTGTATGACCTTGGGCAAGTCACTTAATTCTCATTGCCCTGCACAAAAAAAAGAATTGATTTTTATTATTAGTGAGAAAGGTAGTGATGGGGGTTTGTAAGCTAGAGCAATAGAATTGGAATGAATTGTGGTATTTTCATGATGAAATAATTGTGAATTATGAAAGGAAAAATATGAGGAATTTGGGAAAATCTCCAAATATAACTTGACTGTTGTTGTTCAGTTGTTTTTCAGTTGTGTCTGACTCTTATGAGCCCAGTGGCAATTTTCTTGGCAAAGGTACTGGAATGGTTTGCCATTTTCTTCTCCAGCTCATTTTACAGATAAGGAAATTGAGGTAAACAGGGTTAAGTGACTTGCCCAAGGTCACATAGCTAAACAAATGTCTGAGGACAGATTTGAACTCAGGAAGATAAGTTTTATTGACTCCAGGCCCAGCATTCTATCCACTGTGCTACCTAGCTGAATATATAGCTCATCTGGGTCTTGATAAATATGGGCAATAGTTCCCTGATTTCATACAAATACTCAAAGTAACAACATACAGTGAGTGCAGTGAAGCTTTTATTCCACCCCCACAAGAAATACAAAACACATAAGGATTCACAATAGGATACAACAATGCAATTAAACAGTCAAAGGACTCACAATTACCCTTAAACAACCAACACAAGTCTCCCTATCTGATGAGTTCCACTTCCCAGAGGATCTTAAAATCTTCCAGACTCATAGTGTCATTTTGCAGTTGAGCTCCACTAAGAAGGTAATTGAATTTGAGGTTTCTAGATTAGTGATACTTGGTGAGCCTCATTTTCACCATACAGTGACCTATGAAGGAATGATACAACTCAGAATCCTCTGAAATGGACACAACCTGCCAACATGTCCCTTTCCCAGAAGACCTACACTATCTAAATAGCTCACAGTAATATCAAAGTACAAAGTCCAGGGCTCGTGTCTTGGCTTTAGTTCCTTACCACTCTTTGAATTTCTATGACCATGTGCACAATCCTCTTCTTTTTCCAAAAGAATACTTGTGTCTAGGAACTCTCTTTTCTCAAGAAAGGAATAAATTCTTAGACTGTCAAACTTGGGGCTGCTAGAGAAGCTACTCCTGAGGTTGGCATTAACCATAAAACCCCCTTCCCCTGAAAGCAATTTAAATGACAGGATTAGATATATCCAGGAATCATCAGGATCTGTGCCTTCTCTGATAGAAGGCTGGATTATTGAATTTTCTAATTTGGAGATTGACAAAGATGCAACACCTGAGGAGGCACTCTCAGCACACTCAATAATTTGGGTTTCAGAAATACTTTTTAACACTCAGGCCACTTATTTCTCTTCCTAGCCACCACATGGTGGATCCATGCATGCTTTTCCAACTTCTCTCTGGTACTGGATCCAGATAATTGATATTCCATTACTGCTCTGACTGCTGTTGTCTCTTGGGTCAAGAAGCTGCTATCTCTGGGTTATTTGTCCATGTGGTTTACCTGTCCACACTCTACATAGCTTATCATGTGGTTCCCGTGTGCCCTACCCTAAAGAAGCCATTAATGGCCCCTTGGGAAAAATCCTTTTCAGCTCTTTTGAAAGGCAAATTGACAAAAGTGTTCTTCTCTCTCCCTTTTATTGGCCAGGGCAAAGGGATAGCTCTTCCTGCAATTTCTGTCTCATACTGAGCCAGCCAATTTATCTCCAATAAGTGAAACTCTTCCTCCAGCTGTCACCAAATGACATGACCATACCCCTCCGTAGGAAGATTAAAAATCAAAGTCTCAAACAAACACTTACTTCCTTGTAAGCTCATCAAATCAGGGAACTAATAAACCACTTGCACATAGGAAGACTTACATGAAGTGATACAGAGCAAAGAAAGCTGGGAACTGGGAGAAAGATATGTACAATGACTACAATAATGTAAATTAAAAGAACACTATATGTATTTGAACTTAGATTAAACCAACTGAACAATATTGCTTCCAGAAGACAGGTGAAACTTGGCAGAGAGTAGTGTTGAGAAATGTTATGTGTTGTATGTGGAAAGAGGAGAATGTTGTGTTCTTGATTGTTTGCTTGACTACTTTTATTTGTTACCAAGAAGGGCTATATCAGAGAGAGGTTCTGTATAATAGGAAATGATTGTTTTGTAAAACAAAACAAAAAGCATAATAAAATTTTGTTAAAGAAAATTTCTAAAGACACAAAGAGAAACGATTCATGTCAGAAGGGAAAAGAGTTGTCTACATGCACTGATGTTTATTTAGGGAATGGGACTAGTACAAATTTTTAAGGAAGGGGACTAGTACAAATTTTCTCCCCATTTCCCATCAACTACATGTCTTTTAGACTTCTCTGGGACTCTCCATCATGCATTCCTTCATCCAGAAACATCAACAGAAAAATCTTATTTTTGTTGTTCTCTTGTTTCAGTTGCGTTTGACTCATCATAACCCTATTTGGGATTTTCTTTGCAAAGATACTGGACTATTTTGCCATTTCCTTCTCCAGCTTATTTTACAGATAAGGAAACTGAGGCAAACAGGGTTAAGTGACTTACCCAGGGTCACACAGGTACTATCTGAGACTAAATTTGAACATAGGAAGATGAGTCTTCCTGACTTCAGGCCCAGTACTCTACAAACTGTTGTCCCAGAAAATCTCATTACCCTGAAAGATTTGATCTGCCTGATACTTCCATGTTATCAGTACCTTCTGCATTTCTGGATCCTCTGACCAGAGAACAGGACCATGGGCTCTATAGCCCCTATTTAAGGGGGGGGGCAGTCCAATTTTCTCCTTCATTTCCTGCCAGCTACATCTCTTTTTGAACTTCTTTGAAATTCTGTATCATACCCCTCTATCAATTACTTTCTTTGTTCCTACCTCCACTTTCCAGCTTCCTTTTGTGTGTTTTCTTCCCACATAAGTTCCTTAAGGGCAGAGGTTGTCTTCATTTTTATTTGTATTTGTATCCCCAGTGCTTAGCACGGTATAGTAGGAACTTAATAAACGCCGATTATCTGTGGTACAGGGAACTTGTTGACAAACTGAGATTTTTAAAGACATGTACAAGGGCAGGAACCAGGATAAATACAGGTAGGTGGTACAGTCTAGTAAGAATAGTGTAAGAAGAAATAAAGGGGGTGAAACTAAAAAGGAATTCTAAGGACAACAAAGCGGGGCATCATATCAGAGTAAAGAAGAGAAAGAACAATTGCTCAGGGTGAACGGGATGTTGATAACTGATGATGCAGAAAAAAGAACTTTAAGTTCTTATTTCCCTCTATTTTATCTGCCAATGGGAAGAAACTTTGGACTAAAAAGGATGCAACAAAATGGTTTGTTAATAGGAAGTTGAGACCCAAGATAAATAGGGGACAGTAAGAAAGCTCTTTTAATGAATTCAAATCACCAGTCCAGGTGAGCTACATCCCAATCTAAAGAATGTTATTGCAGAGCTACATTTCATGGTAGCTGAGCTATGGTCAATGAAATTTGAAAGGTTATGAAGAGCAGAAAAGGCTATAAAGGAGAAAAGACAAATATAGTCCTAATTTTTTTTGCAGGGCAATGAGGGTTAAGTGACTTGCCCAGGGTCACACAGCTAGTAAGTGTCAAGTGTCTGAGGCTGGATTTGAACTCAAGTCCTCCTGAATCCAGGGCTGGTGCTATATCCACTGCACCACCTAGCTACCCCTTATAGTCCTGATTTTCAAAAAAAAGATAGAGAGTGGAACTTGTGAACTACTAAATTCCAAAATTCATAGATCAACAGGATGCCATGGATAGAGAGAAAATCAATGGAGAATTCTCTAGGCTTTAGGGCAGGTAGGATTACAAGCCACATGGAAATTGGGGGATGCTCCTGGACAATAGCCCCTGCCACACAGGTAACTAGAGAACACAGGTTTTTTATTTCACAAATAATAGAAGGTTTTGCATTAGTGACATGGTCCCTGGCATCTATGTTAGTATATAAAAATACTCATCAAGGCATCATCCCACCTTCTCAGACCTGGAAAATTTTCCACTGCATGAGACCACATTTATCACCATTGGGGTAATCTCCTTACATATAAAGGGAGACTTAGGAAAGTCTTGGCACTCAAATAAATAGACCCAAACTAGAACCATCAACATATATCCCCGCCCTGTGTGTTACAACTCTACCTTGAGAGCTAAGGAAACCCATTATTTTCTTACTCCTTGCTTCTGCTAGGTCAGTAATTTGCATCTTCCCTAAAGTACAGAGAATTACAAGTTCTAACCTATAACACATAGAAAACTTGGGCTTCAGCAATGCAGAGACAAAGTGTGTCATGCTATCCCTGTGAATAAGATGGAGACATGTGGCTTAAACAATAGTACAGTAATTAGCTAGATTTAGAATTGGATGCAAGGCTGAATCCAAAGAATAGTCAGCAGTGATTTTATTTGAACTTGGGAGTATACTATAGACCTGTACTTGGCCCTACGTTATTTAGGAGTTTTATCAATGACTTAAATGTTGGCATAGATGGCCAGATGACATAGCTAAGAGAAATAGCTAACACATTCTGTGTTAGCATCAGGATACAAAAATAATATTTAGGCAAATCTAATAGGGATAGAAATAAAATCTTGAGAAGCAATTTAGTATAACATTTATAAAGCCAACCTCAAATACAGGAAGAACTGGGTCCATAATACAATAAATATTGATTAAATGACAGACCCTGTGCTAAGTGAGGGGTATAGAAAAAAAAAGACAAAAACAGTCCTTGCCCTCAAAGAACTCATATTCTAGATGGAGGAGGCAACATGCAAATAACTAAGTAGATGGAAGGTAATCTCAGAGCTTTAGAAGCTTAGGGGAGGGGAGGATATTGGGGAGGAACCAGAGAAAATCTACTGTAAAAGATGGGATTTGAGCTAAGTCTTGAAGAAAGTCAGAGAACTAAGAGGGGAAGGTAAGGAGGAGGATAATTACAGGAATGGGAAACAATCAGTGCAAAGACACAGAGACAGGAGATTGAGTGTTTGGGGCAAGAAATAAATAGGTCTATGAGGTTAGAATATAGAGTGTATGGAGGGGATAAAATGTAAGAATACTAGAAAGGTGGGAAGGGATCTGGTTATGAATAGTTTTAAATTTCCAATAATGTGGGGCGGCTAGGTGGCGCAGTAGATAAAGCACCGGCCCTGGATTCAGGAGTACCTGAGTTCAAATCTGGCCTCAGACACTTGACACTTACTAGCTGTGTGACCCTGGGCAAGTCACTTAACCCCCATTGCCCTGCAAAAAAAATTTCCAATAATTTCATATTTTTTCCTGGAGGTAATAGGGAGCCACTGGAATTCATAGAGTGGAGAGTAGGGAGGGAGACAGAATTATATGAACAGATCTACACTTGAGGAAAATTACTTTGTCAGATGAGCAGAAGGTGGATTGGAATGGGGATACTTGAGGCCAGAAATCAATTAAGAGCTTATTGCAATAGTCCAAGTGATGAATACCTGAACTAAGTTGCTGGCTATGTAAGTGAAGAGAAGGGATGTTTTTAAGAGATGTCATGAAGGTAGCAACAAGATTGGGTAATAGATTGAATATACTGGGTAAACAAGAATAAAGAGTTGAAGATAACACCAAAGTTTTGATAACTTTGATAACTTGGAGGATGGTGGTGTCCCTTCATAGCAATAGGGAAGTTCAGAAGAGAACTTTAATCTTTGTTCCATCATGGACAAATAACCTCTCAACATCCTAGAGAAATTTATCAGTCTATATAGAACAATGAGATTGACTGAGATTTCTGGGGGAGAAATATAAATATATCATTAAAAGGATGGTTTGTAAATGTCTAGAAAAAGTAGTGATCACAAAGATATGGCATCATGAAGAACAGGTCACACCAGACTAACTGATTGTCCTTATTTTGATAGGGTTACAAGATTTTCAGATCAGAGGAATTCCATAGGCATGTCTTATTCCCTGCCAGCTGACAATTTGCACTGTTAATTTTCTCAGCGGACATTTCCTACATCAAATGAATCATGGCTTAGACACAAAAAAAAGTCTTACACTTAGGTTCAAAAAACCCAACCTCAAAAAGACTAGATAGGACAAATATGATTCCTCTGAACATTGTGACAGACCCTCACAGATATAGATGAACAATGAAATCCAGACTCTCAAGAAAGGGGGATGGAGAGCTAGAGATGAAGGGAGAGAGAAAGGAAAGGAAGAGGGAAAAGGAGAAGGAGGGGGAAGGGAGTGGAAGAGGAGGATAAAATGGAAGAGAGAGAGAGAGAGAGAGAGAGAGAGAGAGAGAGAGAGAGAGAGAGAAACCAGCATTCAAAACTCCAGGGAGAGGGGAGGGCTCTGGCCATGGTGCTGATTCTATTCACTTCAACACCTGGACACCATAGAAAACAAAATTTCCCCATACCATAGCTGTAGCTGCTTAAACAAGACTGCAATTATGACATCATCTCAAACTCAACACTACCCAGAAGGAACTCATTATCTTTCCACCACACCCTGATAAACTCACCTGTCTACCAAGCTTCTCTGTCCTTGTTGAGGGCACCTCCATCCTCACAGTCAACTAGGCTCATGAACTCAAAACTGTTCTAGACTCTTCTCTCTCCTTCACTTCCCATATCCGATTTATTACCAAATTCTGTCTCCACTTGTCCAGAATAGGTGTTTCCTATCTTTTATGTGTCCAAAAGAGTGGAGTTTCCTTATGTAATTCTGATGGTCTTTGTGTGACTTTTGGAGGCTGGCTATATACTGGGTTGATGACTTGGAGTGAGAGTTGGATAGCAGTGAAGCATTCAGTTGTCCATTTCTATCCTTGGCTCTCTTGACATGACTAGCTCATCTACTTTTCTGGCCATAGACTTCTCACATTCAAGTCACCTTTGGACATATGCTACAGCATACCCCTTGGGTCACCCGAAGTTTTGATTCTCCTGATATTCTTATAATTCATGATTCATGGATATTTAGCATTACTAGTAAAATATTTACATTCAAAATATGAATTTTGTGAGTCTGGGCGACTTGTAATAATTAAAAGCACTACACAATTTCCTTAATGTGATCCAGCCTCCTCTCCTCTTCCTTTTCAATTCAAAACCACTTCAATCATCTACTTGCAGTGTTTTTCCAAGATATATGTACTGATATTCTAACTCAATGGAATGCTCACCCAATTGCACATCATTATCAAGACAATATGCATTCTTATTCATGTAGTTGTCCTTGTGTGAATTGCTTGACTGATCTTTGCTGAAGGGCTATGGTCTATTAAAGAGGTCTTATAAGTATTTAAGAACTCAACAAAACCCATACAAAGTTATCTGAAAATAGAAACATCTGGAAAATCTTGCAGCAGTATGACATAGGAAATAGAGAATTGGCCTTGGAACCAGGAAGACCTGGTTTCAATCCTGACTAACACATACTCAAATGTGACCCTCAGAACGTTACTTAATCTGTCACTGAATTATCTTGAACCCAGGTATTCCTGGCCCTTTATCAACTACATTTGTAATTTCCAAATGATGAATAAAATGGATCCTTATACAATTATCAGCCAATTGTATGACTGTAAAGATGGCCTAATGTCAAAATAACCACAAAAGTCCACCTATCCTTTTCTCTTATTTTGAAAAAAGATACCTTTGAATAGGCCATATCCATAAAGATTTGTACAGAGATGAAAAAGAAGTCATATGGTTACAAATTATCAATGGGTTGGTTTCCACTTGGGATAAAAATACTACCTATTGTCTTCTAATCTTTTAGAATATTAATGTTGGGGCAGCTAGGTGGTGCAGTGGATAGAGCACTGGCCCTGGATTCAGGAGGACCTGAGTTCAAATTCAGCCTCAGACACTCAGACACTTAACATTAGCTGTGTGACCCTGGGCAAGTCACTTAACACCAATTGCCTCACCCAAAAAATAATAGAATATTAATGTCTTTGAGACATCTTGAAAATAAATTTTCAAGTGCTATGAAAATGTATCACTGACATAGATTTCTTCTACACAGTTTTGTTGAGATCCAATCAATTTTTGTCACTTCATCAAATTGTTTGGTTACATACCACTGAAGAGAATGCTACTACCCTAAGTTCCTTTAAGAAATTTTAAGAGTACTGACTCCCTTCCTCCCCTGCCCCAAATGGATTGGATTAGATATCTTCTGAGATGCCTTACCACTGATTTTCTTCGAGCATATCTGGGATATATGGGGATATATCAATTTGGTTGAAGTTAATTTCTTGAAGCTCTTTGTTCTAGTCTGCTTCTACCTTGTGGCTAGCTCAGGTTTTCTTCACAGGTCATGTGACCTAAATTTTAGCACTGTGAGTACTATTTTTACTTTCTTATATAGCACATGGAGTAATAAGTTGTTGAGTCCGTATGGCAAGCTCTCATGTACCAGTTCTCTCTGGAATCTTCTCTCTCCTTGTCTGCTGCATTATCACATGGAAAAACCTCCACCATGGGACCCTTTTGTCCTCATTGGTGACTCTCTCTCTAGGACCAACAGTTTAGCAAGGTCAAGCTTCCACCTTGCCACCCAGTCAAAGCTTCACCTTGTTCATATGTGGACTCTCTCTGCTATTCTCATTTTGAAAAGGAGATGAGTACTTACCACATTGCCCCCACAATTGGCACATTTTCTCCCCTCCTCATCACAGTTTTTCTTTATGTAGTGTCTTCCACTATTAGAATGTAATCTCTGGGGCAGGTAGGTGGTGCAGTGGATAGAGCACTGGCCCTGGAGTCAGGAGGACCTGAGTTCAAATCCGGCCTCAGACACTTAACACTTACTAGCTGTGTGACCCTGGGCAAGTCACTTAACCCCAATTGCCTCAAAAAAAAAAAAGAATGTAATCTTGGTGGCAGGCAATGTCTTGATTACTTGTATTTATATCTCCAGAATTTATCACAATACTGGGCACATAATAAAGAATTAATAAATGTTCTGCCTGCTTGTTACTAGTTAACTGAGAGACTATAAATCTCAATTTCTTCATCTGTAAAATGAAGGGTTGGACTAAGTAATTTCTAGTAGCCCTTCTGGTTCTGATGTTCCAAAATTCACATCAGTTTGAAGGAAGAAAGTTGAAGCATCCATGAATGTATGAACTGCAGAAAAGGATGCTTTTTGGACCAGGATCATTGTGTTGTGGAAGATTAGAGCCTTCTCTCATTTGATTATTTCCTGCTTATATTGTATGTAGCTAGTTTGTACCTAGTTATTTGCATCTTATCTCTTCCACTAGATTGTGAGCTCTTTGAGGGCAGGGACTGTTTGTTTTGCCTATCTTTGAATCCCTAGAGATTAGCATATTGTTTGGCACATAGTAGGCACTTAAATGTTCTTTGCCTAACATAACAATCAGGGAAACAGGGCAGTTGAGGTGTGAGACTAGCTACTAAACCTAAAGAAGACATCAATTTCTTCCCCTCTTTGACATTGCCTTGTAGCTTGTAAAAGCAGAAATAACCAACTCTGAGCTGGTATTCCTTAAACTGACCCTTATATTGTGGCTATAGAGCTGAATGTGTCGACAAGAGGGAGGGCAAACACTCCAGGTGAGACCTTTTTAATGGAAAAGCAGTGTTGCTCTGGGGAGTCTGGTTGCCTTGGTGACTTTCCATGTGTGTCTATGTTTGTATTCCCTTGTATTGTATATGTCCCTGAGGAAAGTCACATAAATTGGGCTGTGCTGCAATCTTCTTGAGGTTTTAGACATATAGTACCCCCAAAGGACCGAGCATTGATAACTCTGCATTGCTAGGTAAGCAACAGCTGCATCTTGACAAGCTTAAGCCTTTCCCGCTTCTCATGGGTGTGCTTGGGTCAGAGGTTTTGAAACACTTGCACTCAGTGGTCATAGAACCCTTGACAGAATTATAGAGTTTGAATTGGAAGGTACTTCAGTAATCTAACCCATACCCCTAAGGACATCGCAACTAGAGATCATCCAACGTATGCATGTAAACTTCCAATGAGAGACATTGGCCTCCTTGGGAGAGAGACCATTCCTTGCAAAACTCTCATTTGGAAGCTTTTTCTGACATCAAATCACAATTTGCCTCCTTGTGACTTCCATCTCATTTTTGCTGGTTCTGTCCTTTGTTCCAAACAGAGCAAATCGAATCTTTCTTCCACCTATTAATTCTCCATATATTGAAAGACAACTATCATGTACCCCCTTAGTATTCTCTTCTCCAGATGAAATAGTCCTTATTTTTCCAAATGATTCTCATGATGTGGATGCAAGGCTTTTCCTCATACTGATGGCCATTCCCTGGATGATTTTGTCAGCTTCTCTGTATCCTTAAATTGAATCGAACACAACATTCCAGGTGTGGTCTGACCAGAACAGAGTACAGAGGTACTGCCCCCTGCTTCTGCTTGGAAGCTATGCTTCTGAATACAGCCCAAGAGGGCATTGGCTTCTTAGCTACCACATTACATTGCTGATTCACACCCAGTCTGAAAGTGGACTCTAGATCTTTTCAGCCAAACTGCTGTGTAACCATGCCTCTCCCATCCTGTATTTTTTGAAGTTGATTTTTTGAACCAAAGTGTAAGATATTACATTTATCTCTATTAAATATCATCTTTTTCAAAATTCAATACAATGGTCTATTGATATGTTCTTTGGATTCTGCCTCTATCCAACTAGGTAGCTCAGTTTGCAATTAGGAAGACCTGAGTTCACATCTGGCCTCAGATATTTACTAGCTGTGAGAACCTGGGCAAGTCACATAGATTCTGTCTCCATTTCTACAACTATAAAATGGGGATAATAAAAGCCCCCACTGCCCAGGATTGTTGTGAGGATCAAATGAGATGATATTTGTAAACAGTGCCTACCATATAGTAAGCATTATATTAATGCTTTCTATTATTATTATTATCCAATGTGTTATCTCTCCGGGTTTGGTGTTTCTGCAAATTTGATAAACATGCCATCTATGTCTTTATCCAAGTCATTGGCAAAAATGTTAGGCCTAATGGGGCCAAGCTCAGATGCCTGGGATACTCCACTGGAGAACTACTATATTGACACTGGACCATTAAACTCTACTTTTCAGGTCTGTCCCTTTGACCATTTCTGAATCCTTAACTGTATTATCATTTAGTTCACATCTGTCCATCTTCATAAGAATTACCTAAGATACTTTATTAAACACTTTGCTAAAAATTTAACTAAATTCTATCTATGACATTTGGTAATACTATCTACCTACATGGTAATACTGCAAAAAAAAAAAAAAGGAAATGAGGTTACTCTGGCATGATCTGTTTTGGATGCTGGCTCTCATTAAGTCACTGCTTCCTGTACTAAACATTCACTAACCATCTTGTTCATGGTCCCTTCTATAATTTTTTACAGGAATCAAAATCAGGCTCACTCACCTTTCAATCGCAAATTCTGTTCTCTTACCTTTTTTCAAAAAAAATTAGGACAATATTTGCCCTTTGCCAATCCTATGGTATGCCTCCCATTTTTCATGACCTTTCAAATATCCCTGAGAGTGGCTCACAAATAACATAAGCCAATTCTTTCAGTACCAGAGGATTTAGTTCCTCTGGGCCAGGTGATTTGAATTCATCAAAGGCAACTAGGTGCTCTCTTGCAATCTCCTTGCTTATCTTGGATATTCGCTTGCTCTTAGCCACTTTTATTCCATCATTTTCAGTGCAAAGATCATTCTCTAACTTTGTGTAGAAAACAGAAGCAAAATGTGAATTAAACAGCTCTGCATTCTTTCTGTTTGCAGTTATCATAGGATTTTAACTTTGGAACAGACCTTACAGAATGAGTCCAACCTCTCATTTTACAGATGTTGAAAATGAAACAAAGGGAGGTTAAGTAATTTGACCAGGATCACATAGAGACTGAGTGTCTGAAGTTGGATCCAAACTCGGGTCCTCTGATTCCAAATTCTGTACCTTAACCATTGTATAAGAGGTGTCAAACAAACAGCCTGTAGGCTGCATGCCTCCCAAAACACTCTCCAACATGCTGACTGAAACAGATTAAAATGAAATTGGGATACATTTAACAAAATAAAATAAATACAAATATAATAAAACAGATAATGTTACATTTTTAAACTGTCAGTATACAGCCCGTAATGATCCTTACATATGAATTATATATATATATATATATATATATCACTTAATGCCTCTATCATCATTCTATCCTCCATGAGCAGAGGTCCTATCCTTTTCATGATCTTTTTTCTCCCACTGTAGCTTTAAAACACACGCGCACACATACACACACACCTATTCTTCTTGTCCTTAGCTTCCCTCACTAGCCTCAGATCATTCTGAGCTTTCCCATTCATGACACTATCCTTTCATCATCTGTACACTGCTTTAAAAAATATGTTTGTTGTTGAATTTGCTGTGTAGTCACATAAGTCTCCTTAGACATCTATTTTTCCTCTTAATTGGAGTTATTTTGCTTTGTTTCTTCAGAATTTTATTCTTCTGTGTCTCCTATCCTTCCTGAGCTGACTTCCCTTGTAGAATTTTAGTCAATGAGAAACTAACTATCCTTCCTCAGAACCCTTTGAAATCTGTTTTACCAAAATCTAGGGCACATATGAGATTATGTCCAGACTTTTTGCCATATGTATCACAGACTCTAGGAAGGAGTGATTCCTTCTTTCCAGGGTTCTGATCATTCATTCTAGCCCAGCAACCAGTTCCTCCTTTTTAATGACAATCAGATCCAGAATATAATTTCCCCCTCTTGGTTCCTCCACATTTGGAAGGTTTTAAAGGTTTATTTCATGGTCTTAAACTACGGCTCTTTATGCTTTAGTCCTATGCTAGAATAGACACATGCTTGAACCTGACCTTTTGACAGAAGTGGAACCAGGTTAATCCAGATGCTCCCAAAGTCACACAGACCCCAAAGACTTAATGGAAGATGCTCCTAATCAGAAGCCCTGTCTGATCTCAGGCAGTGTAGCAGCTCCCTGTATTTCATTTTCCTAACGTCATTTCCGTGAATTGACGTACCAAAAATATTCTTTTCCTAGATTCTCCAACAGGATTAACTAATCTCTTATAAACTTTAAAACTTTCTTTGGTAATAATGCATCTAGGCAGATAGTACATAATAACAAATCACACATGAACACAGATGTCTTCTTTTAAATAGTAGAGATGTACATTGATCAATAGTGCCTGATTAAAATATACACTGATTGTATTGGACCACTGCTATTCATGTTCTCCCTTACTGCTTCACTGTGCTCAAAGCTTCAAGTGGAGCACAAACTCTATAGGTCATATTAAGGTAGAATGTAGAAGTACAAAGAACTAAATAGTTATCTCTCTCTCTTTTTTTTTTTTAACTATATAGTTATAATCTGAAGTCGAGACTGGTTAACCACCAAGGGATTTGGGGGTTTTGTTGTTTTTGTTTTTTGGTCACAACCACTCATGAAACCATTTCTGAAAGTGTTTTTTGTTGTTTAGTCTTTTCCAATTGTGTCTGATTCTTTGTGATCCCAATTGGGGTTTTCTTGGCAAAGATACTGGAGTGGTTTGCCAGTTCCTTTTCCAGCTCATTTTACAGATGAGGAAACTAAAGCAAACAGGGTTAAGTGACTTACCCTGGGCCATATAGGTAAGAAGTGTCTGAGGCCACATTTGAAACTCAAGATGAGTCTACCTGACTCTAGGGCGGGATTTTATGCACTGCAACACCTAGCTTTCTGTGGAAGAATTGCAATCTGTATTGATGGAGGGGGGGAGGGCACATATTGATGAAAATACTGAGGTATTTGGTGAAAATATTAGCTCAAATTAAAATGCTAACAAGCAATTTCTTTGCATAGGAGATTGTATTTATGGAAAAGTTGAATTCTTCCAAAAAGGATGTATAGAAAGTAGATAGAAGACAGAAGGAGATAGACACTCTTTCCAGATTCATGATGGAAGTTAGGTCACATGGCCTGTAAAGATCTCAGCTAGCCACAAGGTCAGAGAAGCCCAGGACAAAGAACTTCTAGGTATAGAATACCCCAGCCTCAAGCAAAGTGACCTATGTATTAAGCAGTCATCAAGTGATGGTTCTCACAGAACCTCTGAGTGGAAAAGGATCTTTGCAGTGATCTAGACCAAACCATTGTTTGGGAGGAGGGGGAACAGTAGTTTGGATCCATTGTTTCCTCTATGTAGGGAACTCCTAGTCTATAAACTCCTTCCACTGATGCAGATTGGCAACTCAGTTGTAAGTCATAGCTTTAGACCATATACTTTGTGGCAAAATAATGTATCTAGGCTCATCCAGGTAGTATGGGTCTTGATTCCTTTTCTCACATTCAATCCACTGTGCTATACTACCTCTCAAGCCACTTCAACTGGAGCAGAAATCATCTCTATAGCATACCCAAGCTAGTCATCCACTTTCTGCTTGAAGACATCCAATCATGGGAAACCCACAACTTTCTATTTTGTAGAAGTAGTTATTACTTCTTATTATGAAGAAGTTATTACATAAATGACTCAAATTCTGACTATGTGCTATGGAAATTGCTTTTAGATCCTGGCTCCAGAAAGCCCCACACCTACTGGTCAGCTTTGTACTCTCTTTATTCCTCCCACTAAAGGTTGCTCACTTCCCATTAACTTTTATCCAGTGGAACCTGTGAGTCAAAGGTTCTATGTCCTAGGCTTATGAAATCACTATAGAGGAGGGGGAGTAAGAGAGGCATATTCTCTCTCAGGCCATCAGTAACAGGGGAGAGAAAACCAATGGATAGATTTGAATGGATTGATTGGATTTTAATTGAATGGATTTGAAAGGTAGCACAATACATTTGAAAAGAAAGTATTACACTTGAGGTTAAGAGGCCTGGGTTCAGATCCTGTCTCTGACCCTTCTTGGCTATGTGACTATCGGAAAGTAAGTCCCTTCCACTCTCTAAATTTCGATATCCAGATCCAGAAAATGGTGATCATAATACTCACACTTCCTACCCCTTAGAATTATTGAGAGGAATGTAGCTAGTGAAACTTAGAGCACCAGAAAAATGGAAGTTATTGGTTTTTATTTGTTACCTGCTAAATATGTATCCCTTTTCTTTTTACTTTCTTTGTTGCCTAACCAACCAGTTTCATCTCCAAAAGGTTGGAACCTAAAAGGGGAGGCAATAAATGGGCTTGTGCTTCTACTGCTTCTTCTGCATTTCAGACTTTATTTTGTCACACCTGCAGTTCATAATATTTTAAGGTGTCCTCCCAACCCCTCAAAGGGAGGTCAATGGTATCCCTGAGGGATCCTGCTCCACTCTCAACAATAGACTCTGTCTCCCAGGCCAGTCTTAGTACCATGAACATTCTCTCCTGGGATCATTTTTCTTCTGCTTTGCTCTTTCCATGTTGTCTCAAGGTCAGGAGAAGCCTCCCCAAAATCCATTTCCTTAGTCCTTACCTTGAGCATATTCAAACAGCTGGAAGGCAGCAAAATATTAACCACAATCATTTACTTTATGGCCAATTAGATACTCAAGGGAATTGATAGGGACCATCCACCTGTGAACTTCTTTAGGTGGATTTGATGCCTGGTTTTCTGGACTCAGTCCTCAGATCTGTTCATTCATTCACTTCCTTTCATTCATTCAACAAATACTTATTATCTATCTACTGTGTGCATAGCACAAAACTGAGCACTGGGGGAGATGTGTTTAGATAAGACACTATCCATGTATTCATGGAGCTCAAAGTTTAATAATTCTTGGCAAGAACAAATGTTTCAGCCTTCTTCTCACATCCAAACTATGTTAAAGAAATGGGAGGTTTAGCACTTAGTAAAACCTGGGCTTTAAAAATAGAATCATAGTCATAAAATTTCACAGCTGAAAAGGATCTCAGAGGACATCCACCATAATCTGTAGCTGATCAGGAATCCTCTCTACAGCATCTAGGGAGTTTGCTGAACTGCAAGCTGAATATGAGTAAACAATGGGACATAACTGCTCAAAAAGAGAATGTTATATCCCAGGCTGCCTTAAGAGAGGCATAGTACCCAGAATGAGGAAGGTAACTCTAGTCTGGTCAGGCCCCACCTAGAATTCTGTGTTCAGTTATGAATAACACATTTTTGGAAATACACAGACAAATTGTGCTAGTAAAAAATGATGAAGGGGATGGCTTCAGAGAAACCTGGGAAGACCTGTATGAACTGATGCAGAATAAAAAGAAGAAAACTAGCAGAACAATTTATAAAATAGCAACAACAATGTAAAGGTAAATAATTTTGAAAGACTTAGACACTCTTAGCAATGCAGTGACTAATCATAGTTTTAGAGAATTGATTCATGCTACTTAGACATGGACAATAAGGAAATTTGTTTTGCTTGATTATGCATAATTGTTATAAGGGTTTTCTTTTTCTTTTTGCAGTAGGGAAGGGGATGTGGAAAGGAGAGAAGCTGGACTTTCATTAAGTGTAAAATAATTTTTTAAAAAGGAAGTACATAAACAATGATATACTATGTCCAGAATAGGGAGACAAAGGATGGTGAGAGTTCTGAAGAACCTACTATGTGAGAATTGGTTAAAGGAACTGGGAAGGGGGCAGATAGGTGGTACAGTAGATAAAGCACCGGCCCTGGATTCAGGAGGACCTGAGTTCAAATCCGGCCTCAGACACTTGACACTTACATGCTGTGTGACCCTGGGCAAGTCACTTACCCCCATAGCCCTGCAAAAAAAAAAAGGAATTGGGAACATTTAGCCTGGGAAGAGAACACTTGGGCTGGAGAGAGAGTGGGGCATGATCATGGTCTTCAGGTATTTGAAAGACAGTCCTGTGGATGAGGGATTAGAGTCAAAAGACATAGGTTTGAATACTGATTTTATCACTAGAGGGCAGAGTAAAGAGTGATGGGTGAGATTTGCAGAGCTAGATTTAAATTTTTGATGTAAAGAAAAACTTCCTAATGATTAGAGATGGCTAACATTAGAATTAGGGGCAGCTAGGCAGTATAATGGCTAGAGTACCAGGCCTGGAGTTAGCAAGACTCCTCTTCCTGAGTTCAAATCTGGCCTCAGTAGGGACAGCTAGGTGGCGCAGTGGATAGAGCACCGGCCCTGGAGTCAGGAGGACCTGAGTTCAAATCCGGCCTCAGACATTTAACACTTACTAGCTGTGTGACCCTGGGCAAGTCACTTAACCCCAATTGCCTCACTTAAAAAAACAAAAACAAAACAAACAAAAAAAAAGCTGGCCTCAGATACTTCCTAGCTGTGTGACCCTAGGTATGTCACATCTCTGTTTGCCTCAGTTTCCCCATCTATGAAACAAGCTGGAGAAGGAAATGTCAAACCATTTCAGTATTTTTGCCAAGAAAACCCCAAATGGGGTCATGAAGAGTCAACCATAACTGAAACAACTGAACAACAAAATTAGAAAAGCTACCTCTACATGTACTCACTGGAGTTCTTCCTTCAAGAAGATGCTGGATGACCTGGATGCATTTCAGATATGGTAAAAGGGATTTTTTCTGTAGTTCCGGTTAGACTAAATGGACTTTGAGGTTCCTTCCTACTCTTGGATTTTGTTGCCTGAGAAGTGATCTAGTTTCTGTTTGAGTACCTCCAGTGAAAGAGGACTTACAACTCAGCACTCTCATTCAGTAAAAAGAGCACTGGATTTTGGAGTCAGAGGAACTGGGTTTCAGTCCTGGCTCTTCTGCTTACCAACTTTGAACTGTTATCAAAACACTTTATCTCTCTTCTTCGTTTTGTGAAGCTGTTGTACCACCTGGAATGCCTACCTCAAAGACTGTTGTTTAGTCATGAAATAAAATATGTAAAATGCTTTTCAAACAAACAAAAAAGTTATATAAAAACCTGGGCTAGTGTTATTATTAAGGGCAGCTAGGTGGATAGAGTACCAGTCCTTCAGTCAGGAAGATCTGAGTTCAAATCCATACTCAGACACTGTGTGATCCTGGGCAAGTCACTTGACCCTTTTTTGCCCAAGTTCTTTATCTGTAAAATGGGGACACACTGGAGAAGGAAATGGCAAGCCACTCCAGTATCTTTGCCAAGAAAACCCCAAGGTCTTTGTCCATGGGGTCATGTAGAGTCAGACATAATGACTGAACAACAAGAAAGTTTATTACCTCTAGAGCATAGAGTTCTTAACCTGGGATCTACAAACTTGTGTTTAGATAGATAGAGACAGAAAGAGAGAGACACAGAGACACAGAGAGAAAGAGAGAGAGAGAGAGAGAGAGAGAGAGAGAGAGAGAGAGAGAGAGAGAACTATTTCAAAATAATTTATTTCCTTTGGAATCCTGTGCATCTAATTTTATGAATTCAAACATATTCTTAAAATGGATCTATAGGCTTCACCAGACTGCCAAAGGAGTCAATGACACAAAAAAGCATAAGGGCCCCAGCTCTAGAAGTCCACAACCCATTGGACTTTTGAAGGGCTACAATCTGGTGCCCTCTGACAAATCAAGCCTAAGTTTGCCTCTCTTCAGCTTTTACCCATTGTTCCAAGTCCTGCTCCTTGGTTTCAAGCACAACAAACCTGATCCTTCTTCAGTATGACAGCCCTTCAACAACTTAGAGATCTCTACAACATCTCTCCTAAATCATCTCTTCTCCTGGCTAGACATTCCCAGTTCCTTCACTACATTATCTTATGACATGTTCTCCAGTCCCTACACTATTCTGGTCACCTTCTGGTAAATGCATTCCGATTTATTAATTTCCTTTGAAAATTTGGGCACTCAAAACAACACAATATTCAAGATCTCATCTGACCAGGATGGAGGACAATGGAAACATCATCTCCCTTCTTCCTTTCTAGACACTATGAAGCCAAAGATTACCTTAGCTTTGGGGCTTCCACTATGCATTAATATTGAATTTGAAATTCATTAAGATTTCCCAGGTTCTTTTCATATGAAATATTGTTAAGTGACAGCAATGCCACCCTTCATTTGTGCTCTAATCTTTCCAGGTTCCCCTTCCTCTCCTCCCCACTTTATCCTGTCTACTGCCTCCTGGAGCTGAAAAGGGAGAATTATCCCTATTGGCAAAGGGCTCTGAGCTGCCTATCAGCCCTTGTGGTGTAGGAAGAGCTAAATTCAGGCACAACAAATCTACTGAGACCCTGGGCCCATCTCTGAACGGCAATTCCCAGGCATAAGGAAAGGCAACAGAAACTTTTCTCATAGAGCATTTCAGAACTATCTGAAAGGAAACCAGAGAAACTCTGTATTCCATTGAAAAGAGCCCAAAACACAGATGCATAGATTGTTAAGGGGACTTTAGAATGTCAATTCTTGGAACATGGGAGGTTAGAGAAGAAAAGGAACTTAGAGTTCATCTAGGCCAGCCATTTTCAAACTCTCGTCTGGGGAATCCCTAAAATACTTTTAGGGGGGTCCATAAAATCAAAATTATTTTTATAATAATACTGACACTTGAATGTTTAATATGGTATATATCAATAGAAGGCAGCTAGGTGATGCAATGAATAGAGTGCTGGGCCTGGAGTTGGAAGACTCATCTTTCTGAGTTCAAATGTGGCCTCAGATATTTCTTTGCTATGTGAAACTGGGTAAGTTGCTAAATTCTATTTGCCTCAGTTTCCTCTTCTGTAAAATTAGCTGGAGAAGGAAATGGCAGACCACTCCAGTATCTTTGCCGAGAAAACCCCAAATGAGCTCAAGAGGAGTTGGATATAATTGAACAAAATATCAATAGATATAACCCATATAAGAGAAAAGCTCTTTGGGATCCTCAACAATTTTTAAGAGTATCAAGTGATCCTGAAGCCAAAAAGTTTAAGAACTGCTGATCTAGGCAAGTGCTTCATCCTACCAATGAAGAAACTGAGGTCTCAAAATTGAAAGTGACTTAAGCAAAGTAACAAATCCAGTTAGTAGTTGAACTAGGACTTGAACCCCAGTTAACTAACTTCCTAGGCTGGTATTCTTTCCACTACAACACACTGCCTCCCTCAGACATTTGAAGTATTAAATATTAAACATGTAGGACTGATTCCAAGCTTGGTAATTAAAACTCCTATTTCATATTCTACACATGACTTATAAAAAGGTCAGGTTGTTGTTCTAAAAGGTTTCATGGCTCCCTTGTTCACAAATAAAGCGCCTCTTCTGAGAAAACATAGCTCTCATTCCAATGGCACAATTGGCTGGGGTTTCCATCTTTATAAAAATGTTTTACTGGAAGAAGCAGGAGTAAAATTCCCAGAGGCTTGGCCTTGGGAAACAATGAAACCTGCTGAGCTGCCCCAGGTCCCTCCTCCACCCATTGGAGAAGGGAACTGTTTTTTCTTTCCCCTTCCTCAAATAACCTCTAACCCTATAAAGGTACTAGAGAACAGTTGCTAATGCTGAAACCCAGCAAGAGGCTGGACCAGCTCAGGGTTGGACTGTCCCAATGAAAGGGGTCAGGAGAAAGTGAGAGACTTTACCTTAGCTTCTAGCACCATCTGCTGGTCTTCCATGGAACTGCAGTTCTGAGGTTATATAGACTCCCTTTTCTCTTTCTCCAGCCAAGTATCATTGGGTTTCAGGGTTTAAAAATGGAAGGAATTTTTTTAATCCTCTAGTTCCAGTCCCTTCATTTTATAGATGAGGAGACTCAGAGTTCCCTTGAGGGGACAAGATTTTTCTAAGGTCACATAATGAATAAGTGGAGGCTCCTCAAAATTAGGCCAACTGACAAACACTGGAAGCAGAGCTAAGAGGTTGGAGATCAATAGGAGTAGTAAGAGGAGGAGGAGCTGTGGTGGTGGTGGTGGTGGTGGTGGTGGTAATGATGATAATGGCAGCTCACATTTCTTCAGCCTTTTATGGTTTCTCAGAACAACCACTTAGAGAGAGTGGGTTCCCCCTCATCTAAAGTCTTCATGAGAAAGGTCACTAATCACTTGAAAGGGCTGTTTTTGAGGGTATTCCTAATCAGGAACAAATCCAGTGGCTGGTTGAACTAGATGATCTCTGAGGTCCCTTTCTTCTCTGGGATTCTGTGAGATGATGTCTAAATCTGGACCATCCCTTTTAGGAGAGAAACTGGATCTCATCCAGGGAAAGAAGGGCAAATAGGATGAAGAGGGCTGAGACTCCAAATCATGTTATACTTGAGGGAAATGCAACTATATGTTGATCTTTAAGAGCGTAGGAAAGGAACCTCAGAGGCATGCTATCAAATCCTCTTTACCCAGTGAAGTCTGGGGCCACACTTGATGAAATGACATTTCATCATGAAATGTGGCCCCAGCCTTCCTAATCTCATCAGCCCAGGCTGGTTGCCCGGTCCCTTCCCTCTGATACTAGACAAAAGCAGATTAGTGGGTACTCTACACAGAGATCTCCTTCTTCAGAGGAACACCTTGACAAGACAAATCTGATGATGAGAAAACACAAGGAAACACAGTCAATCACAAAGCAGAATAAAAGGGAAGAGAATTTTTAAATTGTTTTGAGTGTCCTGTTCCTCCCTGTCCTTCCCTGCATTGCAAGCAGTGGCAATAGCTTGCAGACTCCCCAGTACTGACTGAAGCATTCCCATATTGCCAGATGGGGAAAAGGGATAGCCCAGACATTCTAGCAGAGGCTATTGGATAATGGTGGGAAGAAGAGAAGGAGGAATGAGATAGTATTGTCCTAAGACCAAATGAGAGGTCAGTGGCCAGGGATACAAACATTAAGAGAACCAATGAGTAGCCATGTCTGAAATGGGATAAGACCAGGAGACATAAATATGGATTATGAAACTCAGTGGTCAGTTAACAGTACCAAAAGAGGAGGTTGCTTCAAAACCAGAAGCCCAAGCAATTGAGACTTCATGGAATCACAGTCTCAGAGTTAAGAAGGAGCTGAGTCCTATGCCCCTCCCTAATAAGTAGTTATTTGGTGTTTGCTTGAAGATGTGCAAGTGGTGAGGAGGGGGACGGGGACCCATTATTTCCAGAACAATCCATTCTACAGGTCTAATCATCAGGAAGTTTATACTTACATGTAGCTTAAATCATCCTCTTTAAAACTCTTACCCATTGCTCCTACTCTGCCTTCTAGGGCTCAGTACAGTGGTACAATGAACTGTAGTCAGAGAACCTATACCCGAAACCTGGTTCTGCCACTTACTCCCTGTGTGACATTGGGTATGTGACTTAACTTCTCTGAACCTCAGTTTTCCAATCTATACAATGAAAGGATTAGGTGAGATTGGCCTCTGATGTCATTTCCATCTCTAGCTGTTATGCTATGATTTACATGACAGTCCTTCAAAAACTTGAAGGCAGCTATCACATCTCCCCTTTGATCTCTTGGTCAAAGAGTATGGACAAAATGGAATTAGTAAGTATAGTAATTGCTTAAATTTATATAACAGCAAGGTGGCCCAGTGGATAGAAAACTGGGCCTGTAGTCAGAAAAACCTGAGTTCAAATCCAACCTCAGACTCTAACTAGCTGTATGACCTTGGGCAAGTTACATAATCCCTTAGGCTAAGCATCTCCAGTCCCTTTAATAGATCCTTAGATGATATGATCCATGGTTCTGAAATAAGGGAATAGATACAGAGTGAATAACATGATGTTGAACCAGATAAGAAAAAAATTCCAATTTCTTGTTAGTCAATCAACTAAGCACATTAAACATTTTTAAAACTTTTTTATTGGGGGCAGCTAGGTGACACAGTGGAAAAAGCATCCAGCCCTGGATTCAGGAGGACCTTAGTTCAAATCTGGATACAGACACATGATACTATCTGTGTGACCCTGGAAAAGTCACTTAACCCTCATTGCTCCAAAAAAAACCCAAAACTTTTTTATTTATATCTTTTGTTTCTATATCTCCTTATATATCCCCATTCAGAGTAGTGCTTTTAACGAATAATGTTTTTAAAGAAAAAGAAAAGAATCATTTTAGTGGAACCAACAAGCATGTCAACCAAGTCCAATGGCATACACAGTGTGCTCTGCATCCATATCATCCTAGCTCTACAAAGAAAGAAAAGAGGCGCGTTCTTGTAAAACGATCATTTTAAGTACAGTGTTCAGTTGTTCTTTTTCATTTTCAAGGCTGTAGTCATTGTGTATATTGTTTTTCTAGTTCTATAAATCTCACTTTGCTTCAGTTCATAAAAGTTTCTCTATGGTTCTTTGTATTTTTCATATTCCTTGTTTTTTACTGCTCAGTAATGGGTAGTAACCTGGCATTCATGTACCACAATTTGTCTAGCCATTCCTCTAGCCTTGATGTGCATCTATTTTGTTTGTAAGGGCAAAAATTGATAACATAAATGATTTCTGTGTGCATAGTAGACCTTCCTTCCTCCCTTCCTCCCTCTCTTCCTCCTTTCTTCCCTCCCTTCCTCCCTTCCTTCCTTCCTTCCTTCCTTCCTTCCTTCCTTCCTTCCTTCCTTCCTTCCTTCCTTCCTTCCTTTCTTCCTCTTATATCAATAGGATCTCTTGGTCAAAGGACACAAACAAGGTAGAGGTGTTAATAATATTAATTGTTCCAATGTACATAAACAGCAAGGTAACACAGTAGATAGAAAGTTGAGCCTTGAGAAAGTTGAGTCAGCAGGACTTGAGTTCAAATCCAGCCTCAGACACTTATTAATGGTATGATCCTGGGCATGTCACATAATACTTGTCTGCCTCAGTTTCCTTATTTATAAAATGGGGATAATAATACTACCAACCTCCCAGGGCTATTGTGAGGATAAAATGAGATAATATTTGTAAAACACAAACATTAAATAGCTATACAAATACTAGGTATTATTATATAACTTGTTAAGGTTTGCAAAGTACTTTTACATACATTATCTCATTTGATACTTGCAACAGCCATTCAAGTTAAAAACCATGGGAATTATTATTCTAGTTTTATAGGAGGAAACTGAGTGTCCAAGAAGTTAAGTAATTTCCCCTGGTCACACAGCTATTAAATGGTACAGGCAGGATTTGAATCCAATTTTCTAGTAACTTTGAATCTAATACTCTTTCTACTAGAGATAGAAGAAAGGTAGATTAGATAGATGGGGGAGGGGGCATTTATAGCATGTTTACTAAGTGCCAGGCACTCTGCTAAGTGCTGGAAATAAACAAAAACATCCTAGGCAGTCTCTTGCCTCAAGGAATCTCCATTCTTTTTTTTCTTTTTCTTTCAGGGCAATGAGGGTTAAGTGACTTGCCCAGGGTCACACAGCTAGTAAGTGTCAAGTGTCTGAGGCCACATTTGAACTCAGGTCCTCCTGAATCCAGGGGCCATGCTTTATCCACTGTGGCACCTAGCTGCCCCTTTTTCCCCCCAATTTAATAGTATTTTTTTCCAGTTACATGTAAAGCTAGTTTTCAGCATTTGTTTTTATAAGATTTTTAGTTCCAAATTTTTCTCTCTCCCTCCCTTCCCTCCCTAGGACAGAAAGCAGTCTGATATAGGTTATATGTACAATCACATTAAATATATTTCTACGTTGGTCATGTTGTAAAAAAAGAATCAGAACAAAAGGGGAAAAAATCCTCAGAACAGAAAAAAAAAACAGAAAAGTAGAAATAGTATGGTTTAATCTGCATTCAGATTCCACAGTCTTTTTTTCTGGATGTGGAAAACATTTTCTATCATGGGTCCTTCGGAATTGTCTTGGATCATTGTATTGCTGAGAAGAGTTAAGTCTATCAGAGGTGAACATCATACAATGTTGCTGTTACTGTGTACAATGTTCTCCTGGTTCTGCTCACTTCACTCAGCATCAGTCCACTTAAGTCTTTACAGGTTTTTCTGAAATCTGCCTGCTCATCATTTCTTCTAGCACAATAGGATTCCATTACCTTCATATACCACAACTTGTTCAGCCATTCCCCAGTTGATGGGCACCCCCTCAATTTCCAATTCTTTGCCACCACAAAGAGAGTTGCTATAAATATTTTTGTACATGTGGGTCCTTTTTCCTTTTTTATGATCTCTTTAGGATATAGACCTAGTACTGGTATTACTGGGTCAAAGGGTATGCACAGGCCCATAGCCCTTTGGGCATAGTTCCAAATTGCTCTCCAGAATGGTTGGATCAGTTCACAACTCCACCAACAATGCATTAGTTTTCCAATTTTTCCACAGCTTCTCCGACATTTATTGTTTTCCTCTTTTGTTATATTAACCAATCTGATAGGTATGAAGTGGTAACTCAGAGTTGTTTTAATTTGTATTTGCCTAATCAATAGTGATTTAGAGCATTTTTTTTCATATAGCAATAGATAGCTTATTTCTTCATATGAAAACTGACTGTTCATATCCTTTGACCATTTCTCAATTGGGGAATGACTTGTATTCTTATAAATTTGATTTGCTTCTCTATATAATTTAGAAATGAGGACTTTATCAGAAAAACTGGCTATAAAAATTGTTTCCCAGCTTTCTGCTTTCCTTCTAATCTTGGCTGCATTCCTTCTGTTTGTACAAAAATTTTTAAATTTAATGTAATAAAAATGATTCATTTTGCATTTCATAATATTCTTTATCTTTTGTTCAGTCATAAATTCTTCTCCTCTCCATAGATCTGAGAGGTAAACTATTCCTTCCTTTTCTAATTTGCCTATGGTATCACCCTTTATGTCTAAATCATGTGCCCATTTTGACTTTATTTTGATATTATTTTAGATGTTGGTCTATTCCTACTTTCTGCCATACTATCTTCCAGCTTTCCCAACAGTTTAGGAATCTCAGTTCTTAAGGGGAAAGAGGACACAATAACAGAGTTCAAAAGTAGTTTGGGGGCAGCTAGGTAGCGCAGTGGATAAAGCACTGGCCTTGGATTCAGGAGGGCCTGAGTTCAAATCCAGCCTCAGACACTTGACACTTAACTAGCTGTGGGACCCTGGGCAAGTCACTTAACCCTCATTGCTCTAAAAAAAAAAAGTAGTTTGGGAGTGGACAAAGAAGAGGGAAATGCATATATAGCGGGATGGCTAGAGATGTCCAAATAATGAGTGTATTTACACTTAGCCCCTGCAGTGCATTTATTCTGCCCCTCCTCCAATCCTACCCTTTTTAACTCCCTTTTATGTCTTTCTTCCCCCATTAGAGGGTAGCTAGGTGCCACAAGTGATAGAAATATGGACTTGGAGTCAGGAAGACTCATTTTCTTGAGTTCAAATATAGTCTCAGACACCTCCTAGCTGTGCGACCCTGAGCAAATCAGTCCACCCTCTTTGCCTCAGTTTCTTCATATGTAAAATGACCTGGAGAAGGAAATGGCAAATTACATCAGTATCTTTTCCAAGAAAGATGGGGTCAGTAAGAGTCAGGACTGAAACAACTCAACAAGAAAAATCTCCCTTTAGAATGTAAGGTCCTTGTGGGTAAGGACTGTCTCTCTCTTTTTAAAATTCATAGTACTTAGCACAGTGCCTGGCACATAGTAAGTGCTTAGTAAATATGTTTCTCTCTCTCTCTCTCTCTCTCTCTCTCTCTCTCTCTCTCTCTCTCTCTCTCTCTCTCTCTCTCTTTCCATTCATCCAAGCAATTGATGAAAATACAGGGCCAAGGATAAATCCCTATGAAAGATGTCTATACACCTCCCTTCGAGTTACCATCAATCAATAATTAATAATTACTCTTTGGGTTTGGTCCTTCAACCATTTCCAAATGTTAGGGAGCCAACACCCTCCATTTTTGTTCATAATGATAATGTTAATGAGTCTATCAAATACTTTGCTGAAATTCAAGTATTCTGTATCTATGACATTCCCTTGATATATCAGTCTAGTAATCTTGTCAAAAAAAGAAAGAGGCTGGTCTGACATGATGTGCTTTTGATGATGCCAGGGTGTCTCTTAGTGACCATTGTTTTTCCTTCCAAATGCTACCAAACCATCTGTTTAATAATATTCCCTGAAACAGAGAGTAGAAGTAGGACATGCTTATCACACCTAAAATGGAGCATATTCATTCAAGAAATATTTGTTGAGCTATTACCATGCAAAAGGCCCAATGCTGGACACCAATAAGACATGGTTCTAGCTCTCAATAAACTTAGTCTTGTGAGAGGGTGAGGAAGGATAAGCCATACACAAATAATTTAAATACTCACACTTCAAATACCTCAAGGATCCGTGATTTTGTTCATTTGGGTATTCCTTCCATTGATGGAGATCTCAAACTCTCTTTAACTTCTTGTTGTTTAGGCATGTCTAATTCTTCATGGCCCCATGGAGGATAGTACACCAATACAATCCATGGGGGGGGGGGTGTTCCTGGAAAAGATAGGCAGTGATTTGCCATTTCCTTCTCTTGCTCATTTTACAGATAAGGAAACTGAGGCAAACAGGATTGAGTGACTTGCCCAGGATCACAAAGCTAGTGAGTGTCTGAGGTCACATTTGAACTCAGTTCTTCCTGCCTCCAGGTCTGGTGTTCTATCCACTGAGCCATCTAGCTAGCTGCCTCTTTACATTTGTAGATAGTATTTGGGGGTTGCAATGGCCAAAAGAATCAATCCCTTGCAGTCGTCATGGTGACAGTGCTCTACCAGACTCATAACTAGTGTTTTTCCTACCTGAGACAAACTTTGAAGAGCTTGCAGTAGCCAGGACAGGCAGTAAGAAATGTGACCTCAAAGCAGCTCTTTAAAACCAAATTCCATTGGAGCGTGCATGAGACAATGAGGCTGGTGGGAAATGTGACAAGGAGTTCACTTGGGCTGTGGCAATTAGGGGAGGACTCAGTTACTGAAGTGTTGTCACTCCCTCTAAATTCCCACATCTTGGGGCAAAGCTCTGGTTATGACATTGACCCTTAGACAGCACATCTATGGATCACTGGATCTGAATTCAATGCCCTTCCAGATTGATAGAACTTGCCATATCTTATACTCCACTGGCAGAGCATTAGAGAATCTAGCGGAACCTCCATGCCATGAAATTCATTGACAGAGGATATCTGTGAAGGAACTTTATTATAGGGTAGAATAATAATAACTCACATTTCCAATCTGCTTTAAGGTTTAAAAATCACCTTTCATTGATATGAGAAGATAACTCCCTTGGCTCTTTTTTCAGAGGTGAAAGGTCCACAAATGTGGAATAGTGCATATATTTTCAGATTTTTAATGTATTGATTTTTTTTGCTGATTAATCTCTCTCTTCTTTCTCTTTCTATTAAAAAGAAAACCTTTTATATAAGAAATGACTCTGGGAAGGGAAAGGGGAAGGATACAGGGGGCAATTTAGGGGATGTAAAAACAAAGGAAATAAAAAATTTTTATTTTAAAAATAAAATTAAAATCATCTTCAGAGGATGGCCTTGAAATATTCCTCAAGCCTTGTTGATCTCTGCAGTATCTCTTCTTTTTATTCCCACTGCAACTACCCTAGTTTGTTGGGAGGATCAAATGAGATAACATATGTAAAGCACTATGCAAACCTTAGAGAGCTATATAAATGCTAGCTATTAGTTTGTCCTACTATTGCCACCTGCTAGGACTATTGCAGAAGCCTTCTAAATGATCCCACCACCCCCAAAGCATACTGTACACACTGATGGGTTAATCATGAGGAAGCACAATTCTAATCATTTAATCAATAACTCCTGTCACCTGCAGGGAAAAGTTCAAACTCTGTAGGTACCACTACCCCTCCTCCAGTCTGGTGCCAGTTTCCCTAATTCAGCCTATTCTCTTGCAGCCTAGACTACACACTATTCCTGGAATACTTGCTATTTGTTTCCACCTTGAAGACTTTGCACCCTCCTCTTGATTAATTAAGCTTATGCATCATTCAAGATCCATCTGAATTACCACTTCCTTGAAATTTTCCCTGATCAACCGAGCAGTGGTCAGTGATGTTTCTGTCTTCTGAATGGCTGTGACCTTATTTCTGTGACATAGCAGCTGAGCTATAGGAGTAGCAAAGCTCTATCAGTGCTTAGTAACTCTGAAGACTTGACCAAACTCTCATTCATGCTGAGGTTCCCTATAGGCAACAGATAAAAGCAAGGAGAGCCAAGCCTGATGTTGCAGGATGCTCAATCCCACACCTTCTTAAAAAATGAGTTTATATGTGCATCCAAAATTAGAAGGGAAGCAGAAAGCTGGGAAATAATTTTTACAGCCTGTTGTTTCTGAAAAAGGTCTAATTTCTAAAATATATAGGGAACTAAATAAAATATATAATAATGCAAGTCATTCCCCAAATGAGAAATGGTCAAAGGATATGAACAGGCAGTTTTCAGATGAAGAAATCAAAGCTATCTATTGCCATATGAAAAAATGCTCTAAATCACTATTGATTAGACAAATGCAAATTAAAACAACTCTGACCAAATTGGTTAATATGACAAAAAAGGAAAATAACAAATGTTGGAGAAGCTGTGGAAAATTGGAAAACTAATACATTGTTTGTGGAGCTGTGAACTGATCCAACCATTCTGGAGAGCAATTTGGAACTATGCCCAAAGGGCTACAAAACTGTGCATACCCCTTGACCCAGAAATACCACTATTAGGTCTATATCCCAAAGAGATCATAAAAAAGGGAAAAGGACCCACATGTACAAAAATATTTATAGCTACTCTTTTTGGTGTGACAAAGAATTAGAAATTGAGGGGATGCCCATCAATTGGGGAATGGCTAAATAAGTTGTGGTATATGAATGTAATGGAATATTATTGTGCTGTAAGAAATGATAAACAGGCAGATTTCAGAAAAACCTGGAAAGACTTACATGAATTGATGCTGAGTGAAATGAACAGAACCAAGAGAACATTGTACACAGTATCAACAACATTGTGTGATGATCAACTCTGATAGACTTAGCTCTTCTCAGCAATACAATGATACAAGATAATTCCAAAGGACTCATAATGGAAAATGCTCTCCACATCCAGAAAAAAGAACTGTGGAATCTGGATGCAGATTGAACCATACTGTTTCTACTTTTTTTTTTTGAGGTTTTTCCCTTTTGTTCTGATTCTTCTTTCACAACATGAATGATATAGAAATATGTTTAATGTGATTGTACATATATAACCTATATCAGATTGCCTGCTGTCTTTAGGAGTGGGGAGGGAAGAGAAGGAGGGAGAAAAATTTAGAACTAGAAATCTTATAAAAACAAATATTGAAAGCACCGGCCCTGGATTCAGAAGGACCTGAGTTCAAATCCGGCCTCAGACACTTGACACTAGCTGTGTGACCCTCATTGCCCTGCCCAATAAATAAATAAATAACAGCTCTAGTAATCATTCAGAATATAGCTTCAAATCAAAAAAAGGATAAAAAATATTGAAAACTATCTCTATGTGTAACTGGAAAATAATAAAATACTTTTATGATTTAAAGAAAAAAAATTAGTTGACATGTCAAGTGAGTTGTCTTTATGGTGGAACAATGTGCTAGAAAAGTCTAATATTCTTGAATGTTCTTTCCTGAGGATCTGTCTATTCCCTTATATTGCTGGTGGGGGTGGAGGTAGAGGAAGAGGAAGTCTCTTGTGCCTAACTGTGCTGTAAACAGTCTGAATTCTTGGACCAAAAGGTTAGAGGGTTATGGCTTTATGTCCCACAGTGTAGGAACAGTTGTATCTGTGACAATACCATCTGAGAATTGGATAGAGCTGGGCCTGTAGTCAGGAAGACCTGAGTTCAAATCAGAGCTCAGGCACTTACTAGCTGTGTGACCCTGGGCAAGTCACTTAACTCTGTTTATCTTCTCAGTTTCCTATTCTATAAAATAAGCTGAAAAATGAAATAGCAAACTGCTCTATTATCTTTGCCAACAAAACCCAAATGGGGTCACAAAGAGTCAGGCATGACTTCAACAACTCAGAAACAAAACCACTCATTTTGAACCTTTCATATACAGCCTTGTGCTGCTAGCTTTCTGCCACCACCACCCCTTATATGTCTTCTCTCTACAAGTAGACAACAAATTCCCATGCTCTTTGCTTCCTTGTAGCCATCGTGGCACCTAGCACAATGCTATATGTATAACTGCTAAATACATAGTGCTTGATATGTTGATTCATCATACCTCAATACTTCAAGAATCTATCATTTGGTTGGTATCGGTATTCTCCATAAACATAAATCAGAACACCATTATAATTTAGTAAATGGTCTTTGGGAATTGTTGTGGCCAAAAGCTTCCTTGCTCTATGGCAAATCTCTGCAATGGTCCTTAAACAAGCCATCCATTGTTGAGGCTGTACTCAAAGTCAAGTTCAATAGGAGTGGCCAGATCTTTCATTTTGACTTAGAAAGCACAGGTTATCTCTGTGGTGCACTAAGGTGTCAGAGTAGAACTTTAATAAACTGTGTGGACTTTTTGAATCCTAGAGTTTGAGTTGCAAAGAAAGTCAGTCAATAAGCATTTATTTTTCTCCATTTACATGTTAAAACAATCTTTAGGGGCAGCTAGGTGGCGCAGTAGATAGAGCACCGGCTCTGGAGTCAGGAGGACCTGACTTCAAATCCGGCCTCAGACACTTGACACTTACTAGCTGTGTGACCCTGGGCAAGTCACTTAACCCCCATTGCCCTGCAAAACAAACAAACAAACAAAAACAATCTTTAACATTTAGGATTTTTTTAAAGTTTTGAGTTCCAAATTCTATCCCTCTGACGCTCTCTTCTCCCCTCCTTAACCTCCCCACTCCTTGAGATGTTAAGCAATTAAATATAGGTTATATATGTGCATTCATGTAAAACATTTCTATATTACTTATTTTATATAAGAAGACTTGAACAAAAGACCAAAAAAAGCAAGCAAGAGAGAAAGAAAGAAAGGGAGGGAAGGAAGGAAGGAAGGAAGGAAGGAAGGAAGGAAGGAAGGAAGGAAGGAAGGAAGGAAGGAAGGAAGGAAGGAAGGAAGGAAGGAAGGAAGGAAGGAAGGAAGGAAGGAAGGAAGGAAGGAAAAGAAAGAAAGAAAGAGAAGGAAGGAAGGAAAATAAGAAAGCAAGAGTAAAGTACTATGTATTTAGACAATATCACTTCTTTCTCTGGAGGCAGATAGCATGTTTCATTCATTATGAATCCTCTGGGATTATCTTGGATCACTGTATTTCTGAGAATAGCTAAGTCATTCACAGTTGATCATTGTACAGTATAGCTGTTACTGTGTACAATGTTCTCTTGGTTCTGTTCACTTCACTTTACATCAGTTCATATAAATCTTTCCAGGTTTTTCTGAAATCATCCTGCTTTTCATTTCTTATAGCACAATAATATTCCCTCAATTTATGGGAATCCCCTCAATTTCCAGTTCATAAGCCACCACAAAAAGCTGCTGTAAATATTTTCGTACAAATAGGTCCTTTCCCCCCTTTTTGGATGTCTTTGGGATATAAACCTAGCAGTGGTATTGCCAGATCAAAGGGTATCAATATTTGGGTATAGTTCTAAATTGCTCTCCAGAATGGTTGGATCAGTTCACAACTCCACCAACAGTGGATTAGTGTCTCAGTTTTCCCACATCCCCTCCAACATTTGTCATTTTCTTTTTTGTCATATTATCCAATCTGATAGGTATTAGGTGGAACATCAGAGTTGTTTTAATTTTCATTTCTCCAATCAATAGTAATTTAGAGAATTTTTTCATATGACGAAAGATAGCTTTGATTTCTTCATCTGAAAACTGACTGTTCGTATCCTTTGACCATTTATCAGTTAAGGAATGGCTTGTATACTTATAAATTTGACTCAGTTCTCTATATTCAATAAGCATTTATTAAGCCCCTACTGCATGCCAAGCACTGTGCTAAGTACTTGGTGATACAAAAAGAGCCAAAAGACAGTTCTTGCCCTTGAGGAGCTCATAACCACCCCTGATTAATTTATTTCATTGCTTTTTGTTGGGGGGGGGGGAGAGGCAATGAGGGTTAAGTGACTTGCCCAGGGTCACACAGCTAGTTTTCATTGCTCTTAGTTCTGCCACCTGAGGCTTATCAGAACTGTTTAGTTTAATAATCAATGTAAAAGATTTTTAAGAAATCTAAAGCATATTATAAGTGAAAAGATGAAGATGATGAAGACTGTATATCCAGCATGGAAAATGGAATGATGCCTTTTTTGTGTCGATTGTGAAAAAACATGAATTCACATCCCAGCTCTTGACACTTACTAGCAGTATGATCATGGTGTGTCAATTTTCTAGCATCTGCTTCCTCATTTGTAAAATGGAGATAATAATACTGTACCTGTCAGGGTTACTATCTGGAAAACAATTTGTAAACTTTAAAGCATTCTAGAAATTAGAAATGTTGTTGACATTACAGCCTGCCTATGGTATGCAAAATGCTATAATAGATGCAATGGTAATTGTCTGCTAGAGAACTGATCTCCAAAGTTGAGGTTTAAAAGTAAAAGTAAATTTTTTCAAAAGTTGGGACTCTGCACCCCCCAAAGGGATTTTAGTTAATGTTAGAGTATGCAACCAATCAGAGGGTGGGAAGAGAAGCTGCATTCTACCCTCCCCACCATAGCCAATCATAGGGCTGATCTTTTTTGGGGGGCTTAAGTGACTTGCCCAAGGTCACACAGTTAGTGTCAAGTGCCTGAGTCTGGATTTAAACTCAGGTCCTCCTGAATCCAGGGCTGGTGCTCTAACCACTGTGCAACCTAGTTGCCCTGAGTCTCTATAAAATTATCTGCCTATCTCCTGCTTGAGGAGATAAGTATCTCAGGACCACACCTCTGTGCCATGCCTTCTCCCCATGAAAAGAAGTCCAAGGATTTCTCTCTTGGTTTCCTTTCCCTAGGACCCTAAATAAATTATTATTTTACTCTAATTGGATTTGTGTGCAAGAAGGTGTAATTCTTTAAAGAGGAATTCCTAAGAACCCCTTTCCCAAAGCCCTATCCCAAGCCCCCACCTATTTCCCCATAACACAATGAGTCACCAAATCTTAATCATTTCTACCTCCACAATATCCCTTCCTTCTGTTCTCTCCAGCTACCCACATGGCCACCATCCTTATTCAAGGACTCAGCCCCTCTTACTGGACTATTGTAGTAGGGATGGGTTTAATTAATCAAATTGATAGTGAGGTGTCCCAAAGAATTACAAGACTCAGTGATTCAGTTTTCTAAGTTTTATTAAAATACTGTGAGGCCACAGGAAGACACCAAGGAGATAAGTGCCTCAAATAGGGGTAGGAAGAATAGTTATATTTATAGTGAGAAAAAATAGGTTATCTCCTCATTATCTTAATCCCCTCCTTGAGGAGATATATAGGAGGTCTTATCCTAATTTGGAATTCTTGAGGTCCTAAGACAACTCCTGAGGTGGGTACCTTTCTCACTAGGGGTGTGTTTTGGGGGTCATAAGGTGAACCTAAGTGATGTGGCCTGAATTTAGGGTGATCAAATTGATCATGAGCCATCCCAAAAGAATTAAAAGACTCAGTAACTCAGTTTCCCAAGTTTTATTGAAAGACTGTTGACCACAGGGAGAGAACCAAAAGAAATATAGAAAGGTATCTCTCCAATAAGGAAAGGAAAGACAGTTATATTTATAGTATGGATAAAGTGATTATCAGTCTTTTTTTTTTAATGTATAAGGTATTTTATTTTTTTCCATTACATGTAAAGATAGTTCTCAACTTTTGTTTATACAAGCTTTACAATTTCAGATTTTTCTCCCTCCCTCCCCTCTCTCCCCCCTCCCCTAGACAGCAGGTAATCTGATTTAGGTTATATCTATATATCTCTATACATATACATATAGATATATATATACACACACATATATATACACATAATAACATTAATCCTATTTCTGCATTAATCCTGTTACAAAAGAATCAGAGCAGTGATGCAAAACCTCAAAATAGAAAAAAAAAAACAACAGCACCCACAACAAAAGAAATAATATGGTTCAATCAGCATCTATACTCCACAGTTCTTTCTTTCTTTTTTTTTTCTTGGATTTGGAGATCCTCTTCTATCATGAGTTCCCTGGAACTCTTCTGTACCATTGCATTGGTGAGAAGAATATAGTCCATCACAGTAGGTTAACACTCAATGTTGATGATACTGTGTACAATGTTCTTCTGGTTCTGCTCATCTCACTCATCATCAGCTCACGTAAGACCCTCCAGGTTTCTCTGAACTCTTCCTGCTCATCATTTCTTACAGCACAATAGTATTCCATTGTATTCATATACCACAACTTGTCCAGCCATTCCCCAATTGATGGGCACCCCCCTCAACTTCCAATTCCTTGCTACCACGTAAAGAGCAGCTATAAATATTTTTTGTACATGTGGGTCCCTTTCCCCCTTCCATGATTTCTTTGGGCAAAAGACCTAAAAGTGGAATTGCTGGGTCAAAGGGTATGCACAGCTTTATTGCCCTTTGGGCATAATTCCAAATTGCTCTCCAGAATGGTTGGATCAGCTCACAGCTCCACCAACAATGCATTAGTGTTCCAATTTTCCCACAGCCTCTCCAACATTTATTATCTTCCTTTTTTGTCATTTTAGCCAATCTGATAGGTGTCAGGTGGTACCTCAGAGTTGTTTTAATTTGCATCTCTCTAATCATTAGAGATTTAGAGCATTTTTTCATATGGGAATAGATAGCTTTGGTTTCTTCATCAGAAAACTGCCTGTTCCTATCCTTTGACCATTTCTCAATTGGGGAATGACTTGGATTCTTATAAATTTGATTTAATTCCCTATATATTTTAGAGATGAGGCCTTTATCAGAAGCACTGGCCTCAAAAATTGTTTCCCAGTTTTCTGCCTCCCTTCCAATTTTGGATGCATTGCTTCTGTTTGTACAAAAATTTTTTAATTTAATATAATCAAAATCATCCATTTTGCATTTTATAATATACTCTATCTCTTGTTTAGTCAAAAACTGTTCTCCTTTCCAAAGATCTGATAGGTACACTATTCCTTTCTCTCCTAATTTACCTATGGTATCACTTCTTATGTCTAAATCATGTATCCATTTTGACCTTATTTTACTATAAGGTGTAAGATGTTGGTCTATGCCTAATTTCTGCCATACTATCTTCCAGTTTTCCCAGCAGTTTTTGTCAAATACTGAGTTCCTATCCCAGAAGCTGGAGTCTTTGGGTTTATCAATTATCAGTCTTATTATAATAATCTCTACCTTAGGGAGGTACAGGGGAGGGCCTCTCCTAATTTGGAGTTCCTGGGGTCCTAAGCCAACCCCTGAGGTGGGTACCTTTTTCAGTGGAGGTGTGTTTTGGGGATTTACACGTCATAAGGTGAATCTGGGGACAAATTTGGCCTTTTCTCCCCTTATCTCTTTCTGATTCCCATGGCTACTTTCAAAACATCTTCATTTTTCATTTATTCTTAGTTTGAGTTTCTATAGCCTGTCATTTTATCATTGTTATAGTTTAAGGTCTTCATTGATATGGGATGGAATTTAGGGTCAAATTGATTGTGAGTCATCTCAAAAGAATTACAAGACTCAGTGACTCAGTTCCCCAAGTTTTCTTGCAATACTGTGAGTGACCACAGGGAGAGAACCAGAAAAGTGGAAAGGTATCTCTCTGGAATAGTGAAAGGAAAGACAGTTATATTTATAGTATGGATAAACTGATTATCAGTCTCATTATAATAATCTCTAGCTTGGGGAGGTGCAGGGGAGGGCCTGTCTTTCTCATTATAATATTCTCCACCTAGGGGTGTTACATGGGAGGGCTTATCCTAATTTGGAGTTCCTGGGGTCCTAAGCCAACCCCTGAGGTACCTTTTTCAGTGGAGGTGTGTTTTGGGGGGTTAAACATCATAAGGTGAATCTGGGGACAAATTTGGCCTTTTCTGCACATGCCTCTTTGTGATTCCCATGGCTAATTTCAAAATATCTCCATTTTTCATTAGAATTTCTATACCCTTGTCATTTCCTTTATTGTTATTTGACCTGACCCATTATGGACCTGTTATGGTCCCGTTATGGGTACTGATCACTGTGGATATGATAACCTAGCATAAGTTATCCATTAACTGGGGTCTAACTCTTTTGGAGCTAATATCTGAATTAGAGCTTGGGTCTTAGGTTTTTCTATTAACCCCTTTTTACCTCCTACATCATTCATGGCCTAGCTCCCTAAGTTCCCGTTATGGGTAATGATTTATGTGGGTAAGAGAACTTAGCATCCTGACTTGTAAGTTATCCATTAACTGGGGTCTGAATCCCTCTTAGAGCTCATATCTGAATTAGAGCTTGGGTCTTAGGTTTTTCTGTTAATCCCTTTTTTGCCTCCTACATCATTAGGACACATTTGGTGTTCTCTGCCCATGTTCATCAAGACATGCTTAGACTTGTCAGACCCAGAGAGTCTCTGTGTTTATAATATCTATTTACTGTAAGATCTGGTTTCTAGGTGTCCTGTCATCTAGGAACATTAATGGCTATTAATGGTTAATAGTCCCTGGTTACTCTCTCTATTGATAGTATTGGTTGATAGGGATGAACCCTCTTGCTTACTGTAAGAACACAAACCTTAGTTTCTCTTTTAACCCTTTTAACTACTGTTGATCAAATCTTAGGTTATCTGTTAACCCCTTTTAGCTACAGTTGATAGGTTATCTGTTAACCCTTTTAGCTTCCTCCATCACTACCACATACCCTTCAACTGGCCTCATGGCCTCAGGTCTTTCTCCCTTTCCCATCTATTCTCTGCACCAGATGTGTCAAAAACCACTGTAGGCATGCCATATTCTGGAGTGCAGCCACAACCAGATTAAAATGTAATTGGGAGGGAGAGCTAGGTGGTGCAGTGGATAGAGCACCAGCCCTGGAGTCAGGAGTACCTGAGTTCAAATCCGGGTGTGACCCTGGGCAAGTCACTTAACCCCAATTGCCTCACTTTTAAAAAATGTAATTGGGAAGTATTTTTAAAATAATATAATAATAATATATAATAAAACATATAAATTACATTTTAAAACTGAGTCAATATGCCATCTGCAGGGATCCTTATGTACAGATCAATGGACCCCCTTTTCCATTTGAATTTGATACTGCTGCTCTAAACAGCAGCCAAAGTGATTTTCCTAAAACACAATTCTAACCACATCACTCGCCTACTCAATAAGTTCCAGTGCTTCCTACTAGCTCTGGAATCAAATAGAGACTTTTCTGTCTTTAAACCGATTAAAAGCCTGGTCCCAACCTACCTTTCCCATTGTATTATACATTAATCCTTTTCCTACATTCTATGGTCCAGCCAATCTCAAATTCTTGATCTCTTTCATATACAACATATCCCATCTTAGAGCCTTTACACTGGACTCATGTGTCAAATGTACACTCTCCTCACCTTTGCCTATTAGAATCTCTTGTATTTGCTATGGTGGAACTCTTCTGCCCCTTCTAAAGACCTTAATTTTGTTATATTAATTGTTTTCACTAATTTTCAGGTTGACACATAAGATTAAAGAAAAAAGAGAAGTAATAAAACAGTTATGCAAAACTAATACATATCTAGTCCAACAGTATGTGCCTTGTTCCACATTAAAAAGTCACCTACCTCTACAAAAAAGGAAGGCAAATGGACTCATATCTATTCTTTGGGGGCAAGCTTGTTCATTATGATTACACAATATTCAGTTTCAATTTTTTTGTTGCTGCTACTGTTTTTTTTCCATTTACAGTGTTGAAGTCATTGTGCATATTGTTTTCCTACTTCTACTTTCTTCACTTTGTATCACCTCATATAGTTTTTTCCCTGCCTCCCTGTAGTCTTTATTTACTTAACATTTCTTACAGCAAAGTTCCGTTAAAATCGTTTTTTTAACATTCTCCAATAGATGAACATTGACTTTGTTTCCATTGTATGCTACTAATAAGGGGCCATTATAAATATTTTGTTATATACTGGAACTTTCTATATTTGACCTTCTTGGAATATATGACTAGTAGTGGGATTTCTGGATCAAGGGGTATCAATAGTCTAGTCATTCTCAGCATCATTCCAAATTGCTTTCCAAAACAGTTGAATAAATTCACAGTTCTACCCACAGTGCTAATGCACTAATACTAATACTAATGTATTCCTATTACTTCTAAAATTGACTCTTCCCACTGTTTGTCATCTTTGATGGTTTGCTAGGGATGAAATGAAATTTCAGTGTTGGTTTTATTTATGTTTCTTCTTTTCTTCTTCTTCTTCCTCTTTTTTTTTTTTTTACAGGCCAATGCGGGTTATGTGACTTGCCCAGGGTCAGACAGCTAGTTAAGTGTCAAGTGTCTGAGACCGGATTTGAACTCAGGTACTCCTGAATCCAGGGCCAGTGCTTTATCCACTGCACCACCTAGCTGCCCTTCTTTATATCTTTTAATCACTTATTCAACGGGCAATGACTTTTAGTGTTATATATTGGGTTAATTCCATGACATCTTGTATATCAGACAAAGATAACATTTAATGAGACCAAGGAATGAAAAAGTCCCTGCTTTTTTTTCTTCAAGAAACTTGCGGGGGGGGGGGGAGCGGCTAGCTGGCACAGTGGATAAAAGCACCGGCCCTGGATTCAGGACTCCCTGAGTTCAAATCCGGCCTCAGACACTTGACACTTAACTAGCTGTGTGACCCTGGGCAAGTCACTTAACCCTCATTGCCCTGAAAAAAAAAAAGAAAAAGAAACTTGCGGGGGCATCGAGGTGGTGCAGTGGATAAAGCACCAGCCCTGGATTCAGGAGGACCTGAGTTCAAATCCGGCCTCAGACACTTGACACTTACTAGCTGTGTGGCCCTGCAAAAAAAAAAAAACCCAAACAAACAAACAAACAAAAAGGTATCTCCAATCTTCCTTAGAGTTTGATGACTTGGCATGAGTAGTGCAAGAAGAAACTTGCTTTGGAACTAAAAATCCTATGAAAACAAATGTTGAAAACTATCTTTACATGTAATTGGAAAATAATAAAATACTTTTATGATTAAAAAAGAAAATTGCTATGGAGAGAACATTATGAAAATGTATATTAGGAGATGTTTAAATTGTTTTGTGATTCTGTTGCTGAGAGTAATATGAGCTTCACCTTTAAAAACTGTCCCACCTGCACATGAACTTGGGAACAGAATTTTTAACCTCCTGAAAAATCATCCAATGAAGAGTTTCAGTGGACTTTGATCTTATTTGTTAAAAAAATAGGAGTGATTCAGCTTTAACTGATTGACTTTAAGGAGGAAATAAATTTAGTAGCTGAATTTCAACAAATCCCTTTCCCTAATTGATTAATCAGATTGAAAAATAAATATCATGAGGGCAGAGCCAAGATGATGAAGTAGCAGGGAAAAGGCTCAAAGGGGGTAACGGATATAAAGCACTTGGCAAACCTTAAAGTGCTATATAAAACCTGTTTTTTTGTTAACCTGTAGTCACCAGGCTTCCCATATGGTGATGACTTCATCCCCTGAGCATTCTTTTCCATTCCTGTAAGATCCTGCAGTGTTTATAGAGCAACACAGCAGTGTGTTGGTAAATGTTTAATTATTAGACTCTCCAGAAAAAAAAAATGTATATACTTTAAATTAAAACCTCATTTTTTTTGTTTGCTTTTTTGCAGGGCAATGAGGGTTAAGTGACTTGCCCAAGGTCACACAGCTAGTAAGTGTCAAGTGTCTGAGACCAGATTTGAACTCAGGTCCTCCTGAATCCAGGGCCGGTGATTTATCCACTGTGCCACCTAGCTGCCCCCTAAATCCTCATTATTAACATTTTCTTGAGTCTTGCAAATCAATAAAGCAGTCAGGCCCCAATTTGCAGTAATTTCTGATTTATGAAATGTTAATGCTTACACTGAAAATTTAACAATCAGCTCCCATCAACCTATTTTCTCACATCCTCTCTAGCATTTGTCATTTTCCTTTTTTTTTGGGGGGGGGGTATGTTAAACAATCTAGTGTGTGAGGTGGTACTTTAGTGTTATTTTAACACTACGTTACAAAGCACTGGGAGGGAAATGCAAAAGATTTTGCAATAATGGGGTATCAGTAAGATGTGCAGCATTCATCCATATCCTGCATATCATCTTGCAGACCTTGGTATAGCTTATCAGCCCACTGGGGTCATGTCTTACCACACCTCATACCTGAGGTGAGAGAGAGAGTTGTTTTCCCCTTGGCCTAGGGGGTTTGAATCTTTTGGATTTCTTGGGGTCCCACCACAGAATGGCAGTTATTTATGCAAATTTGACTCAGTTCCTTATATATTTTAGAAATGAGACTTTTATCAGAGAAACGTGCTGTAAAGATTTTTTCCTGTTTCTAGTTTCAAATTTTTCTCCCTCTCTCCCCTCCCTCGCCCCTCCCCAAGACAGCAAGTAATTAGATATAGGTTATATATGTACAATCACATTAAACATATTTCTGCATGTCATGTTATGAGAGAAGAATCAGAGCAAAAAGGAAAAACCGCAAAAAAAGAAAAACAACAATAACAAAAAACTATAGAAAAACAACAGAAATAGAATCTAGATTCCACAGTTGTTGTTTTTTTTTTTTCTGGTGACTACAGGGTTTTTTTTGTTTTTGTTTTGTTGTTGTTGTTGTTTTGCAGGGCCATGGGGATTAAGTGACTTGCCCAGGGTCACACAGCTAGTAAGTGCCAAGTGCCTGAGGCCGGATTTGAACTCAGGTACTCCTCAATTCAGGGCCAATCCAGGGCCACTGCGCCATCTAGCTGCCTTCTAGTGTTTTTTTGTTTGTTTGTTTGTTTGTTTTTTTGGTTTGGTTTGTTTTGGTTTGGTTTTTTTGGCAGGGCTATGGGGGTTAAGTGACTTGTCCAGGGTCACACAGCTAGTAAGTGTCAAGTGTCTGAGGCCAGATTTGAACTCAGTTACTCCTGAATCCAGGGCCACTGCGCCATCTAGCTGCCTTCTAGTGTTTTTAATAGGAATTGGTGCTGTATTTTGTCAAAAGCTTTCTCTGAATGTATTGAGATAAACATATGATTTTGGTTAGTTTTGTTATTGATGTAGTTGATTATGTTGATAGTTTTCCTAATATTGAACCAGCCCTGCATTTCTGGTATAAATCTCACATGGTTATAGTGTATTATCCTGGTAATAAAATGTTGTAATATCTTTGCTAATATTCTATTTAGAATTTTTGCATCAATATTCATTAGGGAGATTGGTCTATAATTTTCTTTCTCTGTTTTTGCTCTTCCTGGTTTAGGTATCAGCACCATATTTGTCTTATAAAGGGAATTTGGTAGGATTCCTTCTTCACCTATTATTCCAAATAGTTTGTATAGTATTAGAATTAATTGTTTTTTAAATGTTTGGTAGAATTCACTTGTAAACCCATCTGGCCCTGGAGATTTTTTCTTAGGGTGATGTCTTCTTCAATTTCTTTTTCTAAAATGGGCTTATTAAAAAAAAAAAAGAATTATAAAAAATGGGGCAGCTAGGTGGTGCAGCAGATAAAGCACCGGCCCTGGATTCAGGAGGACCTGAGTTCAAATCCAGCCTCAGACACTTGACACTTATTAGCTGTGTGACTCTGGGCAAGTCACTTAACCCTCATTGCCCCACCCCCCAAAAAATAATTAAAATGGGCTTATTTACAGATTTTATTTCCTCTTCTGTTAATCTGGGCAGTTTCTATTTTTGCAAATATTCATCCATTTCATTTAGATTGTCAAATTTATTGGCATATAGTTGGGCAATAGCTCCTAATTATTACTTTAATTTCCTCTTCATTGGTGATAAATTCACCTTTTTCATTTTTGATACTGGCAATTTGGTTTTCTTCTTCCTTTTTTAAAAATCAAATTAACCAAAGGTTATCTATTTTATTTTTTTCATAGAACCAGCTCTTAGTTTTATTTATTAATTCTATAGTTATCTTACTTTCAATTTTATTAATCTCTTCAGAATTTCTGATTTGGTATTTAATTGGGGATTTTTAATTTATTTTTTTGCTAGCTTTTTTAGTTGCATGCCCAATTCATTGATCTCCTTTTTCTCTATTTTATTTATGTATACCTTTAGAGATATAAAATTTCCCCTGAGAACTGCTTTGGCTGCATCCCATAAATTTTGGCATATTCTCATTTTCATTCTCTTGGATAAAATTATTGATTGTTTCTATGATTTGTTTTTTACCCTCTTCTTCTTTAGGATAAGATTATTTAGTTTCCAATTAATTTTTGGTCTTCCTACAGCTCTTTATTACACATAATTTTTATTGCATCATGATCTGAAAAGGATGCATTTACCATTTCTGCCTTTCTGCATTTGACTGTGAGGTTTTTATGACAAGAAATAGTTTCCTTCCTTATCTCTTTTAATTAGGTCTATTTTGGCTTTTGCTTTGTCTGAGATAAGAATTGCTACCCCTGCTTTGCTTTTTTTTTTTTCAGGTGAAGCATAATATATTCTGCTCCAGCATTTTACCTTTACTCTGTGAGTATCTCTCTGTTTCAAGTGTGTTTCTTATAAACAGTATATTGTAGGATTATGGTTTTTAGTCCATTCTACTATCAGTTTTTGTTTTATGGGAGAGTTCATACCATTCACATTCACAGTTATGATTACTGTGTATTTCCCTGCATCTTATTTTTCCCCTTGTTTATACTTTTCTTTTTCCTTTCCCTTTGTTCCTTCTCACCAGTGTTTTGTTTCTGACCACCACCTCCCTCAGCCTACCCTCCCTTCTATCAACCCCACCTCTCTTTTGCCCTTTCCCCTTTCCCCTCCTAGTTTTGCCCTCCCTTCTATCAGTCCTACCTACTTTTTGCTTTTCCCCCTTTCACTTCCTAGCCTTACCCTCCCTTCTATTAGTACCTCACCCTTTCTTTTGCCTTTTGCTTCCCTATAGGGTAAGGATAAAATTCTATACCCAACTGAGTGTGTATGTTATTCCCTCTTTGAGCCAAATCAGATGAGAGTAAGGTCAAACAATGCTACCTCTCCCTTCTTTTCCTCTATTCTAATAGGTCTTCTGTGCTTTTTAGTGTGATATGATTTACCCCATTCTGCCTTCCCTTTCCTCTTCTCCCAGTATAATCCTTTTTGTTACCCCTTAAGGTTTTCTTTTTTTTTTTAAGATTACCACATCAACTTATACCCACACCTTGTGTCTGTGTGTACTCCTCCTATCTGCCTTAATAAAGATGCAGTTCTTGGGGCAGCTAGGTGGCCCAGTGGATAGAGCACCGGCCCTGGATTCAGGAGTACCTGAGTTCAAATCCGGCCTCAGACACTTAACACTTACTAGCTGTGTGACCCTGGGCAAGTCACTTAACCCCAATTGCCTCACCAAAAAAAAAATAAAGATGCAGTTCTCAAGAGTTATAAGTATCTTCTTCCCTTGTAGGGATGTAAACATTTTAACCTAATTGAATAACATGTTCTATTTTTTCCTCCATTTTACCTTCTCATGCTTCTCTTGAGTCTTTTATTTGTGGATTGAATTTTCTATTCAGTTTCTGAGCTTTCATTAGGAAAGCTGTAAAATTCCCTATTTCATTGAAAGCTCATCTTTTCCCCTGGAAGGTTATGTGTAATTTTGCTGGGTATTACATTCTTTGTTGTAATCCCAGTTCCTCTGACTTCTGGAATATCATATTCCAAGCCCTCTGATCCGTTAATGTCTACCATATCTAACTTTCTTAAAATTATATTCATCTCCTTAAATTCTTGTTTATTTTATCATTAGCTTTATTTGTCTGAGGGGTAAATTGAGCCTCCCACTATTAAAGATTTATTGACTATTTCCTCCTGTAAACAATTTTAACTTTTTCTTTATAATTTCTTGAAATATATCCAGCCTCTTTTTTTAAAAAATTGTTAATAATGAACAATTTTTATTTATAATTTGGGTACCAATTTTTATCCCTCTTTCCTTCCCTTCCCTTCCCCTTCTTGAGGTGGCAAACAATCAGATATGGGATATACATGTATGATTGTATAAAACATGACCATATCTGTCATTTTGTACAAGAAAACTTGATTAAAAAGAAAAAAATGAAAGAAAGTGAAAAATAGCATGCCTTCAATATGCTCCATCAATATTAGTTCTTTCTTTGGAGATGGATAGTATGTTTTATCAATAGTCGTTTGGGATTGTCTTGGACCATTGTATTGTTGAGAATAGTCAAGTCATTCACAGTTCTTCATCAAACAATATTGCTGTCTCTTTGTATAATGTTCTCTTGGTTCTGCTCACTTCACAATATATCATTTCATACATTTCTTTTGTGAGAAGCCAGGGCACCACCCCCTGTTGGGAAAGCATGAGGTGACCTTTCTGAGATTTTGAAGGTCAGACATGGCCGGAAGTCATGTCAACCAATGGACTTGAATGCTACCAGCCAATTAGCTTGGAGCTGTCTGTGGGGACTGCCCCTCTTCTGGTTCAACAAGGGGCTTCCAGTGGGGGGGGGGGTGTTCAGTCTTTTGGATAGCATGATGGGCTAGGTAAAGGCAGCTTTCTCTCTCTCTCTTTGCTAATCCCTAATGTACTTTAGCAAAAGCTTAAAGCCTAAACTGTTGTTGAATCTCCTAATTTATAAGTAATTCTTAGCTAGTTCCCCCACACACTAGAGGGGCAGGTAATGACACACATTAGATTTTAAACATCACACTTTCCAGGTCTTTCTGAAGTCATCCTGTTTGTCATTCCTTATAGCACGATAATATTCCATCACCATCATATACCACAGTTTGTTTAGCCATTCCCTAGTTGATGGACATTCCTTTGATTTCCGATTCTTAGCCACAACAAAAAGAACTGCTATAAATATTTTTGTACAATAGATTTTTTTCTCTTTGGGGGGATGTCTTTGGGATATAAACCTAGCAGTGTATTGCTGGATCAAAGGGTATACACAGTTCTATAGCCCGTTTGGCATAGTTTCAAATTGCTCTCCAGAATGGTTTGGATCTTTTCACAAGTCCACCAACAATGGATTAGTATCTCAGTTTTCCCACATCCCCTCCAACATCCAATATTTCCATTTTGTTATATTTGCCCACTCTGGAATAGGTGTGATACCCCAGAGTAGTCTAATTTGCATTTCTCTAATGATTAATAATCTAGAGCATTTTTTCATGTTACTATAGATAGCTTTGATTTATTTGTCTGAAAATTGCCTGTTCATATCCTTTGACCATTTATCATTGGGGAATCTACTTGTATTTTTATAAATTTGACTCAGTTCTCTATATATTTGAGAAATAAGGCCTTTATCAGATATATTGTTTCAAAAAATTCTTTCCCAGTTTTCTATTTCCCTTGTAATCTTGGTTACATTAGTTTGTTTGTACAAAAGCTTTTTAATTTTATATAATATAAATTATCTATTTTACATTTAATTTTATTCTCTATATCTTCTTTGGTCCTACATTTTCCCCTGCCCATAAATCTGACATATAAATTATTCCATACTCCCCTTAATTTGCCTTATTGTATCATCCTTTTAAGTGCAAATCATGTACCCATTTTGACCTTATTTTAGTATATGGTGTGAGATGTTGGTCTATACCTAGTTTCTGCCATACTGTTTTCCCAGTTTCCCAGTTGCTTCTGTCAATATAATGAGTTTTTGTTCCAAAAGCTTAGATATTTGGGTTTATCCTTTACTAGATTACTATAGCCATTTACTGTAGTGTGATTTCTATTCCACTGATCTATGTCTCTATTTCTTTTTTATTGGTTTTTTATTTTATTATTTTCCAGTTGCATATTACATATAAGGATAGTTTTCAACATTTGTTTTCACTGGATTTTTAGTTCCAAATTTTTCTTTTATCCCCCCCTTCCCTCCCTCCTACCCAAGACAGAAAGTAGTCTGATATAGGTTGTATATGTACAATCACATCAAACATATTTCTACATTAGTCATCTTGTGAAAGAAGAATCAGAGCACAAAGCAAAAACCTCAAACAAGAAGGAAAAAAAAAACAGTCCAAAAGTAGAAACAATATGATTCAATCTGCATTCATAATTCACATATGTCTCTATTTTTTAGCCAGTTCCAGATTGTTTTGATAATTTAGCCTCTTTTTTAATTCATGGCTTTCAGGTTGACCAATGATTATGAAATTCTCTCTTCTCAATTTATTTTCCGGGACAATTATTTTTCCTGTTCAGTTCATATTTTCTTCTGTTTTTCAGTCTTTGGAGTTTGTCTTATTATTTCTTGATGTTTCATGGAGTCATTTAGTTTCCATTTGGCTAATTAGAATTTTTTAAGGAGTTATTGTCTTCATTAAGGTTTTGTATCTCTTTTAACCAAGCTGTTAATTCTTTTTTCATAACTTTCTTCATTAGTTCTCCTATCTTACTACCCCATTTCTTCCCATTTTTTCCCTCTACTGTGTTTATTTGGGTGTTTTTTCTTTCTTTCTTTCTTTTTTTAGTGGGGCAATGAGGGTTAAGTGACTTGCCCAGGGTCACACAGCTAGTAAGTGTCAAGTGTCTGAGGCCAGATTTGAATTCAGGGCCAGTGTTTATCCATTGCGCCACCTAGTTTCCCCTTATTTGGTTTTTATAATTATACTCCAGACCTACCTATCTGTGTATAGAGTATGGAATAAGTTACATAAAATTTAGCTATATGATTATGAGCTCAAGGGCAGATTGGGAACCCAGTTATAGCTTTTAATATCCACACCCATAAGGTATATCTGACCTGAACTTGTCTGTTTATGACCTTCTATTGCTTTTCTTATTTATTTATTTTATTTATTTTTAGTGAGGCAGTTGAGGGCAAGTGACTTGCCTAGGGTTCACACAGCTCAGTAAGTGTTAAGTGTCTGAGGCTGGATTTGAACTCAGGTACTCCTGACTCCAGGGCCGGTGCTCTATCCACTGCGCCATCTAGCTGCCCCCTCTATTGCTTTTCTTAGGTCAGCCTTAGGGCCGCAAGTTTTTAAAGCTTCCAGGGGTAGTGAGATCTAGGAGAGGTCCTCTGAGCTCTGCAAGTTCCTGACTCTGGTAAGAGTTTGTTTGGATTGTGGTGTAGTTGAATTCCAATAGACTGTTGCTGGGACTTAGTCACTGTTAGCCTTCTGGGAGGATCTTCAGATTTAGAGCAACTGAACTGCTGGTTCCTCGTTGGTCTGGGTCTCCTGCCCTTATTTTTCTACTGCAGGTTTATGGTGTGGGCTAAAGGTTAGAACTCTTGCTCTTTGACTCAGAGACACATAATTAAGTCTTTGGAACTTGTTCCTTACTTTATATATAGCTGGGTCCCCTCTTGTCATATCTTCTCCTCTTTGCCCTAGAACTATGACCTGAAACTAGGTAGTGGGTAATAGAGCTGCCAGCTGACACGCATTTCGCTTCCAGCACTAGTTCATGAATCCCCTGGGATCTCTTTCTGCCCTGTGTGCTTCCTATCCTAGGTTCAGTCTCAGCCCCCTTACAGTCCCTGGGTGCCAGAATGTTCCTTGCTGATGTTGCTACCCTGCATTCTCCACCAGTCCCCAGCACCCCACCCCCCAGTGTCTGCAAACTTATCTTTCCCTGATGCCTTGGGCTGGAAAAATTACTCATTGTGCCTTTTTCTTGGCCTTCCCTTTGAGATTTGGCCTGGTACATTTTCTATGTTATTTTGGAGGGGGTTTATGCTAGGTAAGCTGGGACAAAAAATTCTGCCTTTCGCTCTACCATCTGACACTGTCTCCATAAATTATTTTTAAGCAAAAAACTAAGTTCTATCAATTAGCTAGCACAATAAAGATAACTTTCATGGACTACATCAATTCATGGATATTAGTGTACTAAGACATAGAGGCCTTTATGATCTGAATTGAAGGAGGGAATACCCATAATAAATAAATCACAGATCTTTGGAGTACTGAAGTAAACTAGAAAATATGAAGAGACAGAGAGAAAAGGAAGGAGGGAGGGAGGGATGGAAGGGAAGGAAGGAAGCATTTATTAAGTGCCTATTATGTGCCTATACTGGGCTAAGGGCTTTACAAATATTACAATCATTTTGATCCTCACAAAAACCCTGGGAGGCAGGTGCTTTTATTATTCCCATTTTATATCAAGGAAACTAGGCAGACAGAGGTTAATTGATTTGCCCAAGGTCACACAACTAGATTTCAACTGAGGTTCTTCCTGACTCCATAGACCCAGTCTTCAACCCAGTGTTCCACCTAGCTACAATTAAAGCCTTAGTTACCTAATTTTCTTGCTAAATAATATCACTTTGAGCAATGTTTGGATCCACCTAATTCTGTGAAAGTATACTCTCTAGGGCAGCTAGGTGGTGCAGTGGATGCACCGGTCCTGAATTCAGGAGGACCTGAGTTCAAATTTGGCCTCAGATACTTGACACTACCTGTGTGACCCTAGCAAGTCACTTAACCCTCATTGCCCCACAAAAAGCAAAAAAAACAAAACAAGAATAGTTCATCACTGATGCTGAGTGAAGTGAGCAGAACAGGAGAAATATATACACAGTAACAGCAACATTGTGCATTGATCAGTTCTGATAGACTTAGTCTTCTCAGCATACAATGATCCAAAAATTCAAAAGACTCATGATGGAAATGCTATCCACATCCAGAGATTGAGAACTATGGAGTCTGAATACAGATCGAAGCATATTATTTTCACTTTTGTTTTGGTTTTGTTTTTTCTTTCTCATGGTTTTTCTCTTTTGTTCTGATTTTTCTTTCACAACATAACTAATGTGGAAAAATGTTTAACATGATTGTTCTGTATAACCTACATCAGATTGCTTGCTATCTTGGATAGAGGGGAGGGAGGGAAAAAAAATTGGAACTCAAAATCTTACCAAAATGAAAGTTGATGAATAGTTCAATCTACAACCATGTAAGTGAAAAGAACAACAATAGAAATCAAAGATATCAAAATTATAATTAACAAGTTTGCTACAAAGTTGAAATATGGGAGGATACCTCCCTTGCTTCTTTGCAAAGTTGGGGGACCATCAGCGTGTAGCACTGGCAATAATAACATACTGTCTCAATCTGTTGGTTAGCTTTGCTGAAAATTTTTCTTGCTTTTGAAAAATTCTTTTTTTTAATAAGGTATGGCTCTCTGAAAAATATAGAAGGGGATACGATGGAAATGTAGATGATATTAAAAACTTTAATGGCTTAAATCTACATTAAGACTTTTGGGATACTCTACATCAGTAACATTTCATTTTAATAAAAGAATGGTTTAGTTTGTTAAATACTACTATTCTCAGTGACAACCAAAATTGATCAGTTACTACTAGTAGGTCTATAACTATGCATAATTAGGTTAATTAAACTGGGTTTTTACTATTAAAACATCCATAATTTTAGATATTTAAGTATACTACATCATTATTATAAAATAATTCATGTACCCATGCATACATGAATTTATGATCATGATCCATTGAAAAAAAAAATTTAAGTTCCCACTATTAAGTGAATACATAATGGGATGCTCTATGACCCAGGGTCCCACAATGACTTCAATTGCCCTTTGGGACTAAACTGATTATCTAATGTTTTGACCTTTATGATGTATGTTCCCAGATTAGTTAGCAATATATATCCCAGGAATCAGGAGACTTGGGTTCAAGTCCTTTTTGTTTTATGTTCTAACCCTCTGTTGTCACAGGCCTCTTCCAGCCCAAACATTCTATGTTTTAAGGTCCTTTCTAATGCTAAACATTTTATGTTCTAACATTCTATATTCTAAACTCCCTTCCATTTCTGACATTCTGGGTCCCATATTCTAAGGTCCTTTCCAGCCTGAACGATCTCTGAATTCTGTTCTTCATGAGTATCCTAAGATTTAAAAAATCTTTAAAAATCATTTTCTATATTGAACACAACAGAAGAAAAATGGCATCAATCAGAGTGAGTCAAACAAAGAGAAAGAGGGTTTTTTTTTCTAATCTTTTAAAAATATTTGTCAGGAATAAAAGACAAGGAGACAACTATGGTCTGTGGGCTAAACACTCAAGATTCACTGTGCTGGGCTGGGGGTCATGATGATTTATTTTGTAAAACTTGGAGTGTGTTTTCAATTGCACGTTGATCTCATTCCAGAGAATTTGCTCCCTATTCACATTCTGCTGTCTTTCTAAAAATGGAGAAGTTGCTGAGTGATTCTTGGCTCGGTTTAAACAAGAGGCATGTAATCTCTTTGCTCTCTCTTTGGGGTAAGGGATGGGGTTGAAAAAGAGAGCGTATTGTCAGTGCTGGGTGTTGTTGGCACTCCCAAACATGTTAACCCCTTCCCATCCACTCTAGTAGTTGAAGGTAACCAGAATTACTAGAGCTGGAAGGGACCACAACACATAAAGTGGTTGAACTAGATGGGACCGTAGAATATGAGACGTTAAAACTGGAAGAGAATGAAAGAAAAAGTAGTTGAACTCCTTCGTTTTATATAAAAGGAGAAAAGTGACAAAAGGTGAAGTGACTTGCCTATGGTCATATGACTGTTAAGTATCAGAGGTAGAATTCAAACCCGAGTCCTATGTTTCCATATCCTCTTTCTTCCATTAAATTTGAAATGTCAGGAAAGTATGAGTAGAAAGAAAGGGCAAGGCTTATATATTTAAAGAGAGCCGCACTCAAGAGAGAATAGTGAACAATTCCTGTCCCTGCCCCAAATTCATTCTAAGATAATGCTCCATGCTAACTTGAATGAGCTTCTCTAGTTTGCAACGTTGGAAAGCAGTAGTGGTTTTCCTCTTGAAGACATATAGGTTTAGAGAACATATAGAAAAATGTTCTGGTTTGTTAAGTAGATCTAGAGGGTATTTCATTAACATCTTGTTAGTTAAGGAATGATAGCTCTTACAGAACTAGCTTCTGCAAGATAAAATGATTTTTAAAACAACATTTAAAAAATCTGATTAAAATATAATGCTCTGTTTAGTTAATGCCACAAAATGTTTAGTTTGCAAATTACAGCCTGGCTGATTTAATTTACTTTCTGCTGACATTCTCATTAGACAGAAAAGACCAGGCAGGCATGGCAAGACTACAGATTCCAGATCTCTATCATGTGGCAGCCAAATAAACATTCTTAGAATCATCTGCTCCGTTCACAGCATCTTGTTACAGGAACCAGTGTTACACAGTTCCCTCCCTGGGGACCTTTTCACCACCCACATTACCCATAATTTTCCTTCCCATCACACAATGTGATGAAAAGGACCCTCTTTCCACAGTAAGAATGATACTTTGTAAACCCCAAAGTGCTAAATTAATGTGAGTCTTTACTACTGTAATTGAGAGAATTTTATATTATAAAATTTACTTAAATAATTTTGGGAAAAGTCCCCCTACATTGCTAAGAATACCTGAGGTGAGTCAAAGGCTCCAACCTCTGAAAAAAAATAGGAAATCTGGTCCTGATCTGCCATTAACCTAAAGTGAGACCTTGTACAAAGCACTGTCCCTCACTTAGGACTCCTTGGTAAAATGAGAAATTTGGTTTAAATTATCTGTCAGGGTATCTTTAGTATTCCATGTTCAAAGTCCAGTTCTGACATTCTATATGTTTTAAGGTCTCTTTTAGTTCCAGTACTCCTTGTTCTAATATTTTATGTTTGAAGGTCCTTTTCAGCTCTAAAATTCTATGCTTCTATGAGCTTGAGTGAAACTCTTAGGCTGGGGAGGTAGAGTCAAGATGGCAGAATGAGAGGTTGCAACATTGCCTCAGCTTCCCCCAAACCTCTTCCACAACATAGAAAACACACCAACCCAAATTCTTGGTGAAAAAGCTAAGAAAAAGTTACAATGAGTTATTTGTTCAGCCCATGGCAGCTTAGGAAGATAGACAAAGAGGTCTGTAGACACTGGAGTAGGAGCCCATAAGGAACATGGCTCAACAGAGGAAGCAGTGCCTGGTAATGGGGGTATCAGTTTCAGGGAACAGCCCAATGCCCAGGGACAGGAAGAGCACTGAATACCTGATCAGAAAGAGATCCCAGGAGACCTTTGTATTAGCACTGGGAGCAAGATTGGGTTCTCTCCAGCAACTCTGTTGCCTACTACCCAGTTCTGGGTCATAGTTCCAGGGTGGAGAGAATTTAAGAATTACTGGACTACTTGAAAGTCATGAACAAAAAAGGATCACATTAAAAAGAAACACCATCCCATCATATTTCAAGAAATTATAATAAACAAGAAAGAAGTAAAGGAGATGGATAGTATTTTTTAAAAGTTAGCCCTGGAGCAGCTAGGTGGCACAGTGGATAAAGCACCAACCCTGGAATCAGGAAGACCTGAGTTCAAATTCAGCCTCAGACACTTGATACTTACTACCTATGTGATCCTGAGCAACTCACTTAACCCTCATTGCCCTGCCAAAAAGAAAAAAAAATTAGAGAGCCCTTTGGAGAATATTGAATGGGAATAGATATGCGTATGTCTATTTCTCAGCTGTGCATGACAGCTTCACAAAAATTGACCATTAAGGCACAAACCTCTCATAAACTAGGGCAGAAAATCAGAAATATTAATTTTTTTCTGACCACAATGCAGTAAAAAGTATATTCAACAAGAACCTTTGAAGCATAGATTTTAAATCAATTGGGAATTACATAACCTAATCCCAAAGAATGGGTGAGTTAAAGAACAAATCATAGAAATAATCAATAATTTCATTAAACATAATGACAATAATGAGACAACTTACTGAAATTTTTGGTATATAGCCAAAGCAGTACTTAGGAGTCAATTTATATCTTGAAATGGTTGTAACAATAAGACAGAGAAAGAGCAGATTGATGAATTAGACATGCAACTAAAAAAACTAGAAAACCAATACATTGAGTACCTCCAATTAAATACTATAATAAAAATTCTAAAAATCAAAGGAGATATTAATAAAATTAAAAATTGAAAAAAGCAATTGACCTAAAAATATAAAGCTAGGAGCTGGTTTTATGAAAAAAATTATTAACATAGGTCACTTATTGGCTAATTTGATTTTGAGTTTTTATTTATTTATTTATTTTGCTGAGCAATGAGGGTTAAGTAACTTGCCCAGGGTCACACAGCTAGTAAGTGTCAAGTATCTGAGGCCAGATCCGAATCCAGGGCCAGTGCTTTATCCACTGTGCCATCTAGCTGCCCTGGCTAATTTGATTTTAATAAAGAAATACTTAAACAAAAATACCAGTATCCAAAATGAAAAGGATGAATCTACAACCAATGAAGATGAAATCAAAGCAATTACTAGAAATTTTGCCCAATTATATTCCCCCCAAAATCCAACAATCTAAATGAAATGGATGAATATTTATATTTAAATTGCTCGGATTAACAGAAGAGGAAATAGAATTATTAAGTAACTTTATCTTAGAAAAAAGAAATTGAAGAAATCATAAATAAGCTACATTTAAAAAGAGACCAGTTCACTTAACCCCAATTGCCTCACTAAAAAAAAAGGAAGAAAAAAGAGATCAGTTATATTTACAAGTGAATTCTTCCAAATAATTAAATAACATTTAATTTCAATTCTACATAAACTGTTTGAAAAACAGGTAAACAAAGTTTCCTAACAAATTCCTTTTATGACACAAATATAACTTTGATACTTAAACCAGGGAGAGCAAAAACCAAGAAAGAAAACTATGAACCAAGTTTTCTAATCAATTTTGATGCAAAAATTTTAAATAAAATTTAAAGGAGACTACAGTACTATATCACAGAGACCAGACACTATGACCATGTGGGATTTATACCATGAATGCAGACCTGGTTCAATAATAGGAAAACTATAAGTATAATTGACCCTATTTAAAAAAAAGAAATCATATGATTATTTCAACAAATACAAAAAAGGCTTTTTCACAAAATACAACATCTATTCCTATTTAAAATAGTAGAAAGCATAGAAATAAAGAGCTTTTTAAAAAATAAATAGAGCTTTTCTTAAAATGATAGGTAATATATTTTTTTAACCAACAGCAAGTATTATCTATAATGGAGATCAACTCGAAGCCTTTAAAATAAGATCAGGGGTGAAAAAAAGATGTACATTATCATCATTATCATTTAATATTATTCTAGCTATAATAATTAGACAAATAATAAGAGAAAATAATAAGGCAAAAAAAGTTGAAAAAATAAGCACAGACAACAAGGAAATAAAATTACCGCTTTTTGTAAATGATATATTGGTATACTTAGAGAACCTTAGAGAACCAACTAAAAACTAGGAGAAATAATTAACAACTTGAGCCAAGTTGAAAATATGAATCAAACTCATGCAAACCATTAGCATTTCTATATATTACCAATAAAATGTAAAAAACAATCTAGAAAGAGAAATTCCATTTAAAATTACTACAGATAGTAGAAAATGCTTAGAAGTCTACCTACTGGGGGCAGCTAGGTGGCACAGTGGATAAAGCACTGGCCTTGGATCCAGGAGGACCTGAGTTCAGATCCAGACTCAGACACTTGACACTTAACTAGCTGTGTGACCCTGGGCAAGTCACTTAATCCTCAGTGCCCTGCCAAAAAAAAAGAAGTCTACCTACCAACAAGACACACAGAAACTATATGAATACAATTACAAAAAACTTCACGTATTTAAAGACAAAACCTAAATAATTGGAGAAATATTAACAACTGAACAACAAAGAAATAGAAAATTTGATCAATGGAACAGAAGTAAATAAATAGAAAGTAAAAATAAACAGAAGCAAATGAGTACAGAAATCTAGTTTTCTTTGATAAACCAAAAGATCCCATCTATTGGGACAGGAACTCACTAGTCAAAAAGAAAAAAAAAACTGCTAGGAAAACCAGAAAGTAGACCAGCAGAATTAAGCATAGACCAGCATCTCATATTATATACCAAGATAAGCTTAAAATGGGTATATAATTTAGACATAAAATGTTATCAAAAGCAAATTTGGTGGGGGAAGCAAATTGGGAGGGGGGGCAGCTAGGTGGAGCAGTGGATAAAAGCACTGGCCCTGGATTCAGGAGGACCTGAGTTCAAATCCGACCTCAGACACTTGACTCTTACTAGGTGTGTGACTTTGGGCAAGTCACTTGATCTTCATTGCCCTGTACCAAAAAAAAGAAAAAAGAAAATTAGTGGAACATGAAATAAATTGCCTATCAAATCTGTGAATAGGAAAAGAGTTCAGCACCAAACAAGAGATAGAGAGGTTCACAGAAGGTAAAATGGATAATTTTGATTATGTAAAATTTTAAAGACTTTACATAAGCAAAACCAAATGCAGCCAAATTTAGAAGAAAAGCAGGAAATGGGGAAATTTTTTGTAGCATGTTTCCTTGATAAAGGAATATCTAGGAGACTAAGTGAAATTTACAAGAATAAGAGCCATTTCTCAAATGATAAATGGTCAAATGATATGAAAAGACTATTATCAGAGGAAGAAATCAAAACTATCAATAGTCATATGAAAAGATGCTCTAAATCATTAATAATTAGAAAAATGCAAATAAAAACAATTCTAAAGATAACACCATCTCCCACCAAATTGGCTAAGATGACAAAAAAAATGAAAATGACAAATGCTAGAAGGGATGTGAGAAAATAGATATGCTATTGCACTGTTTGTAAAGCTATGAACTATCCAACCATTGTGAAAATCAATTTGGAAATATAATAACATCATTAAACTGTGCATACCCTTTGACCCAGCAATACCACTACTCACTCTATACCCCAAAGAAAAGGGAAAAGACCCATATGTACAAAAATATTACAGCAGCTCTTCTTATGGTGGCAAAGAATTGTCACAGGACAGTCTATTTCTTTTACATTTATGGAGATAGATAATGCAGACATCCTTGAACTCCTGGGGGATAACCTCCTCTTGCCATATAACCTAGAAAATCTCAGTCAGCTTTGAGCAGTGGAGGCCCCTGCCTTATAAATTTCAGCTGGAATAGAATCAGCACCAGGCTTTTTGACATACAAGAGGAGCCCAATGGCATTCAAAACTATCCTTCAGTTGGAGACTTGGCTAGAGAGGGATTGGCTTCAACCTAAAGTGTACAATCAATGGCTTTCATCATTGATTGATGATAGGTCTTTTGAGAACATTATGAAAGTGTTCAACCCATCTTTCTAGGATTATTTCTATATCACTAATCAATGTGGCTCCATTAACATTGAGTAGTTAAGATGTATTAGAGGCCTTTAGTCCATAAAAAGCCTTCAGGGCATCATAAAAGTACCTTGGATTGTTACTATCAGCATAAAACTTAATTTCATCTGTCTTTTTACTAAGTCAGTAATATTGGATCCCTCTAAATTTTGCTTGCACTTTTCATGGAGTTAAATACTACCTTCTTAAAGACGGATGAACTCTTCTTTTGGTAAACCCTGTGGAATTCTCATTTTTTATTTAGCAGCTTCTGAATTTCCCCATCATTTTTGTCAAACCAATCTTGGTGGGGCAGCTAGGTGGCACAGTGGATAGAGCACCAGCCCTGGATTCAGAAGGACCTGAGTTCAAACCTGGCCTCAGACACTTTACACTTACTAGCTGTGTGACCCTAGGCAAGTCACTTAACCCCAACTGCCTCACCAAACAAAAACAAAAACAAAAACAAAAAAAACCAAAAAAATCCAATCTTGATGTCTGTGAGTGTTCTGGTCCAGATGAGTAAATGCAGTGCTGTATACCAAATCTCTGAAAGCTGCCCACTCCTTTGCCAACTGTGTGTTGGCTCAGTTTTCCTTCCAAGTTAGCAATGAACTGTTCTCACTCAGAGAAGTGCTCTAATCTATTGACATTGTCTTTTTTTTTCGTGACAGGGCAATGAGGGTTAAGTGACTTGCCCGGGGTCACACATCTAGCAAGTGTCAAGTGTCTGAGGCCAGATTTGAACTCAAGTGCTCCTGAATCCAGGACAGGTGCTTTATCCACTGTGCCATCTAGCTGCCCCAACATTAAGTCTTCTGATAGTCATCTTGCCTTGGGGCTACTGCTTTTATTGAATGTGAATATTTAGCTTGGAGAAGATAAGTTTATGATTAGTTCAGCATTCTGCAGCACATATCACCTGCAGCACACACCCTCACTCCTTACAATGACATAATCTATTAAATGCCAATATTTACTGCAAGGGTGTATCCATGAAATTTCATTGCATTTAGGTAAATAAAAGATAGTGTTGGTGATGAGAAGGTCATAAGATGCACAATTCTTTAATAGTAAGTGACCATTGCTGTTGCTCTTTTCCACTCCATTCCTCCCAAGGACTCTTTGCCATGTCTGGTTGTCTGTGCCTATGTTTGCATTAAAGTCACCCAGAATTATAAGCTTGTCCTCTTTTGGCACATTGAAGATGAGGGTCTCAAAGTCTTTACTAAATTTTTTCTTTGACATCATCAGGGTTTGTCATGATGGGAACATATACACTGATGATGGTGGCATGGAGCTTTCCTGAAAGTGACAATAACATTGTCATGAGCCTGTTTTTCACTCCTTTTGGTAAGCATAATAGCTTGTTGACTAAAACCTATGCCAGCTTCATGGCACTCCCCCTCACTGCAGCCACTACAGAAAAACATGTATCCAGTGCCATCTTCAGGTAGCTGGCTTTCATTTGCTAATCTTATTTCACTCAGGATTGCTATTTGGATGTGATACCTGCTGATTTCTCTTACAATAAGAGCTGTTTGTCTTTCAGGTCTACTGGGTTTCATGTTGTCCATAAGTGTGCACACATTCCATGTACCAATGGTGAGTGGACTCATCTTTGCAGAAGTTTTTGTATATTTTTTGGTGTTTAGACCATGGGGTGGGTAAAGCAGACACTTTTTTTTTTTTTTTGGTGAGGCAATTGGGGTTAAGTGACTTGCCCAGGGTCACACAGCTAGTAAGTGTCAAGTGTCTGAGGCCGGATTTGATCTCAGGTACTCCTGAATCCAGGGCCGGTGCTTTATCCACTGCGCCATCTAGCTGCCCCCAAGCAGACACTTTTTAAGGCACCTTTTCTAGCGTCTTCCTCAACCAGGAGGTGAGAAGTGCAGTCCTTAAGAACCCAGAGGGCTGGTGAATCCCACTGCTGCTTCCAGTGAGAAGATGACTCTAGCCTAGGCTGCCTGTGTATAGGATTGTGACTACAGCTCCCAGTGTATCTGTACCTGCTGCTTCATCACTTGCCTGTCACCACAGAACTTTGAGATAGATAAAAATGGTAAAACGGTATAGGTGATATTTTTAATTTGCACATAAATTAGATTTAAGCAAGGCAGAATGGTCAGCCTCACTCTCTCTTCCATAGCCATCAGAGTCCAGTGACAAGACACAATCAAAATGACTGGTGATGGCCTGAGATTCAGTGTCATGGCATCTTCAATGTCCAACCAAGCTTTAAGTGCTCTACAATGCCTGCTTCAGCTGCCTTCATGGTCATTGGAACAAATTGTTCTTTGTCCATCCCCTCAGGGGAGTCTTCACATGCTTGCAGTAGACACCCTGTTAATTCACAGAAGGGTTTGAGATGCTTTGGTTATCTTCAATCTGGTTTAGCCTGTCTGCTGAAATGGCTTACCAAGGTGTGGCTGCTATACATGCTACAGCTTCTTAGAGCCACAGTTGAGAGTTTGGTGGATCAGGTGGACAAAAAGGGTGGAAAGCTGCCCTGAAAAGGGCTGAGCAGCCCTAATACCAGAGATACTTCCCTGAACACACCCTAAACCCCACCAACATGCTACCAGCACAGTGAAAGCAGGGATTGGTCCTGGAATGAAGAGAAGTTATATTTGTGACTCTGCTATTAACTGTGACCTCTTTGGTCAACTCTTCCTCATCAGTAGTATGAGGAGGAAGTATTCTAGATCAATGAGGTTCCTTCCAAAATTCTACATACTGTAAGCTCCTACCTGCCTTGCCAATTTATAAACTCCTGGCTGGAGCTTCCAATCTGTAAGGGGGGTTTTAAAATATCCCCCAGGTTCGTTAAGCCCTGTATGGGGACCCAATCTGTAAGGGCCTGCCCCCTCCCCAACTGCTTCTCCCAGACTAACAAGACATGAGATTAAAAAGCCTCTTTTTAATAAAAGCAAAAAACAGGGCTTATTGATGTGGAACAAATTTAGAAATAAGGACAAAGAAAAGCAGGATATATGACCTGTAACCTCAGTACAAGGACTCTGCTGCTTCCTATCCCCCTACAGTCTCTTGCCTGCGGATATGGCTGGCTGCTGCTGCCACCATCTGCACTTCCTCTCATCTCCTCTCCTCCCTCCATCTCCATTGCTCAGTAGCTCCCCTCTCATCTACTTTCCCCAACTGCTCCTTCTTCTCTACATCTTCTTCCTTGGTCTCCCCCCCCCCCCACCACACTCCCCCCGCTCCTCTTAAAAAACCCTCTCAGAAAACTTGGGCCAACCACCCAGACACCCCAAGGTAATTCATTGGCAGCCCCCAGGGGCCATGCCCAAGGCCAGCTGGAGCACAGAGTTTCTGTGTGCACACTCACTTGGTGGAGCAAGCCCCCACTTGGGTTTTCTGTGCATACCCCCAGCTGGGTGAGGGACCCGGGGCGTGCCCGGGTTTTCTATGCATATCCCTGCTGGGCAGAGGAGACTGGGGTGTGATGCCCCCAGGGCTGTCTAATTTTAGCCAAAGATGGGTTCCCGAATCGCAATTGATTCTTACAATACTCATGACTTTTTCTTAAATCTCATATACTTGTACTATTTGAGTTACTCATTGAATTTAGCTGGCCCAAGGTCATGTTTTATATTCTGTCCAGCAATTCACAAGGAAACCAGGGTCTACCCAGCACTAGGACTCTGCTTCTAGACTGCTGCTACATATGACAGATTCCTTCCTTTGCCTTCTTCATCTCCAGTCCCTTCCTCTTCTTGCTGTAGCTTTGAGAACAACAATCATTTAAATGCTATCATGATAATCAACTGTCTTATGACTCACTTGTCCTGTCCTTGAAGAGCTTACACTCAAATTAGGGTGGGATGGGAGAGAGATAATATGTATATAGAAAATTAAATACAAAATGGATATTAATTTCTGAGGAGAGGGCACAATCATATATTAGGAGCAGTTTATTAACAGTGGAATAGGATTTCCAAATGACACAAAATGGAACAGTAGACTAGAGTGAAATAGAGTCAGGGGAGGGGATCAAGCTGTGATGAATGTCTATAAGGGAACATGGCGTGGTGGCCAAAGAAAGGACCTTCAAGCTTTAAATTGTCAGTGACTCAAAATCAGGACTCTGAGTGAACCCATAGGACAGTAAATTGTCATACCCTTCATCGTTGTTCAGTTGTTTCAGTCATGTCTGACTCTTTGTGGCCCCATTTAGGGTTTTCTTGGCAAAGATACTGAAGTGCTTTACCATTTCCTTCTCCAGCTCATTACAAATGAGGAACTGTGGCTAACAGTGTTAAGTGATTTGCCCAGGGTCACACAGTGTCTGAGGTCAGCTTTGAACTCAGGAATTCCTGACTCCAGGTCAGGTGCTTTATACACTGTGCCACCTAGCTGTCCTTCATAGTAGCAATGATGATTTGTTTGTTTGTTTGTTTTTTGTGAGGCAATTGGGGTTAAGTGACTTGCCCAAAGTCACATAGCTAGTAAGTGTTAAGTGTCTGAGGTTGGATTTGAACTCAGGTCCTCCTGAATCCAGGGCCAGTGCTCTATCCACTGTGCCACCTAGCTGCCCCAGCAATGCTGATTTAAATATCAACAGAATCATATCACCTATTCATCCTGCCAAAAATGCTTTTGTACTATCAGTCAAATTGGCAGCTCTTCAAAATTAAGAACTGTATAAGTAATGAATATTTGCTTTAATTCCTCAAGAATATGTGATTTCATCAGTGTGGGTGCTTTGATGAAATGAATCGATAGACAGATGTGGTGGCCAAACAAAGCCAACAGTACAATATCCAGAAAAAGGGAAGTGATTGTTTTGCTACCTTTTGCTCTGGTCATTCCATAGGTAGAACACAAGTTCAGTTGTAGGTATCATATTTTAGTTAGAATATTGATAACCAGGAATGTGTCCAAAGAAGGATGAGCAGATTGTGGGGGCACTCAAATACAAACTATTTATAAAACCATAAATCTAGAGCTGGAAGGGACCTCAGAGGCCATCCAGTCAAATTTCCCCAGTTTACAGGTGAAGACATTGAGGCCCAGACAGATTTAGAAACTTGCCCAAAGCATAGAGAAGAGATTCAAGCATTTGTTGGAAAAACTTCAAATGTTCAGCCTGGTAAAGGGAAGATGGGAGGGAGAGAGAAAGGACTGTCTTCCAGATTAGGGCTGTCATGTAGAAGAAGTGCTAGGTTCGTTTTGTTTCCCCACCTCCCACCCCCAGGCAGAAGTAGAAAAAAATAAGTAGAAGTTAGAGATTTAGGCTTGATGTAAGGAAAAATTTTTATAAGTACTCTGAGCTGTCCAAAAGTGTAATGAGCTCCTCCAGGAAGGATCAAGTTTTCCTTTTATTGGAAATCTTCAAGCACCTAAATTGTTCATAGTTAATCATTTTACAATGTTCTCCTGGTTCTGCTCACTTCGCTTTGCAACAATTCATGTAAGCCTTTCCAGGTTTTTCTGAAATCTGCCTCTTCATCATTTCTTATTTTTATTCCATTATATTCATATACCACAACTTGTTAGCCATTCCCCAGTTGATGGGCATCCCCTCAATTTCTAATTCTTTGCTACCATAGAACTACTATTAATATTTTTGTACATGTAGATGTTCTCCCCTCCCCCATTTGTTTTTTCTGTGATCTTTTTGGGATATAGACCCAGCAGAGGTTAGATGAGTTCACAACTCTACCAAAAGTGCATTAGTGTCCCAATTTTCCTACATCCTCTCCAACATTTATCATTTTCCTTTTCTGTCATATTAGCCAATTTGATAGATATGAGGTTGTACCTCAGTCATTTTAATTTGCATTACTCTAATTAATAGTGATTTAGAACATTTCTTCATATGACTATAGATAGCTTTGATTTCTGCATTTGAAAACTGTTTATATACATTGATGGAGAATGACTTGTATTCTTAGAAATTTGATTCATATATTGACTATACACATTTCAGAAATGAGGCCTTTATCAGAGATACTTACTGTAAAGATTCTTTCCCAGCTTTCTGCTTTCCTTCTAATCTTGGTTGTATTGGTTTTGTTTGTGCAAGTACTTTTAAATTCAACATAATCAAAATTATCCATTTTACATTTTTTGATGTTCTTTATCTCTTGTTAGGTCATAAATTCTTCCCTTCTCCATAGGTCTGAGAGGTAAACTATTCCTTAATGTCCTAATTTGTTTATGGTATCACCCTTTATTTCCTAATCATGTACCCATTTTGACCTTATCTTGGTAGATAGAGTGAGGTATTGGTCTATAACTTGTTTCTGCTATATTGTTTATCAGTTTTCCCAGCAGTTTTTGTCAAATAGTGAGTTCTTTGGTTGGTTGGTTTTTGATTGGGCAACAAGGGTCACACAGCTAGTTAGTGTCAAGTGTCTGAGACTAGATTTGAACTCAGGTCCTCCTGACTCCAGGACCAGTGCTCTATCCACTGTTCCACCTAGCTGCCCCTAAAATAGTGAGTTCTTATCCCAGAAACTTGGATCTTTGGGTTTATCATTTACTATTGTCTTGTTTACCTAATCTATTCCACTGATCCTCCACTCTATTTCTTAGCCAGTACCAGATAGTTTTGATAGTTACTACTTTATAATATAGTTTGAGATTTGGTATGGCTAGGCCACCTTCCTTTGCATTTTTTTTCACTAATTCCCTTGATATTCTCGACCCTTGTTTCTTCCAGATGAATTTTGTTATTTTTTCTAGTTCTATAAAATAATTTTGGGGAGTTTGATTGGTATTGTACTGAGTAAGTAAATTTATTTAGGTAGAATTGTCATTTTTATTATATTGGCCCTGCTTAGCCATGAGCAATTGATATTTTTCCAATTGTTTAGATTTAACTTTATTCGTATGAAAAGTGTTTCATAATTGTGTTCATATAGTTCCTGATTTTGTCTTGGCAGGTAGACTCCCAAGTATTTTATATTGTCTACAGTTATTTTAAATGGGATTTATCTATCTCTTGCTGATCAAATAGATCAGCATATAGATCATATAGAGAAGTGCTGGTGATATATGTGGGTTTATTTTATATCCTGCAACTTTGCAAAATTTGTTAATTATTTCATGTAGATTTTTAGTTGATTCTCTAGGATACTCTAAGTATACCATCATATCATCTACAAAGAGGGATAGCTTTATTTCCTCATTGCCTATTCTAATTTCTTCTATTTCTTTTTCTTTTCTTATTGCTATAGCTAACATTTGTAGTACAATATTGAATAATGGTGTTCATAATGGGGATCCTTCCTTTGCCCCTGATCTTAATGGAAAGGTTTCTAGTGTATCCTCATTACAGATAATGCTTGATGATGGGTTTAGATAGATAATAAACATCATTTTAAGGAAAGTTCCCCTTATTCCAATGCTCTCTAGTGTTTTTAAAAGGAATTGGTGATATATTTTGTCAAAAGCTTTTTCTGCATCTATTGAGATAATCATACAATTTATTTTGGTTTTGTTATTGATGTGGTCAATTATGCCGATAGTTTTCCTAGTATTGAACAAGCCCTACATTCCTGGTATAAATCCTACCCGGTCATAGTGTATGATCCTTATGATATATTGTTGTCATTTCCTTCCTAGTATTTTTTTAAGAAGCAAATGTCTTTTTTTTTTTTTAGTGAGGCTATTGGGGTTAAGTGACTTGCCCAGGGTCACACAGCTAGTAATTGTTAAGCGTCTGATGCCGGATTTGAACTCAGGTACTCCTGACTCCAGGGCTGGTGCTCTATCCACTGTGCCACCTAGCTGCCCCTCCTTCCTAGTATTTTATTTAAAATTGTTTTTATCAAAGGAATTGGGATTACAACCAAGAATCATGATGATATCCAGCAAAACTGTGTATAATCTTTCAGAGGAAAAAATGGGACTTCAATGAAAAAGAGGACTTTTAGGTATTCATGATGAAAAGACCTGAACTGAATGGAAAATTTGACTTTCAAATACAAGACCCTAGAGAATCATAAAAAATTGGAGTTGGGGGACATACCTGCAGTCATGCAGTGGGTGACTGTCTTGTGTATGAGGCCAGGTTTTGGCTGGGGTTCCCCTGGGTCTGGGGTGGATGCTTTGTCCACTGTGTCACCTAGCTGCCCCATGATGACATCTTTAGGGTAAAATTGATGGGTGAGAGGAATGCACTGGGGGAGGGGGAAGGGCAGAGGTAGCATGGGGTGAAATCCCACATGAAAAAAACAGTAAAGGGCTTATGGAGTGGGGGAAGAGATGGGGAAGGAGCAGGGCAGTAAATGAACTTTATATTCATCAAATAGGCTCAAAGACCTTAATCCCATCAGAGTTGGCTCAAGGAGGGATTAAAACACACACACACACACACACACACACACACACACACACAAACAATTGGGTGAAGTAATCTATTTAATCTGGGCAGTAAATGAGCCTAACACTCATCAGAATTAGCTCAAAGACTTTAATTTCATCAGAATTGGCTCAAGGAGGGAATAACATACACACTCAATTGGATGGAGTAATCTATCTAACTCTGCAGGAAAATAAGAGGGAAAGGGGATAAAGAGAGTGGGGCAAAAGAAGGGAGGGCATATTGGGGGAGGGGACAGATAGAAACAAATTCCTTTTGAAGAGGGGTAGGGTGAAAGAAGATAGATAATAGAGTAAGTATCTTGGGGAAGGGAATAGGATGGAGGGAAACAGTTAACAATAGTAACTGTGAAAAAGAGAAAAGGGAGAAAAATTGCACAAAAATTATTTATAGCAACTCTTTGTGGTGGCTAAAAATTGAGAATCAAGGGAATGTCCATCAATTGAGGAATTGATGTAGGAGGTGAAAAAAAGGTTAACAGAAAAACCTAAGACCCAAGCTTTAATTCAGATATTAGCTCTCAAAAGGAGTCAGACCCCAGTTAATGGGTAACTTACAAGGCAGGATGCTAGGTTCTCTTACCCACAGTAATCAGTACCTATAACAGGAACAGAGAGAGCTAGGCCATGAAGACCTTAAATGAAATGACAGGCTATAGAAACTTAGACTAGAAATAAATGAAAAATGAAGATGTTTTGAAACTAGCCATGGGGACCAGAAAGAGACATGCGCAGAAAAGACCAAATTTGTCCCCAGATATACCTTATGACATGTAAACCCCTAAAACATACCTCCACTGAAAAAAGATACCCACCTCAGGGGTTGTCTTAGGACCCCAGGAACTCCAAATTAGGATAAGCCCTCCCCTGTACCTCCCCAAGGTGGAGATTATTATAATGAGACTGATAATCAATTTATCCATACTATAAATATAACTGTATTTTCTTTCACTATTTGAGAGACACCTTTGACTATTCTGGTTCTCTCCCTGTGGTCACCCACAATATTGCAATAAAACTTGGTAAACTGAGTCACTGAGTCTTGTAATTCTTTTGGGATGACTCATGATCAATTTGACCCCAAATTCCATCCTACATCAGAATGATTAAAGAAGCTGTGGTGCTACATGATTGTAGTAGAATGGTATTGTACTATAGGAAATGACAAACAGGATGATCCCAGACAAACCTGGAAAGACTCATATGAACTGATGTATAGTGAAATGAGCAGAACTGGGAGGGCATCGTGCATAGTGACAGCAGTATTGTTCGATGAACAATTGTGAGGGACTTAACTACTCTCAGCAATACAATGATCCAAAACAATCCCAAGGGACTAATGATGAAGCATACTATCCATTCCCATAGAAAGAACTCATAAAAAGAGCACTTGTGGATTGAACATATATAACCTATACCAGATTGGTTGCTACCTTGTGGAGGGGGGATGAAAGGGAGGGAAGAAGAAAAATTTGGAACTCAAAATTTTATGAAAATGAATGTTGAAAACTCCCCTTACATGTAACTGGAAAAAATAAAATAAATGTTTGTTGCAAAAAAATAATTAATTAGTTAGTTAGTTAGTTAAAAAAAGAAAGAAAGAAAAAATTATTTTTTGCATAAATATTCATTACGGAAATTGGTATATAGTTTTCTTTCTCTGATTTAGCTCTTCCTGGTTAGGTATCAGCACCATATATGTGTTGTAAAAAGAATTTAGAAGGTGTGATGAAATAATGAGATTTAGCAGATACTCAAAGACCCACCTGGAGATTAATCTAGACTGATTGAATCAAGTGAGAGTGATTAACTGCTGATTAGCCTACTTCAAGTTAACTGGATTGTAATCACACCTTGAGAACACCTTCAAAGCCAATGGATTTGGATGACGCCAACCAATCACCTTGAAGCACTGTGTAAGGACTGCCTCTGTTCCAGATCTATAAAAAGCTTCCACAAACAGGTTGCTAGAGAGTTCCTGATTAAAGCAGGCTCCTGGAGGAGGACTTCAGGAAGAACCCAGCAAGGCTGGAACTCTAGGCTAGGTAGGACTTCTTTTTTCTTAATTTTCTGAACTCCTTGTGAATACCTCTATGCTTAAATAAATGTTTAATGCCCAAAGACTGGTGCTGAAGCTTCTAATTTAAGGTGACCACAATTTACATTTTAAACATCACAAAGGGATCCTTCTTTTACTATTTTTTCCAAATAGTTTCTATAGTATTGGAATTATCTTTAAATGTTTGATAAATTCACATGTAAATCCATCTGACCCTGGGGATTTCTTCTTAGAGTTTTCATTGATGACTTATACAATTTCTTTTTCTAAGATGGGGTTATTTAAGAATGCTATCTCCTTCTTTGTTAATCTGGACATTTTATATATTTTTATTTTTTATATTTTATTACTTTTTTGTCATTTTATATTTTCATAAATATTCATGGATTTCACTTAGATTATCAGATTTATTGGCATTTAATCAGAAAAGATATTTCCTAATGGTTGCTTTAATTTCTTCTTCATTGGTGGTGAATTCACCCTTTTCATTTTTAATACTAGATATTTAGTTTTCTTCTTTCTTTTAAAAATCAGTTTAGGGGGCAGCTAGGTGGCTCAGTGGATAAAGCACCAGCCCTGGATTCAGAAGGACCTGAGTTCAAATCCAGACTCAGACACTTGACACTTACTAGCTCTGTGATTTTGGGCAAGTCACTTAACCCTCATTGCCCTGCAAAAAAAAAAAAAATCAATTTAACCAATGGTTTATCTGTCTTATTGGGGTTCTCCTCCCCCCATAAAACCAGCTCCTAGTTTTATTTATTAGCTCAATAGGGTTTTTTTGTTTTCAATTTTCTAAATCTCACCTTTGTTTTTCAGGATTTCCAATTTGGTACTCAATTGGGGACTTTAAATTTGTTCTTTTTCTAATTTTTTCAGTTGTATGCCCAATTCATTGATCTGCTTTTTCCTCTATTTTATTATAGGGAAATAAAAATTTCCCCTAAGGGGGCAGCTAAGTAGTACAGTGGATAAAGCACTGGCCCTGGATTCAGGAGTACTTGAGTTCAAATCCAGCCAAAGACACTTGACACTTAATAGCTGTGTGACCATCTGTTAAGGGCTAAAATTCTAGCTAGTCTGTCTAAAATATCTAATGAGTGGTCGCCAATAAATTATAAGCTTTAGCAAGAGTTAGGCTTTTAAGCATTTATTAAGGAGAATAAGAATTTGGTAAAGAGAGAGAAAGGCCTATATTCATCTATCTATTAAAGGGAGAGCACATTTCTAGCTCCCTTCTCCACCAGAGTCCCCAGGAAAGAGCACGAGACCGAGTGCCAGTCTCTTCCTTCTTCCTCCCACTCGCCAGCGTCACTTCCTTCCGCCCAAAGAAAAGACTCCTGGTCTTGCGCTCAAAGACCTTTGCTTCATGGGCAGAACTCTTCTACAGTAAGTCTCCAACAGGTGGTCAAAAATAACAGAATATAATAACCTATGCTAACTAACAATATGTTAATAACAATATAGAAAAGGAAGAGAGACAAGTCACTTAACCCTCATTGCCCCACAAAAAAAAGAAAAATTCCCCTAAACAGTGCTTTGGCTGCATCCCATAATTTTTGGGATGTTGCCTCATTGCTATCATTCTTTTTATTGAAATTATTGATTGTTTCTATGATTTGCTGTTTGACACTTATTCTTCAAGATTTGATTATTCAATTTCCAATTAATTTTAATGTATCATTCCATTGCCCTTTATTGAATATAAATTTTATTGCACTGTGATCTGGAAAGGATGTATTTAAGACTTCTGGATTTCTACATTTGATTTTGAAGTTTTTATGCCCTAATACATGATCAATTTTTGTGTAGGTACCATATGCCACTGGGAAAAAGGTATATTCTTTCTATCCCCATTCATTTTTCTCCAGAGGTCTGTCATATCTAACTTTTCTAAAATTGTATTCACCTCTTTAGCTTCTTTCTCATTTATTTTGTGGTTAGATTTATCTAGTTATGAGAGGGGAAAGTTGAGTTCCCGCACTAATATTGTTTTGCTGTATATTTCTCCTTGTAACTCACTTAACCTCCCCTTTAAGAATTTGTATGCTGGGGCAGCTAGGTGGCGCAGTGGATAGAGCACTGGCTCTGGAGTCAGGAGTACCTGAGTTCAAATCCGGCCTCAGACACTTAACACTTACTAGCTATGTGACCCTGGGCAAGTCACTTAACCCCAATTGCCTCACTAAAAACAAAACAAAACAAGAATTTGTATGCTATATCGCTTGGTGCACAATGTTTAGTATTGATCTTACTTCATTGTCTGTGGTACCTTTTAGCAAGATGTAGTTTCCTTCCTTACTTCTTTTAATTAGATCTGGTTTTGCTTTTGCTTTGAGATAATGATTGGTGCCCCTGCTTTCTTTACTTCGGTTGAAGCCCAGTAGATTATACTCTAACCCATTACCTTGACTCTGTATCTCTCTGCTTCAAATGTGCTTCTTGTAAAAAACATATTGAAGGATTTGGGTTTTTAATCCACTCTGCTATCTGCTTCCATTTTAAGGGTGAGTTCATCCCATTCACATTCATAGTTATGATTAAGTGTATTTCCTTTCATACTATTTTTCCTTCTGGTTATCCTTTCCCTCTTCAAGTTTTTTATTTCTGACCACTATCTCCCCCAGTCTGTCCTCCCTTCTATTATTCCCCCCTTTACTTAACACTCTTACCTCCTACTTCCCTGTAGGTAAGATAGATTTCTATACCCAACTAATTGTGTATGTTATTCCTTCTTTGATCCAATTATGATAAGAGTAAGGTTCAAGTGATGCCCACCATCCACCTTCCCATCATTCCCCCCACCCCCAGCCTAATAGGTCTTTCACTTTTCATGTGAAATAATTTACCCCATTTTACCCTTCCCTTCCTTCTGATCCTAGTGTCATCATCTTTCTCACTCCCTAGTTTTTTTATATCATCTCCTCAAAGTCACCATATACTTCTAACTGCACTAATAGTGATTAAGAATTACATATATCATCTTCCTGTGTCACAATGTAAACAGTTTGGCGTTATTGAATAACTTTTGTATTTTATTCCCTGTTTGCCTTTTTATGTTCTTTTGAGCCTTATATTTGAAAATAGAACTTTCTATTCAGCTCTGGTCTTTTCATTAGGAATGTTTGAACATCCCCCTTTTCACTGAACAACCATTTTCCCCCTGAATGATTATGATCAGTTTTGCTGGGTAGGTGATTTTGGTTTTTTGGTTTTTTGGTGGAGCAGTGAAGGTTAAGTGACTTGCCTAGGGTCACACAGCTAGTAAGTGTCAAGTGTCTGAGGCTGGATTTGAACTCAGGTCCTACTGAATCTAGGGCCAGGGCTTTATACACTGGGCCACCTAGCTGCCCCATAGTAGGGGATTTTTAGTTGTGGTCCTAGCTCCTTTGCCATCTGGAATATAATATCCTATGCCCTCTGGTCCTTTAATATTGAAGCTGCTAAATCCTGACTTTGGATCCCCAATATTTGAATTCTTTCTGGCTGCCTACAGTATTTTCTCCTTGGCCTGGGAGTTCTGGAATTTGGGTATAATGTTCCTGGGAATTTTCATTTTGAGATCTCTTTCTGGGAGTGATCAGTGGATTCTTTTAATGTTTATTTTGCCCTTTGGTCCTAGGATTTCATGGCAGTTTTCTGATAATATGTTGGAGTATGATGTCTAGATTCTTTTTTTTTTTTTATCATGTCTCTGAAGTAATACAATAATCCTTAAATTATCTCTCCTGGATCTCTTTTCCAGGTCAGTTGTTTTTCCAACAAGGTATTTTATATTTTCTTCTATGTTTTCATTCTTTTTATTTTATTTGATTGATCCTTGATCCTCATAGAGTCATTAGTTTCCATTTGTTCAATTAAAATTTTAAGGAGTTATTTTTTTCAGTTAGATTTTTACCTCTTTTTCTATTTGGCCAATTCTACTTTTTTAGCAAGTTGTTTCCTTCAGTAAATTTTGTACCTCAGGGGGCAGCTAGATGGCACAGTGGATAAAGCACTGGCCTTGGATTCAGGAAAACTTGAGTTCAAATCCTGCCTCAGACACTTGACATTTACTAGCTGTGTGACCCTGGGCAAGTCACTTAACCCTCATTGTCCTGCAAAACAAAACAAAACAAAATTTTGTACCTCTTTTTCCATTTTTTTGTGCTTCCTTTATCAAGCTGTTGACTTTTTTCATGATCTTCTTGCATCATTCTCATTTCTTTTCCAAGTTTTCCGCTACCTCTCTTATTTGATTTTTAAACTCCTTTTTGAGTTCTTCCAGGAGTTCTTTTTGGGCTTAAAACCAATTCACCTTTTTTTTTAGGCTTTGCATGTATGCATTTTGACATTGTTGTCCTCTTCTGAGTTTGTATCTTGATTTTCCTCATTACCATAACTTTCTATAATCACTTTTTTGTTGTTGTTGTTTTTGCTCCTGTTTTCTTTGCTGATTCAATACTTTTAAAGTTGAGCATTATTTTGAGGGTAAAAGGGTTCCTGTCCCAAATTTTGTATGTTGGAGGCCCTGATTGTTTGCTGGGTGTTGTTCTGGTGCTGCACTGAGGCATATGGGGAAGGGTAGTACTGTGTTGGTACCCTGTGGGGTTGCTCACCAGCTGCTGCAATGGGCCACAGGGCCTTCATTACTGACTTTTGCTGGGACTGAGAGCCTACCATTGGCTTGCTGAGGCAGGGCCTGCTGCCGGCTTCCTGGGACACTGCCTGCCCTAGATTGTGCACTCCCCCTTTACCTGAGTGAGATAGAGCTTTCCTGCCAACATTTCAAGTTGTCTCTGGCTATAAAACTGTTTCACCCTCCCTTTTTGTTGGTTCTACCAGTCCATAATTCATTTTGAGGTGTTATTTTATAGTTGTTTGGAGGAGACTATGGAAGAGTTCAGGTGATTTCCTGCTTACTCTGCCATCTTGGCTCCCAGAAGTCATTCCAGCCTTTTTAATGCATCTTCCACATAGTTACCAAAGTGACATTCCCAACACACATATCTAACCATGTCATTGCCTGGCCAAAAATCTATTGTCTTTAGGATGAAATGCAAAGTCTTCTGTTTGACATTTAAATCCCATTCCAATCTGGCTCCAGTATACCTTTTCAGTGTTACTATGCATTCCTCCCCTTCTTACATCTTAGAGTTCTGCCAAACTAGCCTGTTTCCTGTTACTTGTGTAGCAAGGTTGAATTGACTAATAGGAACCATCATATGGATCATGCTCAGAGTTGTCATTCCTGGTTCCATGGGAACTGGGAGGCCTGTTTATGGCCATGTCTGACTCAGGGCCAAAGTATTTGTACTCTGAGATAATGATTGCTCAGGGGTAGTTAGGTGGTGCAGTGGATAAAGCACCGGCCCTGGATTCAGGAGGACCTGAGTTCAAATCCAGCCTCAGACACTTGACCCTTACTAGCTGTGTGACCCTGGGCAAGTCACTTAACCCTCATTGCCCTACAAAAAAAAAAGAAAAGGAGATAATGATTGCTCCTTTCACTGGCTTCAGAATTAGAAAAGTTGATTCAGAAGATATATAAAAGGGGGCAATAGTCACCTCAGCCTCTCTTTTCTACTCTTTATGGCAACCATGTAATGACTGTTTAAAACTGCTTTCACAGATGGAGATAAATTTAACCTAATCCCCATTTCAGGTCTTTGGATGCTATGCTATATGGCTGTGAGCACCTAGCATCTATAACATATTTCCTGACTAGGGTCCAGGTAAGGTTGAGCCTGGCTTTTGACAGTCTTGTATGTCTGTATGTATGTGTGCGCGCGCGTATGTGTGCGCGCGCGCGCTTGTTCTTTCCTGAACTTAGGAAAATGAGTGCCTATCCTGAGATGGAAGTCCTAAATCCAGTTGAATGGCAATGGGAGGGGAAGAGAGTAGAAAGTTCCTGGAAACTATTCCAAAGCCCTTTAAGAGGACAACCACCAACAAGAGGATTAACCCAAACCAGACTGTTTTACCAACAAAATTGTCACTTATACAGTGCAAAGATGAGATGAAATGTAAACTAATTAGTAGTCCTGCAAACTACTTTATGTTCTGATGGGGTTTAGATGTCAGTCTCATAACATGATAATGGTAGTTATAAAATACTGAATCCTATTTTAAGTTGTTCTATTATGGGGCATTGTCTATTAAGCTTAGCACTTCTTTGGGGCTAATAAGGGACCCATCCCATATCTAATTTATATTATACTTTGAGTACCTTTCTACTCCCCAACTTGGGGAAAAACCAAGATGTGCACCATAACCTAAACTATTACTAAATTTCTTCTCTCCTTGTCAGGGTAGGGATTTAATGAGCCAAAGAATCTGACAAAAGGATACCTAACCCCTCTAACTAAGGACCAGGCTCCCCTAGGTTCCGGCCTATATTTTTGAGTCCAGGAAAAGAGAGGTCTTAGCCCCTCAGGCCTAGAAGGAATTCCTAAATGTGAGATTCATACAGGATAATCTATTTCCATACCTTTGTATAGTCTGTTCCCAATTCTTGGAATTCACTCCTTCATCTCTACCTCTTCAATTCCTTTATTTCCTTAAAAATTCAGCTCCTGATTCCTCAGGCTGGTAATAGGGCCCCTCCACCCCAAAACTACTTTTATATTTAATTATGTGTCATTTTGTTTCAACCATTAGAATATGAACAGGAATTGTTTTGTTTTGTTTTGTTTTGTTTTATCCCTAATATCTAACACTATATCTAGCAGATATGGAACTCTAGACAATAAACTAATATTAATAAGAATACTTATATTCTCCAAATGCCTTATCATCCAAATTCATAAAGAAAATAACTGAACTACAAGAAGACATAGTTATATAATAGTGATAGGAGACTTCAATAGCCCCCTCTAAGTTTTTTTTGTTTGTTTTGGTTTTGATTTTGGTTTTGGTTTTTTTGTTGGTTTTTTTTTTTTTGGTGAAGCAGTTGGGGTTAAGTGACTTGACCAGTGTCACACAGCCAGTAAGTGTCAAGTATCTGAGGCTGGATTTGAACTCAGGTCCTCCTGAATCCAGGGCCGGTGCTCTATCCACTGTGCCACCTAACTGGCCCTCTAAGTTTTAAATAAGTCAAAAATAAAGATGAAGAAAAAGGAAATTGTGGAACTGAACAAATCCTTGAAAAACTAGATTTAAAAGACATAACATCTTCTAAACGGGACTTCTCAAGAATATACATATTTCTCAATACCACATGACATTTTTATAAAAAGTAACCATGTATTAGGGTACAGAGATATTACAAACAAATTTTATGAGGCAGAAATAGCATTTTATCTTTTATAGACTAAACCATATTAAAAATATTCATTAGTTCAGGGACCACAAACAAAAGATAAAGATCCAAATAAGGACTTAACAATCAAATACTATGCAATGAGTGGGTCAAAGAATAACTCATAGAAATCATTATGTGAAAGAAAATGCTTCTGCTGCTGCTGAAACAGCATACCAAAATTTCTAGAATGCAGCTAAAGAAGTCCTCAGGGGGCAAAATAATATTTCTACAAATATACATTATAAAAATGAAAAAATAGAAGACTAATAAACTAATTATTAATTTTTAAAATTAGATAGACAAGTAAACAAACCCAAAATTAATGAAAAAGAAGAATTCTTAATAATTAGGGAGAAATAGATAAACTGGGGAAACCCATAGAAATGATAAATAACACTAAAAGTTTATTCTTTGAAAAGACTAATAAAATTGATAAACTTTTAGTTAATCTTATTTTTAAAAAGAGGGCAGGGGCAGCTAGGTGGCGCAGTGGATAGAGCACCGGCCCTGGAGTCAGGAGTACCTGAGTTCAAATCTGGCCTCAGACACTTAACACTTACTAGCTGTGTGACCCTGGGCAAGTCACTTAACCCCAATTGCCTCACTAAAAAATAAAATTAAAAAAAAAAAAGAGGGCAGAAAATCAAAACATAAAATAGCAAATGAACAACATGATATCACAAAAAAAATTAGAAAAAAAAGTAAAAGAATAATCAGAATAATTATGTGCTAACAAAACTGAGAACGCAAAAGAAACACAGGATTATCTTCAAAAATATAAAATACTGGGGGCGGCTAGGTGGCACAGTGGATAAAGCACCAGCCCTGAATTCAGGAGTACCTGAGTTCAAATTCGGCCTCAGACACTTGACACTTACTAGCTGTGTGACCCTGGGCAAGTCACTTAACCCCCATTGCCCTGCAAAACAAAACAAAACAAAACAAAAAAACAAAAACAAAAACAAAACAAAAATATAACATACTGAAGCAATTAGAAGGCCAGAAAAGGAAATAGATCTAGCTGTAAAGAAACTAACAGAGGGGAGGGGGAAAAAAAACTCCTGGCCTTAATTGAGTTACAGGTGAATTCTATCAAACCTTTAAAGAACATTTAGTTCCCATACTTCACAAATTATTCTCAAAAATTGAGAAAGAAGGCACTCTATCAGAATCCATTTATGGGGGCAGCTAGGTGGTGCAGTGGATAAGGCACCAGCCTTGGATTCAGGAGGACCTGAGTTCAAACCCAGCCTCAGACACTTACTAGCTGTGTGACCCTGGGCAAGTCACTTAACCTCCACTGCTCTGAAAAAAAAAGAGTCCATATATGAGATAAATATAAATCAAAGAAGACAAAACACAGAAGGAAAATTATAGACTAGTACCATTAATGAATATTGACTAAAAATTTTAAGGAATAATGTTACAATATATATAACCTATATCTGATTACCTGCTGTCTAGGGGAGGGGGGAGGGAGGGAAAAAAATTTGAAATTGGAAATCCTATATAAACAAATGTTGAAAACTATCTTTACATGTAACTGGAAAAAATAAAATACTTTTATCAAAAAAAATTTTAAACAAAATCGTGTCAAACACATTAAAGTGATTTATCGAAGAAATAATTCATTATGACTAAGTAGGATATCAAGAAAGCAAGTATTGTTCAACAACAATCAACAAAAATAATCATACTATAATCCAAGTCCCAAGACCCATTGGTATAGGATTGTCTCCTCACTGGTGGAAATTAATACCCCCAGTTTACATAAAGAATTGGATGGAGTTGAGGAGATTAAAAGAGAGCAGAAGTTTACTCTTTGAACTCTTGAGTCTTTTCAAGTCTTTGGAGTTTCTTTGCTCTTTTAGCAGTTTCTTCAGGCTCTGTAATTGCTTTGGATGCTTCTGCCTTTCAGCTTCAAGAGAGATGTATGCTGCCAACTCCACTTCATGCATCTTCTAAAAGAAATAAACAGCTAGGTGGCACAGTGGATAGAGTACCACCCTGGAGTCAGGAGGACCTGAGTTCAAATCCGGCCTCAGACACTTGACACTTACTAGCTGTGTGACCCTGGGCAAGTCACTTAACCCCAATTGCCTCACTAAAAAAAAAGAAATAAAAGAAATAAAGAGGGGCAGTTAGGTGGTGCAGTGGATAAAGCACCAGCCCTAGATTCAGGAGTACCTGAGTTCAAATCCGGCCTCAGACACTTGACACTTACTAGCTGTGTGACCCTGGGCAAGTCATTTAACCCCCATTGCCTGCAAAAAAACCCAAAACAAAACAAAACAAAAAAATCAAAAGTGAATGTAACAAAATTATACAGATCGAGCACAACTTGAATGAAGATACAGGAGAAAGTGCTCCTAACTCATCCCTCTATAGAAGTGGGAGGTCCTCAGATGTTACACATTGCACATATTTTAGGACTTTTAAAAATGGATCAATCGGTTGTGTTTATTTTTTTTCTTCCTTAAAAAATACTATATGTCGCCAAAAAAAAATACTATATGGGGGGCAGCTAGGTGGAACAGTGGATAAAACACCAGCCCTGGAGTCAGGAGGACCTGAGTTCAAATCTGGCCTCAGACACTTGACACTTACTAGCTGTATGACTCTGGGCAACTCACTTAACCCTCATTGCCCCACCAAAAAAATACTATATGTTATATGGGATGACTCTTTAAAAGAGGGAGGGAGGATACTGGAGATAATTATGGTAATACAAAAGACAGAAAACATCAATAAAACTTATTAAAAATAAAAACCAAAACCAAAAAAAGATGCGAGACAGAAAATTTAAACCCAGAAAATAATGTTATAATTTTAAAAATTAAATCAAATGAGCAGAGAAATTGACATACTGGTCACTTGGGATTCATTAATATAAAAAATGTTTATTTTTTACCCGTTATCTGGAAAGTTCTGTGCTAGAGATTGAACACAATAGTCCAGGGAGATAGTGAGGCAGCATGGTCTAATGGAAATAAGAGATAGTTCAGAATCAAAAGATCTTGGTTGGATCTTACTTGTTGCATCATCTCTGGGTCACCCTTTCCTCATCTATAGTTTGAGAATTTGGAAATATACATTCATTACTTAGCTTAGAGGGCTGGCATGAAGAAAGTACTTTGTAAATTATATAATGACATATAAATGGGGATTATTACTGTTATTAAAATTATGTTATTACAATAAATAATAATAATATTAAAACAAACTACATATTCTGCCATCAGAGATCTTTTTTTTTTTTTTTGCGGGGCAGTGGGGGTTAAGTGACTTGCCCAGGGTCACACAGCTAGTAAGTGTCAAGTTTCTGAGGCCGGATTTGAACTCAGGTACTCCTGAATCCAGGGCCGGTGCTTTATCCACTGCGCCACCTAGCTGCCCCTGCCATCAGAGTTCTTAACATTTTAGTAGAGGCAACATTGTGTCCACAAATGCCTACAATAAAAGGAAAACTGTCTAAGGGCCTTAAGAGTGGTGCAGACTACATGTCATGGGAGCTGCAAAGAGGGAGATGATTTCTGCTTTGAGAATGAGAGAAGGATTCATGGAAAATGTTTGAACTGGATCTTGAAGGATGAGAAGACACAAGATGGAAAGATGGTGTAATAAACCCCAGAAGAAATAATATGTGTGGGATATTGTTTTTTCTGAAGTTGCATCAAGGTTGAAAGTTGCTGAGCATATTTGCATTGGAATGTTTCAAAAAAGGATGAAAAAGATGGTGAGGACAATGGGAACCATGTTATTCATGAATCAGTTAAAGGAACTGGAAGTGTTTAGCACTATTAAAAGAGATTAAGTTCAGGAAACGTGATCGCTGGCATCAAGTATTTTAATAACTGTCACACAGAAGAGGCATTCCATTTGTTCTGCTTATCCCCAGTAGGCTGATCTAGGAACAATAGATGGAAGAAGCATAAGCAGAATTAGGCTGAGTATCAGGAAAGGCTAGAATGGAACCAAGGTAGAAGTACAGCCAATACAAGTCCTCCACAAAGATCTAGAAAACACACCAAACCAAGTCCTGATTGGGAAATTTAAAAAACAAAAACAAAAAGCATGAAATATGAGTCATATTTCTAAGCCAAGGTCAGCATAGCAAAAGTTTGGCCTAGTCATTCTCCCTAGAAGTACATGGAGTCCAGCATTAACATAGTCTGAAGTCAGGAAGTATGCTAGAAGAATGGACCAAAAGAAAAAAAAAGAATCCCATCATAAAGAGCTATTGTGGTGCCAAGACACAAATCCAGAAGAGGAGAATGATTTCAAAACATCTACAAGTAAAGCTTCAAAGAAAAACACACTTTGGGCATAAGCCTGATCAGAATTTCTGAAAGAAATGAAACAAGAGTAAAAAAAAACAAACAAAACCTAATGCCGGGAGCCATCCAAAAAAAGAAAAACCAAAACAAACCACAATGATTTCCCAATCATCAGATTATTTTCAAATGGGCTGACCCTTTATTGATGATGTTATAGAGGGAATTCATACTTCACTTATAAGTTAAATTATATTTCTGAGGTCTATTCTAATTTGGAAATTCTATGATTATTTGACCAGGAATTGTAAGTCAAAAAGCAAAGATTTTGATTCTAGGAGAATAGTAATATAATACATATTATTCAGCAGTGCTAGAATCTATGTTAGGAGGGATTTCCCTTGATATATATATATATATACACACACAAATAATATGTAGTTTATCTATACAGCTTTATATATTACTATATGAGATATATAGATAAATATATATTGTGTGTATATATATAGAGAGAGACAGACAGAGACAGAGACAGAGACAGAGAGATTGATTAATATTAAGGGAAATCGGAGGCAGCTAGGTGGCGCAGTGAATAAAGCACTGGCCTTGGATTCAGGAATACCTGAGTTCAAATCCAGCCTCAGACACTTGACAGTTATTAACTGTGTGACCCTGGGCAAGTCACTTAACCTTCATTGCCCCTCCAAAAAAATAATAATAATAATAATAATAAGGGAAATCCTTCCCAACATAGATTCCAGCACTACTGGTGGGGGAAGGGCAACTTGTCTTGGGTTGTGTCCTTTTGGAACATCTCTTATCACTCTATCTCTTCACAACTGACTATTTTCTGTAGTTGCTGTTCCTCTATGCTTTTATAACTCTTGTTTAATGGTCCTCTCCAACTGCTTCTTATCCACTGAAGTGTTTCCATCTTGTGAAACAGTATTATTGGTTGCTGAGGCTTCAGAGAACCTGTTCCCCCACTTTTGTCAGATCATCTGCCCCAAATAAGCCCAAGATTAATCAATACATTTATAACTCATATGTTTGTCAGAACCCTCTGTGGCTCACTTACCCTATGGAAGGATAGCCTTCTGGATAGACAGATTCAATGGAAAGCTGCAGTATTTTTCCACCCTTAGCCACAGACTTGGCTGAATGGTACTTTATTCTCTTCAACTGGATTGTTACTGACCTCTTTTCTGCTACTGGGATCTTTCAGCTAAGGCAAGACCCTTCCTTTAGTATTGGCAGAAGCTTCTACCTTTTGACTCCCTCAATCTCAGCCTCAGCCTCAGCTTTGAGGTCATCACCTCCAGGCAGGAGATGAAAAAAGCATGGTATTCCTAAGAGACAAATTCTTCCCAACTCAAAAACAACTTTTCTTCAGTAAGCCATTTCATGTCTCCTTAGGGTGATTAGTTTTAATTTGATTATTTTTATCATCTAATATCATCTAATCATTCCTTATGTAGATAGATGATTAGGGAGAAAGGTTTGAATGCAGTCTATGACTCAGAGACAAGTTCACTGTCTTTCTGACCTCTTCATAAGCAATTGAAGTATTTAAGCCACCAAACCTTGGTAAGGAACCTCTGAAGGCTTAACCCTTTACAATTAAATGTCATGGTCTTTTAGCCCCGACAGACCTTCGCCTTTCACTGTCACACTAGGGTATCTCCTCTAACACGAGGTCACAATGCAAAGGGCCTTGAAGATTCAGTTTGGAGTTCATTTTGTTAGGCCGTGAATTTGTATAGAAAGTTTCTGAACATGATGGAACTGTGAGCAGTGTGTAGGAGAGATAGAGGAAGGACTCTCTAGTGCTGGCAAATAGTGCTGGCAAAAGGCAGTAAAGGCTTAACCTGAGGTGTGGCAGTGAAGTGTAGAGGAAGGGGATGGGTGAGGCATTGCAAAAGCAGGAAGAGCTAATATCACTTGGGGACTTGATGGAGGAAAAGAAGAGGAAAGAATCAGAGACACCAAAATATTATACTGAATGGATGCATTCAATTCAATAGAAATTTGTTAATAGCACCCACTATATGGCAGGCACTGTGTTTGCAAGGGCTTCAGGGCACCTTTTCAGTAGATTTACTTCCCTGGTTCCAGATGACTTCATTTTGGAAGTCCAAATCTAAATACCCCTTGATTGAAAGTAATTGCAATTTAATTCAATTAATCAATGCCCTCCTCAGGAGGAACAGAGACAGATAAGGATCTAATCCTCACATAAAACTTGTTACAGAATAGTTTTATAAGAAAATGACCACAAATGAACTTGCAGAAAAGTTACCAAGTTCAATAGTAGTAAAGAACTTAAGGTGACACTTAAGTAATTAATTTCAAAAGAGTACATGTCAGATAAGTTGTCCATAATAAACCATGTTTGTGCTATAAGGCATGATCTACAGACAGGTGTTCTTTTCTTTTTTTAATCTTTAAATAAGTAAAAATTTTTATTTATAGTTTTGAGTTCCAAATTTTATTCTTCCTTCCCTCCCTCCTCTCCTTCCTCCCTGAGATGGTAAGCAATCAGATATGGGTTATACATGTGCCTTTATGTAAAACATTACCATATTAGCTATTTTGTACAAGAAAACTTGAATAAAAGAAAAAATGAAAGAAAGTGAAAAATTGCATGCTTTAGTCTATGTTCAATCAATATGAGTTCTTTCTTTGGAGGCAGAGAGTATGCTTCATCATTAGTCCTTTGGGATTGTCTTAGATCATCGTATTGCTGAGAATAATTGTCATTCACAGTTTTCATCAAACAATATGTTTGTCTCCATGCAAAATGTTCTCTTGGTTCTTCTCACTTCACTATACATCAGTTCATACAAGCCTTTCCAGGCCTTTCTGAAATCATCCTGCTTGTCATTTCTTATAGTACAATAATATTCCATCACCATCATATACCACAGCTTGTTTAGCCATTCCCAACTGATGGACATTCCTTTGATTTCCAATTCTTAGCCACCACAAAAAGAGCTGCTATAAATATTTTTGTAGAAATAAATCTTTTTCTTTTTTTGGGGGGGGGGGCGGGGGGGAGATGTCTGGGATATAAACCTAGCAGTGGTATTGCTAGATTTCCTTTGGAATAGCCCTTTCATCATAGTTCCAAATTGTTCTCTAGAATATGTTGGATCTTTTCACAACTCCATTCATGTGATAATAGCTTTGATTTTTTTGTCTAAAAACTGCCTGTTCATATCCTTTAACCATTTATCAATTGGGGAATCACTTGTATTTTTATAAATTTGGCTTGGTTCTCTATATAATTGAGAAATGAGGCCTTTATCACAGAAACTTGTTTCAAAAATTCTTTCCCAGTTTTCTGCTTCCCTTGTAATCTTGGTTGCATTAGTTTTGTTTGTGCAAAACCTTTTAAATTTTCTATAATGAAAATGATCTATTTTACATTTTGTTTTGCTCGCTATATCTTCTTTGGTCCTAAGTTCTTTGTCTTCCTATGACCATAAATCTGGCATATAAATGATTCCATGCTCTCTTAATTTGCTTATGGTATCGTCCTTTATGTGTAAATCATGTACCCATTTTGACCTTATTTTAGTATATGGTGTGAGATGCTGGAGATCACAGGTTAGATTTATTTGTTTGTTTATTTGGTTGGTTGGTTGGTTTTTTTGGTGAGGCAATTGGGGTTAAGTGACTTGCCTAGGGTCACACAGCTAGTAATTGTTAAGTGTCTGAGGCCGGATTTGAACTCAGGTCCTCCTGAATCCAGGGCCGGTGCTCTATCCACTGTGCCACCTAGCTGCCCCCACACATTAGATTTTAAACATTACAGTTGGCAACCACGAAAGGACTTAGTTTCTGCCATACTATTTTCTAGTTTTCCCAGCAGTTTTTGTCAAATAATGATTTTTTGTTCCAAAAGCTTGGATCTTTGGGTTTATCATACATTAGATTACTATAGTCATTTACTATAGTGTAATTTGTACCTATTCTATTCCACTGATCCACCTCTCTGTTTCTTAGCCAGTACCACATTGTTTTGAGCCAAAACAGAAAGAAAATTATAGACCAATCTCCCTAATGAATATTGATGCAAAAATTTTAAATAAAATAGTAGTAAAAATATTATAGCAATATATCACAAAGATGATACACTATGACCAGGTGGGATTTATACCAGGAATGCAAGGCTGGTTCAATACTAGGAAAACTATCAGCATAACTGACCACATCAATAACAAAACCAACAGAAATCATATGATTATCTCAAGAGATAGAGAAAAGGCCTTTAACAAAATACAGCACCCATTCCTATTAAAAACAGTAGAGAGGGGGGGCGGCTAGGTGGCGCAGTGGATAAAGCACCGGCCCTGAATTCAGGAGTTCCTGAGTTCAAATCCGGCCTCAGACACTTGACACTTAATAGCTGTGTGACCTTGGGCAAGTCACTTAACCCCCACTGCCCTGCAAAAAAAAAAAAAAACAGTAGAGAGGGGCAGCTAGGTGGCACAGTGGATAAAGCACTGGCCCTGGATTCAGGAGGACCTGAGTTCAAATCTGACCTCAGACACTTGACACTAGCTGTGTGACCCTAGGCAAGTCACTTAACCCCCATTGCCCCACCAAAAAAACCCAGTAGAGAACATAGGAATAAAAGGAACTTACCTTAAAATGATAAGTAATATTTATCTAAAACCATCAGCAAGCATTATCTATAATGGGGATAACCTAAAAGCCTTCCTAATACAATCAGGGGTGAAGCAAAGATGTCCATTATCACCTCTATTGAATAGTAGAAATGTGAGCTATAGCAACAAAGGAAAAAGAAATTAAAGGAATTAGGTCATGAGGAAACAAAACTATCATTCTTTGCAGAGGATATGATGTTATACTTGGAAAATCCTAGAGAATCAACTAAAAAGCTACTTGAAATTATTAACAACTTTAGCAAAGTTGGAGGATATAAATAAACCCACATACATCATTGGCATTTCTATATATTAACAATAAAGTCTAGCAACAATAGATAGAAAGAGAAGTTCTATTTAAAATAATTGTGGACAATGGAAAATACTTGGGAATCTATCTGCCAAGACAAACCCAGGAACTATATGACCAGAACTATAAAACACTTTTCACACAAGTAGTCAGATTTAAACAACTGGAAAAATATTATTGCTCATAGGTAGGCTGAGACAATATAATAAAAAGTACAATCTTACCTAAGTTAATTTATTTATTTAGTGCTATACCAATAAAACTATCAAAAATATTTTATAGATCTAGAAAAAATGATAACAAACTCCATCTGGAAAAACAAAAGCTCAAGGATATCATGAGAATCAATGAAAAAAATATGAAAGAAGGTGGTCTAGCAGTACCATATCTCAAACTTTATTATAAAGACAGGTGTTATTTTCATATTAGGGAATAAACTTAAATAAAGTAGACCTTTCCATAGGTATGACAAAACATTGTATTGTGGGAATGTAGAGGGATCCCAAGAAACCTAAAGAGCCTAACTCTCCCAAAGAATCCTTGAACTTTCCCTGTGGTGGGAAGGGCATCAGCACTACTATAACGATTGGAATGACGCCACCTGCTGGATACTTACTGTAGAAGAGTTCTGCCCATGAAGCGAAGGTCTTTGAGGGCAAGACCAGGCATCAGGAAGTGACGTGGACGAGTGGGAGGAGGAAGGAAGAGACTGGCGCTCGGTCTGGGGCTCTTTCCTTTGGACGCTGGCGGAGAAGGGAGCTAGAAATGTGCTCTCCCTTTAATAGATAGGAATCTAGGCCTTTCTCTCTTTACCAAATTCTTATTCTCCTTAATAAATGCTTAAAAGTCTAACTCTTGCTAAAGCTTATAATTTATTGGTGACCACTCATTAAATATTTTAGACAGACTAGCTAGAATTTTAGCCCTTAACAGATGGCTGACCACGAAGAGGAAAGCTAAACCTCAGTCTTCTTCTGATCTTCTGGTTGGGTAAGAAATTTCCCCTCCCTCTCCCTTTAACTGCTAAGTACTGGTGTACTGGCTGTGTTTTCCTTTAAATTTTTTCGAATGGACCTTTTAAACTCCCTAATTATCCTATTTTTGATTTTAGTCTGTTTAACCAGACAAATGGGAGATAAGATCATGTTAATGCTTTGTTTTTGTGGATTTTCTATTTTTCTTTTTATTTTTGTTAGAAGAGCCAGCAACTTACTCACACAAGGAAATATCTCTCCCTCTCCCAACCATGCTTTTTCAGAGAAACCTGAAGAGATTCCTGCAGCTTTTCCCAGTTCTAACAGTAATTGTTGCTCTAATTTTGCATGCCTGGAGGCAATGACCCACCCTCTAGAAGCTTTTAATCCCCTAGCACCTGGAGGCAAAGTGGGGGAAGAGGAATCCAGACCTGAGTTCAAAATCAAGTGTGATTCAAATTGTGCTGGTCCCTCCCCTCCTCTCCAGACCCCACCCTCTACTCCTCCCATGGCCAAGCCCATTGCTTCCCAGGCCTGGGAAGTCCAGAGAACTGATGCGCATGCTCAACTTTCTCTAACTACATTTGCAGCTTCAGGCTCAGCCCTTCCCCAGCCTGGCTGTGCTTCTGAGAAAACCTTAGAAAACCCTTTAAATTCCAGATATGCTCGTTTTGTTCATAATTTTGCTAACCTGCTTTTGTCTTTAATTAGTAATCTTATAAAGCATTTGTATGGTGAAAAGACTGACAGACAATATAGAGGGGTTAAAGAAGAAAAACTTAAGCTGAATAAGAATGACAATCATCAACATAGTTCAAGACTCCGCTTCTTTTGCCATGGAAGGGTATATATTTTACAGAAATGTAGAAGTAAACAGCAAGATATTGATATGAGTATTGGGGATTTTAGATACCGGAATCAAAAGTGTTCTGAATTCACTCAGAGTAATAGTATCAGTTCAGAGGTTACATAGGATTTCTATGCTATTACATATACATTTTGAAATTAATGGTATGGGTTTATTTTTATAGAGATTTTCATGCTTTTGAGATTGTGTCTTATACTTAGTTTTTAAAACAAGGAGAATATTTGTAAAAGCTTTTTAGTCATGTGATCAAGTTTATATTTTATAATACTCTTATTAATATTAAGTTCATGCTCATTTAGATTTCCCTAGTTTGAATTTCATTGTCTTTTATTGTTCCATGTGTATTTTTCTCTATTTATTCATCTCTAATTTTGAAACATTGCAAGATGGTTTTGATTTCATAATACAATGTTAATTCTAGGAGTATTGTGCTCCCATATTCTGAGTTGTTTGTTTTTGTTATTTTTTCTCAACTGATTATTTGATCAAACTCTTTGAAGCATTTCCCTGGCAAATTGGTTGCCATGGCAAGTGTAAAGAAGTATTATTTTTGATAAGCATATTCAAAAAAAAAAAAGAGGGGAACATTTGTAAAAGTTTTCTTGTTTCAAAAAAAAAGTTTTCTTTGAGATTCTGTTGTGCTTTAACTTGTATTTAAATATGTTCAGATTTTTCAAAAAAGTAATTGTATACTAAGTTAAAAAAAAGGGGTATTATTTGAAATTGTTGCATAATTATATATTGTGTTCTGAGTCAAGATGTATTCACATTTTTTGCAATCATTTATTATCCTCAATTTTTAAATCCATATGAGACTTGGATTATGGGAACTTATCATTTAAGACATTAATTGCCTTTATTCTGAGTTATCAGATGCCAGTTGGCCAAGATGCCATCCAATCACAAGAGGAATACATGCAAGAGCAGACACTGAACTGTCACATGAGGGGAGACATGCATGAAGTCAAGGTATGGCCGAGGGAACGGCTTTTGACAAATGTTGAGGTTGGATTCTCTTGGTTTAATATTTTATTTTATTTTTCCCCACAATATTGTACAGATGGCTGGAAGTATTCATCCCACCCATCTCACTCCTACACCTGGCTTCTATGCTCCCTCCTATATGCCTGATGCCATGGACATCTCAATCCCATGCATCTGATTAAGTCTGACTCAGTTTCTTCCAATATGTTCGGTGGCATGGACATATATTCCATCCACCTATTTTAAGCCTGGCATACTGCATGGACAGTACATATTGCTCAAGTGTGGGAATGCTCATATCCCATCATTTCTCTGTTCTTTTATGGTAACCCCCATAATTATCTCAGGTGCCATGATAAATAACAGTGTTGAATTTGGCCTTGACACCTGTTACCAATTATATTAGATTTTCTAATTTCTCATAATGGCATGAGGATAATTAGGCAGATGATGCAAAAAGTGATGAAACAAAGATAAAAATTATTTTTAAAAAATTAATATCGCAGCAATTGTCTTCTCAATTACTCTCCATAAGGGGGACTATAGTAATATTATAATTTTAAAGAATGTTTCAATTTTTGTTTTATTATATGTTTCATGTGTAACAACTAAGATTATGAATTCCCTTAGAAATGTTTTTGAGAACTTTCATTGTTTGATTTGATTATTGACAAAGCTATTTTAAAGTTGTGTTAAGCTCAATTTTGTAGGAAATTTCCTGGCTGATTACCAGCATCCACACATCAACCCCTGAAAAGACTTCCATTCCACGACTACACCTAGAGGACATCTGAGAAAAGACTTTCAGAGACTTTAAATGAACAGTTTTGATTTGTTGTTTTTGTTGTTTTTTTCTCTTTCTGTTATAATATACACCATCTGTAACATGTATTCTCTGCAGAGGCCCTCCCTTTGCAAGACTAATGTCAAAGCGTCGGTTCATGAGGACAAAAAAAAATCGCTCCTCTGGACAAAACTTTCCTCTCTTCCTTTTCTATATTGTTGTTCACATATTATTAGTTAGCAATAGTTAGCATATTGTTTTTACTGTTCCGTCAAGGAAACATTTTGTTTCTTGAGGAACAACAGGGGGGACTGTAACGATTGGAATGACGCCACCTGCTGGATACTTACTGTAGAAGAGTTCTGCCCATGAAGCGAAGGTCTTTGAGGGCAAGACCAGGCATCAGGAAGTGACGCGGACGAGTGGGAGGAGGAAGGAAGAGACTGGCGCTCGGTCTCGGGCTCTTTCCTGAGGACGCTGGCGGAGAAGGGAGCTAGAAATGTGCTCTCCCTTTAATAGATAGGAATCTAGGCCTTTCTCTCTCTCTTTACCAAATTCTTATTCTCCTTAATAAATGCTTAAAAGTCTAACTCTTGCTAAAGCTTATAATTTATTGGTGACCACTCATTAAATATTTTAGACAGACTAGCTAGAATTTTAGCCCTTAACACTACTGTCTCCCATCTCAGGAATGGGTGTTGCCTAGCAAGACCTTGGTATGCTGATAAGATGACAAAGCCAGATGCTTATATACTTTAGTTGTTTCAAATATAAAAAGGACTAGAATTTTTAGGTTAAATAATAAAAACCTTATACTTTCATCTCACTATAGTAACCCATATTGCAGTACTAACCTAAGGGATGAAGATCCAATATTGTGTTCTTTTATATATATATATATATGTAAACTATAAATATGAATTATTTTTGGCACGGGGCAATGAGGGTTGATTGACTAGTCCAGGGTCACACAACTAGTAAGTGTCAAGTGTCTGAGGCCAGATTTGAACTCAGGTCCTCCTGAATCCAGGGCCAGTGCTTTATCTACTGCACCACCTAGCTGCCCCCAATATTGTGTTCTTGATTATCATATGACATGATTATAGGTATTTGCCATAAAAGAAGAGAGACAAAAATCTCAGGGAAAGATGCTTCTGTGGGGACTTCCATAACTTCATGTTCACTTCAGACAGAAGATGTATTGATAGCCAATTGTAGTGGGCCAGGCTTAAAATCAGGCAGGTGGGATAGTTTCTGTAGTAGCTGCCTAGGAGGCCTGAGTCTGGTTAGGGATACTCTGGCTATGAGGAGGATACTCTGGCCATGAGAAATAACACAGTTGATCAGCTTGCTGGGGTCAGTTAGAGGGTGCTCTTTCCTTGGAAAAGCAAAGCAGTTAATTAACCAGATAGTGGTTAGTCAAACTGATAACAAACATGTCATGGGCACCCAGAAAGTTGGGCACCTTGAAATTTATAGCAGGAGCCTAACTGGGCCAGATGTGCTTACTACAGGATTAGGACTAGGTAGCAACAATAGTCTTAAGTTAGGAATATGACATATTTACTGTTTCATGTATTCCACTCCTCAGTAGCTAGCAGTTCTATCTCCCTACCCCTTTCTATCCCCCTATAAAAGCATTGTCCTTACTCTGGCTGATGGAGGAACATGCCATAAATCTGCTCTTCCCCAGGAGTTGAAGTTCAGACTTCTCTTTGTCATATCCCCTTATGCCAAATAGTAAAAACCTTTACTTAAATTTGATTGGATCGTGTGTTCGAGTAATTCTTTGATAGAGAGATATTTTCAGATCTAGTTTTTCAGTGTCAGTTTCCATTCCATATGTCATATCAGGGAAATTGAGTCAGGAGAATTCTATCTCAGGCCTTTGCCAAAAGTCATTCTCCCAGTCTTTTCCATTGTAATGGGGGAAATTTATGGGGGGTTTGGGGTAGGGGTTCTTAGGAATTCCTCTTTTTTTTTTTTTGCAGGGCAATTGGGGTCAAGTGACTTGCCCAGGGTCACACAGCTAGTAAGTGTCAAGTGTCTGAGGCCGGGTTTGAACTCAGGTACTCCTGAATCCAGGTGCATGGGTTGCAGAGCACCCCAGGATTTCTCTGGGGCACACCGAGGAATCTTCTCCTTGAGAAACTAAACCAGAGGACAGATAACGCCTAGAGACATAAACTGAACCAAATCGAACTGAGCTAGCTTCGGATTCCTACCCTTCATTCTGGTCTCCCTTACCCTGGGGAGATAAATTTGGGTGTGGCTTCGGCATTTGTGTCCTGAAGAGAGGTCTGTAGCCACCTCTCACCCAATTCCTCTAGCTACCACCAGTGGGGGATGGTCCTCCCTCACTAAAGGAACTTTTCACAGGCAGATGGTCCACCCCATGGTCCTCTATAAAAGTACCTTCCAGTCTCCTGTTCAAGGAGATTTGGTACATCTGAGCCATGTGCTTTGTGCCTATCTCCCCATGAGAAGTCTAAGGATTTCTTTCATGGTTTCCCTCCCCCCACCCTTCCTTTCCCTTGCTTCTAAATAAACTACCACCTTATTCTAACTATTTTTTGTGTGCAATAATTCTTTAAAGAGAAATTCCCAAGAACCCCAACTCCTACCCCAACCCCATCCCCTAACTAAACCCATACCCCATTTCCCCCCATTACACAGGACTGGTGCTTTATCCACTGTGCCACCTAGCTGCCCCGGAATTCCTCTTTAAAGAATTACACCCTCTTGCACACAAATCCAATTAGAAGAAAATAATATTTTATTTAGGCGCTTGGGAAAGAAAACCAAGAGAGAAGTCTTTGGACTTCTCATGGGGAGAAGGCATGGCACAGAGGTGTGGTTTTCTGAGATACCTTTCTCCTCCAGCAGGAGACAGGCAAATAAATACTTCTATAAAGGACCGATGCAATGGGGTGATAATCTGACTGTAGAAAGTTCCCTTATTGGGGGAGGACTGTCCCCCACTGGTGGTGGTTGGGAGAAGTTCAGGGAGAGGCGTCCCCCTCACACCACAAAGACTGCTGCAATACCTAATCTTATCTCTCTTATCTCTCCGAGGTGTGGGGGAGAATGGAATGAAGGGTGGTGGTCCTAATCGGTGCCACTTATCTCTTTAGGTATGTCTGTCCTTTGGTTTAGCTTCTCAAGGAGAAGGTTCCTTGATTTCCCCCAGAAAACTTTTGAGGTGCCCAGGCCCATAACACCATGACATGTATTACTTCATATAATCTTCACAATAACCCTATGAAGTAGCTGCTATAATTATCCCTATTTTACAGATGAAGGTAACTAGAGTTATAAGGCTAGTATATGGCTGAGGCAGAATTTGAACAAAGATCTTACAACGCCTACACTATTCATTGTACCACCAGGTGGCCAAGTGATTTGATCTCTATACTCAATCAGCAAATAACCCAGATGGTTGTACATTTTGTTGAAAGTGGATTTGGGGAAGAATGTAACTGACTCTATTTTGTGCTTTATTTGCTGTTACTATATTTCTTTCTTTTTCTTTGTGATACAGAATGTACTGATTGTCTCTTTCCTATCTCTCTTCCCACAATCACTTAAGGACAACAAAAGAAAATTCTTGGACTTTGAATGGTTAAGGGAACTCACCAGTTTCTCTTTATCTTATCTAATTAGACAAGTAGAAGGAGCTAAACAAATGTTAATTAACTAACTGACTGATAAAAAAGATACTGTTTTCTTTGGCCAGGTGTAAATAGCTATGCTAAAAAACCTTTGTAATAGTTTAAACATCCTCTTTTCCTAAGAAGCCACCTTTTCCGGTCTATTAGCCTACCTCAATTTACCCAAAATTTTTTTGTAAGCCTGCCTCCAAGCCCTATCATATCTTTTCTAAACTCTCTGGGTCATATATACAGACACAGATAATGACACACATACACATATATGTACATATATAGTGTCTATATATACTACACTATACTACATATATACATACTTACACACACATACCTCCACATATATATATAAAATCCATGGAATTGTGAGACATTTATATCCATCATCTACTGATGGAGTATGTCACACTGGAGCAGATAAATAAACTGCAGTGTACCTGTCTGTCTATATCCTGTGTTGGTTTATTCATGCCACGCCTAGCAATGGCCCTGAAAAATATTGTAACACTTTCAATTTTTAAAAAGGTATCCAAAAAAAGGAAAGAAAAATTCACCTGCTTGACTTGCTATGTTGATCAAATCAACTGAATAATTATTATTTACAAGCCTACCCTGTGCCCCAGGACACACATAGGGTTTTTTTTTCCTAAAAATTATGAAGCATATTAATCACATTGCTTTCAATAAAATATTATGAACTAATTTATAATAATTTTAATGTTGGCAAAATCTTTTTCTTGCCATTAACTTCTATTTTTGCTCATGTTTCAAAATGTTCATATGTCAGTAATGCAAATATAGTTTTAAGCAAAAAACAGACATGTATTGAGAAGTGGCCCAATTTTTTCTTTTCTTTTTGCAGGGCAATGAGGGTTAAGTGACTTGTCCAGGGTCACACAGCTAGTGTCAAGTCTGATTTGACTCAGGTCCTCCTGAATCCAGGGCTGGTGCTTTATCCACTGTGCCACCTAGCTGACTCCCCAAATTTTTTCTTTTTAACAAATGAAATAAAAATAAATTTGGAAACCATTTTTAGAGGCAATAGGGGGTAACTGCAAGTTTTTTGAGTGAAATAATCATACCTATTCAGAAGGATGGAATAAAGTAAAAGCTTAAATGGCCATGAGTATCACCTCATTTTCCTTGTCTGCTCTACACCATTGCCTCTGCTCTAAAGATGAACAATTTAGGTAATCAAATTCAATCCAATAAATATTTATTAATAATCTACTATGTACAAGGTGCTGTATAAAGGCTAAACTTTAAAATATTCAGCAGGAAGTCTTGTTGGATTTGATACATCTAGTTTTCTTCAAGGACCAGTGGGTCCTGAGAGAAAAGCATTTAGAAACAATTCAGTCTCCCTGATCCCTCTAACTAGGCATTTCTTCTATCAATCACTCATAGAAATTTCTACAAAAGCTTCCGGTAACCTGGTCCTACTTTTGGTTGTTGAAGGGTGTAGTGGGACCCCAAGAAATCCATAAGATTTAAACCCCCTAGGCCAAGGGGAAACCAGCTCTCTCCCATCTCAGGAATGAGGTGTGGTAGGGCCTGGCCCCAGTAAGTTGATGATCACTGCTTAGGTCAGCAAGATGATATGCAAGATCTGTTTAGATGCTGCATACTCTACTGATGCCCCTTTATCAAAGACCCCCTCTTAGTTATTTGACCCCAGTTTATTTTGTGTTTCTTCTTGCTTTGTAATTCCCTCCCAGTTCTTTGTAATGCCCTTCCCTCCCTTTGGTCTGGTAAAAACACAAAAGATCAGTCTTCTCTTACTCTAGCAGGACAGTCACCCAAGTAAACTGTTCCCAGGCCATATAGTCTTCTCCTAATAAATCCCTTTTTATTTTACAAGATTCACAGTGAGCCTCCAATTCTTTGGGTGAGCTAGCCCCCCCCCCCCAACCTGGTCGGAAGTTCTGCAGGTCACAAGGGGACAGAATTTTTAGGCTTATTAGTCAATCAACAAACATTTATTAAGTGCCTACTATGTGACAGGCACTGTACCAGAAACTGGAGATACAAAGACAAAAGTGAAATAAATGGCCCCTGCCCTCAAGGAGCTTGCATTTTATCAAGGAAGACAACATGTTCATATATACACATATAAAGAGAGAGATAAGTGTGAGAAAATGGGTAGCTGTCTCCTCTCAATGTGGATATGACAGTCAGTCATACTCTTCCTGACCTGTTTGTAGGACAAAGGTCTCAGATCCCCTCCTCCCCCTCAGGTTAACAAAATCACATGGTTCAAGGAGCCCTGGTCTCAATAAGGTCCGCTCCAGAGTTGTGTCCATATAAGGAAGTATAAGGTCCACTCCTGAGTTATGCCCATACAAAGAAGAGGGGTGGGAATACTGCGTTCCAATTAGCTATTTTTTGCTTGTAGATTGTAACCCTTGAGTAATTGGAGCAGTGATGAAAAAGGGGAGGGTCCATTCATGTTAGGGACTAGGGTATAAAACAGGGCCTTCGATCCCCCTTTCTGGGCACCCACTAGCTGCACACTAGGGTGCCTCCTTCTCATGATTCATTGCATGTAGTCTGTGTTCAAGGCTGTCTGATAAGACCTGGAATATATGAAGGTAAGGGTGCTAGCAGGCAAGGGAGGTAAGTGTTGGTAACTAGCAGCCTTGTGCATTGTTAAATCCATTCTAGGACCTCACCTAAAGAACTAAGACCAATGAAGGTTACTGTAGGTTCTGAGCAGAGAGGTCAAGGGAGCCTGGGAGAGAAAGCTACCTAAAGCTACCTCTCTCCCAACATATGATCAGGGATTCTCTCATAATACACATTTCTATAGTACTTTGAAGTTCCTAAAGTGTTTCCTCACAACTACTCTATGCCATAATGATTCCCATTTCAAAAACAAGGAAACCAAGTATTTAAGAGGTGACTTGCTCAAGGTTACACAGCTATTTACTGATCAAAGGCAAGATACAAACCCAAGCCACCTGATTCCAAATTCAGTGCTCTTTCCACTGCACTACTACACTAATAATAAGCTTAAGTGGTCCAGAGGAAGTTGGCCAGGATGATAAAGGAACTGGAAATAATTCCATGGAAGAATGGTTAGATAGAATGGGTGTCCCCCCCCCCCCCCCAGCTTGGAAATAACTTGATAGGGATGGGGGCAGAGGGGAAGAAGAGAAGACATGATAGTCACATTCAATAATTTCAAGGGTTGTTATAGTGGAAAAGGATTTGACACATTTTATCTTGTCTCACAAGACAGAATTAGGAGCAATGGGTGGAAGTTGTAGAGACAGATTTCAGCTCAGTGTTAGGAAAAACTGATAGTCATAATTCTCTCACTTTTTATTTTTGTTTTCTAATAGCATTAGAGGGTTTAAGCATTATAAAGAAGGGAATAGGTCTGACATTCCATTTTACTTGATAGCTTTAAATGAATATGTCACTTTGCCACTTTGTAGGAAAGCTAGTGTCTGTATGGAGGCCACTGGGGCTAAAAATGAGGATGGGTTTTGAAGTCAATGTATATATGCAGAGATGGGCAAATGGCCATGATGAGTGGGGTAAAGGTAATTGTGTGTGTGTGTATGTGTGTTTGTGTTATGTAAGGAAGTGAGGGTGGCATATGCATAGTGAGCTGTTTGTGTGCAGAGGTCCAGCATGTATGTGGGGATGTAGGGCATATTTATGTAGAGAAGGGGTTGGTCTATGTATGGACAGTGTTATGTGGGGGAGTTATGAGGTCAGTGTGTATGTGGGGAGGGTTGGTGTATCGGCCCAGAATGGGAAAGCTGTGTTTATTTGGAGAGATCAGAAGGTAGGAGGATGTAGATGCTGTGTGAGAGGGGGTTACTGGGTATATGGAGGGCAGTGTGACTACTATATGTGGATATGACAGTCAGTCATACTCTTCCTGACCTGTTTGTAGGACAAAGGTCTCAGTATGTCAGTATATGTGAATGGTTGTTAAGTGGGAGAGTTGGAGGAGGTTCAGTGTACAGCATAGGGGAGTGAGTCAATGTAACTGTAACAGGTCAACCTTTGTGGACAGACATGGGTATATGGTATGTGGGAGGGGTCAGAATATATGGGTAGTTGATATATGTTTGGGTCAGGGTATGTGAGGAGTGTGCATGTATGAGGGCCAGTGATATATATCAGGGTGAGTGTATGTGGGAGGCATAGGTGTGTCTGTAGATCAGCTGGTAGGAGTGGTTAGTATAAATGTCAGGGGACAGGGCTATGTGTGAAGGCAGTGTAAATGGAAGGGGCAGGTAGAGCTTGTTGCAGTATATATATAGGTTCAATGTGGGTATGGGTTGGTGTACACATGGAGGATACTAATATGTATGTGGTGGGTTTATGTACAAGCAGGACATTGGTGTGTGGTGTAGGGGCCAAATTTAATATAGGGAGAGTTAACTGTGGTGCTCGCCATAATATTGGGGTTCAGAAACTAATGAAGGACCTCTAGGTCCAAAGCTTCCTCCCCTCCGAACTGCCCTTTTTAGTTATTTCTCCGAGGCCAATAAGAAAGGAGCTTAACAGCCTCTTTTCCACAAACAACTCAGGTTTTATTAAAAGTCAAGGACAAGGGAATAGGGAAAGAGGAAAATGGATAATCTCCCTGGCTCTAGCAAAGGCTATCTCAAAACCCAAACTTACTTTCAGCTCAACTAATTCAAAGAGCTGGATTTTATTAACTCACCACCAGGGGTCTGTAATTTCTATGGCAGCCAGTTTCCAGTCTGCTCCAAAAGCTCCTCCAGGGCCAGAGAGAGCATTACTTCCTGTTGGGGTCCCTTTTTCTACTTTTTTCTCCCTCCCCCAAAAGGGGAGGTTCTTCAAGTTGTGTGGCTGAGACTGGTCCTCTGTTGGTGAGGCAGTGCACAGCCTCTGAGGACACTCCTTCTCAGGGGTGGCCAAGTTAAACTGGGTTTAACAGGGCAGGCCAGGTGTGGCTCAAAATCTAATCATCTTAAGTGGATACTTAGTAGTTTCTCATTCACACCCAATTCAAACACTACTGAGTCAATCAAGGTGGACCCCTGGGCATCTGCCAAATTCCATTATTTTACCATGGTGGAGAGGATTAGGACTTCAAATTGAAAAGGGAGAGCCTAGAGGAAGAAAACAGCCATAGAAAGTAATAACAATATAGTAATTGAGATATACCCAAGTTCACAGGAGACAAAAAAAAAATCCAAGGAATGAGCCAGTGGTAAAACCAATGAAGGATTCAAAAGAAGGATAGGTAGGATCTCATGGGAGAAATTTTTACAGGACTAGTCAGCCAGAAAGGGATGGGAAGTTCTCAAGAATGAAAGACAAAGGAAAATAATTACAATTGAGGAAGGAAAATGGTAGTCCAACAGTTGTCACGTTAGTTTCAGTTGCTTGACACTAATGTAGAAATACAGACAACTCACCCAACAATTTGTATTTTAAAATATACATACAGCAGATAGAAGCATGGACAGAGAAATAGAGATATATACAAAATCATGGAATGGTGGTGTAAGAATGTCAGGGGTGCCAAGGCTCAGAATGAGCTGAGGCTAGTCAAGAAAGCTAAGAAGAACAAAAAGTGGGGTTTGTTTTTTTTTGTTTTTTGTTTCCCTTAAAGCTATATTGAGGGAAAGGAGATTTTTTTTTTTAAACTGGACAATGAAGGTTAAGTGACTTGCCCCAGGTCACACAGCTAGTAAGCATTAAGTGTCTAAGGCTGGATTTGAACTCAGGTACTCCTGAATCCAGGGCCAGTGCTTTATCCACTGTGCCACCTAGCCGTCCCAAAAGGAGATTCTTAGAAGAAGCTCTAGGGACTGCTCTTGAAGATAGATGTGAAAATAATAACTCACAACAGAGAAAGAAGAGAACTTCTCCATTGTACACAGCATCATCAACATTATGTGTTGATCAACTGTGATAGATTTATTCTTCTCAGCAATACAATGGTACAAGATAGTTCCAAAGGACTCATGATGGAAAAGGCTCTCCAAATCCAGAAAGGAAAAAAAAAACAACTCTGGAATATGGATGCAGATTGAACCATACTATTTCTTTGGTTTTGGTGCTGTTTTTCTTTTTTGAGGTTTTTCCTTTTTGCTCTGATTTTTCTCTTATAACATGACTAATGCAGAAATATGTTTAATGTTATTGTACATATATAACCTATATCAGATTGCTTGCTGTCTTGGGGAGGCGGGGAGGGAGGGAAAAAAATTTTAAACTATAAATCGTATAAAAATAAATGTTGAAAAAGAAGAGACCTTCTCAATTCTATCTTGCTTCTTCTGTTTTCTCTATCAAGTAGAATGACCTGTACACTAAAATTGACAAAACAAAATGGATAATAGGGAGTTAATACCCAATCTAAGTAAAGAGATAGAAAAAGAACACCCAGCTGTCCTCAATGAATTTAGGTCACCTGGTACAGATGATTATCTCCAGGGAAATCAAAGAAGTGGCAGATATTATTACTGAGCAAACTGTTAGTGATATGTAAAAAGATCATGGAGCAGCAGGAGAGGTACCTTTGAGCTGGAGAAGGGCAAATGTTCTGATTCTTTTTTTTTAAAAAGCAAGAGAATAAAGTTTGCAAAGTATAGATCAGTAAGTTTGATTTCAGTTCTTAAAAATGTTCTGGAATACACTGGAATCAAACAGATGATAGTGTATAGATAGTAATATAGGGCTGTGATCACAAAAAACACCATGATTTTATCCAGAACAAGTAGGACAGTAACCTTGCTTCCTTTTTTTTCGACAAGGTTACTAGGCTAGCTAGAACAGGAAGATGCTATATAGTTTACCAGGAGATTAGCAAAGCATTTGATAAAGCCTTTCATGCTATTCTTGTAGACAAGATGGTGAGATGCAGGGCTAGAGGGATTCAGAATTGATTGAATGGTGGGACTTTTAGAATAGTGATTAATGGTTCCATGCTATCTTGAGTGGAGTGACCCAACAATTTGGCTCTGTGCCAATTAAATATTTTTTATTAAAAATGACTTGGATAAAGGCATTGATATCATGTGTTGTGGAAGTTCTCTTCACACATGGTTATTTTTTGCAGATTACAAAATAAGATGACTAACACATTAGAGGTCAGAATCAGACCCTAACAGATTCTGACAGACATTAAACAACTGGGTTGGAATTTAAGAGGACTTTAATAAGAATAAATACAAAAGTCTTACACCTCAAACTTCCACCCCCCTCCAACTTATTCTGCAATCCAAAGACATTAACCTGCTTGCTATTCTTGCACATGACACTCTCATCTACTATTCCAGCATTTTCACTGGTTGTCCTCCATGCCTATCTTTTTTCTATATCACAGTGCCTGGTAAATAGCAGGTGCTTAATAAATGCTAGGAGACTGTGTGTATGGCAGCCTAAAAAGCTATTTTTATCTTCAAGATGCATGATTTTAGTCTGTATTCTGCTTTGGTCAGATGATATCTAGAGTACTGAGTCAGTTCTGGGACTCCAAGGCTTAACTTGATAAAAAACCTATAGTACTCCCAGAAGAAGGATGGGGGCGGGGTGAAGAGCCTTGAATGCAGGTTTTATGAGGATCACTTGAAGGAATTGGGGGGTTTTTAACCTGAAGAAAACTTAAGGCATGACATAATAGCTGCCCAAGTATTTAAAGGGACACCACAGGAAAGGATACAGACTTGTTCTCTTTGGCCTCCATACAGCAAAGCAGTAGGGTGGACACAGGTTTACGTATGATGTATGTGAAATTTCCTAACAATAAATGTTATTCCAGATGGCAATACACTACCTCATAGATCTGGTGTTGGAAGGCATTTCAGGCATTTTACATATGAAGAAACTGAGACCAAGAGAGATTGTGACTTGCCACAAGGTCACAAGGGGTAGCAAGCCACATTTGAACTAGGTCTACTGATACCTAGATTGATCATGCTCTTTCCACTTCCGACTCATTGGAGACCTTTAAGCAGAAGCTGGATGACACTTGTCGGGTAGATTGTAGAGTTTTCTTTTACCCTGGTCTGAAATTGAGTGAGGGGAAGAGTCGTATACATACATACATACAACCAACACCACACATACATACATATATATATATAGTGTGTGTGATTCAGTGCACAGGGTTAGGGTGGCAGTGAGTGAGGGGTATCGTACATATAGTATGTGTGATACAGTGTCCATTGGTGAGGGACTGTGTACATATAGGTGTTCATGTGTGTGATTTAAATGTACACCGGTTATAGTCAGAAGAGAGGGGGGGAGATATATACATACATATGTATATATACAACACGCGGCCACCCACAATATGTATGCATGTACATATATACACAGCATATTTATGTATACTATGGTGTATGTGTATAGATGTGTCATGAATGCGTATATATATGTGTCTATATCTCTGTGTGACTCAGTGCACAGGGTAAGGGTGGGAGTAAGCTGTGTACATACTGTGAGTGTGTAGTGTGTGTGGTGGGGCATCTGTTTGTTTCACCCCTTCCTCTCCAAACACGCGCGCGCCGGCCCCGCCTCCTCGGCCCTCAGCCCGCCCCGGTTCCACCCCGCCGCAGCCCATCAACCCTGCCTCCCACTCAGTAGGAGGTGACCAGACCGGCAGGCCAGTCCCGCCCCCCATCCCGACTCTGAGATCTGGCTAGAATGAGCCTTTCTCGGAGCTGGTAGATTCAGTCGCGCTTCCCACGTAGCCAGAGCGTGAGCGCAAGTGTGTTCTCCTACCCTTACTCCCCGTCCCCTCTGGTCTCTCTGCCCCGCCCCGGTCTTCCTCTTCCCGCCTCTCCCCTCTTCTCCCCACCCCTCCCTGCTGTGTACGTGTATGGTGTGGGGGGTGGCATGTGAGCGTGGGTATGGGTGGACGTGCGAACCAGCGCGTCCGGTCCGCCTTCTTTCTGATAAATCCCTACCAGCCCCGCCCCCAGCCCCGCCCCCGCCTAACTCCCACCCTCCTACCCCCACCTTGCTTCTCTCGGCTTCTCGTCTCCCTCGTTCTCTCCTGCCGGAAGTGCCCGGAAGAACTTCCGGGTGGGCGCGGGTCTGAGGCAGCGGCGGCGGCGGCTGCTGCTGGGGCGGTTGGAGGTGGGTAGCGGGGCCAAACTGGGGCCAGTCGTCAGCGGCTGAGGCAGAGGAGGGCGAAGGAAAGGCTGCCACGGGTCGAGGGAGCGATGTAAGAGGCCAACGCCCAGGTGAGGCCCGCTGGTCGGGTCGGGGGATGGGACCCCAAGATCCAGCCTTGCCGAGGCCTGCCCGTCAGGAGTCGGTTGGAGGTTGGCTCGAGGCCCGGCCGGGGGTGGGTGTGGGTGTTGGGGCATGGGTTTGTCCCCGCGCCGGCCTTCGTGGCCGCCGCTCCGTGGCGGACGCGGAGCCCAAGATCCTGGCGGCGCCTGGCCCGGCTCGTCTTGGCTCGTTTGTGGGGAACGGGGCTGCCGCCCTCCGGTAGGGCAGAGACTAGGCGAGCCTGGGGCCCTCGGCGGCCCGAGAGCGTCTTGACTCAGCTGCCCTGACTCACGGGGGCCTCCGCCTCGGCGCGGCCTCCGTACCCAGAGGCAGCCGGTGGTGGAGGATAGAGCGCCGGGGCTCCGATTTAGGGCCATCACTGATTTGGCGTATGACCTTGTTCAAGTCACTTACAGTCGCAGAAACTTTGTTTCATTTATAAAGAAAAAGTAGTTTAAATGGTCTCTGAGGTTCCTTAGATCTATAATGTTTGGCGATTTTGTCATTCTGTATGAATTGTATGAATGTATATTTGTGAATGTGTGCAATGTACTTGCCTGAGAATAATAATGTAACGTTTGTGCTTGTGGGCGCAACGTTTGTTTGGGCATATTTCTTACATGGTAGAAGTTGAAGTGGATTTAGAATCAGAAGACCTAAGTTCAGGACTCACCTCTGTTTATTACTCCTTGTCTGATCTTGGGCAGATCAATCCTTTTTTTTACTTGATTGGGTCTCAGTTTCCTCATCTGTAAGGTAAGAGAGATTGGCTAGTGGTTTTTTGTTTTTGTTTTTGTTTTTGTTTTTGTTTTTGCGGGGCAATGAGGGTTAAGTGACTTTCCCAGGGTCACACAGCTAGTAAGTGTCAAGTGTTTGAGTCCGGATTTGAACTCAGGTACTCCTGAATCCAGGGCCGGTGCTTTATCCACTGTATCCACCTAGCTGCCCCCGGCTAGTGTTCTTTAAGGCCCAACTTTTGCTTCCGTGTAGAGGAGCCTCTTCCCACTAATGAAACCCATAAAGGAAAAGGGTCATTCAGAACTTTTTGACGAGGCTGTTTCATTTCGGTACACAAACTAGCTTTATAGACACATAGGATGATAAACTTTGACCTACAGCAGAGTCTGAAAGCTGCATTGGAGAACGAATATTGTAAAAGTTAGGGGGGGGAAATTCTTTCACACAGGCATGGGACTTTTCCTACCAGGAATATGTTTCAAGAGAATAGAGAAGATAGGGATTGAAAAATGTTTTAAAATACCTCCAGCCTGTACATAGTGGAAATCAGTCAGTTCTGGACTTGGAATCCGGATACTTGATCATGTATTCCAGCTCTTTAGGTTACTAATAGTTTGACCTAGGATCAAGTTAAAACTATTTCCTCATCTTGGTCAAATGAATGATTGTTGGGGGCAGGGGAGCACTTTGTAAATCTTAAGGCCTTGTAGAAATAAATTGCAACTTTTCTTTTTTCCTATACATTTATAACATTTGGAAAGAGTCTAAGATCATCGGTAAAAATTTGAAAAATTTGAATCTAGTGTTATATGCTTTGTGTTAGTCTTTATGTGGATTTGACTAAAAGGATAACCGATGGCACTACTATTTTTAAACATTAATTTTCATTCAGCATACACATACTAAGTACCTATTGTGTGCTGAACACTGTTCCTTTGCTGGGAGGTAGGCAGAATTTAAGTTAAATATGGTCTCTGCCCAGGTGGAGCTAACAGTTTAATAGGCTGATAAAACCCAAATGAAGGTGACTATAATCCACAATCGTACATAAGAATATTAGAGGCCAAAGATCTAAAGGAAAAAAAGTCTTTATGGGCAGGGATCATTTTAACACCCAAACAATACAATACTGTTATCCCTCCCCAGAAACTAGCTCTCAAAAAGAATACATACTTTTGAATTTATAGTCTGCAATAATAATAACTTCTACTTCTTTAGCACATTAAGACTTACCAAGTGCTCTCCTCAGAATAGTGGAAGATTGGTCATGCCAAGTATTCCTGTCTTCATTGTGCAGGTGAAGAAACTCACTGTGTCCTCATAGGTAATTCTGAAAAATAATTGGAACTAATTCTTATAAAACTCACTATGTTAAATCCTATTTCTATAATGCTTTAAAGCAGGGATTCTTTTCTTTTTTTTTTTTTTCTTTTTTTTTTTTGGTGGGACAATTGGGGTTAAGTGACTTGCCCAGGGTCACACAGCTAGTAAGTGTTAAGTGTCTGAGGCCAGATTTGAACTCAGGTCCTCCTGAATCCATGGCCGGTGCTCTATCCACTGCACCACCTTGCTGCCCCTAAAGCAGGGATTCTTAAACTTTTTCCACTTGTCATCCCTTTTTTGCCTGAGAAGTTTTTTTTTGACTCCGGGTAAATAGGTATAACATAACTTTTTACTGTTGCCAGATTTTTCATGACCTCCACATTCAGTTTTTCCACCCACAGTTTGAAAAGCTTTGCTTTAAAATATTATGGGTGTTATTTTCACAACAACCCTGTGAGATAGGTAATAAAAGTATTAATGATTCTCATTTGACAGTTAAGGAAAATGAAGATCAGAGATGAAGCTGCTTGCTTCAACTATTAAATATTGGAGCCAAATTTGATGGTTGGCCTCCTGACTCCAAATCCAACACATTTTCCCAGACTGGCTTTTCTAATGACTTTGTAGACATAAATCCTCAGTTTTTTGACAAATGTCACTGGGTGAAATAAGGAACATAGGCAACCTGGAGTGACTTTTGACCATGGGCAATTGATTTTAACCTCCCTCTCCCCCAATTTTAATTTTCTCTTCTGTGACATAGGAACAATACTACTTTCATCATTAACTTCATCCAGGGAAAGTGTTTTGCAAATGATAATGTGCTATATGTAGAACATTACTACTTGCATGAACTCAGCTGTCCAAAAGTGGACCGTATTCAGGAGGAGCTGGTGTGTTTCCTATCACTGGAGATCTTCAGGTGGCTGCTAGATAACTTGTTGGAATGTTATAGAGGGAATTCTTGTTCAGGTATAGGTTAGATTGTACTACTTCCAAGGTTCTTTCTAGATCTGAGATTATATGAAAAAGATGGATAAAACTACAACAACACCCCCATTTTCTTAAAAAGAACCTTTTGGAAGTTTGCTAACTTGACATTCTTAATGACACAAAATGTAGCTTTTCCTTTGATAGCCAAGGAATTTAATTTAATTTTTAAATTAAAAATTAAATTTATTTTTTGGTGGGGCAATGAGAGTTAAGTGACTTGCCCAGGGTCACACAGCTAGTAAAGTATCAAGTGTCCTGAGGCTGGATTTGAACTCAGGTCCTCCTGACTCCAGGGCTGGTGCTATATCCACTGTGCCACCTAGCTGCCCTGCATTAATTTTATATGGTAAAGTTACAGTCATTTACTTCATTTCTTGTGGAGGGGGAGGGGGTGGTTGGGGGTGGTTTGTAGTATTTTATTTTCCAATTACATTTAAAGATAATTTCCAACATTCATTTTGGTAAGATTTTGAGTTCCATATTTTTCCCTTCCCTTCCCCCTCCATGAGACAGCAACCAGTCTGATATGTTATATATGTATATTTTTTTCACATTAGTGAATGTTGTGAAAGAAAAATTAGAAAAAAGGGAAAACCTCAAGAAAGAAAAAACAAATAAAATGAAAATAGTATGCTTTAATCTGCATTCAGACTCCTAGCTCTTTTTCTGGATGTGGAAATCATTTTCTATCATGAGCCTTTTAGAATTGTCTGGATCATTGTATTGCTGGGAAGAGCTGAGTCTATCACAGTCGATCATCGAACAATGTTTCTGTTACTATGTACAATGTTCTCCTGGCTCTGCTCACATCACTCAGCATCAGTTTATATAAGTCTTTAGAGGTTTTTTTGAAATCTGCCTGCTCATCGTTTCTTATAGCACAGTAATATTCCTTTACATTCATATACCACAACTTGTCCAGCCATTCACCAATTGATGGGCATCCCCATAATTTCTGATTTTTTGCCACCACAAAAAGAGCAGCTATAAGTATTTTTGTACATGTGGGTCTATTTGCCTTTTTTTATGATCTCTTTGGAATACAGAAACTAGTAGTAGTATTGCTGGGTTAAAGGGGATGCACAGTTTTATAGCCCTTTGGGCATAGTTCCAAATTATTCTCCAGAATGGCTGGATCAGTTCACAACTCCACTAACAGTGCAATAGTGTTCCAATTTTCCCACATCTCCAACTTGTATCCTTTTCTTTTTTTGTCACATTAGCCAATCTGATAGGTGTGAGGTGGCACCTCAGAGTTGTTTTAATTTGCATTTTTCTAATCAATAGTGATTTAGACCATTTCTTCATATGACTATAGATAGATTTAAATGCCAGTTCATGTCCTTTGACCATTTCTCAATTGGGGAATGTACAGTCATTTACTTAATTGAGTGCCTATATGCATTTTTATTGTGTGGTTGTTTTTTTTTTTGTTTTGTTTTTGTTTTTTAGTGAGGCATTTGGGGTTAAGTGACTTGCCCAGGGTCACCCAGCTAGTAATTGTTAAGTGTCTGAAGCCGGATTTGAACTCAGGTACTTCTGACTCCAGGGCCGGTGCTCTATCCACTGTGCCACCTAGCTGCCCCTATACGCATTTTTAAATGGAAATTCTAAAGTATTACACAATCATAGAATTTCAGAATTGAAAGGAATCTTTTTTTTTAAATGAATCTCAAAAGTAATCTAATCTAATTTGTACCTGGATAGTAATTCTTTCTATACCCAAAAGTGGTTGGTCATCTAGCCTTTACTTGAAGACCTCCAGTAAGAAATCCATTCCCTCCTGAAGTATTCTGTTTTATTTGTGGACATTTCTAATCATTAGAAAGTCTCTTCCTTACATCAAGCTTAACTCTTTCTGCAACATCCACTTATTGTTCCTAATTCTGCTCTTTGAGATGTAGCAGAAAAAGTATTATCTCTCTTCCAGTTCTATTACTTGAAAACTACTGTTGTATCAGTCTTTCAACTTATCCTCATGGCCTGATCTTCAGACCTCTCACCATTATCCCTCTCTGGAGATCCTTAACTCTTGTGCTGTTCTTAAAATATAGTGGTAGAGCTGATCCTTATGTGGTATATGTCCAAGGATTACTATTGCAGTACAGTAACCTCCCCAGCTAGAAAAGATTTTTATCATCCTCATGGTAGTTAAAATATGCTGCAATTGTACCTTTTCCAGATCATAAAACAATCCTTAGGTGATTCTTTGTTTCATACGTTGCATTTAAAATGTGAAATAAAATTATTTTACAACTTTAGGTATTATGTTAACTGAGCAAAGTACAACTTCATATTTGTGTATAGTCAGTATTGTGAACATTTATTAAGTACTTTTGTAAGATGTATTTTCAAAGCACTTAACTATCAATCAAGACCTCAGTGGACTTAATGCAATTAAAACAAAGCCAAATTCTGCCTATAACTTCCCCTCCCCCAGTCTTTTGGGATTCAGTGTAAGAATTTTCTCTGTGTAGGAATTTCAGTAAGGCTTTGTTTTCCCTGTAAAGGAAACTTTTAGGTTGAAAAATGGACCTTTTACTATCATAATGACATTCAAAATGATTTATTAACTTCCTCAGTGTATACCATAGTAGGGAATAAGGACTTTGTTTTATGTTCTTTAATTTAAACTAGTAGTTACTCTGAGGGAGCTATTCAACAGCTACAGTATTATATTATTTCCATAAACTTTTCTTTTTGAATCTTAATTTTGTTTACAAATGGAGATTTTATGATGGTGCCTGTGTTTTATGAAACAGTGAAAATTTTCATCCTAATTTTACTTTACATACTTTGTATGGAATGTAGGAGTGTATTTTCTCTATTGTTTTTAAAGCTGATATTTTTGTGTTACATTTTGTCATGTTTATTTGAGGTAGCTAGGTGGCCCAGTGGATAGAGCACTGGACTTTTCAGGAGGACCTGAGTTGAAATGTAGTCTCAGACGCTAGCTGTGTGACCCTGGACTAGTCACTTGCCCCATCTACCTCAGTTTCTTCATCTGTAAAACAAGAATACTAGCACCTATTTATGAGGTAAGGATGAAATAAGATATTTGTTCATTGCTTTGCTATTATTTAAAGAGCTATATAAATGCTATCATTATTTATAACTAAAAAGTTTCATTATTTTCTCAGAATGAATTAGGATAAGAAATATTAACAGGGATGTGGTCCAGAGAACAAAAGTATCACTTGAGATTTACAAGTAGAATTATCTATTAATCCATTAGCATTTGAATTTTACAAGCAAAATCTATTGCTGTTGATTTGAAATTCATTTTTGCAAGGATACATATTTTAAACTTCTACATTCTGAAAATGTATATATAAAACCTTAAATTAAATTTTCCCTTCTGTTTTGCATACATCACTGTCATTAAGTCCGATCTGAGAGCTAGTACCTAGTGTAGCTCCTCATATGTAGTCACATATATATGTTGTTTCTTTTTTTTTTCTGATAAAAGTATTTTATTTTTTTCCAGTTATATGTAAAGATAGTTCTCAACATTTGTTTATACAAGCTTTCCAATTTCAGATTTTTCTCCCTCCCTCCCCCTTAGACAGCAGGTAATCTGATATAGGTTTTATATATATATATATATATATATATATAATAACATTAAACATATTTTTGCATTAGTCATGTTATAAGAGAAGAATCAGAGCAATGAGGTGACTATGGTGGTGACCCAAGATTCTCAGTTTCTGTGCCAGTGAAATGAAAGGTCTGGCAGGTTTTACTAAGGTGGAAAAACTACATATGGGCCCAATGATGGACTGCAGATCTGTTGTTCAAGTATCAGCCTTGCCAAATTCAGGGAAGCTCATCACTAGGTTAGTTGTAGAGTTGTAGGTAGAGGGTTAGTTCTACCATTCCTTCCCAAATAACAGTTCTCAAAGATGGACTGTGCTAGGTTTTGGAAGGATTGTGATCTGTATTGGTAGAAGGAGGCAGGCACCCACAAGAATGAAATTACAGATCCTTGAAGTGTTGGATGTTGATAGCTTTCTGTACTTTGAATTAAAATGTGACCATTTCACTGGAGATTAAACCTTTTGGTTAACCGGTGTTGTTCTACTAGACCACAAAATAGCTAATGTTGCCCGTGATAATGTGTTCTGTAGACTAATACTATGGCCATTTTTGTGCATTTCCACCAATCTTTAAAGAACTGCTACTAATAAACATATCTTTGAAAATATGGCCTCATGAATGGCCATACCATATTATCATCTGTTGAAGTAAAGGCAAGCAATTTGTGGGTCAATAAGAAGTTTACCAATTCTGCTTCTCTACCACACTCTTGCTTTCTTTAATAGGTTTTATAGAAAGTTAGGTTTGTGGGTAAATTTTGAGATGTGCTTGTTTTTCCTTAACCTAGTGATAAGATGTGCAGTAGGGAGGAGAGGCTGTGAGTATTTTAAAGATGGGTGGGCCAGTTATGTGGTAGGGAGAGAGACAAGCAATTGCAGAACACATATTGAATCGTTAATGTTTTGTAAAATGGCGAATCACTTGTCTTGGAAACTACTGTTCTAAAGTAATGTATAGATGCATTACATATAGATAATTCCCAGACTGAACTCAGCAGTTCTCCTCTATCCTTTCCACTCTGTTTCTCCCTTCTCGCCCTTGTAATGATTGGAATGATGCCACCTACTGGAGACTTGCTGTGGGAAAGCTCTGCCATGAGGAAAATGCCTCAGAGGGCAAGGCCATGTGGCTTTTCCTTGGCGTCAGGAAGTGACGTTTGCTCATGGGTGCTGTCTATCAAGGCTACCAGCCAATCAACTTGAGGAGCCTCCTATTTTCTGGGAGGAGACAGGAAGGAGGAAGGAGGGCCTGCGCGGAGAGCTCTCTCCCTTTTGGGTTCCTGACTTGATGGTGGTGGTGGCGGCGGCGGCAGAGGACTTCACAGGAAATTTGAGGAAAGATAGGAATGCCAGGCTATTGGAATTCTTTTCTCAATCTTTTTCTTTCTATTTTTCAATAAACCCTTAAAAACCTAAACTCGTTTTATCAGTGATTTTAGTCAGTTTCCCCCAAAACTGGGGGAGCAGATTAGAATCCACATTTAGAATCTTAAATTACACACCCTCCCCCCTCAAATGTCAGGTCTTCCTCTTACCTTTCTGTTAAAGGATATTACCATTCTCCTTGTCACTGAATCAGTCATTTAGACTCCTTCCTCTACTCCCATATTGAATCAGATACCAAGTGTTTTTTACTCTGTCTCTGCAGTAGATATTATATCAGCCCCTTTCCTTTTTAATCCTGCTGCCAGCACCTTCATTACCTCTGTATAAACTTTTCCATAAGCTCTGGAAGGGACCTTAGGAATAATCTCATCCTTTTTTTTTTCCATTTTACAAAAGAGGAAACTGAGGTCAAGAATTACATTAATTTGACTAAGGAAATAAGGGGCAGAGTCAGCATTCCAACCCTGAACTTTTCATCATATTGTGTTGCTTACTGTCTTGCTAACTCATCAATTCAATTCAATATGCATGTATTAAGCACCTATTCTGTGTTTTTTGTTTGTTTTTGGGCAGGGCAATGAGGGTTAAGTGACTTGCCCAAGGTCACATAGCTAGTAAGTGTCAAGTGTCTGAGACCAGATTTGAACTCAGGTCCTCCTGAATGCAGGGCTGGTGCTCTATCCACTGCCACCTAGCTGCCCCCGTGTTGCAACTTTTTGTGTAATGTTAGCTAATCCACAGCCATGGTAGAAAGAAGACATATATACAAATAGTTCTTACGCAAATAAGAATAAGATAAGTGCATAGGAGAGTTTCAACAGAGAGATGAGAGATTGGAGGATGAGGTAGGATCACTTCTAGCTACAGTAATGAGGATGACGTTGTCAAGGGAAGACATGATACCTGAACTTGACTGAAAGAAGAACATTATTTCAGCTGGCAGGGATGTTGAAGAAAGTCTTGCAAAATCCACAGAGACTAGAGAGGACAAGATGAGATAATGAAAACAGTTAGCTTAGTTTGGTTGGAATGTACTATGTATGAAGGAAGAATGCCACAGAAGGTGAGTAGATGAGATCATAGAGGGTCTTGAAAGGAAATTTAGATTTGATATAAGGAAGAACTTCCTATCATCAATTAGAGCTATCTAGAAGTGAAATAGACTGCCTTTGAACAAAGATGCCTTTTTTTTTTTTGTCAAATAAATGATTGAACTGACCATTTGTTGGCATTTATTAAATGTCTAGTGTATGCCAGACACTGTACTAGGTGCTATTGATACAAAGATAAAAGTGAACTAGTCCCTACCTCAAGGAGCTTACCTTACAAAGATGCTTTTAGGAGAGACATTATATACATATATACAAATTACCTACATGGTAATTTTTTAGAAGAGGCACTAGAAACATGGGGCATTCAGCAAAGACTTTGTGTAGAAAGTGTCATTTGAGCCAAGTCTTAAAGGAAGACAGATGCTGAAAAGTGGAAGTGAGGGGCAAATGTATTCTGGTGATTGAGGACAGTACAGGCAAAGGCAAGGAGACAGAAAATGGAATGTGATATGTGAGAAACACCAAAGTGTCATGTATGAAGAACAGTTTAAAAGCCAGTTTGAAAGATGTCATGAAGGTAAAAACAGGACTTGTTAACAAATTGGATGTATGGGGTAAAAGAGATTGAAGAATTGAGGATGACACCCAGATTTCAAGCCTGGCTGACTAGGATGGTGGTGTCTTCCAATGGTAACAGGGAAAAAAGGATTTGCTTGGGAAAGAAAATACATTTAGTTTTGGACATGTTGAAATTAGAATGTCCAGTTTGAGATGTTTAGTAGACATCTGGAGATCTGCGATCTTTATAGAAGCATCTAGGTAGAGCCCTGGACTTAAACTCAGAAAGACGAGTTCAAATCCTGCCTCAGACATTTACTAATTGTGTGACTTTGGGCAAGTCACTTAATCCCCTATCTGCCTCAGTCTCCTCATCAATAAAAATGAGGATAATAATAGCACTTACCTCCAGGGTTGTTGTGAGATAAAATGAGATATTTGTAAAGTGCTTTGCAAACTTTAAAAAGCATTCTATAAAATGTTAGCTATTGTCATTATTCAATGTGAGACTAGAGGTTAGCACTGCATAAGTTGATCTGAGAATCAACCACATAGAAATGATAATTGAATCCTTGAGAACTGATGAGATCACCAAGCAAAACAGTAGAGAAGGGGAAAAGGGGGGGGGGAACCCAAGGACAGAACCTTCAGGGACACCCAGGGTTAGTGAGTATGACCTGACAAAGGATCCAGCAAAGGAGACTAAGAAGGAATAATTAGAAAGGGAGGTGAACTAGGAAAGAGTAGAGTCATGAAAATCTTAACAGAAGAGAGAAGAGATGTCAAGAAGGATAAGGCTTGAGAAAAGACTTAGATTTGGCAGTTAATAGATTGTTGGTACCATTCATAGAGAAGCAGTTTCAGTTGAATGATAAGGTCAGAATCCAGACTGTTAAGAAGAGAGTGAGGGGAATAAATGGAGTTATTGGTTATAGCTAACTTTTTCAAGGAGTTTAACCACAAAAGTGAGTAGAACTATAGGATGATAGTTAGCAGGAATGGATGGATCAGCAAGGGTTTTTTGAAGATGGGGAGACTTGAGCTTGTTTGTAGAGAGTAGCCATTAGAACAAGAGGGATCGGAGATTAGTAAGAGTAAGGACTCGGGGCAGCTAGATGGTGCAGTGGTTAAAGCACTGGCCCTGGATTCAGGAGTTCCTGAGTTCAAATCCAGTCTCAGACACTTGACACTTACTAGCTGTGTGACCCTGGGCAAGTCACTTAACCCCAATTGCCTTACAAAAAAAAAAAAGAAAAAAAAAAGAGTAAGGACTCAAAGGCAATACTGGGGTTGCAAACCTTGGTGACTAGAAGGATGGTAGTGTCTTTGACAGAAATAAGAAAGTTTGTTAGGTAGTCAGTTTTGGGGATAAGATCTATTTTGGATATCTAGAGTTTGAGATACTTAGAGGAGATCCAATTAGAAATGTCTAAGAGTCAGTTGGTTATGTGGGACTGGAACTCCAGAGACTAGGTCTATATATATATATATATATATATATATATAAAAGGAATCATTTTCATAGAGATGATAATTAAACCTATGGGAGTTTGTGAAAAGTCCCCAAGTGAGATTAGTGTAGAGAGCAAAGAAAAGAAGGACTAGGGCAGAGTCTTTGGATATCCTCACAATTAGGGTTGGCATATGGAGAGTGATCAAGCAAAGGAGATGGAAAAAGATTGGTCAAACAGAAGTAGAACTGAAAGAGAGCAGTGGTGTGAAAACCCAAAGAAAGAGAGCATATCTAGGTGGAGAAGGTAGTCAAAAGTATCAAATGCTTCAGAAAGGTCAAGATGTATAACAATTGAAAATAGGCAGTTAGATTTGGTAAGTAAGAGATCATTATCATTGATCACTTTGGAGATGTGTTCAGTTGAATAAGTTCAGAAGCCAAATTATAAAGGATTGAATGAATAAGAAAAGAAAGTATTGAGGAATTATCTGAGAATGGTTTTGTTTTAGGAGTTTGGCTGAGAAAAAAAAAGATAGGATGATAATTTGAGGGGATTGTCATGGTTTAGGGAGGTTGTTTTTTTGTTGTTTTTTTGCAGGGCAGTGGGGGTTAAGTGACTTGCCCAGGGTCACACAGCTAGTAAGTGTCAAGTGTCTGAGGCCGGATTTGAACTCAGGTCCTCCTGAATCCAGGGCCGGTACCTTATCCACTGTGCCACCTAGCTGCCCCTGAGGTTTTTTTTTTAAATGAAGGAGATATGGGTGTGTTTATAGGCAACAAAGATAGGAGTATATGTATATAGTAGATATGGAGAGCTTGAAAATTAGAAGGGGATGATTGTGGGGGCAGTTTGTTAGAGAATATGGAAGGGAATGTGATCAAGGAATCAGGTCTTGGCCTTAGTGGGAAAAAGAACTTGTTTGTCTTTCGTTTTGAAGAGGACCAATGGCATCTTGGGGTGATCTCTTGACTCTTGGGTGAATTGGATTTAAGTAAGGCAGAATTGCACAAAGTCATCAGCTTTCTCTCTTCCAGAGTCATCATAGTCCGGTGGCAAGACAAAAGTCAGGATGACTGACAATGGCTCATGATGCAGTGGATGACCTTGGCCTCTTCACAATGTTTGACCAAGTTCTAAGCACTCCATGACACCTACTTCAGTTGGTTGTTGGAACAAATTGTTCTCATCTGCCCATTCCCCTGAGAACTTTTATGTGCTCGGGTTAGACACCCGGCTAGTTCACCAATGGATTTGAGGCCCTTAGGTTATCAACCTGATTTAGCCAGTCTGCCTGCATGGTTTACTGGGGTGTGGCACTGTGTATGTTACAGCTTCTTGGAGTCATAGGGGAGATTGGAGTGCCAGATAGATAACCATAGGTGGATGGGCAGCCCTGAAAAGGGCTCTGCAAGCCATCACACTAGACTTGTTAGTCTTCCTTGAACATCCTATACACCCTGGAAGAAGAACTAGCTATTCACTGGAGACTGGAGTAAAGGAACAGGGAATGGGGAAACGATATCAGGAAATTCTTAGTTATAGAGAAGAGAGGAATCCCATGGCTAATGGATTAAATTTTCTTGTTAAGGGAGGAGGCAAGGTCCTCAGCTGAGAGAGGGGTGAGAAGTGGTGGAAAGAGAGGCTTGAGGAAAGAAAAGATTTGGGATAATTGTTGTAGCTCTGTGGTGACTGGGAACAAGAAGCACTTGAGGAGTAAAAGGGTTATCTTTTTGTAGTGAGGTCCCAGTTAGATAACATAAATTTATGGTGTGCCTAATCATTTTGGAGGCAGAGTTTTGTCAAAGCATGAATGGACAGGGAGTCAAGAGTATAGGATATTTCAGAGTTGAACAGGTTAACAATAAAGGGTCAGTGTTGGGGAAAGAGGAAAGTGAAGCCAGAGCAGTGTTTTAGCCTAGGAAAGTACTTAGGTTTGGAGTGGTTTATGTTGAGGACAGTGAGTACGTTTAGAAGGGATAGGGTATAGGAAAGAGGAGATGATGGCAGATTATGTTGAGCTAAAGAGTTATTGATCATGGAAGTTGAACATTTGTAGTACTGGCAAGATCAAGGTTGTCACCATTTCTGTAACTGAGAGTAGAGGAATAAACTATGGGAACTGAGAGTATTGATAAACAGGATAATTAGGATGTTTGAAAGATCATCACTATGTGTGTTGACATAAAGGCTTCTTGGGACAGCTAGGGGGCGCAGTGGATAGAGCACTGGCCCTGGATTCAGGAGGACCTGAGTTCAAATCCGGCCTCACACACTTGACACTTACTAGCTGTGTGACCCTGGGCAAGTCACTTAACCCTCATTGCCCAGCAAAAACAACAACAGAAAAGTCATGTGACATAAAGGCTTCTTGAGAAAGGAAGGAGAATGACTTTGGAGTCAGTAAATAAGACATCTGGATTCTGATTGGGTGACTGTAGCAACTGAGAACCTCAAAGAAGGAGAGTTTGCAAGAGTTTCTGACTCCCATTTCGGGAGCATTATATTGTAAAATATGAGAGAAAGTGCAACCAGTACTGCAGAGGGTGGCCAGTGATGCAGTGTCAGTCAGAAGATGGTAGCACAAACACAAGAGGGAAAAGGCCAAAGAAGGAAAGTGCAGTTTGTTAGTTAACAGCAGAAGAGGAATTCCAGAGCTAAAGTGTGGCATTGGAGATGTCTAATTATGTATGAATGGGATTGAGAGATAAGGACATCTGAGTTGAAGGCAAGGGCAGGAATTTACTCTTAGGCAGTTAGATATTCATTGTCTTCAGGTCTGGGAGTAATAAGGATGGATAAGAGTTTAAAGTATGAGTCTAAGCAGGATAGTAGTAGATGGGAGCATCTCTGCTGCTGATGGTAGGTAAGTAGAAGGCTCTCTCAGTCCTACCTTGTTTCAGCAGTTCTGTAAGGATCAAAGGTCTTAGAGATGGAAAAACCTTCCATTCAAAGTGGATAATGGCTCTTTTAATAGTTGGTTCCATGTGATGTTGGACAAGCCTCTTCACCTCTCTAGATCTTAATGTTTTGTCCTCTACTTTGTAAATTTTCTCCTTAAAATAATAACAACCAGAACCAAACACAGTATTTCTGATGCGGTCTGACCAGGGCAGAGTTTGTGGCACTCTAATCTTCAGTTTCCTGGACACTATAGCTTTTTTATTTTATTTTATTTGTTTGTGGGGCAATGAGGGTTAAGTGACTTGCCCAGGGTCACATAGCTAGTAAGTGTAAAGTCACATTTGAACTCAGGTCCTCCTGAATCCAAGGCCAATCCTTTATCCACTTCGCCACCTAGCTGCTCCCACTATAGCTCTTTTAAAGCAGCCTAAGATAACATTAGCATTTTTGATTGCTATATCCTACTATTTCAGATGAACTGCTATCTTGTACTTGTGACTTGTTCTTAGTAAATTTCATCTTACTATATTTGATTCAGTGATCTTTTTGAATCTTGACACTATCAGGTTGTACATTATGTGATGGGTGGTCACCTAAATGTGTGGTCACCTTATTCCTGTCCCTAGTGTGGGGAAAGCTAGCTAGGATTTACTTTTAAATTAGAGACTTCAGCAACAGTTTAGGCATTAAGCATTTATTAAAGTATATTAGAGGTTAGCAAAGAGAGAACACCTGTCTCTGAAAGAATAGGAAAACCTAGCTAAGATCTACAGTAGAGACTCAGGCTACCAAGAGAGAGATCCTGTGTCTCCCTGAGCAAAGCTCCCTGGGGGTCAGGAAGAATAGGTGGTCCCCACACACTGCTCCAAGCTAATTGGCTGGTGGCATTCAAATCCATCGATTGACTTGAAGGCGGTCCTTGAACAGAATGTGCCATGTTCAGAGTACAGATCTCTGTTGGGAACAAGGTTTTGTGAAGTAACTTCCAGACTGACCTTAGAAAGGTCAACCAATGCTCCCTCAGCATGTCCCTCTCAGCTTTGTGACATTTTCAGACTTGATTAGGATACCATTTATTTCTTTATCTAAGTCATTATAAGAATTTAACACGCGGTGGCTAGGTGGTACAGTGGATAGAGCACCGGCCCTGGAGTCAGGAATACCTGAGTTCAAATCCGGCCTCAGACACTTAACACTTACCAGCTGTGTGACCCTGGGCAAGTCACTTAACCCCAATTGTCTCAATTAAAAAAAAAAAAGAATTTAACACAACAGAAGGCCACATACATAGATCTCTGGAGAGCTCCACTTGAGAGCTCCCAAGTTGACATTAAATCACTAATAATAATTCTTTGGGTCCAGGCACTCACCCAGTTATGAATTCCCCCAATTGTGTTGTCATCTGGTCCATGTCACCTCATCTTTTCCACAAGAATTATATGATAGGCATGACCAATTAGTTTGCCAAAATCTAGATTAAAATGTATTTGTAGTATTCCTCTCTCCTACCAGCCTAGTAAACCTGTCAGGAAAAGGAAAGAGGTTAGTTTGACATGACCTGTTCTTGATGAAGCCATATTTGCTCTGTGTGGCTTTTCTCATTAACCACACTGAATAATATAGTCAGCTCCCTGGCCTATGGTTTGCAGGTTCTACTCTGGTTCCTTTTTTGAAAGTTGACACAATATTTGTCATTCCTTAATTCTTTAAATGTCTTTGTAAAGTCTTTAGAAGCTTCCCGATTAGGGTTCAGCAATTACAGTTCCCTGATTAGCTGCTAGAAGATAAGCATTTTGAAGGCAGAGACTTTTACATAAATAGATAAAGCATTTTCCTTTTTCTCCTCAGCTCTATGTGTTGTTCCTGGAGCATAGTAAACACTTAGTGGTTGTTGAGTTTCCCAAGAATATAGTACATCTCTGCTTGTGACTAGATCTCATAAAGGGGTAGGTGATTGCTCTCATTATCTCACTGTTAGCCATTTCTGTTCTCTCTTTTCCAATCTAAAGATCATTCTCCTTTGCCAGAGGGAATAGAAACAAAATAAGATTCTAATAGCTCTGCTCTCTCTCCATTTCCTGTTATTGTCTAGCCACCCTGAGGAGAGGGTCTTCTCTCTTTTATTGTCTTCTTTTTCCATCTTTGTTATCCTTCTTTTTCCATGCCAACCTAAATACATTGTGAGCTGTAGCCCTCTTAAATATTCCTAAATGCTACTTAAGTATTTATTTTTCATTTTCTGTCCTTGTCTCCAACTGCTCTTGTCTTTCAAAAATCTTAAGTTGGTTGAATTACATATACATCCATTTTAATCTTTTTAGACATTTTCACTTCTATCTCCCTTTTTCTCATAAGATTTTTTTCTCTTTGTATATTTGAAATTCCATTATTGAGAGCTTGCCATCCCTCCTGGCCTTACTACTGTAAGAGAATTTTTGATTATGGGATTCTACCTATTCTTTCTCAGTGCCCTTTTTTGTTCTCCTAGAATGTAGGATGAGAAGACTCATTGGGTAGAGAAGGTTAGATTTAGAAATGAAAGTGATATAAATGTATCAATACTTTTTTAAAATAGAAAAATCTAGAACACATTAGATCTTTTTTTTGGATGTGTAAAAAGCTCATTTATTGTCATTCTTCCAAGAATGGGCCATCTCCTCGTGGATCAAACCAAACACATTAGATCTTGCCTGATTTTTCCTCTGTCATCAATTCTATGATGGAGTGGTCACTTATCTCAAAGTTACAACCATTGATTTCTACCCCAAGTAGCTAGTTTTTCAAAATTTCTGAATGAGAATCAAATATAAAGGGCAGCTAGGTGGTGTAGTAGATAAAGTACCAGCCCTGGATTCAGGAGGACCTGAGTTTAAATCCAACCTTAGACACTTGACACTTACTAGCTGTGTGACCCTGGGCAAGTCACTTAACCCTCATTGCCTTGAAAAAAAAAATGAAAAGGGAAAAAAAATCAAATATAGAAGTTTTCCATATTGGTTCCTCTACCTTTGAAGCATGAAGTTATCAATAAGGTAAATCAAGAAATTTTTAGTTGCTCTGCTTTTGGCAGAGAGAATTTTACTGGAAAATTGAAGTTCACCATCATGTCTCAGTGCCAGGCTATGATTTGTTTGTTTCCTGTATTTCTCATCTCTTGCCTCTTTTTGGCCAGGTGGTCTGGACAGAATATAAGTTTGTGATGATATTCTTTCAGCTTCTGCCTCCATTGATAAACCAAATGCTTTCCAATATTCTCTTCCCACCTCCCAGCCCCTTTCCGAATTTCCTCACATAACTATATATAGCTTCTTTTTTTTTTTATTTGTTTTTGTTTATATATAGCTTTTTAATACACATGCAGTGCTACTTTGCCCTTTGCCCCTTTTGTTTGTCCCGTTGCTTTTGAACAAGGCACAATTTTCCAAAAAACAGTGTAGGCATGGGTCTCATCCCTATGAAGTCTTTGAGGCCATGGGATTGTATTATTCACTCCTTTCTTGGATTTTGTGCCCTGTGAATTTCTTGGTTGCTCTGCTGCTATATTTTTCATTAATTGTTTAATTAATTAATTTTTGTAGGGCAATGAGGGTTAAGTGACTTGCACTGGGTCACACAGCTAGTAAGTGTCAAGTGTCTGAGGCCTGATTTGAACTTAGGTCCTCCTGAATCCAGGGCCAGTGCTTTATCCACTGTGCCACCTACCTGCCTCCATTAATTTCAAATATTTATTCAGCACCTGCCACGTCCAGTCAGTTATCTAGCATTTATCAAGTGCTTATTTGTTCCAAGCACTGTCCAACTGTATATAAGATAAATACAGTGTAAAAAGAAGGTAATATCTAGAGGATAGGCACTAGGAAGGAGGGTTAGGAAGAAATGGGAAAGGCTTCCTGTAGAAGGGGAGATTTGAGCTGACTCTTGAAGGAACCTGAAGGTGAGGAGGGAGAGCATTCCAGGAAGGAGGGTCAGCCAGCAAAAGGCACAGAGTTGGAAGATAGAGTATCCTGTGTAATGAATAGGAAGTAGGCCAATGATGCTGGATTGTAGAGTACGTGAAGGTAGAGTAAAGCATAAGAAGGAAAGTAGGAAGGGGACTGGTTGTGAAGGGCATTAAATTCCAAACAGGATTTTATAGGGAGGCACTGGAGTTGATTGAGTGGGGAGAGTGGTATATGATATGGTCAGACATGTGCTTTTGGAAAATCATGTTGGCACTTGACAGAATATTCTGGAGTGGGGAGATAACTTGAGTCAGGGAGATCAACCAGTAGGCTATTGTAATGATCTAGGTCTCAGGTGATGAGGGCCTGCCACTAGATTTTTTTTTGTATTGAGTGGGAAGGAAGAGACATTTATAGAAGACATAAAGATAGGAAAGGTAAGATTTAATAACTAACATATAGGGTGCAGGGCATTGTGGTTTTTTGTGTTTTGTTTTTTGGTTTGTTTGTTTGGTTGGTTTTTTTTTTTTTTTTGGTGAGGCAGTTGAGGTTAAGTGACTTGCCCAGGGTCACACAGCTAGTAAGTATCAAGCATCTGAGGCCGGATTTGAACTCAGGTCCTCCTGACTTCAGGGCTGGTGCTCTATCCACTGCGCCACCTAGTTGCCTCTTAACAACAGATTGCATGTGTGTCGTGAATTGGACATTGATGACACAATGGTTGTGAACCTGGATGACTGTGAGGATGATAGTCTCCTCGTCTTTAATAAGAAAGTTAGGAAGCTCAGAAGATTGGAAGGGGGAACAAATCTTGTTTTGGGCATAATGAGGTTGACATGCCTACAGGACATTGAATTCAAGATGTTCAAAAAGTAGGTGATAATATGGGGCTGGAGTACAGGAAAGAAATTAAGGCTTTATCTATAAAAATCTGAGAATCATCTGCATTGAAATAATTTAACTTAATGGGAGTTGTTGAAATTACCAAGTGAGGTAATATAGAGGGAGAGGAGGGCCCAGGACCAGCCTTAGGACATGCCCAGGGTTTAGTGACCTGGATGATGTGTGGGGAGGAACAGTTAAGTAGGAAGGAAAACTAGAAGAGAGCTCAGTGTCATGAAAACCTACAGAGAAGAGGGTGTCTAGGGGAAGCAGGTGATCAGTGGTGTCACAGGCTACAGAGAAGTCAAGAAGGATGAGGATCGAGAAAAGGCTGGAAGAGTAGCTTTAGTAGAATTATAAGAGTTGCAGATTGCAAAGAGTTCAGAAGTGGGTAAAGAGAAGGTGGAAGCACAGAATATAGATTGTTTAAGGGAGAAGAAGAGAGATAAAGTATAGTGACTAGTGGAGATGTTGGGATCAAGTGAGGATTTTTTAAGGATGGGAGGTGGAAAGTGTTCGTTTGTGTGCAGTAAGGAGGCAGTCAGTAGCTAAGAGAAATTGTAGTGGGGATGATCAGCCAGAGAGTGGGGTCAAGGATGCATGAAGGAAAGTTTCTCTTGGCAAGGAAAAAGATTACCTGTTTGTGAGAGTTTGATGAAGGAGAAGATAGGGGAAGATAACTGAGTGATGTGAGATGAGGAAAAGAGAAGAGGGAACTCTTGAAAAACAGCCTCAATTTTTTCTATGAAGTATGAGGTGAAGTCCTCAGCATAGACTGGTGCTATGGGGAGTAAGATTTTTTATTTTTTTATTTTCAAGTTTGTCTCAAGTTTTATTTAACATGAGGGTAGAATGAGGAAACTCTGGGAAACAGAAAGTAGGTTACTATATATCAGTCTTCTTTTTTTTTTTTTTTTAACAAAACACTTGTCAAAGGCATTGCTGGCTTACACTTGGGGCCTGCTGGCTAGCTTCCAACCTTCCATTTTGCCCATCTTCATAAGGGCAGCAGCCGCACCCATGTATACACACACTGCTTCTCCAGTGGTATAGTTGTGCATTTGGGATCCGAGGGTCAGGCCTGCAGCACAGCCACCAAAGAAGTAGTTCAAAGGGTCATCTGGTTTTTCTCGAAGTTGAGTACTGACACAGGAAGTAATCCCAAATATGGCACCTACTGCAGCCATGGAGAATGTCAGTTTCCCAGCCCTTAACATTTCCTCAGCAACTGATTCAGGTAGAAAAAACACAAGGTGGTAGGCAGAGGCCAACAGCGGCACCCATCTTGGTGGTGACATAGGTCTTCCAGTGGCATTCAGTGCCATTGGGGATGTCCCAGTATTCCTTCACCAGTATAGATGCAATGATCACCCCTTGTCCCACCCCAAGGGCAGCTCAGGAGTAAGATTTGAGGAAGAATGAAAAGGTTTGGAATAGCTGCTGTATGTAGTATGTGTGATAGGGGATCAGTTAGGGAAATGTAAAAAGATTCCCTTGCTGCAGTGATAGCCCAGTTGAAATTATGTAACAAAAATTTGTTATAGTCAAAGTAATGGGGATACAGCAGCAAAAAAGAAACTGTCCTTGAATTTAAGTGCTTATTCTTTTAGGGGACAGCAGTTACAAAAGTCAATACAAAATAAAGTAATTTCCAAGGAAGAGGGCAAAAGCAACGGAGAGGATTAGTATAGGACTCTTGTAAGAAGTGACACTTAAGCTGAGCTGTGAAGAAAACTAGGGATTCTAGGAGTTGAAAGTGAGGAGGGAGTGATTCCAGACCCACAGGACAGCCTTTATAGAATCAGGGAGAGTGGAGGTGAAATGTGCTGTCTGGGGAGTGCTCCAAAAAAGGAGTAGGCCTATTTGGCTGGAACATAGAGTGTTTGTAAAGGAGCCTGGAAAAGTAGACTACTCTTCTCACAAATTGTAGTGTCTATATACCTAGCTTCTTGATAGTCCATTTCCTTTATATTTAAGGCCCTTTTGACTAAATTTGCAAGATTCCGGGCAAATAGATATTTACCCGCTCTTGTTAGGTGACTTCCATTCTTGGCTGGGAGCTTATTGTTTTCCTTCCTTGTCTATAAAAGGAGGGTGTTGGACAAAAGGATCTTTTAGTGCACTTACTTGTGTTTCTGAAGAAAAGGAGCTTTGTAGCTTTTACACTGCCTTGTACATAGTAGGTGCTTAATAAATTGTTGAATGTTTGAATGAATAATAGATACAAAAGAAGCCATTAAATTATATAAAATGGGTTTCTGTTTCTTTAAGAAATGAATTCATATTTGCCATTCTACAAGGGTCAGGAGTGTGAGTGTGTGGGTGTTGGTTTGGGTGAGTATCATTATTTGTCTGGGTTGTTAGGAACTAGGAACTGTAGGGGAGAGGTCAAGGACTGGATGTTGCTAAATGTACAAACTACATAAAAATGCCACATATCCAGTTAAGAAGAAAAGTTAAGCTGCTTGATAAAATACTCTGTGACTTAATTTGCTAGCTGTTACATTGGCAGTGTTACTATGAGGAACACGTAAGCTTAACATTTGAGTTTGCTTATTAATCTGGTTCCCAGATTTTTTTTTTGATGTAAAATAATGAGAGATCTAGAAAAGAATCTTTTCACTCATGACATTTAAAGTTTTTAAAAATCTACATCCATGGATTTTGATTTCATATACCAACTTCTTCTCAAATTAATACTTAAGCAATGCAACTGCTACCTAAAGAACTAAAGTGTTCTTGTACTACCTTACTTGACATGGGGGTGACCCTGGGCTATTGCATAAATTGCTCTGCCTTCGAGCACAAGCTTTGGCAAAGCCCTACTAAGCTGAAGAGGCTTTGAGTATGTGCCTGGCAATGAACCACGGTTCTGTTGAACTAAGGAATTATCTACTAAAGGTATTGGAGGTGTTGTGCTCTGTGTCAGTAGAGGGAGTACCCACATTAATATATGAAATCATGGATCTTTTGCAGTAGTAAAGAAGTATTTGTTAAGATGGATAAAACTGTAGCTTGATAGTTAATTCTACAAATACTAGATTTACCTAACATTGATAATCAGTAATAATTTAGCAAACTAGTATTTTGACAGTGTGAGATTTATTTCAGGTTTTGTCTGTCAGGGGTGTTTGTAGTATATTATGATAGTGTTATTCTGAATCATTGGGGAAGTTCTGATTTTCTAATGGAAGCATGTGAAATAGGAGTCAGAACTTTTGTAATTCTTAAGGAATCCTGTGGCATGCCCATAATACTGAATTTGGTAATTTCCATTTCCTCTAGTTTTCAGTTATTGACAATATGACTCCTAAAAGTTGACTATAAGTTATAGACAATAAATGTAGATCCCAATAGTTATTTGCATTCACTCATCCTTTGTATGGACTTAACATTTAATATTAATTCTTGATAACTTGTCTAAGGATTGAGTTCATTTAGTAAGGGGCAGCTGTAATTTGTTGTTTTTCATTCTAGAAGAGGACTGTGACAGATGTCATGACTTGCAGTGAATTGAATTAAAGTGAGGAAGGGCTATGCAAAGTCACCAGCCTCACTTTTTCCCCAGAGTCATCTGAGTTCAGTGGCAAGATATATATATCACAATGACCAGAGATGCCCCCAGATGTTTAAGGCAGTTGGGGTTAAGTGACTTGTCCAGGGTCACAGAGTTAGTAAGTGTCTGAGGTCAAATTTGAACTCAGGTCCTTCCAACTTCAGGGCCAGCCACCTAGCTGCCAGTTGTGCCTGGCTGTGATAAGGAAAAAAAACAACACTGAACTCCAGTAGTCAGAAGTATTCTGTACTAGTTTCGTCATCAGCTTGCAAGGAACTTCAGCTGCCTTAGTTTCTAGGCTCATTTTCCTTCCCTGTGGAAAGGAAAGATGGACTAGATCAGTGGTGACAAAGTCACATAGATACAGGGGTCACTAAATTGTACATAAAGATTCCTGCAGCCTCATGTTGACCTAGAAAACAACATATATTAAGACTTATGTTCTATTGTATTATTCTTTTTGTAAAGTATTTCCCAATTCCTTTTAAATTTGTTTCTGGCTACACTCAAGAGTGTGTTTGAGCCCTTTGGATTAGATGATCACTAGTGTACCTTTTTTAGGTCTGATTCTTTGGAAGAGGGACAGAATTTTGATAGTCTTACAATCATCTGAGCAGTTTGACTTAGGGCAGCCACAAGATAAAAGATTTAATAAAATAATTGGATTTTTACATAGACTTACAGTGATCTCTTAAGAAATAATCTAGTTCAACCCCCATATTTTTTAGATTTGTAGCAGATTGTGTGATTTTTATTCATTGGAATACATTTAAGTAATGCATGTAGAAGATTGGGAAAGTTACTTCAGCCTAAATAAGAAAAAAGGTGATCTAGAAAGCCATCTCTTTTTGCCTGGTGATTTTTAAGATCATAGGATTTAGACATGGTAGAGAATTTAGATATCATTTAGTTCAACCCTTTTATTTTATAGAGGAGGAAATTAGGACTCAAAGAGGTAAAGTGACTTGCTTGCATTGTTAATGTCCAGGTTTTTTGGTGATTGATTGTTATGAACTACAAAGATTGACTTTTTTTTCTTTTACTGTAGTTTGTGCTATGTGAAATGTTTAACATGTTTCCTTTTTGAATTGTTTTCAGTGCTTAATTGCCTAAATACAATTACCCAAGAGTCAGACTTACTATGTAAACCAAAACCACTGAGAAGTAAATAAGGCTAGATGTATAAGGAATTAAACCAGGGAGCAGCTAGGTGGCACAGTGGATAGAGCACTGGCCCTAGAGTCAGGAGGACCTGAGTTCAAATCTGGCCTCAGACACTTAACACTTACTAGCTGTGTGATCCTGGGCAAGTCACTTAACTCCAATTGCCTCCCCCCCCCCCAAAAAAAAGGAAAGGAATTAAACCAGATGTATAAGACTAAGAGCTATTCCTCTACAGAAAACTGATTGAATAATATGAATAGTTTTCAGAAGAATGACAAATTGTTGATGACTATATGCAGTCATACTCCACAATCACTAAAAGAGAAATGTAAATTAAAACAACTGATATTTTATTTTATGCTCAGCAGATCAGTAAAGGTGACCCAAAAAATGTTAATAGTCTGTGTTGAAGAGGCTAAAGGAAGAGAAGCATACTAATAGTCTGTAGTTGGAGCTGTGAATTGGTTCTGGAAAACTGAAATTTTATAAGAGGAATAAAGAACTGAAAGCACAGTGGGTATTCATAATTTGGGGAATTGGTGAACAAACTGCTGTATGAATATAATGGAATATATTTATGTAGTAAGAAAGAACAAATATAAGGGATTTAGTGAAACATGGGAAGATTTATTTGAACTGAATTTATTTGAAATAAAAGTGGAACATTATGCCCAGCAACCACAGTAATGTAAAAGACTAAAAGGAAGTAGAACTCTTGAGTAATTGTAATAGCCATTCTTGGCCCCAGAGAACCAATAATGAAACCTTCCTCTTTATAGAACAGGACTTCTGCTGCCATGTAAATTGACAAATGTGGTTACCATATCAATTGTTTCTTATTAACTGTTTTTCTTTGTTACAGGGGAGAGTTTGATTCTGAAGGAGTGGGCTAATATGTGCAGAAATGACTGATGTAAAACAAAAGGCATCAATAATTTTTTTTAAGTAAGGAAGCAAATGAGGTTATCAAACAGGCTTGCCCTGCTCCCTTGCTTTTCACTGACCTTCTGATCTTTTTCCTTGAAGGATCCAGAATATTAGAGTTTGATGTTGGAAGTTATTTTGTCCAACCTTATCCCCTGCATCTGCCAATGAATACTCATTCCTCTGTAGTTGACATTAGTGGGTTTAGCCAGATCCTAGTAAACTTTGCTAAATGGGCCCTAGGCAACCTTCCAAGACCAAGAGATTCCTAAATTTTGTCGTCCTTTCTCTCCAACCTCTGTCTCATTCTTACTGAAGGGCTAACTGATTACTTTCTGGATTATTTTCTATTGGAGGATAAGACTATAAGGTCTGTTTCTTAGTGCTCTCTAAATCATCCCTCTCTACCAGTAGTTATAGGTAAAAAGAACCTGGAAAATAATCCTAGATGTCCTCAACTATTCCCAAAGGGTAATGTTTATATTTTGTTCACAGTGACAGGCCTTCCTTAGTCCTATGTCAAAATCTATTGTACCATATACATATATCAAGAAAGGGAAAGACAAAAATAAGCTATTGACTCTGGTGGTACTTGGAGGAAGGGTGGTGGTTTTGGTGAAAAGGTTTTCTTATTTGTGGGAATTGAATATGATGAATGAAAAGGAGGTACAGCAGGTTTCTCATTGGCTTGGAATTGGTAATAATTTTTCTTTCTCTTGCAGTACTGAACTAGATTTGTAATGAAATGGAGTCTGGAACAAGTTCTTTTCGAGTGGAATTTCCTGATTTTTCTAGCACCATTTTGCAGAAACTAAACCAGCAGAGACAACAAGGACAATTATGTGATGTTTCCATTGTAGTCCAAGGACACCTTTTTAGGGCTCACAAGGCTGTTCTTGCTGCCAGCTCACCTTACTTTTGTGACCAGGTGCTACTGAAAAACAGCAGAAGAATAGTTTTGCCTGATGTTATGAATCCAAGGGTTTTTGAGAACATCCTTCTCTCTACTTATACAGGACGACTAGTAATGCCTGCTTTAGAAATTGTCAGTTATCTGACAGCAGCCAGTTTCCTTCAGATGTGGCATGTGGTAGACAAATGCACTGAGGTTTTAGAAGGAAATCCTACAGTCCTTTGTCAAAAGCTAAATCATGGCAGTGATCATCAATCACCAAGCAGCAGTAGCTACAATGGCCTAGTTGAAAACTTTGAGCTTGGCTCTGGTGGACACCCAGATTTCCCTAAAACCCAAGAACTGAGAGATGGAGAGAATGAAGAAGAGAGTTCCAAAGATGAATTGTCATCTCAGTTAACTGAACATGAATATCTTCCCAGCAACTCCTCAACAGAACATGATAGACTAAGTACTGAAATGACCAGTCAGGATGGTGAAGAAGGGGCCAGTGATAGTGCTGAATATCATTATACAAGACCCCTGTATAGCAAGCCCAGCATCATGTCTCATAAACGTTGGATCCATGTGAAGCCAGAAAGATTTGAACAGGACTGTGAAGGTGTTGATGTGCATGCTGCTTATGATGAGCATCAGGTGACTGAATCAATAAATACTATTCAGACAGATCACTCTATCCAGTCTTCAGGGGTGGATGAGGACTTTCACATTGGTGAAAAAAAAGTTGAAGCTGAGTTTGATGAACAAGCTGATGAAAGTAATTACGATGAGCAAGTTGATTTCTATGGCTCTTCTATGGAAGAGTTTTCTGGAGAAAGAGCAGATGGAAATCTTAGTAGCCACAGACAGGATACTATTATAGCAGCAGGCTATAGTGATAGCATTGAAATGGTGACAGGCATTAAAGAAGAAGCTTCCCACTTGGGATTCTCAGCTGCTGACAAGCTGTACCCTTGTCAGTGTGGGAAAAGCTTCACTCACAAGAGTCAGAGAGATCGGCATATGAGCATGCATCTTGGTCTTCGGCCTTATGGCTGTGGTGTCTGTGGTAAGAAATTCAAAATGAAACATCACCTTGTTGGCCACATGAAAATTCACACAGGCATAAAGCCATATGAGTGTAATATCTGTGGGAAACGATTTATGTGGCGGGACAGTTTTCACCGGCATGTGACTTCTTGTACCAAGTCATATGAAGCTGCAAAGGCTGAGCAAAATACTACTGATGTTAATTAAAAATAGGACGTGGATTTTTTTTTTAGTGGTGTGCACAAAAATAAACTATTATAATTATGCAAATTGTGTGCACAGATGATGTGTGGTACTTGCTATTATGAGACTAGCTTAAAAATTGGAGGATATTTCTGAAAGACTATGTAAGTAGGCCAATTTTTAAAGTCTAATTTCTCCAGTCAATATACTTCAGTCTTGCCCTGAGAGTTCAGTCTCTGCTAACCCACCTCTCAGCTGAATTTTTGACCTTCAGGCTAGTTGTGATGTAGGTGGGCCATTTTTGTTTTATTTTGTTTTTAATGTAGCCACCTGCATTTAGAACTGGGATGAAAATGTAAGGTTTTTTGTTTTGTTTTGTTGTTGTTATTGTTGGTTTGTTTTTTCAGATAGTGACAACTTTTGATCACTCATAACTTGGTCCTGTTAAAATGTTATTTTGCCTTTATGAAACTTGGAGTAGACCATCTAAATTTGTTTAGGTTAAATAGCTATCTCACCAAACAAATCCTCTGCTATGTAAAAAGCTCAAATAATATGTATGGCTCCTAGGAGGAGAAATTAAGTATAATTCTTTTGGTCTAAGTTTTACCTTTTGAAAGGATATTTTAATTAAAACCATGAAGGAGGATGCAAAGTAGGTAACATTCTAACTTGGTTCAATAGTAACATGGTACAAGCTTCTTTTTTTTTTTTGTGATACTACATTAATGTGTATCAAGTTCTTGATATAACCCCACAAGGTTTTATATTTTAGTATATTCAAGTTTTAAAAAAATTATATCTAGTTGTAATTCAATGGGTATAGGAACTAGTTACCAGAAATTAGCATTTCTAATTGGCTTGATTTCCAGTTCCTGTTCCTGTGAGTGATTGGAAGCTGTCACTCCAGCAGAGTCCCTAGGTGTAAGCTCTTTGTATTGTACCTACTGTGACCCTGATTATAAGTCCCACCTACTGCTGCTCAGAATTGTGGGTCTTTTGCAAATAGTTGAGCTTTCTAATGAAAATCTGTCACTCATAGGTAACTGGGAAGAAAAAATTACAGATAAAGAACATAGTTAGGAGTCCCTTATGTTTTGGAAGTTGGATTTAGTATAGCTCTGTATCTATGAAGCCACAAAAGACCAGAAACAGAATGCAGTGTGAGTGAGGCAGAGAAGAGCTGGTAACAAATTGTTCAGGTGGCACATTGTGTTCTTTCATTCAGTGTCACCCAATTTGAGCACTGGTACCTGTACAAAAGGAGGTGGTGGTAGCTCTTGAAAACAAATACATCCACATGAGCCCATAATTTAAGTCTTTTTAGGGGGCTGGAAAGTATTTCAGAATGGAATAGGAGAAAAAAAATCCTGATTTTAGCAGAGCAGTTTGGAGAGTCAAGCTCTCAAATTATACTGCTGCATAAATTAGCAAGTCCACACATCTGTACATATAGAAAACAAGAAAGTGGAAATTCTGGGATTTTTTTTCTCCCATCAGTCTGATGTATTGAACTGAAGACTGCTTTTAAGAAAAGAAATCATACTCCGAGTACTCGTAAACTCTGTGATATACCTAGATTTCTCATTGGGGTGGGACAGGGTGCTATAATTATACTAACTTCTTTTGACTTTGATTGCTTCCAAATTTTAAATATAAGTGTTTTCATTTTGTAGGAAAAATAGCTTTTCCTTGGATTCTAACTGAATTTGGTTTTAAAAAATTGGCTTTGAACAAATATAGTTGCCATTGCTGGCAATGGACTTGACTCAAACTGCGAACTCCTAGGAATTCAAGTTCTGAACACTGTATGTGGACAAAGGGAAAGTAGCTCACTCTTGTAATCAACATAATTAACAGGGATAATTCACTAACACTGTATCCTTCTCAATATAGAAAAGCACTTTGTATTTAAATCTCTTTATACATATATTGTTTTTAACCTAGAAACTATATATTACCTCCTGATTGATTGCCACATTAATACTGTTTCCTTAATATTGAAATGTCTGCTGGTTGCCAGTCTTTTTCTTTGTTTACATGACTGGAATTGTGTAGAGGTGACTATACAATCTAACTCAATTCTTTCCTACTTTTTGAAGTAGTCCTAGTCCTTCTGTGTGATGAGAAATTGCTTTATGACTCCCATTAATATTATTAGGGATGTTGTGAAACAATTACTTCTGCCAAATAACTTTAGCCTCTGCTGAGGTATTAGCAAAGTTATATTTTTTTGTTTATTTGAAAGCTTTCCTTTAAAAAATTAGGCTGGGAAGTTTGAGCTAGAAAACACAAATGTAGGGAATGCCTGTCTTCAACTCTGTTTAATTCAGTGAAACAATCTCGTCATGACTAATTTGAAGATTTTTTTTTTAATCTATTCCACTATTTTGTTACTTAATCTCCAAATCCTTATCCTATGTCATCTCAGACATCAGTTTTGCAAGAATTTAATGTTAACTGCAATTTTACATTATTCAAATAGATTGGTACCTTTTGTAGAAATCCTGATATGTATACCAACTGCTAATTTATAATTTTTTTTTCTCCAAAAATACATGCTCAACTTGTCTGTTGTCCTGTGCTATTTATATAATGTATTGGATTTCATTTTTTAAAAATGGTATGGGTAAGCAAATCAACCTCAGACACTCTTAGTGGGACCACTCTAATGCTGACCACATTCATCGAGCACAAAAATCTTTACCCGGCATGACTTGGGCTGGTGGAGGGAGAATGGGGTTGGGTGGCAGGGAGAGGCTTGGGGAAGAATGTTTACCATATCTATTAAGAGAGAAAATTTTGCATACTACCTTTTCAAGATAAAATAATTTTATCCCCTTTGGAACCTTTGCTCAATTACCACCTTTTGTGTTGGGGATAATTACTCTCTCTTTTTTTTCTCTAGCCTCAGCACTGGTTTAGAAATATCTTTTTTCAAAAATATTGTGCAGAAGGGAGTGGGAGAGGTCACACAAAGCCTTCTCTAGATACGGTAGTGATGATATCCCCTCCAATATCCACAGTTTTTGTTTAAGTTTTAGCTTGAGTTCTTCCCTCATCCTGATTTTTTAAAAAAAGGCTCCACTTAATGAGGACTGTGAATGTTACATGACATTATTAATGCTAGCACTTACATCATGCTTTTAATTTTAGAAGCACTGACAGGTCATGAAAATCATCTACTTCATAAGGTAGACATCACCATTTAACAAGAAAGGGAACTGAGGCAAAGGTTAAGTGCCTTTTCCCAAGGCCACCCTGGGATCATATGGGATTAACCTCAGGAGTTCTTGGGTCCCAGCCCTTTGATTCTGACTACTAGACCAGACCTTTCTCAGTTCCCTTATTCCCCTTTCCCCAATTTAGGGGTGATAACCAAGTTTTAAGGCAATTCTTGAAGAGTTCATTAGGATACTCCCCAAAACGATGGGCTAGTTCCTCCCTTCTATGTGTGGTGTGCATTGCCAGGTACTTTGGAAGTGAAATTGGAACATGTGTATACAAGAAAAACATTAATACCTTTTCTTCCCCCAGGGCAAGAGGTGCTACAGACTACATGTATAGAGATTGAATAGAGTTCAGATACTGCCAAATCAGGGTCTTAGTTTCATAAGATCCACATTTTGATGACTTGGGAGTAGTAAAGAATGAGACTAAACCCATGTAGAATCTCCTCCAATATAATCTTAAGTGAATTTTATTTGACTTGTGCCACTAATATTTATTGAAGATACTTTATTGGGTTACTAACTCAAAAAGTTCCATCTTTATTCAGTGAAACCAGAGTTTTTCTCTGAAGTGGCAAAGTATTTGCTACTTAACTACTTCAATGAATCTGTTTTTAATTTAGAATAACTATACTGAACAGTGCCCTGAGGGAAAATGCTGGAACACATTTCTTAAAATGTGATTTTTTTTTCCTTGCTTGAAGCTTGTGTCATATGTCAGTTGTTGCTGCTTTGTTTCCTTTTTTTTTTATGGGGTTTCCAATATTTCTTCCAGAAATTTACTTTTATTTATGCAAGTCAGGTGAATCTTCCTTGAGCTACAAACATAGTTTTATTCTAAGGAAATTGTCATTTAAGGTTGCATATCTTATTGATATTTTGTGAAATGTTATGCCTGTATTGCAAAGGTTGAATAGTTTTGTCTTTATAATATTGCTGTCTTCACTGTACAGCATGGTTTTACTTAATTTAATGTTACTGTTTAATATTTTCTTCTTATAGAAGAGATCATGCCCTTTTGTATGACATGTTTTAATAAATGTTATCTGTCAACTTCGTAAAAGCTTTGTTTTCACTTTGGATTATCTTTAATCTGGTGTGCCTTCGTTATTTTTCTGGTTTTGGCCATATGTGGAAAAGTAAGACTCCTTTCAAAAGTTCCAAGTTGATAGTTATAGAGAAACTAATTTCCTCTCCCATTCTTGAAGACTACATACATATGCTTCTGTCCTATTGCCTTTTCCAGGTACTTATTCCAACTCCCTCAACCATCACCATCTGACCCTTTTCAGTTTTGCCCAGCCCCTATGATACCTTTCATACATAGTCCTGTCCCACAAACCTTTTCCCTACACATAATGCTTCTAAGTCCTGCTTACCCTCACACTCATACCACTTATCCTTTTCAGAGGCAGCTGGTGGCATAGTTTTGAGCCTGGAGTCAGGAAGACCTGAGCTCAAATCAAGCCTCAAACACTAGCTGTGTGACCCTGGAGAAATTAGTTAACTGCTGTAAAATGAGAATAATAATACCTTGTAAGGGTGTTGTGTAGATCAAATGAGACAATTTAAAAATGCTTAGCTCTGGGCCTGGCACATAGTGGATGCTAGCTATATAAATGGTTATTCTCTTCCTTTTCCTTCCCTCTCAGCCCTGGACCCTGTGTTTCTCCACTTATTTCAGCCCTCCCTCCTCACCTCTTATCACAAAAAGCACTGTTCTTTAAATGTGGTTCAGACTGGTGAACCAGCAAATTATAGCACTGAGAGAGCCCTACTTCCCAGCAACAGCTCATTACAAGAGACACTGCTCATTTTAGACCTAAACTTATCATCATCCCACACAAACCTTCTGTTATCACTGTTGTTTGTTATAAACCTCTCCCCACCCCCTGAATTTTTAAATGGGCTCTAGATTGCCTGGGCTAACTGCTGTGGATGGTAAAGATGGAATCTAGGTATATTTCCTCTTTGCTAACTGGTCAGTGTATAGCCTTTTCTGACAAGCAACACAACCTTCTTTCTATCATGTGCTCTTTGCCATTTTCTTTCTCTTCATACACATTCCTCTACAAAGTAACATAATTGTACCCCCTTGTTACAAGTGGAAGGAAGGTTCTGGCCACTTGGGAATGTACATATTTCTAGTCCACAGACATTAAATGCCTCTTGTGTGTATGGTACCCTGCTAGGCCCCTGAGATATAAAAACAAAAAAGTTCCTGTACTTAAGGAGCTTATAGTCTACTGGGAGCCATGTACAGAGCTACAGTAAATTCAGAAGGGAGAGTACCAACACGGTGGGGGGGGGCGGCGGGTAAGAACTGCTTTATGTAGAAAGACAGCATTTTGAGCTAGGGATTCTGGGAGGTAGAGAGGGAGGGAGCACATTCAGAGTATTCAGGGCCAATCTGTTTGAATGTATAGAGCTATTAGATGGAATGTTGTGTACAGAGAGCAGCTAGCAGGTCAATTTTGCTGGTGTGGAGTGACTAGGAAGAGCAGTAGTGAGAAATAACACTGGAAAGGCGGGTGAGAAACCTGCCTTTTCCTTAGGTTATGGAAATCCCACCACTAATCTCCATGATCAAATGGAGATGATCCTGTGAACTTGAAAGTTTGACTGGCACAAGCTCTGACAATCCCATGAAATCTAGAGAGGTTTCTGATGCCGACCTGGTGATGGACTCTGGTTCTGTCATCCAAGGAGAAGTCTACAGCTTACCCTAAATGCAGAGAATCATCACTAGAAGGTTGGTTGCCAGAAAATGGATTTTTGGGGGCGGGTGGGGCACTGTGGGAGGATGATATATAACAGTCTTACTAAAGCTTAATTCTTAGGATTGTAGAGGGGTCTCAGTCTGCATCAGTAGAGGAAGTATACATGTAGATGAATCAAAGAATTTTAAAGTAATATGTTAAAAGTAACAAACTTGTATTAAATACCTCGTGCTCTAAGCTGAGATGAATACATTGAGATAGACAAGAACCTAGCTCCTGTGAACTCTGGTGGTGTCTGAAAGTTGCTGAGGTTACACATTCCCAGTAAATAATGGAAAAATGGGAATATATTTGGTGGAGAACATAAAAAGCAGTTTATTTTAGACATATTCAGTGTTCTTGCAGTGACCACTTTACTTTCTGCCAACTGAGGTCCACCTTCATAAAATAAATCACCCTTCCCATAGGGTTAGTCACTCAGTAAAAGGCTCTTACAGAGAACTTCAGAGGTCATGCAACACCTCACTTTACAAAATGGGAAAGTGAGGCCCTATGAGTGGTAAAAACTTGAATCAACTGGATCAGATCCTAGAGATCATGTAGTCCATCCTCATGTTACTGATGGGGAAACTGAGAAATAAAATGACTTGTTTAAAATTGTATGGCTAGTAAGCAGAGCTAGGATTCGTACCTAAATTTCATGACTTCAGATCCAATATTTTTCTTGATATACAGTGCTGGGGGTGGAGAACTCAAATTCTGTAACTTGTACCGACTTCCTCAACAGTAACTTGGCTAGAGAGAATAAAGTATGGGAGGCAGCATAGTATAGTGAAAAGAGTACTGGATTTAGGATCAGAACTGGATTCACACAACAGGCCCCTCCATTTAGATCTAGAATAAATCACTTCCCCTTTCTAGGCATTGGTTTCTTTTACTGTAAAATGAGGGGATTGGATTAGATCTCAATACTTTTATAACTACAACCCTGTAATTCCTAATATAGTTGCTCAGGCTTTATCAGTAAAAAGTTTAGTTAGCGTTGAACTTGATTTCTATATATTATATATAAATTTTCTCAGAGGTTCCATCTGAAGGCATGACATGGTTTCCCAAAACTTTTTTTCTAATGAACTCTCTGGTTAGTTTGAGAAAGTTGACATTCTTAGATTGGATTTTGGTAAATGAGGATGAAATACAAACTATTCCACAAATTTGTTGATTGGAGATATTTGAAGGAAAAACCAGAACAGCAAAAATTCCAATATTTTTATCATAAACTGGTTTGACTGTTCATTCAAACTGGTCTTAGCCATTAGCCACTTGTATATGATCCCATTTAAAATCTAATATCACTTTGAACATACAAATAGATAAGTCAGCTATGTGTTACAAATAATAGAATGATGAAGTATTAGGAGAATTATAACTGGCCTTTGAAGGGAGTACATAGGCAGTATGAAAATATGACAGTTAAAGGGGAGAATTTGAGTACAGTGTTTTTGAAATTAGTGGCATTTCATTTCTACTGTAGTGGTTGAATACTATTTTTTCTCTTTGTAATATTCCAAACCAAGAAGCAAATACTGAAGCTGTTAAATGTATTTATAACATAATAAGATATTTGTCACCCTTTGGGGCACTCTAGGCTGAGGCTTTCCTAAATTTTATAGCTAAACTACCATTAACTGGGACCATGGTCGCAGGGGGAGTGCCCTTCCTCTTAGAAGTAACCTTCTATGGCTAGTTTGTAGGCAACATTGATAGAACCTTTAACAAGTTAAATTATATGTGAAGGTAGCATAGTGCCCACTTTCTAGAATAGAAAGTTTAAGAAATAAAGAAAATAGAATATTTACATAAAACTTTAGGTAAGAATGGAAAAGTTTAAAATAATATGTGAATTTGGCAATGTTTATCCATTTTTAAAAAATGTAGATCAGGGCTTCTTAAACTTTTTCTACTCACAAACCCTTTTTACCAGAGAAATTTTTATATGACCCTGGGTATATAGGTATATAAAATAGGTATACATAACCTTTTACTTTTTGTTTGTTTGTTTTTCCGGGCAATGAGGGTTAAGTGACTTGCCCAAGGTCACATAGCTAGTAAGTGTCAAGTGTCTGAGGCTGGATTTGAACTCAGGTCCTCCTGAATCCAAGGCCAGTGCTTTATCCACTGCGCCACCTAGCTGCCACAATCTTTTACTGTTGTAAAATTTTTTGTGACCCCTATATTCAATTATAAGACCCCATATGTTGTTGTGACATAATTTAAGAAGCTTTGATCTAGAACATTATACAGTTTTTGTTATATTGGATAATATTAATAAATTGAGTTAGATCTTTGCCTCTCAGGGCTTTGGAAAATGTCATGATTGCATTTTTGTAAGAGTAGTCCAAAGTATTCACTTAATTTGAATGTTTGCATGTTCAAAGTGATATTAGATTTTAAATGGGATCATATACAAGTGGCTAATGGCTAAGACCAGTTTTTTTGTTCGTTTGTTTTTTTTAGTGAGGCACTTGGGGTTAAGTGACTTGCCCAGGGTCACACAGCTAGTGAGTGTTAAGTGTCTGAGGCCGGATTTGAACTCAGGTACTCCTGACTCCAGGGCCGGTGCTCTATCCACTGCACCATCTAGCTGCCCCACTAAGACCAGTTTGAATGAACAGTCAAACCAATTTATGATAAAAATATTGGAATTTTTGCTCCTGTTCTGGTTTTTCTTCAAATATCTTCAATCAACAAATTTGTGGAATAGTTTGTATTTGATCCTCATTTACCAAGCAGAGGCTAGATGACCACTTTGATCAGGGCTGCTACTTCAGGCAAGGGCTTGGACCAGATGAGTTTCACGGTCCTTTTCAATTCAGATACTGATTTTATATCCCAAATCTTCCAGTTCAACAAACATCCCAATGTACAAAGTAATGTGCTAGCTAACAGGGGAGATACAAAGTTAAGTCATGGTCCCTGGCCTCCTGAAGTTTAGTCAAGGGAATAAGTTGTATACAGATAACTATAATAAACAGTGATTTGTGATAAGTGCATTAGAGAGGTATAATTCGAAGCATTATTTGTGAAGTACAAGGAGTAGAATTGTTACAGACAGGATTAGAGAAGTTATTACTGAGGAGATGCCATGTGAATTGATCTTTGCACTTACTGCTTGGCATCTAGTAAGCACTTAATAAATGCTGAAATGTAGAAATTCAATAGGTATGGGAAAGAGATGTTTTTCTAGGCAAAGAGGGAACAAAGGCATGGAAGTAAGAATAGAGTTGATTATATTCAGAGGACAACAGAGTTTAGAGTAGTGTAATAGAAAAAACTGGAAAGGTAGGCTAGTACCAAATTGTAAAGGAATGCCAGATCAAAGAATCTGGACTTAATTTGATTTTTTTAGCAGAAGGGTGATTTGGCCAGATATATGCTTTAATTCAGGCAGTGCACCAAGGGATGGTTTGGAGTGAGTAGGCTGGAGATAGGGAGACCTGTTAAGAAGTTATTATGGTTAAAAAAAAGGGGGGGGGGGTAGCTAGGTGGTGCAGTGGATAGAGCACTGGCCCTGGATTCAGGAGGACCTGAGTTCAAATTCGGCCTCAGACACTTAACACTTACTAGCTGTGTGACCCTAAGCAAGTCACTTAACCCCAATTGCCTCACCAAAAAAGAAAAAGTTATTATGGTGGTTCTAGCCCTGTGTACCGACACAGGCCTTGGATTTAAAGTGGTAGCAGTTGGAACTAGAGATGAAGAGACACGTGGGAGCAATGTGGAAGAGGTAGAATCAAGAGAATTTTTTAACTAGTAATGAGAGTTGATGGGAGACTTAAGTAAATGGTGGGGCCACTTGAAAGAAAAGTGAAAAAAGGAGGAGCAAATTTGGGGAAATGATAAACTCTTTCTGGCATACAGAGTTTGAAGTTGATTGTTTTAGTACAAAGCTTAAACTGTGGTGCTCGACCCCATATGGGGTCATGTAAGTGAATGTGGAGTCATAAAAAATATGGCAATAATAAGAAGTTATGTATACCTGTTTTATATACCTGTATACCAGGGATCAGATAAAAATTTCTCAGGCAAAAAGGGGTCATGAGTGGAAAAAGTTTAAGAAGTTCTGTTTAGTAGAGATGCCTTGTGAGCAGTTATAGTTGTGAGTTGGAGTCTTATAAAGAAGAATCACCCAATGTATTTCAGGACTTCCTCTGATTTTTGGAGCATACACCTTAAAGCCTTTCCTAGCTTATTTAGGACCTACCTTAGAAGTCAGGAGTGCTAAAACAGACTTGGGAGCCTTGTGTTTAGGACTGGTAATTGAAGTCATTGGAGGGAATGGGATGGCCAAGAGAGAAGAGGGCTAATGGCAGAACCATTCACCATCAGGGAATGAAAAGAATTAGGAAATCCTACCAGAATTTAAATTGAAGGATTTAGAAATTCCAGGCACTTCAGCAATAAAACTTGTTTAGTATTGAGTTAGTCTAAATTACTTTAACATAGCATCATAATGGGAAGCAGTGTAGTTTGTGGAGAGAGTTCTAAATTTGGAGTCAAGACCTAAATTATAATCCCAGCTTTGGTGGTGATTAGCTGTGACTCTGGGCAGATCACTTGACCTTGTTGAACTTCTGTTTCCTCACCATAAAACAGGGATAGTTGTACCACCTACAAAAAAAGATACTTTAAAGCAATATAGAAATATAAGTTGCTATGAACAAGTGAAATTTAAATAGACATCTTTGATGGATCCTTATTTCATTGGTACAGATACTCCTTCCACTCCTGCAAATCTTCATCTTCTTTGCAGTTCTTTTCATAACATTCTTTAGCTACTCAAAGCACTGGCAGCCTTCCTTTGGTTTTGGAAGCCTATATTCAGAGCATTTCCACTTGAGTGTACTTGTTAGACTTTGTACCACTGATGTAGCTATCTAGAACCCAAGGTCCCTTCCATGAGAAATGGAATTAGATTAGTGATAGTCACCTAAGCTTCCCTCTTGTAATTCACACTAGTTTTGAAAAACAAGTGTGTATTGAAGACCATGGTGAGTGAATGTGACTGCTGTGTCTATCAGTTTTATAAAACTGCCTTTTGGAAGAATTTCATCTCTTGGGTATTGCTGGAATGTATTGGCATGTCAGAGTTAACAACAATGAGGTAAGTATGGGTTTTCTTCCCTAACTTGGGAGACTACAAGGTATTTTTATATTTAGTGTATAGTTAGGATTGAGGTTTGGTAATGGTTTACAATGTATTGGGGATGTCCTTGAGTTGTTGGGGTTTTTTTGTTTTGTTTTTTTTTTGGTGAGGCAATTGGGGTTAAGTGACTTGCCCAGGGTCACACAAACAAGTGTTAAGTGTCTGAGGCTGGATTTGAACTCAGGTCCTCCTGAATCCAGGGCTGGTGCTCTATCCACTGTGCCACCTAGCTGCCCCAGTCCTTGAGTTTTAAAAAGTTAAACCAGCAGAGATCAAACTCAGGCAGATCCTACCAAATTGGAGGGTCTTAGAGCATGAGACCCAAACTGTGTGCCTGTTGTCCAAGGACCAATCAATCAGTCAGTCAATTAGTGAGAATTTATTAAAGGCATCCTACAGGCCAGACAGGAGGCAGTGATATGGCTCAGTGGATAGACTGCTGGGTCTAGAGTCAGGAAGACCTGAGTTCAAATTTGGCCTTCAGGCACTTACTAGCTGTGTGACCTTGGGCAAATCACTCAACCTATGTTAGCTAAATACTGGAAATACAAAGAAAGGCAAAAGACAGTCCCTGCCCTTGAAGAGCTCATAATCTAATGGGGGAGATAATAAGCAATCAGATATGTACAAATAAGCTACATACAAGATAAATAAGAAAAAATCAAGAAAAGGAAGGCACTAGAATTGAGAAACTGGGAAAAGCTTTCTGTGGAAGGTGGGATTTTTAGCTGGGACTTTTGAAGCAAGCCAGGAGGCAGAGATGAGGAAGGAGATCATTCCAGGCATGGGAGCCCCCAAGTGAAAATGCCCTGGGCCAAGAGATAGTGTCATATTTGAAGAATAGTGAAGAGGCCAGTGTTACTGGATTGAAAAGTGTGTTGGGGAGATAGAGGTTATGTAAGGTGTAAGAAGACTAGGAAGGGGTGTGTGCGTGTGCATGCTGGAGGGGGTGATGTTTATGAAGGGCTTTGAATGCTAGAGGATTTTGTCGAAGGCAGTTGGGAGCCACTGGAGTTTATTGAGGAGGGAGATGTTATATATTTTGTCCTGGGTTTTAGAAAAATCACTTCGTGGCTGAATGAAGGATGGACTGAAGTGGAGAGAGACTTGTGGTAGATACCAATCAGCAGGCTATTGCAGTTCAGGCATAAGGAGATAAGGGCCTGTACCAGGATGGTGGCAGTATCAGAGGAGAGAAGGGGTGTATTTTAGAGATCTTGTAAAGGTGAAATCAACAGGTCTTAGCAATGGATTGAATATGGAGTTGAGAGAGAGTGAGGAGGTAAGGATGATGCTTGGGTTGCAAGCATGAGGAACTGGGAGAATGGTGGTACCCTTACCAGTAATAGAGAAATTTGGAAAGGAGGGAGGGTTTAGGAAGAAAGGTAAAGAGTTCAGTTTTGGACATACTGAATTTAAGATGTCTATAGGACATCTGGAAGTCAGCAGAGAGGTTTTGAGAATTTGATTTGAGAATCATTAGCAAAGAACTAATGATTAAATCTATGGGAGTTGATGGAATCACCAAGTGGAGTTGTATAGTGGGAGAAGAGAATCCAGAAGCGGGGGACACACATGGTTGGCAAGCATGACCTGTATGAAGATCTAGTAAAGGAATAGGGTGATTGACAGTGTTAAAGGCTGCAGACAAGTCAAGAAGGATGAAGATTCAGAAAAGGCCATTGGACTTGGGAATTAAGAGATCATTGATAACTTAGCCAAACTATATGTAGAGAGGCCCATCACCAGGAGGTTGGCCACTCAAGGGGTGAATTTTCTTGGACACAATACTCATTGAACTCTACTAAGTAATGGAAAGTTGAAATTAGCTGCAGTAGTGAGAACATTTGCCTTGATGAAATTGTGGATCTTCTGAAGTATTGGAATAAAGGTTTACAATGTAATCAGAAGAATAGAAATCACTATTACCTTGGAAGTATTTCAGCCAAAATTTAAAAGACAGCAGCATAATTTCCATTGTAAAATTATTACAAGTAGAATGAATCTTATAGAAAAAATAATAATTTGCATTTCTGTAGTACTTTAAGGTTGAGTGTTTTCTTTAAAACAACCCTGTGAGATATATGGTGTGTACAGATAAAATATTTTTTTTAATTTTAGTTACAAGCAAACAGTTTCAAAGAATGAAACTAGTCAGTGGCAGAATTGAATCTTAGGGCCATAGGCTTTTAGAGTGGAAATAGACCTTAGAAATCATCTAATCCAGGACTCAGCAGGCCAAATCTAGCCTTCCACCAGTATTTAAAAATGTAAAAACTATTCTTAACTCCTGGGCTGAACAAAAACAGGCAGCTGGCCGGATTTGGCCCTCAAGTTATAGTTTGCCAACCCCCTGATCTACTCTAACATCCTCATTTTATGGATAAGGAAATAAAGAGAAAGGGAGTGACTTGCTTCATATTCATACCCTTCCTACTGGCTTGTTGCCTATGCATATGTCGAAGTATAGATTATTTTTTAATACTTTATTTATTTACTTAATTAAAAATTAAAAATTTTTTTTCCAAGTATAGATTTTTTAAAAACCCTTCACTTGAACTTGCTATCCCCTCAAGGTGTCGCTCCATCTCTTTTTTCCCTTTCACTGATAAACTCCTAGAAAGTTTTTGTCTCCCTTTCCTCATTACCTATTCATTTTCAGACCTCTTACAGTTCAATTTACAAAGCTGATGTTATTTTCACAGTCTCTTTGGCCTTTCTGTAGTTTTAAATATTAACCACCACTCTTCCTAGATAGTTTCCCATCCTTTGGCATCTTTGTCATGCCTTTCTTTTGGTTCTCCCAGTAGTCTTCCTATTTGTTCTCTATTGCTGGAATCATCATCTGTCTTTTCTCCTAAGTATGCATGTTCCTCAGGTCTCTGTTCTGAAATCTCTTCTTATCTCTACAATCTCTTCCTTAATGTTTCCATTGGCTTCCATCTCTACATAAATGACTCTCATATTTTTATAGCCAGCCCTAGCCTCCCCCATTGAACTCCATTCTCAGCTGGAATCCAACTGCCTGTTGGACATCTTCAGCTGGTTGTCCCATTGACACCTCAAACTCCATTTTCCCCAAGCTGAATTTATCATCTTTTCCCTAATGTAGGGGCCAAATTTTAATTGGGGAGTGTTAGTTAGGCGGCTCACCGCAATATTGGGGCAATGAAGGAGATTAACAGCCTCTTTCAAAAACACAACAGGGTTTATTAATAAGAATGAACTTAAAAGCACAAGTAAGATTAGTAGAATTAAGGGAAAGGAAAAAAAAATGGAGGAAGGAAAACAATACAACCTGAATCACACTACCACCCAGGGCTCAGCAGAACACACAGCTGACTCCTGTTTCTTTCTGGCTCCAAGCCAGAATGGCGAAACTCCTCCCTTCTCCTTACCAGAAACCCCTGGGCTCCCAGGAAACAGGGTGGACAGACACACAGCCCCAAGCTAATTGGCTGGCAGCCTTGATTGACAGAATTAACAAGCCGCTCTACAACTGCCAGCCCCCCTTCAGCTTCTTGATGCCAGAGGTCACCTGACTGCCCTCACCCGGCTTCCAGTCATGGCGGGGCTGCCCTCATTATAATTTGGCCAGGCCCATGGAGGTGCACAGTGTGCAACAGAATGAGGTCAGGGTGCACGGGGTTTCTAATTTTAGGCAAAGATGAGGTCATAGAAACCTCAAATCACAATTCTTTTTGTTTTTGATTTTGGGTTTTTTTTTTGGTGGGGCAGTGAGGGTTAAGCGACTTGCCCAAGGTCACACAGCTAGTAAGTGTCAAGCGTCTGAGGCTGGATTTGAACTCAGGTCCTCCTGAATCCAGGACCAGTGCACTGCGCCACCTAACTGCCTATCATAATTCTTTACACTAACTCCACCCTTTTTTCATGTTTCCCTATTTCTAATGAGGATACTATAGGCCTGTCAATTCTTCCTTCATAGCATCTCTCATGTTTCCTTTCTCTGTATTGCCAACCACCCTACTAAAGGCTTTTATCACTACTCATCTAGATTTTCGGAATAAGCCTACTTGTTCTGTCTGCCTCCAGGTTATTTCCCTCTTTCCAGTCCACCTTCACATAGCTGTCCAAATAATTTTGCATTGACCATGCTATGCCCTGCTCAAAAACCTTCAGTGGCTCCTTATTGCTTCTGGTATAAAATACAAACTCTTTAGTTTGTTTAAAACTCCACAGTCAGGATCCAATCTGCCTTTCCACCCTTATTAGTCACCCTTAGACACACTCTTTCAATTAAGATGGATTATGAATTGTTTCCCTAATCTCAATCTCAATGTTATCTTTTGCCTATGCTCACTTCCACCTTTAAGATTCCTGTTATTTCTTCATGCCTCAGCTCAATTGCTTTGGATTTTATAAACCCCTCTCTGTCCATTGTACTCCATCTCTGCCAGCTGCTAGTGCTCTGTCCTTCTTCAGAGATTCCTATAGTCCTATTCTTGATTTCTCCTTTGCTCCTATCACTCTCTACTCCATTTACTACCTGCGCATGATACTGAATCTATTCTTCCAATATAAAGAAAGCTTCTTGGTTTTGTTTTTCCATCCCTAGTGCCTAGCTCAATGACTTGCCTTTGATTTTCATTTTAGTGAAAATTTGTTCTTTGAAAGTTTGTCAAATTGAACTAATCAAGGTCACACAGGTGATACATGTATTTGAGCCAAGTGTTCCTTGATTCTTTAATGCAGGGTTTTTCCCATTACACCTTTTCAACACATTTTTCTAAAAGACTTATTCCCCAATGATGTTTAGCTTGGACTGTGAGATTTTCCACAAACACTAAAACTAATTAAGTGTAGTATTTATAAAATCAAATGTATATACTTCAATATTTAATAGCTGTTTGGGTTCATAAATATAAGATCTCTCTCCAGTGATCCAGATTACACTCATCTCTGCCTTATCCTCTCTGCCTCTTGTCCACATCCTTTAGTAAGCCTAATCCATACAATAAAAAATCAAAACTAAACTCCCATTTATGAAGAAGTTTCTGTAATTTACAAAGGAATCAATTATATTGAAGTAGTTAATAAAATGTTAAAAAATAAAACACAAGTTCATGGACCTCAGCTTAAGAACCTTTACTTGAAGACATTTCTGAAAATATTGTGAAAGTTATACCTGTGACTGAAGTGCACAGAAATCACAGTATTTTGCCTTTACAGTAATTGTTGCTGTTTTCATGTGGTTGGATAAAGCTTTGAATAAAGTACTGTAGACAATGTTTAACCACCAATTTTGTAAGAGACTTTGAAACCAAACGTAATGATATGTGAAGAACAGAGGTCTTAGCCATAAATTTCCTCTTTGCTACTTAAGTTGTTGATTTCTCTAATCAATGTCCATTCAGATTAACAACGTTCTACCAATCAGGAATCCTCCATTTGTTTCTTGCTGGCTTTTGGTTGAACGTGTTGCCACAGCCAAAATGTTTTGAGTTCTCACTCAAAAACTATGCTCTTTGGCTCCTGATCATTTGTTATTATTCTCTCATGTTCTTTGACAATAACTTCTACCCTATCCTACTTAGTTCAGATGTATAGCTAAATTTCACCTACCTTAAACATTTCCAGAAAATTTAGGGTTTTGTTGGTGAGACCTCCCTCCACCTCTACAGATTGCATTCCATCATTATTGTGGCCGTGCTCATCTGCTGAAGTGCTTCTCTGCACTTAGATGGGCTGGTTTTCAGATGACAGTCTGTCAGTGGGCTCATATTCAAAACCTGTCTAGCTTGGTAGTACGACCTGCCAGAACTTGTATTCTGTTCACGTGTCCTTTGAGAATGCAAGGTCACCTCCATGCCATAGTGAGATGTTGGAGGAGAGCTTTATATGATAATAATAGTTCATCTTTATGTAACAATTTATAGTTTACAAAGCATTTTCGTTACAATAGCCCTGAGAGGTAATTTGTACAAGTGTTATTGTCCCCATTTTGCAGATGAAGAAACAGATTTGTCTAGAAGCATACATTTACTCCTATTCCATAAATAGGATTTTTCAACTTTGTCTTTCAATCTTTGTTCAATTTTTGGTAAGAGGTATTTTTGATAGTTCCTGTTCTTTATTGCTAAGAAATGAACTACAAATGCACTTATTGTACTTTAGATTTTCCCAGTATTTCACATAGGGATTAAAAGTGCCTATTGAGGGGCGGCTAGGTGGCGAAGTGGATAAAACACTGGCTCTGGATTCAGGAGTTCCTGAGTTCAAATCCGGCCTCAGACACTTGACACTTACTAGCTGTGTGACCTTGGGCAAGTCACTTAACCCCCATTGCCCAAAAAACAAACAAACAAAAAACAACAAAAGTGCCTATCGAAACAATCCCCACTCCTCTAGGAAATAGCTTTAAAGTAAAATGAAATAAACTTCTTCAGTCTCAGATCCACTACTACCTTTTGATGTTGGACAAGTTGGACAAGCCTTTCTCTGGACCTCGGGCTAACGCTTTGTAAAATGAGAGGGTTGGGCTAGACCTCCAGTGCCCCTTCTTGCCCTTACATTTTATAATTCTATAAAATCAATATCGTAAAACCATCCTGGGTGAGTGCCTCAATAGCCAAATAACCAAAGGGAAAGGAAAATCATTCTCCTTGCTAAGCCTCATGTTATATGTTATGTGGGCGTTTGCCATTTAGACTGCCTTATTCAATACCTAGCACAGTACTACTTACACAATGGATGCTCTGCAAATATTGATTTATTATGATAAGAGGAAAGGCTCATGAATCTCCACTCCCACAGTCAGAATAACTGATTCACAAAATGCCAGAGCAAGAAAGGACCTGAGAGATCATCTAATCCAGAGTTTATTAACCTGAGGTCTGTGAACTTAAAAAAATTACAATTATTTTAATATGATTAGTTTATTTTGTAATCCCATGTATTTTAGTTGTGCATTTAAAATACATTTTTTGGGGGGGTGTCCATAGTTTTCTCTAGACTGCACAAGGGGTCCATGACCCAAAAAAAGGCTTAACTCATGCCCTAGTCCAACCCCCTCATTTTACATATGAGGAAACGGGGGCTCAGAAAAAGTTAATCAGTTGTGAGGAAGTAACTGGGGTGGTAATAGTTCTAGATTCAGTCAGAAGACCTCAGTTTGCCTCCTAGCTCTGCCACTAGCTGAGTGACCTTGGGTTGGTTACCTGCCATTTCCTGGAGGCTCAGTATTTTCTTATGTAAAATCAAGGCAGTAATCCTTGCATGATCTATTTTATAGGGCATTTGTCTTACTAAAATGTAAACTATTTATTGTTGTACTAATCTCGTTTATTTTGGCTTTAGCACAGGCTTCCTAAGTCAGCAAAGAAACAAGGTTAGAAATCTAAAATTGAGGGGAAAAGAGGTGTGTGTGTGTGTGTATGTGTGTGTGAGAGAGAGAGAGAGAGAGAGAGAGAGAGAGACTGAAATGCTAGTCTACGAAGTATACAGGAATATTCTTCTCTGGCTAAGAATTCCTACATATTTAACTGGGAAAAGGTACACAGTTAACCACTTCCTCTTATTCCCATGGCAATTAGCAGCAGAGCTGTAGCATTGCATCTTGGTATCTTGGAAAGAGTGCTGCATATGTGGTTAGGACCTGACTTTAAATCTTGGCTGCCACTTTCAATTTTTGAGAACTTGAGAAAATTCCTTAATTTCCCTGGGTCTCAGTTTCCTACTTTGTAAAATTAGGGGGATGATCTGGTCTAGATGACCTCTTACAGAACTAAATTTATGACCTTATAAATCACAGAATTCCATCTCAGAATTGAAGTGGACCTCAGAGGCAACCTTGTGCAACCCCATCCTGAGCATCAACATCTTCAACATCTCTGACAAATGGCTCTGCAGCCTCTACTAGAACACCTCCAGCAATGGGGACTTTGTCCTGAAGTAACCCATCTGCCTTTTGGACAGCTCTCTTTGTTAGCATTCCTTATATGGAATTGAATTCTTTCTCCCTGCATCCTCTATCAATGATTTGTAGTTTTAGCTTCTGGAACCAGGTAGAACAACCTAATCCTTCTCCCATGTTATAGTTGTTCATATCTTTGAAGACATCTATCATGTACTGTCCATTTCCTTCAGCTATTCTTTGCATGACGTGGTCTCTAGTTCCCTTACCATCCTGGTTGCCTTTTTTTTTTTTTTTTTTTTGGCGGGGCAGTGAGGGTTAAGTGACTTGCCCAGGGTCACACAGCTAGTAAGTGTCAAGTGTCTGAGGCTAGATTTGAACTCAGGTCCTCCTGAATCTAAGATTGGTGCTTTATCCACTGCGCCACCTAGATGCCCCACCTTTTTCTTTTTAAATGAACTCTAGTTACCAATATGTTCTGACCAGGCTACAAGATAGAAGCATTTTCATCTTGCTTTTATACTTTATACTTCAATTAATACAATCAGATGTAGTTTTTTAGCTCTTAGATTATACCATTGACCCATACTGTATTTTCCTGGAGATGAAAATCATACCATGGTATATTTCTGTGGTCTAACACTCCCCATTTCCATATCCCATTCACCATTTCTACTTCCCTCTGACAATATAACAATAGTTCATAGTCTATGGTGCCTTAAGGTTTATTAGGTGGATTTCTCTATAACTAACTTGGTGAGGCAAATGCTCTAAATTTTATATTCTCAATTTTACAGATGATGAATCAAAGACTTTGAAAGAGATGAAGTGACCTCTCTGGTCCCTTTCAACTCTGAAATTCCTTTATTCTGTGACTTGAACCATTATTGGGCAGTGAGGTGGTGCAGTGAATAAGTGAGGTAGTATAGTGAATAGAGAGCACCAGGCCTGGAGTTAGGAAAACCTGAGTTCAAATCCAGCCTCAGACACTTATTAGTTGTATGACTCTGGGCAAATCACTTAATCTCTGTTTGCCTCAGTTTCCTTGTCTGTAAAATGGGGATGATAATAGCTCCTACCTCCTAGGGTTGTTGTGAGAATCAAAGCGATAACACACTTGTAAAACACTTAGACAGTGCCTGGCACATAGTAAGCACTGTATAAATGTTAATTATTATTCTTTGATTTATATTCAGCCAGAGAACTATTCAAGCAGGATGTGCACCCAGGTCTTCTTTCTCCTTTGTTTTTGTACAGTACATTGAATGGTTTCAGCATTTGTAAAGCTTTTTTGAAAATATCAACAAGCAAGGCCCATTCCATTGGCCTTCATACAACTGTCATAACTGGCATCTGCAAGTTTAAGATAAGGAGTTGAATGTTTGCTTTCAAAACAAAGTATAGACCAGCTTTAGTGTATAATAGGTCACTCATCAGTAACTCTAAGGGAAAATCAATATTCACACCCACAGCAACTCTGGTTTTCTGTTTCACACTTCTTCCCTGCCCCCTTGAAACACTGAAGCACATGGTAATGAGCTATATATTTTTTGTAATTAGTAAGATAAATTAAACACACTGATTTAAAAAAAAACTATCAGTGCCTTCACTTTCTGTCTGATTCTCTTCTAAAAACCCTGCATTCTGGCTTCTAACCTCATTATTCAATAAAAATTTTTCTCTCCAAAGTTACCAATTATTTCTTGAGTGCTAAATCTAATGGCTTCTTCTCAGTCCTCATTCATTCTTTTTTTTTTTTTTTTTTAGTGAGGCGACTGGGGTTAAGTGACTTGCCCAGAGTCACACAACTAGTAAGTATGAAGGGTCTGAGGCCAGATTTGAACTCAGGTACTCCTGAATCCAGGGCCAGTGCTTTATCCACTGCGCCATCTAGCTGCCCCCATTCTTAACTTCTCTTCAGCATCTAACACTATTGACCACCCTGTCCTTCTGGATATGCTCGCTCTTCTCTGAGTTTATGTGACATTCTTCTCTCCTGGTTTTCTTCTTATCATGTCACCCCCACCCCTAGTGCCCCATTCAATAAATTCCAGTGGTTCCCTATTACCTCCAAGATCAAATATAAAACCCTCTGTTTAGCTTTTAAAACCCTTCATAACTTGGCCCCTTAAGCTCTCTCCAGTTTTCTTAAATCTCATTTCATTATACTTTGCAATCCAGTCCACCTCAGACTTCTGGCATTTTCAGTGACTATTTCTCATGCCTAGTACTCTCTCCTCATCTCCACTTCCTGACTTTCCTTCAATTCTCAGTTACTATCTTCTAAAAGAAGTCCTTCTTCTAACCTCTGAGACTACCCCTAATTTACCTTTTTATATCTTGTTCATACATAGTTGTTTGCATGTTCTCTTCACCCTTAAGTTGTGAGCTTCTTGAGAACAAGGACTATTTTTTGCTTGTTTTTGTATCCTTAGGACTCAGTACAGTACCTGGCACTAGTGGTAGTTTATAAACGCTGGTTGACCCTCTGTCTGACATATTCAGCCTTGCTGGATCTTAATTCATGTCATACCCACCAACTGTGGTATACCCCAAAGTGCTATCCTGAGCCCTATTTGCATTTCTCTCTCACTGGGTAACTTAATCAATTTTTGGGGGTACACATCATCTGTCTCTAAGCAAATGACTATACAGATCCATATATCCAGCCCTAATCTCTCTCCTGAGCTTCAGGCTCCAGTCAAACTGCCTCTGTGATCTTTTGAATTGGATTTCCCATGGGCTCCCCAAATTCAATCATATCTAAAACAGAACTCTTTATTTTCCCTCCCTAATCCATCGCTTTTCCAGACTTAGCTATCATGTCAAGGTCACCACCATCTTCTCAGTTACCCTGATTGGAAATTTCAGTATCACTTTTGACTCCTCACTCTTATGAGACATATCAATCATTGACCAAATCTTATCATTTCTTTCTCCACAGCTTCTCTCACATATGCCTCCTTCTCTTCACTCACACAATTAATGCTCTGGTCCAGGAGTCCATCACCTGTCATCTGGACTATTGCAATAGCTACCTGTTTGGTTTCCCTCTTGCAAGTCTGTTCCCTATTCTAGTCCATCCTTTTCACATCCACTAGTGACTTTCTGAAAACACAGGTCTGACTATGTCACCTCCTACACAGTAAACTCTAATGACTCCCTATTACCTCTGAGAGCAAATACAGACGACTCCTGTGTTTGGCATTTAAAGCTCTCTATAGCCTTGCCCCTTTTTACCTTTACAGTCTCTTACAAATGACTTCCCTTCCCTAAACTATTTTGGTTCAGTGATATTGACTTTCTTGCCATATATCACACTTGATATTCCATCTTCCATCTCCATACCTTTATACTGTCTTTCCCCCAAATTTGGAATGCATGCCCTCTTCACTACTGTCTCTTGGAATCCCTGGTTTCCTTTAAAACTCGACTCAGGTGGTACTGTCTGCAAGAGGCCTTGATCCCCCCAGGAGCTAGTGCTGTCCCCACTAAGGTTACCTTGTGTCCACTTTTTATGCATCATTCATATACAGCTAGATATACATGTCCATCCTATTAGAGTGTGAGCTCCTTGAGAGCAGAAACTTTCACTTTCAAATAAATATTTCCAGTGCTGAGTTTCCAGTATGTTTTTAAGAATGAAACCAGTTTTATCAATGTGAACCGTCACTCCTATGTTCCTAAGGAAAAACCAGAGTTGTCCACAAAGTAGAGTGCCTCAGAAAATAATCATTTCCTCTCCCTAGAGGTTAAGTAAGCCAAGAAATCACTTATCAGTATATTGAAAAGGTTCAGGTTTTAGATTAGACTAGGGGCCATCTCCAGTTGTCCTGATGTACCCTTACCATTGGTTCCACATGGCTCTGGAGGAGAGAGTGAGGTTGGTGACCTTGCACAGCCCTATCTCACTTAAATCCAGTTTACTGCATGTCATGACATCGCCCAGATGTCATGGTCCTCTTCAAGAACAAAGGACAGATGACAAGATTGGACTAGAACTCAGAACTTTTGACTCTGAGAGTCTCTGATGGATTGCCTCAGAAGAGTCCCCTCTATTTGAAGGAATAAACAGTCTTTTTGTTCTTACAGTGATCTGGCACATGAAATCAGAGTGCTTGGGAAGGATGTCTGTTTTCATCTAGAACTTATTTCTAGGAAATTGCCTGTTCCCCTTTTCCCTCAACATGGGGATATGCCATGTACTAGATGAAATTTAATCACATCCTCAAAATACTTTGTCATAGGAACAAAATGATTGCTAACTTTATTTTGCAGAAACCTTTTTTTCCTCTTTTTGGTGAGAAGGGGAGGTTCCCCTCCAGAAAAAAAAAAAACAAAAACCTTTTTGGTTGGGTCCAGACCTGTCATTTATTAGTGTAATGAACTCCCACTAAAGAAACTCTTATCCCTGCAGATCAGCAATTCTTTTGTAACTTAGAGTCTTAGCTGCCTGAGAAGCTGAAGTTAAGTAACATGTCCAAGGTTGCACTCGAAGGCCAGCTCTTCATCTATGCTGTCTCTTTTGCAGAAAGAAACTCCGAGTGTTAAATTCTATAACCCTTTAAGATTTACATTTTCCATTGTCCTCCTCTGAAGCCTCATGTCTCATGGTGACATGGAGTTACCTGGCATATCTTTCAAGACACTCAGAGTTTCTCTAAGAGAGAGTCACCATAGATGGAAGGCTTACCTTGGAATCTTTTTTTTTTTTTTTTGGTGAGGCAATTGGGGTTAAGTGACTTGCCCAGGGTCACACAACTAGTAAGTGTCAAGAGTCTGAGGCTAGATTTGAACTCAGGTCCTCCTGAATCCAGGGCCGGTGCTTTATCCACTGCACCACCTAGCTGCCCCTACCTTGGAGTCTTGAAGACCTACATTTGAGTGGTCCTATGGAAAAACCATTGATAATAATTCTTTTACATTCTAGATATGTTAAAAATGTATTTGATATAGTTCAGGAGCCACTGTACAAAGCAGAAAACTTGTTCTGTTTGCCGAATTGTTTCTTGAGTAAAGAAAGCATTATTGAATGTAAACTGTCAGAGGCGGAAAGGACCATAGACTTTGGAATTGCAGAGCTGGAGAGAACCTTAAAACTTAGAAAATTAGAACAACAGGGTATCAGAGCAGGAGGGAAAGGATTTTTAGAATATAGAAAGTTGAAATTGGAAAGGATTTTAATAATATAATAAGTTAACCTTTGCCTTAAGGTTTGCAAAGCCTTAAAATATTCTTAGAATATAGGATGTCTTTTGAAATCATGTTAGAATACAAAATGTCTTTTGAAATCATTGAGCCCAGCCTCCTTATATATTTTCAAGCTTGGACTTATTAAAGGAAACTTACTTTTGATTTCATTCAACAATTAAAAATGTTTATTCAATATCCACCATTTCTGTGTACAAAAACTTAAAGCAAAATGACCCTTGACCTCATGGAGCTTGCATTTGCCTCAGAAATTTGTGTGTAGACAGATAAATACTAACTAATGAGGAACAGGAAAAAGCATTAACAATGGGGGATAAAAGGCAGGTTTCACATAGGTAAATGTGATGAGTGAGAAAGGGAGGAGTTGGGGTGACTGAGGTTGAGATGATGGTAGTACACATAGCAGAAATAGGGAAGTTTTTTTAGGGGGTTATGGGGAAAATAATAATTTCAGTTTTGAATCTGTTGAATTTAAGATGCCAGAGGGATATCCAGGTAGAGATATTTAGCATGCAATTGGCTATATGGGGCTGGAATTAAGGAGGGAAATTAAGGAAAGATGCATAGATTTGGTAGTCATTTGTGTGTATATGATAATTGAACCTACAGGAACCAACAAGACCCTTAAGGAGTATAAAGTGGGAATATATGGGCCAAGATGGCCTTGAGGGAGAAAAAAATAGATTAGTAAACAAGAGAGACTGAAATGGGTCAGTCAGGCAGGTAGCAGAACCAGGGAAGAGAAACTGGGGAAGAGTCATTGAAATCAGGTGATGAGAGAGGTCACAACAACGGCTTCTATTTCCTTAGTAAATTGGAAGGTGAATAGTCCTACTTGGGTGGAAGGGGAGAAAAATCCATGGGCTTGAGGAGATTTGGACAGCTCCTGAAGGGAGCAGTGTAGAGCGTCAAGGAAGAAAAAGGATGGCTATACAGTAGTGAAGGTCCAACTGAAATTTGATAATATGAATTTGTAGTTAATAGCACAGTTGTATGCCTTCCTTTAGTGATGAACACTAGAACAGAAGTAGGAATTATATGAGGTGGATGATAGGGGTTACCCAGGGAAGAAGATTGGTGGTTATCAAAAGCGAGGGATGTTCAAGACTGGAGGACAATTTTTAGTTAAACTGGTCAGCTATAGAGTCAAAAAAGTAGAATGGAAAGTGAAGCCAGAGGAGAGGTAACAGATTAGAACAGAATATGAAAAGGGACTGGATGGTGCAATGATTAGGAATCATTTATTGTTGTTTGTCCTTCATTCTGGAAGAGGACCATCATATCAGGATGTCTGGAGATGGCCCTAAGGATGCAGTGGGAGACCTTGGCTTTTTAAGCTAAGGCCTTTCACTGGTCTCACTATGCCTGAGGCCACACCCACTCAGTGATTAAGAATTGAGCCAGAAGGGACAGCTAGGTGTCGCAGTGGCTAGAGCACCGGCCCTGGAATCAGGAGTACCTGAGTTCAAATCCAGCCTCAGATGCTTAACACTAGCTGTGTGACCCTGGGCAAGTCACTTAACCCCAACTGCCTCACCAAAAAAAAAAAAAAAAAAGAATTGAGCCAGAGAAAGGCCAAGGAAGACCCTCAGGGTTTCTGGCCAAAATAGAAACAGTTGCTATCTATGCCCACTCTGAGATTGCCAGAGGCCAAACAATGACAAAATGAGATCTGGGATGGAACCTATTGTTGGCCAATCAATGAGAACCAGTTATTTGGGTTTAAGGAATGGTCCTCAGAAGCAATCTAGCTGGTAAACCCCAAGACCTTTTGTGGGGGTTTGGCAAACAACAACAACAAAACAACCTTATATTCCTTTGGGCAGAGCACCCACAGGTAGGTAGGGTATGATTCCCTATGTGGAAGAGAGGGAGAGGAGAGGAGACAGATGAGACTAGACAGATGAGACCAGATGGGAGGGGAGGAGAGGAAAGGAGTAAAGGACTGTGTTACCCAAGTGGAGCTGGCCAGTTGGGTCACCAGTGGACTGCAGTTATTCATAGCATGGTGATTGTTTTTCCATCTTTCTCTAAGAGGACTGTGACATTGGGGTGATGTCAAGACTTGCAATGAATAGTTTAGGAGAAGAGAGCTATGAGGAGAGATGGAAGTATAGAAGATTATAATTAAGAAAGGGAATTTCAGAATTTAAAATCATGAATGATCTCTCTGTATCCAGGTTTGCTCCTGTCTATCCATTTTTCACAAAGCTCAATGAGTTCATATTCTGGTGGGGGAAATGTGTGCATCTATCTGTGTAGTGAAATACAGAGAAGATAGATCTAAGGTAAACTTAGAGGGTAAGAGTTTGCTAAACATAGGATAGAGAAAGAAAGATTGAGGTTTATGGCCTTAGTTTAAAGGTGGAGGCATCAGTTTCTATAGCTTCCCATAGTAAGGAACTAAGAGTGTAGGTAGCAGAAAGTTCTGGTTCCATGCTGTGATCAGTAGATACCTCTAGGCCAAATGGAATTCACACGTGGTCAAGGTCATAGCCTCAAAGTAAGGTAAATCAACAATGTGATATGGTATCCAAAAAAATTAGGTTACAATGTGGTAGAGTAGATAGAGTGCCAAACTTAATGTTACAGGACCCAAGTTTGAATCTGAACACTGCTACTTGTTACTGTATGACCATGGGCATGTCCCTTAACTTTCTGAAGTTCATTTTTCCATCTGTAAAATGAGAAGATTGGAATTACTAAATGATGCCTATGGTTCCTTCCAGCTCCGGATCTATGGTCCTGTGACGTACAGCATCCAGAGTATTACATGAAGTTCCTGGTACTCCAATCTAGGAAGGGCATTGATTAACTAAATTATGTCTAAGTGAGGCCAGCCAGGATGAGGAGAATGCCACAGACCAGGATATAAGAGGATTGGTTGAAGGAATTTGGAATGTTTAACCATGAGAAGTCCTAGGAGGAGGCATGATGACTGTCTTCAGATATTTGAAGAGCCATTTTGTGCATAGGGATTAGATTGGTTTTGCTTGACCTCAAAGAGCACTAAGATCAGTGGGTAGAAGTTGAAAGGAGAGGCAGATTTAAGTTTAATGTAAAGGAAAAAAACTTCCTGACAGTTACTGCTGTGCAAGATAAGAGCGAGCTGTCTCAAAAGATAGTAAGTTCTTTCCATCCCTGGAAATTTTCAGTCTGACTTCCTACTTATGGGGAATGCTCCATAAAGGCTTTCCTTTCAGGTACAGATTGGACTAGACTCTCGAGGGTTGAAACTCCTTCCAGCTTTTATATTCTAGAATTCTATGCTCAGTAAGTGTAGTCTTCTTTCTATTACATAAAGCTTGGTGACGAACTTAGATTTCCTTTTCCTTCATGCAGCAGTCAGGTTCTTTTCTTTTTGAAAAAGGACTTATGTGGACTCTGGCCAAAGAATGTCTTTATTTTCTTTCAATATTATAGATTATAGAGAAATTATCCTTGCCAGTACTGTGTTCCTTTTGGTCTTTTGCACTAGGAGATGGAAATAAGTTTGATCTCTAAGGTTCCTTCTGGCATTTCTATTCTATATTATAAATATTCTATCTTTTATGATCTTTTTTCAGTTCTGTTATCCTATATTCTAAGGTCCCTTCCTACTCTGACATTCAATGATTGATTTTAATGGTTAATAACCTTTATTTACTATAATGGGATTTTATGTGTCAACTTTCATTAATCTTAGGGCAAGCAATTCCATTTAGGCAAGTTTGGAAGTGGGTAGGAAATTCTAAAACACCCTTCCTTAAATTCTGTTCCTTTGTAAAGTCCCAATGAAGTTACATTCTTCTCTCATAATTTCAGAAACAGTTGGTTTTTTTTTTTTGTAAACATGAGTTATCTGTTGTGCTTGAAATGAGCATGACTTTATTGTTTTAGTATCTTCATCTATAAAATGGGAATAATTCTGCCATACCTACTTCACTCTCTTGTAGCTAAACTCCTTGAAATTCAAGGTGACAGGAAACAATTTCTTGGAAAAGTTTTGAGACAGCAGGAATAGTGATATTAATTATAATAGCTAAGCCTTCTATAGGTCTTACCATGTGTCAGGCACTGTGCTAAGTGTCTTGCAATTGTTATTTCATTTGATCCTCATAACAACCCTGGGAGGTAGGTGCTATTATTACCTCCATTTTAGAGTTGAGGAAACTGAGGCCAGGAGAGATTTAGCGAATTTCCCAGGGTCACACAGCTAGTAAGTGTCTGAGGCCTGATTTAAATTCAGGTCTTCCTGACTCTAGTCCTGGACCTCTATCCATTGGGTCATTTTAGCTGCCATTTCTCTCTGTTTCTCTCTTTGCCCCCTACCCTGTCCCTCTTTGTCCCTCTCCACTTTACCCAGCAAAAGAGTTCAGCCAGCATCCAAGAGCTGAGGGAATCCAGGGGAGAATGGACAAAGAGCAGCTTGTGGATGGGGTGTCAGGACCAGTTTGCTGAGGTTTAGCCCAAACTTGCAGGTCCACACAAATAGCCCAACAGACTGAAATGAAGCAAGGACTAAAGCTCAAGTGTCCTCTGCTTTGGCTACAGAGTTCTTCCTGGTGGTTACACAGAAGTGTGCTGAGATCAAGAGAGGGTAAAACATGATCTCATACCTCCCCCAGAGTAGTAAAAGCTGATGAGTATGGCTGTGGGGTTTCCCCACCTGCATTTTTTGAGAGAGAACAACAACAACAACAACAATTATTCCCATTTCCATAATGCTTTGGAATTTACAAAACACTTTCCTCACAAGCCTGTGAAGGAGGTAAAGCTAGTATTAGATAAGGGTTAAGGAAGTTGTGTTTTGGCTATGGTTACATGGCAGGTAAATGTCACAGTAGGAGGATGAACCTTGGTTTCCTTATTCCAAGCCTGCTAAATGAGGCTTGTTGGAATGAGATAGGAGAGCTCTCTTGGCTAAATGGAAAATAGATTTATGGAAATGGAATGGGTCTCCCACTGTCACTTGTATCTTCTCTGCTGATGAGTGTTAAGATTTCAAGGATGGAAAATTCATAGGATTGCTGAGTTTAGAACTATAAGGTACCTAACAGCTCCAGCTGGTCCTATCATCTCTTTTATAGAAGAGGAAACTAAGGCCCAGAGAGGCTCAGTGTCACAAAGGTATTAAGTAGGAGACCCCATAATTCAAACTTATGTCCTCGATTTCAAATTCAGTTTTTCAGTGTCATAGAGTTCCATCTACTAAGATATCTCATCTTATTCAATACTAGTTCCTCATATGGACCAAATAAATAAATGAAAGGGGGAAATAACTGTGTAAAACTTTATTTTTGAAGACAAAGGGGATGTCTATCAGTTGGGAAATGGATGAAAAAGTTATGGCATAAGAATATAATAGAATATTATTGTGCTATAAGAAACAATGAAAAGGATAGATTCAGAGAAGCTTGGGAAGAAATGAATGCAGAGCAGAGTGATCAGCACCAAGAGCACAATTTGCAAAAGGACTATAATATTGTAAAGTAGAACAATTTTGAAAAATTTAAGAACTCTGATCAATACAACTCTAGAGGACCAATGATGAAGCATGCTTCCCACCTCTTGACAGGGATGTGTAGAAATATTTTTACTGACTAGCCTAATTTGGGGGGTGGGGCGCTAATCTGACTGGAGGACTAATCTGGGGACTTTTGACTAACTGGCTATCTGACTGCTATTAACTTAGTATGGGCTGTTTAAAAAGTTCTACCATACTGCTCCATTCCCAAAATTGATAAGCAAAAGATTAAGAAGCCTCTTAATTAAATAATAAAAACAGAGTTTATTTATGAGATACTATTTAAAAATAAAAATACAGGGAAATAAAATGTACAACCTGACTGTGTTGCTGTGTCTCTTTCCACCTGCTGCCCCTGGAACTTTTTTAATACAATAAGGGCCATAGCTGCCTCTTGCCTTAGGGTATGTTCCACTTTCACTGCTCAGCTATTTTCTTCTAACTCCAAGCCCCTTTCACTTTGTCAATCCCCCTGCATCTAATTTTCCCCTGCTGAACCCCTGTGTTTCTCTCTCACCGACCTCTCCTTCCATTCTCCTAGTGCTCCTGTGTCCTTCTGTTCTCTTAATCTTTGCTTTCTCTAACCTGTACGCTGTGCTGACCGCTTCTGTGCTTTCTGCTGCCTCCTGTTCTGTCTGTCTGCTCCGTCAGTCTGCCCTCTGCTGCCTTTGCCCTCTGCCACCTTTGCCGCCCCTCTCCTTCTCCATTCTTCTAATCTTGTCAGCCTCCTTTCTGTTCTTCTAATCTTGTCAGTCCCCTTAGCTGTCTAACTCCCAGGTCTATATATATCTTCCTTCTCTCCACTCAAATCTCGGGGCTTTTTGCGCCCCCCCCCCCATACACACCAAGCTAATCCACCAGCCAGGGCTGCGGCTGGTGGGGGGTGGGGTGGGAGCTCGCTCGAACATGCGTACCACACCCAGGGCTCCAGGGGCCATGCCCCTGCTGCATGCCTGGGATCTCAGCCGGGCTATGCCAGAGCCCAACCTGGACGAACCCGGGATCTCTCGGATAGATCCTCTCAGGGTGGAGGGAGTTGGGGATCCCCCCTGCCCAGCTGTGTGACCTGGCGTCTTCTATAGCCCATGGGGCTTTTTGGGTCAGCTGAAGCAGAGGGGGAGGGGCACCAGCCTCTCTAATGGAAAATCTTGAGGGTCTAAGGCTTTTTACTCTTAGCCAAAAGGTAGGGTCCCCAAATCAAAATAAATTTCCACAGATGTGATGGACAAAATGAGACATAAATTTTCAGAAACTTCCATTTATGTGGGTTTTCTTTATGTCAGTGTTGGCACTGTTGCCACTGGCCCTGGAAAGACTTGGGGGCTGCAGAAAAATTATTGAACTCTACAAAATTAGATGATTTACTTATTACTCAGCTATTACTGCACCTATAACAAACTAACTCTTTCTACCCAATGGTACCTGTCATTTCTATACCGGTAAAGAAAGCTGAGAGATTTTACACATGGTGTCCCCAAGTTAGAGGATGTGAGGCTATCAGTGTGAGAAGTTTTGCTAGCCAGGGAACTTGTCATTTAATTCAACTCAAATTGATTAAGCATCTGCTCTGTACAGAGCTCTGTGCTATTGCAAAATTTAGATAAGGCATAGGCCCAGTCTTTATTGGAATTTATAGTCTAGTAAAGAAGATAAGAGACAAAAACCAGATAAATATGTTACACAATAATATTTGTGTATTAGAAATGCAGAGTGCTGTGTTAAATCAAAGGAGGAGAAAGGTTTATCACTTGAGATCAGGAGGCTTTCTGGAGAAAGGGCCATATGCATTAGGCTTTAAATGATGTATAGGGATGCAAGTGGTAGGATCTTAGAAGGGACAGATCATATCATGTTCAGAAAACAGCATGTGTGTAACAGGAATGGCAGATACCCCAGTTTGTCAGGAGCCAGGAGTACTATGACATAAAGCTGGAAAGGTAAGAAAGTGGCAGCCACATTGTGGACGGATTTGGATAAAGAATTTGAACTTAATAGGAATTTCTGCCTGTTGAATTTTTGTCTCTTCAGGGCTCAGGTAAGGATGCCTCCTATTCCTTGGAACCTTCCCTTAAACTTTCCATCTTCACCATCATCCCCCAAGTCTTGATAGTAATAATAATTATTATTATAGTTAACATTCATATAGCATATACTATGTGCAGGCATTATGCTAAGCACTTTACAATTATCTCATTTGAGCCTCAGAACAACTTTGGGAGGTAGGTACTATTATTACTTCCATTTTACAGATGAGGAAACTGAGGTAAACAGTGGTTAAGTAACATGTTTGAGATTTGAATTTGACTTACTGAATGCAGGCCCAGTGCTCTATCCACTGAGTCACATAGCTGTCCCTAATGCCTTAAAATTCTAGGACTTTCCTTGCATCTCTCCTTTAGACTTATCCCACCCTATTTTTTTTTTTTTGCGGGGCAGTGAGGGTTAAATGACTTTCCCAGGGTCACACAGCTAGTAAGTGTCAAGTGTTCAAGGCCGAATTTGAACTCGGGTACTCCTGAATCCAGGGCCCTGCTTTATCCACTGCGCCACCTAGCTGCCCCTTTATCTCACCCTATCCACCCTTTATGGTATTTATCAGTGCCCTGTTGGTCTCTCCCCTCACCCCACCCCCATCAGCACACTGTCAGCTACTCGTTAACTGCTTCAGTCATGAGCTTGGTGATACAGTATTTTCTGTAGTCCTGGGATCCCTCTAGTCAAGTTCAGATTTATCGGCGCTACTTAGGACTATGCGATAAAATTTTTCTGCCACACCTTTAGGAAGCCCATAGTTTCCATCAGAGAGGGGTAATTTGGAGGAAGTATAGACACCAAAGAAAAACACAGATGCTTCACGCAAGTAAAAAGTCTCCCTAGTGCTTAGGAAGCACTTTGGATGGCTGTGTGCTGAATTTTGACAAAATACAAACACAGACTCTTAAGACTATGAGATGTCCCCCTGAAATGTGGGGCCAGGGGGCTCCTTTACCCTGCGGTGTCTGCCCCGGGGAGCTGTGACCGTGGCAGGAAAGGATGCTGCTCAGGGGCCACATGACAGTGCCCAAGAAGTCCAGGCACTTTTCTACTGTAGTTGCTCGGGGTCTGGCAGGGGCCCCGGGGGACTTCTTCCCAGTCTAAGATCAGCCAAGTCCGGGTCCCTTCACAGGGAGGCCCACAGGGAGGCAGGGCACGGTAGAGCCCATTGCGGGTCAGCAGAAGAGGCAGGCAGAATTTGAACCTGAGTCCGAAGGCTCTGCTCGTGCCTCCAGGGCTCTCGGGCCTGGGGAGCAGGGCTGGAAGGAGCCTCTGGGGTCGTGAGTCGGACATCCCGGAAAGTTTCAGCAACTTGCCTGACATCGCGGGCAGTCAGCCCGGGGAGCCGAACCGGGGGTCCCGGTTCTAGTACCTAGAACCGCTGCGTCCAGATTTGGGGTTGTATCGGGTCCCCGACTGGTGGTGAAGCTCGACACAATTTCCTCATCTTTATTACGACGAGACAGTGGCCCCAGGGACTTGTCACAGCCCCTAGAACCCTAGGCGGGTGCGCACTCCAGGGCCCTTGGGAGCTCCTCCGCGCCCCGCCCCGCCCCTCCCTCCGGCCGGAAGCGGTGGCGCCCGAGGGGGCGGGGCTCAAGGGAAGCGCTTCCGGGTGGACGAGGGTCTGAGGCGGCGGTGGCGGCGGCGGCGGCGGGAGCGGTTGGGACGGGCCCGGGGCCTGGCGGAGGCGGACGCCGAGGAAGCGATGTGAGAGGCCAGCGCCCAGGTGAGCCCCGCTAGCCCGGATAGACGGAGGCGGCCCCGGACCGTGCCGCTGGCCCGGACGGGCTCTCCTGAGCTGGCGGGGACCCCCGGGGGTTCCGAACTGGCTGGCGGGGGTTCCGGGTCCGCCCCCGTCGAAGTGCGTCCCGGGCTCGGGTCCTCGGCTCAGCTCACCCCGGGGGAGGGAGGGTGAGGAGCCGGACCCGAGCTGCTTCCCCAATTGCTCCACTTCCTCGCCTGCCACAGCCTTCCGCGGGGCGGGGAGGGAGGATGGGGAAGAGCGGGTGCCCCTCTTCTGCCGGGGCCGGAGCCCGAGGTGGGGAGCGGTGGCCGAGAGGGGAGCAGAGATGGAGAGGACCAAGACATTGAGCTGAGAGGGTTAGGGAAGGCTTCTCGGAGGAGGTGGTACTTGGGCTGATCCTTGGAGAAGGGGAAAATGTTGAAAGGTGGAGACGAGGAGAGGGACCTATCCCGTTTGTGCAAATGCGCGGAAGCTGGAGATGAGTCCTGTTCAGGGAGTAGAGAAGAGTCTAGTTTGGCTGGAACTTAAGTGGGAGAAGGGGCGTGGAGTGGGGGAATAAGCCCGGAAAGGCAAGTTGGAGCCACATTGTGGGGATCCTTAAAGGCTGAACTAAGAAGTTGGTGTTTTTATCCCAGAGGCTAGTTTATGTTCTTGAGTAAGGAACCTTCAGGCCAGGCCTCAGCTTTAGGGTGAGAGTGCCATACCTGTGTGAAGGACGGATTTGAGACGATAGGTGGGGAGTGGAGAGAATGTTGGACTCCGGAGATATCGTGGAGCTAGAATCTAAAAATACTGGCAGCTGATTGGCAGTTCGTAGTCCTCACTTGGCTTCTTGAACTAGGGATCTGGGCTAGCGTTGAAGACTGGTCTGTCCGAAGTGCCTAGAGACAGTTATCCAAGCCGGCAGCTGTTTACTTGAAAGGGGAAATCCAGCGCTCCTCTTCTAACCCCTGGGAAATATTTAGCCTTCCTGTGGGAGATTGATCAAAGAATCATCGACCTTTATAGATGAAGAGACTTATGCCCTCATATTACAGATGAGGAAACTGAGGCCCAGAGAAGGGAAGTGACTTACTAGTGTATCAGAGTTGGGGCTCAAACCCAGGTCTTCTAAATGTAAATCCACTGTTTTTCCCACTGTACTATTTATTAACCCTCCCCCCCCCCCCAATCCTGTTTGTTTGAAAGTAGCCTGGGTTGGTTGTTCCTACTGTACCCTGGTCAGGAGCTCTCAAAAGGACAGTTTTTGTGGTTATAATTTTAGGTTCTTCCAAAATCCCTTCTGAAAACCAATGCTGTAATGTATTAGCGACTTCTCTTTTCCCTTCTCCCCCAACTTCCTACCTCCTCAGACTTAGGCACAGATCAGGATGATTTATTGGTTACTAGATTTCTCACCTCTGACACTTGTAGAGATGTTGTTTACTCCTGGTCCAGGTCAGAGATATGTATTATTTCTCAGAGATGAAGATCATCCTGGTCATCTTAAACCTCTTTTCACAGAGGTTTAATTCTTTGTTTTGAAAGGCTGAAAGTCCCATTTCAATTACATATTAATTCCTGCAGACTCAGCCTGTGCTGAAGGTCAGTACGTTACATCTTTTAGTTGAATTGTCCAGGAGGTCATTATATCTTGATACTTTTTACTAAGTAAAAGTGATCGTGTTCTTTCTCTGAGTAAAATATGTCCAAGATTGGGTGTGCCTTGTCACAACTTTATATAATCACTTTTCCTCTGAAAGCAGTCAACCTTTTGGGCATATACAGTACCTAAAGGAATTGTAATGGGTGTTCTGCATGCCGCTTAAGAGAGGTCGACATAGTGCAGCTAAGAAAAATTGTGTAATTTTACTAAAGACAGTTGTACTGTGGACCCTTTGCAGTAATCACAAAAAATTCCCTGAGATCAGAGAATTCCAGATTGCTAGAGTTTGGCATTTTTACTCCCTTTCTGTACTTTGTTCCAGGACAGCTCTGAAACAAACTGTAGAAGCTATTAGAAATTTTGTTCTACACTGGTCTCACAGTTTTTTGTTTGTTGGTTGGTTGGTTTTTTGTTGTTGCTGTTGGTTTTTTTTTTTTGTGGGGAGGGGGCAGTGAGGGTTAAGTGACTTGCCCAGGGTCACACAGCTAGTAAGTGCCAAGTATCTGAGGTCGGATTTGAACTCAGGTTCTCCTGAATCCAGGGCCAGTGCTTTATACACTCTGCTGCCTAGCTGCCCCCAGGTTTTACGTATTAATCCAACCTTCCCCTTCTTCTATGTCAGTCAGTCCTGTCAGGTCTTTTTTGGAAACGGAAATGAATCCTTCCTCTTCCCTTCTTGCCATAAACCTTGGTCCAAATTCAGTCAGTTCACATCTGAATTACTGTAACATCTTCTTAGAAGTTTTTATGTATACAATCTATCTTAATCTGACCTACTTGGTATATACAACCTACTCTTTAATCTGACTTTATAAAATACCAGCCTTTCTATAGTTAATTTTTCAAAGTCTTACTTTGGCCATCAGCAAGCCTTTGTCTCTCTTCAAAGCCTAATACAGTTCTCTGCATACAGTAATGAAAATAATAACCTAGCATTTATATAGTACTTTAAGGTTTGCAAAGAACTTTACAAATATTATCTTATTGGATCCTCCACAACCCTGGGAGGTAGGTGCTATTTATTATCCTCATTTTTACAGATGAGGAAACTGAGTAAGAAAGGTTAAGTGTGGGGCAGCTAGGTGGCACAGTGGGTAGAGCACCAGCCCTGGAGTCAGGAGGATCTGAGTTCAAATCCAGCCTCAGACACTTGACATTTACTAGCTGTGTGACCCTGGGCAAGTCACTTAACCCCAATTGTCTCACCCCCCCCCCCCAAAAAAAGAAAGGTTCAGTGATTTACTCCACAGTCACAGAGCTAGTGTTCTATCTACTGTGCTACTAAGCATCTTTTCTTCAAAAAAAAATTTTTTTTTAAACTATGAACTTGACAAACATCAATACACATGCACATTTCCATATTTAAAGAAAAAATGTCATTAGGCCCTTAAATCATGCTTATTGAATGAGTGAATAAATGAATGAAAGCACTGTGCTACTTTTTGTTCTTGAGATTTCTCATTTGCCAAGTAGGTATAACAATTGCACCTACCTCAGAGAACTGTGAGGATCAAATGAAATAATAAGATACTTAAAACATTTAGCTATTACTAGTAGCTTCATTGTGGTATACAAAGTAACATAATATAGTTCCTGTCTTCTAGAAATTTACAGTCTAATTGAAAGATGAGACATTGATGCAGAAAAATAATATAAAGCAAGATCTATCCCTACTGTGCCTGTTTAAGCGGTATTTCCCAGTCAGTATATCTCTTTATACTATCAAGTAGATTAAAGGAATTGAATTTGGTAGTCAAATGAGTGATATTGTAGTATAGTGAAAAGAATAATGGACTTGGAATCAGAATTAAGTGAGTTCAAATCCTGACTCTTACCACTTTCTAGCTAGTTATTTCCTTAGCTGGGACCTCAGTTTACTGTACTATAAAATGGAAATCATAGGCTTTTGTACTACCTACTTAGAGTGTTGTGATGAAAACACTTTGTAAACCACATGGCACTATAGAAATGTGAATTATTGTCAATATATGTGAAAATACCATATACATGTTAGAGTATCCTTACTGCCTCTTGAGAGTTTGCTTATTTTCCTTCAGCCCTTTTGGAATTCCCTCCCCCCTCCCCCCTCAGAGTTCTTTTAAGCACAAGTATTCTTAAGTACCTTATTTAGTTTATATAAACTATTTCCCATTTCTGATTAAGAGATCACCACCAGTACCATTCAGTTTAAATCTGTTAAATATTTTGCGTGATAATATTTTCTAATTGTTTCATGTGTTCTTGTCTAAACTAGATTGGAAATCTTTTGACAGTTTATTTTTCCCATCACTTTACACGATGATAGACATATAGTTGGAGCTTAAAAAATACCTATTGATTTTGTCGGCAAACATTTTTAAGAGTTTTAACTCCTTTTCTTTTCTTGCCTGTAAAAGAAAAACTGCAACTAGCATTAGATTTTTCTTGCCCGGTATTGCCAGTGTTAATTCTTCCTCATCCAAGATCATGAGGCTATTTCTTCCAGCTTTCACACTTTATGGCACAGTGAATGTTAAAATTAAGTGCTTGAGTTGGCTAAGTAAATCATTGTTATTCATAGTGTAGACTAGGCTTTTGAGGGATGGTCTGTCACTTCAACAAATGCCCACTAAATCCCTCATGTGCAAGGGAGGATACAGACAAAAACAAAATAACTTCTGCCTTCAAGGAAGTCTCTGTTGTAGGAGGACGCAACATGTATACATATAGGTAAATACAAAGGATATAGTAAACAACACCAAATAATTTTGTGAGATAAAGAGTGCTGATGAGTGTCGTAGGTCAGGGAAGAGGGTGCCTGAGCTGTGCTCGGAAGTGGGGGTAAAAAGACTTCAATTCCAGAACATGGGTACAGAATGGGGAACATGGTACAGAAACAGCATGTGGAATGTCGTGGACGTGAACCCCTAGCAATCCATTTTGATGGAAGGAGAGCAGTACTACTGGAAGGGTAGGTAGGAGACATTGTGGAGGGCTTTAAATGCCTGGCTAAGGAGTATCTGTTTTATTCTAGGAGCAATTGAAAATGGCTACAGAGGAATGTTTGTTCATTCGTTTGGATCCATCATCATTTTCAGCTCTGTTTAAAGAAAAAATTCCAAAAAATCAGAGCTGTGTAAAAATGGAAAGTGATCTCTGAGAATGTCCTCATCACTAGGCATCTTGAAGCAGAGATTAGATGACTACAAATCAGGACTGTTTTGTAAAAGACTTTCCAGGTCCCTTTCAACTTTTGAAATTCTCTGATTCATTGAAATGAGAGTGTAGGTCCACTAAATAACTAGAATGGATTTTTTAAAACACATGACTTATTAGGAAAATATTTCCCCTTTTTTCCCTTTTTCCTATATTTCTGGCTAATATTTGATGAGTAGTGCCTACCCAGCTATAGGGTAGATTGATTCTTGGAATACCTGGACCTCTGCTTGGCCATTGAAGTGTCATTTTTCAGCAAGAAATGTTCAGTTTCACAAACCTATTATGTTATTTTATTTAATTTTTCTTGGTTTTCATCTTTGCCAAAGCTATCAGCCTGTTCAGAAACTCCTATTTGTACCCCCTTAATGTTTTGTAGTAATTCATAGGATTTAGATTTGAAAAGGACCCTTAGAGGTCCATCCAGTTCAGTCTCCACATTTTACTGAGGAGGAAACTGAAACTTAGGTAAAGTAAATTGTCCAAGGTCACACAGATACTAGCTAGGATTTAAACCCAGGTCTTCTGACTCTACAGCCAGTGATCTTTACACTACCATGATACTAGAAACCACCTTAGAGATTATCTAGTTTAGAAACTGATTTTGGCTTAATTGGTCATCTTTAATAGAATTCTATGCTGATTTCTAGGGGTACTGTCCCCTAGTTGGTTCATATTCTTAGCCTTTCTGGTCTTTTTGTCATCAGAGGAATGAGTGCCTTGCTATTTTTGTTAAATCTAATGCCTCCTAAAATGCCAGCTGTCATAGGGAAGAGGGAAAAAAACTCTTAACACTTTTATTTTGAGCACTGAGTTGATGATCATTTAAGAAAAGACCTTTTTTTTTTAAGTTTACCTGAAACAGGTATCATTATTTAGTAAGATAGATTTGCAAATTGCAAAATCATTTTTCCTGCCTCACTTTGATGATCATTCATCTTTTCTTTATTATAAACACCAGGGGCTGGGGGTAGGGAGTAGGGAGTAGGGAGTAGGGAGAAGGGAGAAGGGAGAAGGGAGAAGGGAGAGGAAGTGGTGGCAAGCCATTTGAACTGTAACGTTAAAACCCCTTAATTAGGACTTTGTCAAAACAAGTCTTCTCTTTGTCCATGAGATGCAATGAAGCATCCTTAAGATGAAAGCCACCAAATCTAGAAAAATTGATTAAAAATCCTGCATGTGAAATATCCCAGAGCTCTATATTACTGTAATATTCTTTACCTCCCCAAGTCAGTTACAGTTACTGTTCTTTCTTGTAGTCAGGAGTTTTAGAATATGACTTTTAAGTTCCACATTAATTTGAAAAATGTTCCCTCTCTAAATTTCCAGTATTTCTGAACAGACCTGAAAAATGTTAACACCTTAGTAGAAAATATAACAGTTTGGATAAAAATGTTCTTTCAGGCGCACATGAATTAATGCAGTAAGAACTCTAGATTTGTTTTCTTTTAAATTAGGATAAGCTCTTCATGAATATCCATTACAGCATGCCATTTTATTTATTTTTTGCTGCATTTTGGGTTGGGTCGAATCAGATTGTTGTGTGCAGCCCTGGTGGCAAACTGCTCCTTCTTTTTAACTCTATAAAGTGTTAGGTTGCAATTTGTGACCACTCCATTTTAATTTTGAGCTAGACCTGAGCAGAAATACTTTAAAAAGTTATTTTTATATATTTGTTAGCTACATGTATGATGCCTGACCTCTTGGACTCTTCTGTCTGGGGGCTTTTCTTTTTAAAATAAGAATTATGTGTAGGAATGAAGCTTTGGTGTTGTATGTTTGGTTTTATGTACGGAAATCATAATAGCTGACATTTTGAGAGTATTTTAGTGTTTATAAAGTAATGTAAAATTCTTTATCTCATTTGATCTTCACAGTTACCCTTTGATCAAGTTAATACAAATGTTAAGAATATTTTGTACTACTAGGTGTGTATTAGCAAGTGAATGGAAGTCAGCAGGGACATAATATGAATAAGGAAATGAACATGAAGAACATAGAGATTACATATAATGAACACCAAAAATGAGCTGCCAGGTATATTATGCTAAATTTCATTTTGTAAGTTTAATTGAACATTTTTTAATGAGGTACGGTATTTTCATGACACAAATTAGAGCTTTTAAGTGCAGGCAAAATGGGTTAAGCCATTTTGTATGCTTCTTATTGGTGAGAAGATAGCTCTAACTGCAGTATCAGATCCATATAGTAGTGGAAATGGGGTGTATTTAGAAAAGCCAGACTAGGTATCCTTGAGGTACTTATTCTGAGGAGGATGTTGTTGTTGTAATAGCATTTTGTTTGTTTGTTTGTTTTTTAAGTGAGGCAATTGGGGTTAAGTGACTTGCCCAGGGTCACACAGCTAGTAAGTGTTAAGTGTCTGAGGCCAGATTTGAACTCAGGTCCTCCTGACTCCAGGGCCGGTGCTCTATCCACTGCGCCACCTAGCTGCCCCCTGTAATAGCATTTTGTTTGATCTAAGGCCTGGCCTCCACACTTTATCCTACATATTTTCCAGCTTTCTCAGAAGATGCCTTAGAATTTCTGCTTACAAGTACATGTCTTAGAATGGAAGGAAGGATGAGGACTGATGAATTTGCAAGGTCTTGGTGAGAGTATAGGGAGGAGCTGCTCAATTACATGGGGCATATCTAATCCAAGAATAGCAATGATACATGGTATTACATGCAACACTGAATTTGAAGTCATCAGACCTAGGTTCAAAGGTCAGTTTTACTACAGGTTATCTCTGTAATCACTCTTACTCCTTTGCTTCAATTTTTACAATACTTCATGTGTATTTAATAAGTGCTTATTGAATTGAATTTCTAAAAGGAAATGTTCTTTAAGGTTCCTTACCAACTCTAAACCTATGATAGCTGTAATTTTCTAAATTTAAAGTGGCGAATATAAAGGAGAAAGAGGCAGAAAGGAGGATTTTGACAAAAACTTAATTTTGACTAGCCTCCACCAAAATTGTTCTGTGGCATGGTAGTGAGTTTTGAAAGATGAGCCAATAAAGCTTGAGCTCTGGTTGATTCTTCCTAGCTGAAAAGTCTTTGAATATGAGCTAGGTAGCAAAATGCATCTTTCATTGGTGGACCAGCCTAACTAAATGCAAAGAAGCTCATTACCAGACAGTTAACTAATAGTAGATGAATTTTTTCAGCATTAGAAATTCATGAAATTCGACCAAGTCATGTATTGTCCATGAACTGTGAGTGGAAGACTCAGATTGATGAAATTTTAAATCCTTGAAGCTAGAGGTATTCCTGACTAAAGAGAGATTTGGACTCTTTGGCTTTGTGGGGTAAGGGATAGGGCAAGGATTTGGGAATGAGCCAGACTTGTCTTTATATTAAGAATTCAAAAATGCCCTCTTTGGGGCATGCATGGAACTGAGTTTATGGTTGGAAGGTAAATTGAAAAAACAGCCTTATTACTTACTCCCCTTCACACTCTCAAGTAGTAGCCAAACTCACTGCCTTTTTTCCCTCATATGTGATAATATAAATCCCATCTTGCTTTTGCACATACTCCTCACCTTCATACCTGGTTATACTTCATTCTCTCCTTACCTTTAGTTTTTGTTTTGTTTTTTTTAGTGAGGCAGTTGGGGTTAAGTGACTTGCCCAGGGTCACACAGCTAGTAAGTGTTATGTGTCTGAGGCCGGATTTGAACTCAGGTACTCCTGACTCCAGGGCCAGTACTCTATCCACTGCGCCACCTAGCCGCCCCCTTACCTTTAGTTTTTAAACTAACAACAGGCCAAGTGTCACCTTCTTCATAAAGCCTCAACTAATCCACCTAGCTACTAGCATTACCATATATGTATATGTGTATACACACACATACAAATGTCCATATAAATATATATATGTATATATATACATATAAAAATAAATATATGTAATTGTTATTCCCCTGATTGGCTGTAGGTTCCTTGAGGGTAAGACCTTTTTTGAGGGGTGGGGCGTTTTTATTCCCCACATTGTAACTGTTATATTTATTAAGTGTTTAGTTATGGTTCCCAGTTCCTGCCTATAGGATTCCTCTGTATAATCTATAAATAATCTATATGGATCCCTTGCTCAATGTAGCTGAACCAATTGAAACTCTCTGTATTCTGATCTTGCCTTAATCATAAGTTAGAGTCAGGGTAGCATAATGATGAAAGGCTCATAGGTTTTAGTTAGAAAACACAGATTTGAATTCCAGCACTAACACTTATAATAAATAACTCTTTGATCTGAGGCAAGTTTTAAACTCTGCGCCCCACCTGCCTCCTAGGGGTATCATAAGGAAAGTGCTTTGTAATTTTTTTTTTTTTAAGTGAGGCAATTGGGGTTAAGTGACTTGCCCAGGGTCACACAGCTAGTGTTAAGTGTCTGAGGCCAGATTTGAACTCAGGTACTCCTGAATCCAGGGCCGGTGCTTTATCCACTGCGCCACCTAGCCGCCCCTGTAATTTTTAAAATACCACACAAATGAGTTCTTATACAGTATCATAATATTGAAGATCACTTAACCCAAAAGGAGGACTTCACTCCCCTCCCAAAAGGTCATAAGTACAACCTACTCATTCAGGCACATGCATAAGATGTGCAGAAGAATTAATCGAAAAACAAAATGTTTTTAAAAATCAGAAAAATGAATTGAAATTAAAAAAAACCTACCCACAATCCAGTTCTTACATAGGAAATTTTCGGTTCATTAGAATGCTTAGGGAATTCAACTGTTAATCATCATATCTAGTTAAACAAAAGTTGACACATAAAGTACTATCTTTTTTCCATTTAAACCAACATCAAAATTCTTTCTGAAATGCATGTGTATTTTTGTCTTACTATAGAATACATTGAACAGAATTTAATATTTCTTTGGCAATTCTGGATATTTTTTCCTCTTCACTTATTTGAAGGGTTGTCATTTAGAGAGGAATGAGACTTGCTTTGCTTGGACCTACAGGGTGAGCCAAAAGTCATGATGTTTTTTGTTGTTTTTTCAAATTTTTTCTATTTATTTATTTATTTATTCATTCATTCATTCATTCATTCATTCATTCATTCATTCATTTATTTATTTTTGGTGGGGCAGTGGGGATTAAGTGACTTGCCCAGGGTCACACAGCTAGTAAGTGTCAAGTGTCAGAGGTTGGATTTGAACTCAAGTCCTCCTGAGTCCAGGGCCAGTGCTTTACCCACTGTGCCACCTAGGTGCCCCCATTTTAATAACTTTTTAAAAATTATTTTTTCTGTATGTTTGCCATTTATGAAATTTGATTTATAATGCATAATGTAAATTCATTTTCTATATATATTTTATATGATGCTATGGTATTGTAAAATAAAAACAAAAAGTAAAGGAGTTAATAAATATTGAAACCCCTTCATGACTTTTTTTTTTTGGGGGGGGTCAAGGTAATGAGGGTTAAATGACTTGCCCAGAGTCACACGGCTAGTAAGTGTCAAGCGTCTGAGGTGAAATTTGACCTCAGACCCTCCTGTGCTTTATCCACTTTGCCACCTAGTTCTCCGCCCCATGACTTTTGCCCCACTCTATAGAAGAAAAAAAACAGGACTGAGTGGTGGAGTAAAATTTCTTTGATCTGCATTCAGACTCCATAGTTCTTTTTCTGGATGTGGAGAGCATTTTCTATCATAAGTCTTTTGGAATTGCCTTGGATCATTGTATTGCTGAGAAGAGCTAAGTCTATCACAGTTCAGCATCATCCAATGTTGATGTTACTGTGTACAATGCTTTCCTGGCTCTGCTCACTTCACTCAGCATCAGTTCATGTAAGTCTTTCCAGGTTTTTCTGAAATCTGCCTGCTCATCATTTCTTCTAGCATAATAGCATTCCATCACATTCATATAGCACAACTTGTTCAGCCATTCCCCCCTTGATGGGCAACTGTTCAATTTCCAATTCTTTGCCACTACAAAAAGAACAGCTATAAATATTTTTGTACATGTGGATCCTTCTCCCTTTTTTATGATCTCTTTGGGGTACAGACCTAGTAGTGGAATTGCTGGGTCAAAGGATATGCACAATTTTATAGCCTTTTGGGCATAGTTCCAAATTGCTCTCCAATGGTTGAACTGGTTCACAACTCCACCAACAATATATTAGTATTCCATTTTTTCCACATTATAGAGACAGATTGTAGCAATTAAAATTAGTTGTTTAAAAGTAGAATACATTGCCTTGGGATGTAGTGAGCTCCCTGTCACTGAAGATCTTCAGGTAGAGACTAGGTGACCACTTTTTAGGGGTCTTGAGGGAATTCGTGTTCAAGTAGTGACAACTCTACGTTTCCTTCCATTTCTGAAAATCTCTCCTCCATAATAATCATACAACTAAACTTTATTAAGTTCTTACTCTGTGCCAAGCACTGGGTTAAAGCCTGGGGATACAAAGACCAAAAAAAACCAAAAACAAAACCATAAACAAACAAAAAAATGGCCTTTGCCCTCAAGAAGCTTACATTCTAAATGGTGAGAAAGCATATGTCTGTTTATGTGTGTATTTCACAAAATGAATTCAAGAGCATTAGGTGGGGAGGAGGTTCTGAAAAGGCTTTATGTGGAAGGTGAATTGAAGGAAACCAAGGATTCCAAGTGTCTTCCTCTTGGAGGTGAGGAAGGAATGCATTTCAGGAATGGAAGAAGAGGGTAATCAATAGTGTCAGAGGCTGCAGAGAGACCAAGAAGGATGAGGATTGAGAAAAGGCTCTTAGATTTGGAACTCAAGAGGTCATTGCTAACTTTAGAGAGACTGTTTTGGTTGAATGATGATATTAGAAGCCAGATTGCAGAGATTCAAGAAGAGGTATAAAAGGAAGTGGAGGCACCTATTTATAGATGGCCTTCTCAAGAAGTTTAGTCACAAAAGGGAGGATAGATATGGGACTATAGCTAATGAGGATAGATGGATCAAGTGAGTATTTTTTGAGGATAAGGAAAACATGGGCATTTTTATAGGTAGTAGGGATAGCTAGTAGCAGTCAGTAGATGGGGTGAAATTGAAGAGTGGGAGAGTTGGGAGGACACAGGGGGTAATCTCTTGAGAAGAAAAGATGAAATAGGAAAATTTGTGCATGTAGAGGGGTTTGCCTTGGGTAGAATGGTTACCTCTTCATGTGAGACAAGAATGAAGGAAGACAGTGGTAGAAGACACTTGGGCGATGTAAGATGAAGAGGGAGTTCTCGCTGAATGGCATCATTTAAAAAAATTATCATTGAAATATGAGGCAGGGTTCTCAGCTGAGAAGTTGGAGAGAGGGAGAGCCATGGTGGTTTGAGGAGGGATGAAAGAATTTGGAAGCACCACTGCGGTGAATGGGATAGTGAGTTAATTAGGGAAGTATAAAAGGATTGCATTGCCATAGTGAGTTCCCAGCTGAACTATATAACACAAATTTGTAGTGGACCCAGTCAACACAGTTTCCTGATTTTTTCCAGCTTTATTCAGCAGCATATGAGTTTGAAGCAAAGGCAGCAGATGGGAGTTATCCAGGGCAGAGGCTTTGCAAGGCAAGATCAGGGATACAATAAAGGGAGCAATGGTCTTGAGAGAGGCCAGTATAGAGCTGTTAAACTAGTTCACCATGGGGGTCAAAATGGAGAAGGGAGGGAAATAGTAGTAAAGGGGTGATGTGATGGCTTTGGAAAGAATTGAGGGGTCAAGGGATTGGAAGTAGGGACAGGTTGAAGATTAGAAAGAGAGGGGAAGATAAGTGCAATCTGCTAGATAAAGCAGCAGGGGATGGGATCAAGGGTGCAGATGGTGGGTCTAATATGGCTGGATCAAAGAGTATAGGGACAGTAGTAATATGTAAGACTGGAAAAGAAGGAAGAGACCTGGTTACGAAGAGCTTTAAATGTCAAACAATAGAGTTTAAGTTAGATCCTTGAGGTACTGGGAAGTCGCTGGAGTTTGTTGAGCTAGATGTTGACATGATCAGACCTACAGGAAAAATACTTTGACAGCTGTATGGAGTGTGTTTGGAGTAGGGACAGGCTTGAGGCAAGAAACAAAATTGGAGAAGGAAGAAACATTACAAAAGTGCAGAAAGAAGTGATGAGGATTTGGACTACGATTGTGACTGTGTTTATGGAAAAAGGGGGCGAGATTATATGAAAGATGTTGTGAAGGTAAAAATCACAAGATTTTTGCAGTGGATTTGCTATGTAAGGTTAGTGAGAGTTAGTAGATGAGGCAGATACTGAGATTTTGTATCTGAGTCAATGGCGAACTTACCAGTAAAAGGCAAGTTTAGAAAAGGCAGGGTTTAGGGGAAAGTTTTGGACTTGTTGAGTTTGAGGTGCGTAGGGGACACAGTGGTATCTGTGGGCAGCTGGTGACACAGTGGATAGAGTGCCAGGCTTGGAGTTATGAAGACTCCTCTTTCTAAGTTCAAATTTGGCCTCAGACACTAGCTGTGTGACCCTGGGTAAATCACTTAACCCTGTTTGCCTCAGTTTCCTTATCTGTAAAATGAGCTAGAGAAGGAAAGGGCAAACCCCTCCAGTATCTTTGCCAAGAAAACCCCAAATGGGGTCATGGAGAGTCGGACATAGTTTCAAATGGCTGAACAACAAAAAGGACATCTAGTTTGAGATGCCTCCTAGCTATAAATCTCATGACCCTATGAACCCACAACATCAAGTTGTTTGGTATAAAAGTTTGTGACAAATCGTGTCTCTTGGACCTATTAGCTTGATAGTGTGCTTAGCATTTAAAATATTAAGTGCAAGTTCACTACATTGGGACTTTAGAACCTTGTTATTAAAGAGTGTTACTTGTTAGCAGCTTTAAGGGGAAAAAAAGCTTTGTATCTAATTTTCACTCTGAAAGGAAAGTGGTAATGTAAGCAATAGAGAGGAAAATTGTGACTTTCCTTTCTCATTTTTACTGAAAAATGGAATACCTCCACTAGGTGTAAATGGTAGGGTTTGGTTTTTTCACTAAGGGTGCCATTCTCCCAGAAGATAGGGAGAGATGAGTTTTCATTTCATTACCTGCTTCCAGTATCTCTCTATCCCAGGTCCACTGCACAAAACCTCAGGTGCATCTTCCTAACACTCAGCTTTTAGCATGTTGCTTCTTTACTCAGAAACCTTCAGTGACTCTCCATTGTCTCCTGAATTATGGGCAAACTATTGATTCTCTTATTTGATCCAGTATGGTACAATGAAAAAAATACTGGACTTGGAGGCAGGAGACCTGGGTATGATCCCTCATGCTAACATCGTCTTACCTGAATGGGTCTCATTGCTTGTTCAAACCTGTTTCCTTAATTGGAAAATGGAAATAAGAATACTTGTACTACATAGTTCACAGCATTGTCATTAAGAAAGTACTTTGGAATCTTTAAAACACTGTGTAAAGGGGGCAGCTAGGTGGCGCAGTGGATAGAGCACTGGCCCTGGAATCAGGAGTACCTGAGTTCAAATCCGGCCTCAGACACTTGACACTTACTAGCTGTGTGACCTTGGGCAAGTCACTTAACCCTCATTGCCCTACCCAAAAACAAAACAAAACAAAACAAACCACTGTGTAAAACTGAGCTACGATTAATTTTAATAATGGTATTATTGTTAATATCTCTTAGAATAGTATTCCTTAGGATTTCTTAAACTTTTTCCACACATGACCCCTTTTTACCTGAGAAATTATTACTTGACCTTGGGTATATAGGTATATAAAATGGGTACTTTTTACTATTGCCAAATTTTTCTCAACCCCCTCAAATCAGTTACACAGCCCCATATGGGGTCATGACCTGCAGTTTAAGAAGCTTTGGTATAGTGGAAAGAAAGTGAAATTTTGATTCAAAAGACCTAGATTTAAGCCCTTGCTTGCCTCAGCCTCTACAAACAGTATAACATTGGGCAAGGTGCCTCTTTGAAATTTAACTTCCTCATACCTAAAATGGGAATAATCATACTTGTCCTACCTAATTTGAAGCGTTATAGTTTATTGTGTGTCCATGTTTTATTTAGCAGACTATTGTTCCTACTTGTCTATAAATTCCTATGGAGTATTGTACCTGTTATGTGTTCAGTAATTAATTTGAATGAATACATTTTCTCTTTTTGTTCAGCTTTAGTTTCTGGAGATAGGCTAATAGGAAAGATAGTACTACTGTGAAACTGTTTTTAATGGCCCTGAAAAAAACTAGTTCTCAACTGGAATTTGGTTGAAGCATGTTCAACCTGAATGGTTCCACTTAAACATGACATTTTCAGAGATGGATTTTTACAAATTCTCAGAGGTAAAAAGGACCCTACAGATCATCTAGTTTAATCTCTATATGAGAGGGTGTCCCTTGTATAGTGTCCCTGACAAATGATCATATAACTACTTCTTACAGACTTTCATTGATAAGAAACTTACCACCTCCCAAGGGTGCCCTTTCTACTTTTTAAAAACTTTTATCGTTGCAAAGTTTTTCCTACTCTCAAGGTAAAGCCTTCTGTTGCAATTTTCACACATTGTTCATAGTTCATTCACTCACCAAATGTTTGTTGACATTAGGCAAATCATTTAACCTTCCTAAGTCTCATTTTCCTTATCTGTAAAATGAGGCAATTGTACCAGATGATCTCTTAAGATTCTTTTCAGCTTGAGATATATGATCCTATAATCTACAGTCCTGGGTCTGTCTTTTGGGGCCCAATTAGAACAAATTTGATTCTTCTTCATAAGGATTGTCCTTCAAAATACACAAAAATAGTAATCGTGTCATCTAAGTCTTATCTTCTGCAGACTAGCTATTTCCAAGTACTTCACTGATCTTTTTATGACATGATCTCCAGTATTGTTACCATCCTGGATGCATTCCCTTATATATATTCAAGCTTAGGAATTTGCTTCTTAAGATGTATTATCAGAACTGAATGTGGTGCTCCAGATGTGTTTTGACCAGAGAGTATAGCAGGACTATTGCCACCCTTGTTTTGGAAACTGCCTCTGGACTGGAATATAACCTAAGATCATATTAACTTTTTGACTATCATATCCTTCTGTTGACTTAATGTACAAAATGTACAATGTACTTAATGTACAAAATCATGTCAAATAGCATTTCACATGAAGGATGTTAGTTAAATGAAGATGATGTGATGGTTGTGTTGTTTTATTATAAAAATCTAGTGTGATCAATCTGGAATCAAAACAGTGGGAAGGTTGGAAACATCAGAATTTTATTAATGGGTATAAGCTGGGGAGAGCTACCTAAGGAGAACTGAAATTTTAAATGAGTGCTTGTGATTTTTTTTTTCTTGTTGAACAGGCCAAAGGCCAATGATGCTGCTAGTGCCGAAGTGGAGAGAATGGGGAAAAGGATGTGATTTGAGGAAGGCAGAAGAAGGAAAGTGGCAAGGGAGGAGAGAAGGTAAACAGCCATTTGAGGTAAATGAAGGAGAAGAGGGAAACTGAGGGGAGGCAAGAGAAGTCAGTATTATATAAAACAATATAAGGGGCAGCTAGGTGGCACAGTGGATAAAGCACTGGCCTTGGATTCAGGAAGACCTGAGTTCAAATACGGCCTCAGACACTTGACACTTACTAGCTGTGTGACCCTGGGCAAGTCACTTAACCCGCATTGCCCTGGAAAAAAAACCCCAATATACAGTGTACTTGGTGCTATTTTGGAGGAGGGGGGAACAGGCTTTCTTGGGCAGGGAGCTGTGGATCAGCCGGCCACATTAAGCAAAATCCCTGCTATTGATTCTATGACTGATTGTCACCATTTGATGCTATTGATATCAAGATGGGAGCTGCCTTATCCATAACATAGTCACAAGTAAATCCTTTGTCTTTAGGGGCACTGATCAGACCTATTATAGCATTCCCAGCCTTAATGTTAAGGCTGTGGTGACTGCTGTCATGAAGTCTTAACCTGGCTTCACATCTATCCCATATGAATCATCACTTTTCCCCCTCCCTGGCCACAGACCCATGTAATATGCATGAGACACATAAATTAACATCAGTGTACTTGCAAATGAAGGGTAAAATAAAGGTACAGTATGGAGGAGGTAGAAGAAAGCAACAACAGAAGAGATTAAACCTGTATTTTCTGGTAAATGATAATTCATATATATATATAATATATTTCTCTATATATACATATGTATATACACAAATATGGATACATCCATGTATCTATATGGATATGACTGTATGTATATGGCTTTCAAAATAGCTGCTGTGAAAAGCAAAGGAATCAAAATTTAAAGTTGTGTCAAACTAAAAGATCAGTGATAATGATGTCTGTGCATCATTATACATATATTATATATACATATACATCATCTGTGTATATTTTGAAGCATTCAAGTAGAGAAATATATTGATGTAAGAGCAGGGTTATGAACACAGAGCTCCAGATATCATAGATGTCATTTAGTTTTATTAGTATTATGATATCAAGGCTCAGAAAGGACACTTGATCAAATTCTTGCTGATTTAGATTGAAAGAAAGCATTGGAACACCTACATACTCCCAGTATCCCCAAAACAGACCATCTAGACACAGCAGCAAATTTTTAGGAGCAGTACACTTAACTGAACCATTTCCTAATCTCTATCTCAGGGTTGTTGTGAAGAAAACAATTTGTAAACCTTTAAGCACTATCAAAATGCAAGTTACTATTTGCTGATATTATTACTGCTATTACTGAATTTTGAGAAGGATAGCTTTCACAATTTGAAGTTCATCATGGCATTATAAAATTCAAAAAACAACTATTGGACTTGGAGGCAGAAGACCTGCTTTTGCCACTTCCTAGCTGCAATCTTATAAGGTTAAGTCACTTAAATTTTGAGTCTCAGTTTTATTGTCTTCAATTTATGGATGATAATACTTGTCTTAACTCAAAAGAATTTGGTAAGCTATAAAAAGCAATATAAATGTGAATGATAGTAATTATCACTTATTGATAGTCAGTCTCCTCCTTTCCCTCACAAGCAATGGAAATAAAATACAACAAAATAATTTCATTAACTATGATGGCCAACTTTGTCTATCTCCTGAATGGTTTGGTCACAGACAGTGTTGGTTGTTGTAACCATATCCTTTCTTGGTAGGTTTTAGTGATTCAGCACTACTAGTTAAGCAGAATCTAAGAAGATAAGCTTATAGGGTCTAATGATTTGGTTGCTCATAAAATTAAAACTCCAGCGAAGTGAAGAGTATAAATTGCCCTGGATCTTTCAAAAGTTAGACTTGTTGTTTAAAAAAGTACAAGGGTAGGTATAAGTATTTTTTTCTCTAATTTGTGTCATTCTGTCTTTGTATCTGCAGGGAAAGAATGTTGTAGAAGCATAAGTTTACTTGAGGATAGCAGACATTTTTCCAGCTCATCTTCATGAAGCTGAGTTAGCATCAGGTAATGTATCTTTCTTTCTTTCTTTCTTTCTTTCTTTCTTTCTTTCTTTCTTTCTTTCTTTCTTTCTTTCTTTCTTTCTTTCTTTCTTTCTTTCTTTCTTTCTTTCTTTCTTTCTTTCTTTCTCTCTCTCTCTCTCTCTCTCTCTCTCTCTCTCTCTCTTTCTTTCTTTCTTTCTTTCTTTCTTTCTTTCTTTCTTTTTCTCTCCTTCCTTCCTTCCTTTTTCTCTCCTTCCTTCCTTCCTTTTTCTCTCCTTCCTTCCTTCCTTCCTTCCTTCCTTCCTTCCTTCCTTCCTTCCTTCCTTCCTTCCTTCCTTCCTTCCTTCCTTCCTTCCTTCCTTCCTTCCTTCCTTCCTTCCTTCCTTCCTTCTTTTTCTGTGTCTCCATTCCTTCCTTCTCTCTTTCTCTCTCCTTCCTTCCTTTTCTTTCTATGTTTCCCTTCCTTCATTGCTCTTTTTTTGAGGAAATCAGGGTTAACAGACTTGTCCAGGGTCACACAGGTAGCAAGTGCCAGAGGCCACATTTGAATTCAAGTCCTTTGGACTCTAGGGCCAGTGCTCTGTCCACTACATAATCTTTTTCTTGCTGACCATTGTTATCTTGTTACCTGTGCTAATCAGTCATAGTTTTCATTTGAACCTCAGGTCTTCAGTAATATTAATCTCTCAGACTTCTCTTATGAAAAATTTGAGTACTTCAGCTTTTCAGTTTAGACTCCAGATAAATGGGAGTTTTCAATTTGGGAACTGAAAAGAGGAGAAAACTGTGTTTTCTATTGCATTAATAAAAAGGAAGTAATGGTTACAAAGTCAAATGTTTTTAATTTCTCCTGTTGACCTTTGCTTAGACGTCTGTTTTTTGTTTTTGTTTTCAAATTCATAACTAAAATGGACACATTATGAAATTATAGATTTAAGAATATGAGAGCTGGAGAGGGACCTTATAGTTTTCATCTAATTCAACCCTTTAATTTCACAAATGAGATAACTAAGGAAGAATGTTACTCCTTAAACTCCTGAAGGAAAAAAATTAGCTATGATATGAACATCCAACAAGAATACCTTTATTATATACACAATACATTTTAGGGCAAAGTGTGAACTATTTAGAAACATTTTTGCTTACAAAGTTTTAAAGAAAATCATACCAGTGGACAGTAAGCATCCAGATTATGGCCTGGGTTTTGGTGTCTGTTTCTTTAAACAGTAGTATCTGTAGGTATAGAAATTTTTCCAAAGTACTACATTTTTCCTTTAATTTTTTTTTCAATTAACAAAAGTCTTTTTTTCTCTCCCCAATGGAAAAAAATAATGTAAATAAACCCATGTAACAAATATGCATAGTCAAGCAAAACAAAATCCCTTATTGTCCATGTCCAAAAAAGTAAATATTTCATTCTGCATCTTGAGTTGATAGCCTTTTTGTCAGGAGGTGAGTAACATGCTTGATATTTTTTGTTTTCTGAAGTCATAGTTGGTTATTGTGTTTAGAGTTCATAAGTTTTTCTGAGTTGTTTGGTTTTAGGATTGTTTTTATTGTATAACTTTTTTCCTCGTTCTCTGACAATTTCATCATTTCTTATGACTTAGCAGTATTCCATTGCATCGTTTACCTTAATGTGTTCATCCATTCCCAGAAATCATTCTTAATTGAAAAGACATTTGGGACTTGAACATTATGTAAGCTTTTTGCTTTTGTTGTTATATTGATATAGAGGATGAAGTTGAAGGAGTAGTTGTGTTACTATAATATTTTTCATTTTTCATTTTGACCTATCTTGAAGGGGTATTTTTTGGCTTGTTTTTAAGTTCCCATTCCTAATTAAAATATAAATGTTTGTTTTGTTAAAAATAAATGTGCTTGTTGAAGAAAAAATTCAGCCTTGCAATTTTTGGTAACAAGGACAACCATAAGTGAGGAAATAGCATGTAGTAGGCACAGTCACAGTCTTGAAATCATGAACAAACCTTTGGCGTGTCCTAGTTTTGCCACCCTGGTCAAGTCATTTAACCCCTCAGAGCCTCAGGAATTTCTCTAGGACTACAAGTTCTGGTTGAATTGTGGACCTGCCTTGGTACAGGGAATTTTCTACACTGATACAACCGTAACTCTACTTCCTATTCCACCTAAAAGGTAGTATAGCTTTAAAAAAAAGCTGAAAGGGACCTTAGAAGTCATCTAGTCAATCTGTATTTTATAGAGAAGGAAACTAAGGCCCATGGATCCATGAAATTGGTAATTACATAGGTTCTGTCACATTTTCTTATCTGCATTTACAAATCATAATAAAACTTCATATATTGTACTCTATATTTAGCAAAATATAAATTTCTCTTCATTTTCTCATTTTAACCAATAGTAACCCTAGTAACCATATGACATAGCTAGGTATCCACTTTGCAGTTGAGGAATCTGATGTCTATCAAGGCCAGTTAACTTATATGTCATGGCATGGGTATTGTCATAATTTGTGGGTCTTGTAACTGGTCTCAAGAGTTGTTTGTAGGATGGCAGCCCATAACCTTGTCTTTCTTAGATAGTTCTGTCTTTATTGGGAAGTCAGTATAGTCTTGTTACCTTCGGTGTGGGAAGTAGTTTTACTCCTCAGTGATAAGATAACTGGCATAGGTGCAGATAGTTTACATTAACCTCAGGTTAAGCTTTGATGTGGGTACTATAGCACAGGACCCCAGGAGAGCACTCATTCTTAAAACCATTCAGGAGAAGGAACCTGAGCTTTAAGGAGACAACCTCTGGACTTTGTTTACAAAGCACTTTTCTCACAATAACCCTGTGAACTAGGAAATATTAACAACTACTCAGGTTTCTGTGGCGGTTTCTTTTACAAACTTCTTTCCCCCAAAACAATTGGTTTGTTTTGTTTGTTTTGGGGGGGGCAAGGCAATGAGGGGCTAAGTGACTTGCCCAAGGTCACACAGCTAGTAAGTGTCAAGTGTCTGAGGCCGGATTTGAACTCAGGTACTACTGAATTCAGGGCCGGTGCTTTATCCACTGTGCCACCTAGTTGCTCCCTAAATAAGGTATTGTTAAAAAATAATTATCTTCACTTTATGACATAGAAAACTGAGACTGAGGGGAAGTAATTTGTCACGATTCCATTGCTTATAAATATTGGAGCTGAACCTCTTGAGAGCCCTTTCAGCACTGAAATTATATGTGGCTATTTCATTCTGTCTTTGAATGAAAGTCACTTTTTGTCTGATCAAAGAAGCATAAATTTGGCTATTAAAGTTAAGGGGAAACATCTGCTAAATCTGGACATCGAAAGATTGGTGTGAAACTAGAAACATTGGCCATATGGGCCATTTTCATTTTAATCTAAGGGGGTCACATAGGTGACATTTCTATAGTGTTGAGGGCCAAAGCAGATTTCTGTTTGTATTAATAAGTCCAGATTTCAAATATCGACTCTGCTACTTATCACCTGGATGACCTTGGATAACTTACTTGCCTCCTTTTAGACTTCATTGGAAAAATAATAGGGGGGGGTGGCTAGGTGGCACAGTGGATAAAGCGCCGGCCCTGGATTCAGGAATACCTGAGTTCAAATCCAGCCTCAGACACTTGACACTTACTAGCTGTGTGACTCTGGGCAAGTCACTTAACCCACATTGCCCTGCCAAAAAAAAAAAATTAATAGGGTTGGACTAAATTATTATAAAGTCCCTTCCAGGGGACTGCTAGCTGAGATTCTGTCTGAACAGAAGCAGAATACTTAACTCTCACTAGTACTGCAGCAAAAATTGGAAATTCACACTGGACCAAATAATAATTGAGAAATCCAATGAGAAACTATAATAAATTACTTTTTCTTTTTTTTCTTTTTCTTTTTGTTTTGCGGGGCAATGGGGGTTAAGTGACTTGCCCAGGGTCACACAGCTAGTAAGTGTCAAGTGTCTGAGGCTGGATTTGAACTCAGGTACTCCTGAATCCAGGGCCAGTGCTCCATCCACTGCGCCACCTAGCTGCCCCCAATAAATTACTTTTTCAATCTCAGAACTACATAGAAGAGTCAGCCAAAAGACTGGACAGTTGGAAAATAAACCACCAGTACTGGCAGACAAGTTACTAGTCTCCCACTAAAACCAAAGATAAGTGGTCTTCAAGGCTCTGTGTCCAGAGACAACAAGGGAAGGCTCCCCTGAGAAATCTCCAGGGTGGTTGGAAGCCATCAGGAGTGGCAGCAATTGTCATGGTGTGACATTGCTCAGTCCAGACAGTCTAGGCACCCAGAGACTTTGAAATTACTAGCATTCCGTCCTGAGATACCATAAAGAGCCCCAAAGATCCAGCATTCGAGCCTCAAAAAGCCAGTGAAGCCTAACTCCTGAAGGTAGAGGTCAGCACAGAAACCCAGATGACTCAAGGGGAGACCAAGCAAGGCTGATTCTCCCACCCATAAGTCCAGCAGGAAGTAGAACCTGGCCCTGACTCAAAGCCCCAATTCTGGAACTAAAGTTAGAGAGATGAATAAACCAAAGAAGGTATGGCCCATTACAAAAAATTATCATAGCTCTGGATATCAACAAAAGTCTTTTGTAGGGGGAGAAGGTAGCTATGTAAGAACTCTAAGTAGTCTCATAGGAAAAAGAAATGGATTTTCCACAAGGACTCCAATAATACCTAGAAGAAAGGAAGCAAGGGACAAATAGTGAAATAATGCACTGGAGAAAAGAATTGGAAGGAGAATAAATAGAAGAGAAAGCATTAAACCTTTTTTTAAGATAATTTCATAGTTTAATTATTTTTTAATAAAAGTATTTTATTATTTTCCAGTTATATGTAGAGATAGTTTTCAACATTTGTTTATATAAGATTTCCAATTTCAGATATTTCTCCCTCCCTCCCCCCCTCCCCTAGATAGCGGGTAATCTGATAAACCCTTTTCAAGAAATGGAATCTTTGAAAATTAGAAGAAAACAAAAAGAAATCTGTGACTTCATAAGCAGCACAAAATCAAGTTTGAAAAAAATAGAATAAAATTAAGGCAAATACTTTAAAGAACAGATACCCAGAGAACAGGTCAAATTGAGAATTTAAAAATACTTGTACTCCTTGAAAACCATAATTTTTTTAAGGCCATGATACTATATATATATATATATTTTTTTTTTTAAGTGAGGTAATTGGGTTTAAGTGACTTGCCCAGGGTCACACAGCTAGTAAGTGTTAAGTGTCTGAGGCCGGATTTGAACTCAGGTACTTCTGACTCCAGGTAGTCAGGGACTCTATCCACTGTGTCACCTAGCTGCCCCCATGATACTATATTTTAAAATACCATAAATGAAAACTATTCAGTTCTTTTGGGATAACAGGGTAAAAGCAAAGGTAGAAAGAATCCATCACCTACTGAAAGAAAGCCTTAAATGAAAGATCGTAGGAATCTTATAGTCAACATTCAGAGCATGCATTTGAAAGAAAAAAGTACTATAAGCATCTATCAAAGAGGAACACATGGACTATCACAATCAGCATCACAGAAGACTTGGTAGCTTCTGTTGTAAATGAGAAGAGGGCTTGGAATATAATAGTCTTTTTTTAAATCATAAAAGTATTTCATTATTTTCTATTTACATGTCGAGATAGTTTTCAACATTTGTTTTTATAAGATTTCTAGTTCCAAATTTTTCTCCCTCCCCAAGACAGCAAGCAATCTCATAGGTTATATATGTACAATCACATTAAACATATTTCTGCATTAGCCATGCTGTGAAAGAAGAATCAGAAAAAAAGGGGAAAACCTCAAAAAAGAAAAGCAAAAAAAGTAGAAATAGTATGGTTCAATCTGCATCTAGATTCCACGGTTTGTTTTTTTTTTTCCTGGATATGGAGAGCATTTTCCATCATGAATCCTTTGGCATTATCTTGGACCGTTGTATTGCTGAGAAGAATCAAGTCTATCACAGTTGATCAACACACAATGTTGTTGATACTGTGTACAATGTGTACAATGTTCTCCTGGTTCTGCTCCTCTAACTGAGCATCAGTTCGTGTAAATCCTTCCAGGTTTCTCTGAAAACTGCTAGCTCATCATTTCTTACAGCACGATGGTATTCCATTGCATTCATATACCACAACTTGTTCATCTATTCCCCAGTTGATGGGCATCCCCTCAACTTCCAATTCCTTGTCACCACAAAGAGAGTTGCTATAAATATTTTTGTACATGTGGGTCCTTTTCCCTTTTTTATGATCTTTGGGATAAAGACCTAATAGTGCGGGGCAGCTAGGTGGCACAGTGGATAAAGCACCAGTCCTGGATTCAGGAGGACCTGAGTGCAAAATCCAGCCTCAGACACTTGACACTTACTAGCTGTGTGACCCTGGGCAAGTCACTTAACCCTCATTGCCCCCCCCCCAAAAAAAGACCTAATAGTGGTATTGCTGAGTCAAAGGGTATGCACAGTTTTATAACCCTTTGGGCATAGTTCCAAATTGCTCTCCAGAATGGTTGGATCAGTTCACAGCTCCACCAGCAATGCATTAGTGTTCCAGTTTTTCCACAGCTTCTCCAACATTTATTATTCTCCTTTTTTGTCATATTAGCCAATCTTGTAGGAATATAATAGTCTTAACAAATATATATATATATTTTTGGTGAGGCAGTTGGAGTTAAATGACTTGCCCAGGGTCACACAGCTAGTAACTGTCATGGGTCTGAGGTCCTCCTGAATCCAGGGCCAGTGCTCTATCCACTGTGCCACCTAGCTGCCCGGAATATAATAGTCTTGAAGGCAAAAGATAGAGGTTCACAACCAAAAATAACTTACCCTAAAAAGGCTGAATATGAAAAAAAAAATTGACCTTTAAAGGAATAGAAAACTTTAAAGCATTCATATTGAAAAGATTAGAGCTATGTAAGAACTTTGAAATACAAGTATGAGTCCAGAGAAATATAGAAAATTTATTTGAGGAACTCAAAGGAGCTGTGAGATTATGTAAAACTAATATTCTAATAGAGGGAGAGGAACCAAGCCTCCCTTCAGAACCATAATGCCTTCAATGGGTAGTGAGGGAGTTAAATAAGAAAAACAGAAGTACTACTTCACATAAGAAAAGGAGCCACACTTTCTATCCCTTACTGTCCTTCATGTTCCCTGAGAGAAGGTGGCAAGGGGTCCATCTTCCCCGAAGTGACTTCCCCCTCAACTAGGAGTTTACAACTTCCTGTTGTGCTGCCTGAGGATTGGACTGCCTTCCATCTGTGCAAGCACAAAGTAACTTATACCCTCTGCTAGCCCAGTGTCCCATCTTTCTTGCATGGAAACTCCAGCAGAAGGAGTCACAACCTTCCTTTAATATCAGGCCTCTCCTCTCCTGTTGTTGTTTTTCCTTCGTTCTTGAGGAAGACAATGATAGGTGTCATGACTTGCAATAATTGGATTTAAGTGAGGAAGGGGTGTGCAAAGGCACCAGCCTTACTTTCTAAGAGCCATCTGGGTCCAATGGCAAGATATGTTATTAGGACAATTGGAGATGGCCCCGGCTGTTTAAGGCAATTGAGGTTAAGTGATTTGCCCAGGGTCACACAGCTAGTAGGTGTCTGAGGTGAGATTTGAACTCATTGCTCCCAACTTCAGGGCCAGTGCTCTATCCACTGTGCCACTTAGCTGCCCCCTCCTGTTGTACTTGTTCCTTGAAGGAAGACAAAGGGAAAATCAGCAGGGATTGGGGCTTCCTTCTGCTTCACCCTTTTCTTGTATAATCTCCAGACTTCAGAGAGAAGGAGTAGTGAAATGTGGTCTTCCATCTGACTGTAGGTCTTCTGTCTCATTCTTTACTTGTCTCCCTCCAGTCCAATCTCCAGCCTCCTTTGGGAAGAGGAGGGTGTCTTTGACTTGAACATTTTCATACCTAGTCATACCCCATATATCCCAATGATTCTGAACTCCCATAGATTATCATCTAAACCCTATTCACCATCCCCCACCTCTCAATTCCTTATTCCCATCCCCTACTATCTTCCCACCTCAAAGTTAAAAAAAAAGGCACCCATTTTTCCTGTTATGCCCTCAGGAATGCCTATTCCATAGGTAACAAACTTCTGTATCTTTTCCTTTCCCACTTCTTTCATCTAGCTATTACTGAAAAGTAGCTCCCTCCTAATAACATAACTTCCCTGGCCACCCTTTCTGGTTTGACTAAACACCTTCCTCCCCTCAATTGATTAGCCAAGGCCAGGGAGGTATAATGCAACTTGATCTCCCCATTGTCACTTTCAGGTTCTCTCCCTACCTTCATCACTAAGTAACATATCCTCTTTTGAAGTTCATGCTATTAGTCTCTACCATCCAATTGAAATCCTGATAACTGTTTTTTTTTTTTTTTTTTTTTAGTGAGGCAATTGGGGTTAAGTGACTTGCCCAGAGTCACACAGCTAGTAAGTGTTAAGTGTCTGAGGCTGGATCCGAACCCAGGTACTCCTGACTCCAGGGCCGGTGCTTTATCCACTGCGCCACCTAGCTGCCCCGATAACTGTTATTTACAGACCTCAGACTCACTCTCTTTCCTTCCTCAATGACTTCAGTATGTGGTTCACAGTTTTTCTGTTCTCCGTGACTCCTGCCCTCATACTAAGGAACTTCAACATACTCTCCCTCAAATACCTCGACCGCCCAGTTCCTCAACCTATTCATTTCTCATGACCTCCACCTCACCTTAGCCACACAAAAAGATGGTCATCCTCTTGATCTTAACATCATTCACAAATGTACTACCCCCCTGTTCTAGAATTCTGAAATCTCCTTATCTGACCTATCATTATCTGACATAACCTATTGGCTTTTCACCTCTCCCTCTACCTTCCGTTGCAAAAATCCCATTCTTTATAGTGTAACCTCCAGTCCCTTGACCCCTTAATTCTCTCTGAGGCCCTTTCCTCTGCACGCTAGTCTCTGCTGTTTCCTTCATTTTTACCTCTTATTGAACTAATTCGCCTTTACCCTGTTCTCCTCTCCAGTCCATCCTCCCACAGTATCATTTTGCCACTTATCCTCTTCCATGCCTCAAACTTGTATTACTCCCACCTTTGGTTGCCTCTGTCCTATACGTGTTCAGCTGAACAAAGGAGAAAATAATGCAACTCTGCTGGGTGGATTCAGTGCAAATTTGTATTACACAACCTCAGTGGGGTCCTCACTGATCCTAGGCAATCCTAATGTACCTCTCTTTTCAGCTCACTATCCCGCTCTCTTCCAGACCTTTTCATCCTGCCTGAAGCTATGTTTCTCCTCTCCCTCAACTCTCTTGCTTCATTTTACAGAAAAACAATTGAGGCCATTAATTATGAACTCCCTCTTTCCCATTTCATAGAACTCTTGTGCCTTCTGCCACTCTCTCTTTCACCCTTGTCTCACATATGAGATGACCTTATTCCTTACCAAGGCTAACCCCTCTACCTGCTCAAGCAATCTCATTCCATCCCATCTCCTCCAACAGATTGCCTCTTCTGTCATCCCATTTTTACTTATTTTCCTGTCCACTGGTGCCTTCCCTACTGCCTCCATATAAACAGGTCCATGTCTTCCCACTTGAAAAAAACCACTTGAGCCTTTCATCACCACTCTTCTACCTTTGTAGCTAAACTCCTTGAAAGGGATGGCAACAATAGTTGCCTTCACTTTTTCTGCTCTCACTCTCTTCTTAACCCTTACTACCTGATTTCCATTCTTATTGTTCCACCAAAAATGTTCTCTCCAAAGTTACCAGTGGTATCTTAGTTGCCAAATCTAGCCTTTTCTCAAATCACTATTCTCTTTGACATTTCTGCAGCATTTGACACTATTGATCTCCCTTTTCTCCTTGATAGTCTTTTCTCTCTGGGGTTTTGAGATATCAGCCTTTCCTAGTTCTCTAACCTATCAGATCTTTCCTTCTCAATCTCCTTTTCTGGATCCAGGTCATAACACTAACTGTGGATAGTTCAAGGGTTCTATTCTGGGCTCTCTTTTCTTTTTCCTCTAGACCACTTCACTTGGTGATCTCATCAGCTCCTGTGGATTTAATTACCTATCTCTATGCCTATAATTATCAAATCTGCCCAATCTACCCCAACCTTTCTGCTGACTTTTAGTCTCATATCTCCAACTGCCTTTCAGACATCTCAAACTGGATTTCAGTAGATATCTTAAACCCATGTCCAAAACAGAACTCATTATCTTTTCTCCCTACCCCCCCCCCCCACACACACACAATGTAGAGGGCAACAGCATCGTCTCAGTCCCTCAGGTTTGCAGCCTAGGTGTCATCCTCAACGACCTACCTCACATCCCCCATACCCAATCTGTTACCAAGATCTGTCAGTTTCACTTTTGCAACACCTCTTGAATACAACCCCTTCTTGTCTCTGACACTGCCGCCACTCTGGTGCAGGCCCTCCTCACCTCACACCTAGACAACTGCAATAGCTTGCTGGTGGGTCTGCCTGCCTCATCTTCCTACTTCAATACATCCTTCATTCAACCATCAGTTATTTTCCTAAAACGCATGTCTGACCACTTGCTCCCCTACTAAATAAATTACTGTGGTTCCCTATTATTTCCAGGATCAAATACAAAATCCTATTTTTGGCATCTAAAGTCCTTCATGATCAGCACATAGCTCCCTGCCATGTACTCTTTGATCCAGTAACATTGGATCAACACACAGAAACACAATGCCATTTGGTATTAACTATATCAAACCCAACAGAGAGTTGGAGAGCTAAGGGAACATAATACCAGAGAGGGAATAATTGGAACCAAAATAAACTTCCTGATCTGGAAAAGGGGATTAAAAGGAAAAAAATAAAACAAAGAACTTCAATTTAAAGAAGAGGGAAGGCATACTTACTCATCAATTAAAGAATGGCTGCTGAGTGGTAGTCTGTGAGCAATGGAATATTATTGTACCGGAAGAAATGACCAAAAAAAGATGATTTTAGAGAATCTTGTATAGTTTTCATACTTTACTATGAAGTATATGGAACCAGGAAAATAATTCATGCAATAAGAACATCATTGTATAGAAAAACAACTTTAAAGACTCAAGAAGTATTGATCAATGCAATGACTACCCCTCCAGAGGACTTATGATGAAGCATATTACCCACCTTCTGACAGAGAGATAATGGATTTAAGGTGCTGACAGAGACGTACTTTTTTGGACATGACTATTACATAGATTTGTTTTGCTCAACTGCATTTATATATTATACGGGTTCTCTTGGTTTTCAGTGGGGTTAGGGGGCAGGGCACAGGGAAAGTTAGCAATAGTGATGCCACCCAAAAAAGGGCCATTGAAACACTTTTTAAAATATACAGAAGAGGGGCAGCTGGGTGGTGCAGTGGATGGAGCACCGGCCCTGGAGTCAGGAGTACCTGAGTTCAAATCCTGTCTCGGACGCTTGACACTTGCTAGCTGTGTGACCCTGGGCAAGTCACTTAACCCCCATTGCCTCACACACACACAAAAAAAGAAATTAAGAAATTAAAATATACAGAAGAAAGCATAAAGAAACAGGAAAGTTTTGAAAGTAATGTGTGGAATATGTCTCTGTGTGTATGTATATATATATCAGTATGAAATAGTTTATATTTTGTATGTATCATTTTTTGTATGTGCTCATTTTTTTGTGTTTTAAGTTCAGAATTTTTAAAACTTAAAAAAATAATAATGAAGTCACTTCCAGTTCTAAATCTGCATATTTCATGATTCCCTTCTAGCTCATCTTCTGATCCTGTGATCAGAAGAATGTTCAGATATGGCTGATGTTAGAAGCTTTAGCAGCTACATAGCACATAGTCACAAATTTATGCCCCTGCCATTTTACTGTGTAATATAAATGGATTATAACTCTCCCCCCACCCCTCCCTCTCTCCCTCTCTCTTTCTCTCTCTCTCTCTCTTTCTCTCTCTCTCTCTCTCTCTCTCTCTCTCTCTCTAGATTTCGATTCATGTCAGTAGAAATGGACAGCAGCAGTTTTATTCAGTTTGATGTGCCCGAGTACAGCAACACAGTTCTGAGCCAGTTAAATGAACTCCGCCTTCAAGGAAAACTGTGTGACATCATTGTGCATATTCAGGGCCAGCCATTCCGAGCCCACAAAGCCGTCCTTGCTGCCAGTTCTCCCTATTTTCGTGACCATTCAGCATTAAGTACCATGAGTGGCTTATCCATCTCGGTGATTAAGAATCCTAATGTCTTTGAACAGTTGCTCTCATTCTGTTACACTGGAAGAATGTCCTTACAGCTGAAGGATGTTGTCAGTTTTCTCACTGCTGCTAGCTTTCTTCAGATGCAATGTGTCATTGACAAGTGCACACAGATCCTGGAGAGCATCCACTCAAAAATCAGCATTGGGGATGTTGATTCTGTTACCATTGGTGCTGATGAGAACTCAGAAAACCGCAATGGAGTTAAAGAGAGCAGCTTCTTTGCCAACCCTGTAGAGATCTCGCCTCCATATTGCTCTCAGGTGCGTCAGCCAACTGCTGGCAATGATCTACGGATGGAGGCAACTCCAAGCAAATCTCTTCGTGGCCGCTTGCAAGAAGAAGGCCATTCAGACCGAGGAAGCAGTGGGAGTGTCTCTGAGTATGAGATTCAGATAGAGGGTGACCATGAACAAGGGGACCTGATTGTGAGGGAGAGCCAGATCACAGAGGTGAAAGTGAAAATTGAGAAATCAGACAGACCCAGCTGTTCAGACAGTTCTTCCTTGGGTGATGATGGCTACCACACTGAGATGGTAGATGGTGAACAAGTGGTGGCAGTGAATGTAGGTTCCTATGGCTCTGTGTTACAGCATGCATACTCCTTTTCCCAAGTAGCCTCTCAGCCATCAAGTATATCAGAAACTTTTGGGAATCTGAGCAACTCCAGCCCCTCCAGGTCCATGCTAAGTTGCTTCCGAGGGGGCCGGGCCCGCCAAAAGCGCCCTTCCTCTGTCCATCTGCACAGTGATCTCCAGAGTTTGGTACAAGGGTCAGATGGTGAAGCTCTTGTAAATAATCCTGGGTATGAGAATAGCCCCCGGGAGAGGAGTGCACGAGGCCACTGGTATCCATACAATGAAAGGTTGATTTGCATTTACTGTGGGAAATCCTTTAACCAAAAGGGGAGCCTTGACCGGCATATGCGGCTCCATATGGGGATCACTCCTTTTGTATGCAAGTTCTGTGGTAAGAAGTACACACGAAAGGACCAGTTGGAGTACCACATCCGTGGCCATACAGATGATAAGCCTTTCCGTTGTGAGATCTGTGGGAAGTGCTTTCCCTTCCAGGGAACACTCAACCAGCACTTGCGGAAAAATCACCCAGGTGTGGCAGAAGTCCGCAGTCGCATTGAGTCTCCAGAAAGAACAGATGCATATGCAGAACAGAAAATTGAGAATGATGCCTCCAACTCAGAGGCGGGGCTGGATTCCAGTATGGAAATTCACACAGTGTCTAATGCCCCTGACTAAGATATTAAATAAGTGCAACCCAAACAAAGCACACTCATCAATGCATTAAAAATTTTTTTTGCTGTAGGTAACTCTTAGCCCAGTTACTGACCTGACCACCTTGAAACCTAGTAGGTGCACAGTAAAATTTCCCAAGGTTTCTAGATATCACACTTTGCCATTTTTGTTCTTTCCTTCTAAGGAGACTTGGGTATATGTGTGTTGAAAGAGCTTAGAATCCGAAGGGCCAAAAATACAGGGAAAACATGGGCTGATGCTATTCCTCTGTATGAATTATTTCAATCCTAATTCTGGCAGTAGCATAGCTAAGCCAACTGGGTTCACCCTACCTTCACTACCATGGGGCACATATTCTCTCTCAGTGTGTATGTAGGTTTCTATGCATGTTCATGGAGAGAGAATAGCATGTGTCCAGATGATCTGATGATTACCTTTTAGAATTGAAAATTAATTTTTTTGGTAGTTAGAAAATTTATACATATACATATATATATAATAAAGCATTTATTATATATATTACATATATACATTCTTAAATTTGCTTTTATTCTGGTTGAGGTGAATGTAAGAGGAATATGTAAGTTAATATAGTGTGTACAGGGCTTTTTGACTCTTAATCTCATCTCTACCTAATATATTTTAAGACCTTGCTCCTTTATCCCTTGAAGAATGTTATTTGGTTTTCTTATATATTAATCATAGCATCCAAAAGTCAGCAAAGCAAATGATACTGTTTTTTATAACTCCACTTCATAACAAATACATAAACCAAATGCCATAAATCTATTCAACTCTAGTTAGAATTGTTTGGAATTTTTGTTCGTTGTCCAGTAGGTAAGCTGGATGACATGTGGTGCTGCCCTTTTTTACACAGCTGTAATGTAATTATCCAACCCTAAAGTAACAGTGGTTTTAAATGTTTTTACTGGCCTAAGAATCTACCTTCATTTCGTACTGTAGAAACCTAAATACCAGGTAACTAAATCAAATCACTCTACATGATGAGTTGCTACTCTCCCTAAAGGAAGAGGGGGTTGTAACTCTGACTATATCTCCACACAGTGTTGATATATATTTTTTGTTTTCTCCAAACAGCCAGTTCAGGTGCATAGTAACTTTCTATATTGCGGTTCCTTGTGAAACTGCGAAACTTGGAAATTTGTACTTTTTGTAAAGCTATATTCTATGGGAATCGCAAGCAATATGTCTATCTTGTGTGCTACACAAAGCCACAGTGGCTTCCCCCATTCTTTCAGTGGCTAATCAGTGTTTCCTACTTAAAGAAACCAACCATAAGAAACCCTCTTTAAGATACTTTGTGTGTGTCACCAAATATTTGTGTGTCACCCATTTTTGTTTTATGTGGTGCTACTTTTATGTTTAAATATCAGTTAGGTCAGTATAATAGAGAAAATGTGAAACCTAATGGTCATAGTGAATTACAAGCAACAGGTTTTTTTTTCTTTCTCTCTAGTTTGCTTGAAAAAGAGACCTCAAAATCTTGTGCTGGCAAACACATTACTGTATAAGAACAGACGTGATCCCTATTTGGAGATTTTTTTTTTCATTCATTAGGAAATGTTTTTAGTTCTCTACAGAGTGCACCTGCGTGCTTATAGTGTACCAAAAGATACTTTACACAGAAAAGTTGATTTGGTTTGGTACTGTATATTCTGGTTGATGGAGAGTGAGTCACAGGTCATGAGCAGGTGCTCTGGAGGTTGCCATGAGGATGGCCAGTCCTCCATCAGCTCCTTTCTGGAGTAGTAAATTAGCTCTGTAGACTTGCTATGGAAAAACTACTCAGCCGGAGAAGAGTAAAACAATTTCTAAAAATGAGCTGTGATTTAGTTTACAGGATTACCAAAAAAAAAGTATACGTATATATACTATATATATATGTATACACACATATACATATATGTTTGCTGGTTTGCAATGCTTTTGTGGCTCTTAAAACTTAAATAGTAGGGTTTTTTTTTGTTTTTGCTTTTAAGAAAAAAAATTCAAGCCCTCGTCCATAATGACCCCTTGTGGGGTGTGGCTATGTGGTAGCTGCTTTCTTTAAAACACAGTGTCTGCTAACCTTGTAACCAGCTGCACTATGGATCAGTGTTACTACATTCAGATTACACTATAAATCCAGCTGCTCCAGAGGAGCAGTTTTTAGCTAAATCGGGTATATAATATGCCTTTTTTCCTCTTAAAACTGCCTAAATAAGGGGTTTCTTCTCTCCCTGAAGCACTTGTGTAACTCCTATTAAAGCCTTGTGCCTCACTGGGAGACTGGACTCTTAAGTGTTTACCCAATTAAATACATTCTGGGGTTTCAGGTAAATGTTTGTGGTGTTTTTTCTTACATGAATGAATTTTTGTTTTGTTTTGTTTTTTAAAGAAATTAAATGCAAAAAAATTGTGTTTTGATACAACTAAGTATGTGACAAGAAATGGCCAAATCAAGGACACAGGAGGTTGGGCTCAGGGAACCTCCTTCTCCTTTCAGGCTTGGAGGCCTTTGATGGGTTTCCATAGCATTTTGTGTGAACTAAGGCAAGTTAGGAGAAGGGAAGTTTGGGCGGCACCTTGTACGTCCTGGCTCTTGTCATTGTGTCACAGTCTTAACCTTATTTAAATGGAGTTCTTTGTATTTGTAAATCTATTAAACTGGTTTGAGTTTACCAAAGAGTGACTTATCCAAAATTGTCTCTGACAAAAAATATATACATTGCTTTGATTGTACAGTTCAGGTTCAAAACATTGTAATGGGACTGTTAAGGGGCAGGAAATTGATTCATTTTCTCGATAATAATCATGATTCAACATTTTTGCAAGTTCCACTTGCTTCCCATTCATGTTGCTAACACTTTACCCTTTCCACTGCTAGCAGTGTTAAGAATGAATTCTCAAGCCATAACACAGTACTGTAACCACTCAGCAGTGCTTTGGAGAACACAGACATCTAGGCCAGCATAGGGCTCCCTCGTCTCTAGGAGCATTCCTAAGGTCACACTACCCAGTGTGAAGTCTGGTAGAAGATGAACTTCTAATCTGGCAGCAGCGGTTAAATTGTGCCTTGTCACATGAGGATATGCCAGGGGGATTGTCATGACCACAACCTAGAAATGTTGTCTACTCAAAGTTCATTTCATGTCTCCTCAAAGAAGAAATATGCTGAGTGGTAACTGCATAAAGCAACTTTTTTTTAAAAGTACAGTACCTATTTCTGTACAGTTTGGAGTTAACAGTACTGTTTTACATTTCATTTATAACAGATGCAGAAGTCAATAAAACACAAGTGATATGTGAAATCTTTTAACAGTGAAATATATCCTGAATTCATATAGGCTTGTTCATAATTGAGTCTCTTCTTGAGCTACCTTTTTCAATAAATAGACAATGTGAAGACAGTGACAGCGTCCTTTTCTATAGATATTTAACCTGTTATTACAAACTGTGAAAACAAAGAATTTTATACTTTTGCTAATGTTTGTGGTTTTAAACAGTTACTTTGGTTCTCCTAATCTGTTCTCTACCATATCATTTCTATAAAACCTGTAAATACATTTAGAAATTATATTTGTAAATACAACATATTATATGTTTCACTTATTTTAGTCAGTGGAAAGACTCATGATTGGATTCTGCCTTTAATTTTTGTTGTATTAGCAGAAAGGATACTGTCAGTTCACTGTTAAGCAAAATATACTGTAGAACTAAATTCATTTCTAGGATTCTTCCCAGGCATGAGTAGAAAACTCATGTTTTCCAAAAAATGTAACCAAGTCTTCACTTTGCTCTTAGCCCAAATGGTAAGGCCTGTGTTATAACTTTAAAAAAAAGAAAAAAAGCCCAAAGCATGGGAAGAACTTGCAGAAATACAAAATAAGGGCTGGGTAGGGGAGGGTGAGAATTTATGTGAATGAGCTTTACTTTAAAGAAATCAGTGTATTTTATTTGAATAGCTTTTTATATTAGTTACTGTGATTCTTTTATTACGGTATTCTGAAAGGGTTTCCTGGGAAGCCTCCTGAAAGGGACTCAAATATGCAACACCGAATCTATTTTCCAAGGGAGTGTTCCCCTTGGATGGTGCTTCTAGACTGGTCAGGGTTATTTATTAAATTTTATATATGAAAAGTATTTGGGAATTGTGTAAATTCTTTATATGAATCTAGTTCATAAATCATAGATTTCATAATTGCTCAGTGCAACTGAACTAGAGGTTCAGGAAAGTCATTCACTTTGTTCCAAGTTTATAATGGCTGTTGTGCATTTCTTACATATCTTGTTCAAAAAGTGCCAGTGTAGTTTAGCTGCCTCTGCCCAATATGGGACTCCCCAGGCCAGGCAATGACCTGCTTTCTCAGGATTCTTGAATCTGTGTGAAGACTGCTCGGCCTAGCTGAAAGGGAGCCTGGGACACCTCACACTGTCCCATTATTTTGATCAAGTGGAGAAAATGAGCCTTGCTTAGGACCCCCTAAGCATCTGCCCTTGTGGCAGCTACAGTAAACAAACCTCTTGCTGTCCTTCCTCAACAAGTATGCTGTGAATTCAATCTTTGGCCTTATGTCCAAGGCCTTGGTTATTGCCCTGACTCTATAGTAAGAGGTGAATTAAATTGGTTTGTTATAAGAATAACCATTTATTAATGTGAAAAGCATCTCTGGCCACTCTTCTTGGTAGGGCTAACATTCTCCATTATGAATGGTGGAACAATCAGAATGATTTAACTCTCAGTGTCATTATCTTGCAATATAAACTGGTAACCTCACAAGTCCCCACTTCATCGCCACATGAAGTAATGAAGCTAGCTAAGCTGATGCTGTCAGGACAGTAACTTGCCATAAGGATTCTTTTATAAGCATGAATTTAAACTATTTATTCAAATGCTATTTTACTCTTGTATCCATTGGGTTTTAGATTTGTGACACGGATACTTCAGTGCTGCTTAATTTTGTTTGGATGAATTCTTGGTTCTTGCTTGTAAATGGCTTTTTTTTTTTATGGTATCAATAAAGTCAATGGAAATTGCTGTTTGTAAATAAAAATGCTTATAGAGCAAAAGTAGCATGAGTTGACTTTTTATATTCCTTCTGGTTATCCAAAGTGTCATTTATTCTGCATCCATCCATCCATTCAATTCAACGAACCTTTTTTAGATGCTCACTGAAGAGGTAGGAGAAGATAATAAGTTTTGGTAAAACATGGTCTGGTCCTTGTTCTCCTGAAACTTACACTCCAGTAGGAGGATAAATAGGGTACAGATTGAGCTAGGAATAGTTTTGGTTTTTTTACATTTTAAAATGTAATAAGACTAAAAATATAAAAACCATTCAGGCAGCATTTGGGGTTTGTGGACTGACTGCCCCCTGGTATAGTGGAAAGAAAAGGGAATGGAATAAGCAGTAATACCAATCCTACAATCTGCTGCTTTACAATACCTTATTTGATCTCAGAATGGGCCAGTGATGTAAATGCTATTATTAGCATCATTTTTACTGTTGTGGAAACTGAGGCAAACAGAAGCTAGGTGACAAACCCAGGATCACACAACTGGTAAATAGCTGAGACGAGATCTGAACGTCTGACTCCAGGCCCAGTGCTCTATCCACTGTACCACCAGTGTTCAAATCTGGTTCTAACACTTTGATTCTGGATGCTCCATTTCCATTCCATGATCCTGCTATTTACTTTGTCTGCAAAGTGGGAGTAATACTGCTGTTTGTACTTCTTACCTCATAGATTTATCATGAAGGAAAGCATTCAATTTTTAAGCATTAAAGTGCTATAGAAACATGAGCTGCTAGTAAGGCATTATATAAGTGTTTAGAGAAGCCTAGAACAAAATTCATCTATTGGCACTTGGACACTTTTTGAAAGGCTTTGATTTTCTGAAGGTCAAACCATTGTCTAATGCCCATAGAGGAAAAGCATGATTTACTGTTTGTCCTGCCAAAATGAGGTAGAAACAAGTACTGGTTAGGAAATCAGAAGTTTGAATCTGCGCTTTCAACTACCTATCATTTAACCAGCTGTTTCCCCTTTCTGGGCCCTAGTTTCTTTGTGTAAAATGAGAATATTAAATAATTTCTTCAGGTTCTTGGTCCAATGGCCTTAGTGTTTTGCAAAGCTTACTGATTGTCATGGGTCTTGGCTTAATTTTGGCATGTATACTGGTGGTTGGAGGCTGGACCTCAAGAGGACAACTAGCTCATCAACCTTGTCATAGTTTCAGATCCTCTCCAGACAGAACAATGATAATTTTTTTCCCCTCCCTCAGTGGAGACGACTTATTTCTTCTCTAGGTTCTGTACCCCCTTAATGTCATTCATGTCTAACCTGACACACCCCCTGTGGATACTTCTTTTTTTTATGTTGAGTGAATACACAATCACTGATGATACAGTGATACACATATACATACAATGATATGTTATTTTGTGAATGAATCAATACTTTGAAGGATCAAGGATTTCCTAGGGTAGTTACTACCAATAAACCTAGAAGCCCCATTACACCTTAGTCTTTGTGAGTTGGTATAATAAAAATAATTGATGGCCAACTTAGTGAAAAGCCTTTCTCAACAGTTCAGCCAGTCCTCAGAGGAAAATCCATTCACTCGATCTGTATACAAATACTTAGCAGTTTGGTTGGATTGGCCAACCGGTACCTGGCCTGGGGCCAAGGACAAAAAATTCATTTAGAAGGGAACATGGCAGCCCCAAAGAAGCACAGTTCAGCGTATTCAGATAGAGCGCTCAAAAAAATCCTCCACTTCCACATGACTGGGAGGTGGTGGAGGCCTTTAGGTGAGGAAATAGGATCCAAACTACAGACAAATGGTTTGTGTGGAACTTTAGAATGCATCATGGAATTTTAAATTTCAAGGCTGTCTTAAAATTAGTTTATATTCATTGAAATTTGTTACTGAACCTGGTAGGGAAACCAGACTTAGTTAAATGCTTCATACAACTCACACATGGAAACAGAGTGCCATCTAGAAATGAGTATTAGCTCTATGATTGACTATTAACCTATCAAATCTATTAAGGGAGTTGAATGGGCATTTGGCACACCAAGCTTTGAGAGTTTCAGTGTAGTGCTTCAATTAAGGTTATAGAGAACCTCTGAAACAAGCATTAGGGGGTAATACGGCAGAAGACAGTCAGGAAGCCTGAAAAGGAGTCTTGGCTCTGCCCATGAATGGTTGAATGATGTTGGTCAAATCATTTCCCCTTTCTGGGTCTCAGTCTCTCCATCTATAAAATAATATATTAAAATAGAAGGCCACTGGTCCATGTTCTAAAATGCCTTCTTAAAGTGGTAGAGTGGGAGGACCTGGGTTCAACTTCTGTCTTTGACACTACTTTTTTTTTTGTTTTTTTTTTCTTAGTGAGGCAATTGGGGTTAAGTGACTTGCCCAGGGTCACACAGCTAGTAAGTGTCAAGTGTCTGAGGCTGGATTTGAACTCAGGTCCTCCTGACTCCAGGGCCGGTGCTCTATTTGACACTACTTTTAAGTGACTTTGGTCAAGCTATTTAATCTCCATAGGCCTCAGTTTATTCTTCTGTAAAATGGGAGGATGGACAAGATAGTGCTAGCTCTAATTCTATGATATAACCCTGACCTTCTATATTCTAAGATATCCATAAAATATTCCATGTTCTAGGGTCCAAAGAGTGGCCTACTTAGAGACATCACACCTTCTCGGTTTTTGGGTCACCTATAACTGATTCTTCAGAGATTGTGGTGTCCCATTATTAGCAGACATATAGCATAGCTAGTATTTATACATTACTTTAAGGTTTGCAAAATGCTTTACATGTTAACTCAAAACAACCATACAGGTTGTTGCTATTGTGCAACCTTACAGGTAGGTGCTATTGTGTTTTTTCCCATTTTACAGATGAAGAAACTGAAGCTAAGAGAAGTCAAATGACTTACTAAGACAGCTAGTAAGTGTTTGAGACTGGATTTGAACTCAGGTATTCCTGACTCCTATGCATATTTGTATTTGTTTATTTGGGGGGGGCGGACAATGAGGGTTAAGTGACTTGCCCAGAGTCACACAGCTAGTAAGTGTCAAGTGTCTGAGGCAGGATCTGAACTCAGGTTCTCCTGAATCTAGGGCTGGTGCTTTATCCACTGAGCCACCTAGTTGCCTGTATTCCTGACTCGTGGCCCAGTGCTCTATCTACTCCCACATAAGCTGGCCCATCAAGAGAATACTTACTCATGTTCTCAATGGGATTTGTTATTTCATCAGAACATCAGATCAAATGAAGATCTTCAGAAATGCAGATCAGAACCCACCCATGCTTGTTCATCTTCTACGATTCTTGTACATGTTCTTCCATAAATTTGACATGGTGGTCTACCCAATGTGCTAGAGGCCTTCCTCGAATTTTCCATTCAAGAGAAGGGCTTCTGTGGCAGGCAGCAAGCTTCTTGGAATCATTGAAAATGCTTCATGATTTCGTAAATGTTTTCCAGGCTAATGTTCTTTTCCTACTCCATTCTGGATCCAGCTTATTAATCATTGGTAGCATTTATCTGAGACATGTACTGATAAACTAATGAGACATCCTGTATAGGATAATAGAAAGAACATTCATTTAGTCACCTGACATGAGTTCAAATTTTGGCTTCATTGCCTATGTGACCTTGACCAATGATAATAGCTAGGCTCTCTACATTGTTTTAAGGTCTGCCAAGCACACACACATATACACATACATATACATACATACATACATATAAAATCTCATTTGATCTTCACAAAAACTTTGTGAGGAGCTATTATTATCACCATTTTACAGATATAGAAACCAAGGTTGAGGGAGGTTAAGTGACTTGGCCAGAGTCACAACTAACTCAGAAACAAAACACTATGTGTTTCTGAGTTAGGATTTGAGCTCAGAGGTTCTTGATTCCAAGTCCAACACTATCCACTGAACCACTTAGGTGCCTCAAGCAAGTTTCTTAACCTCTCCTTCCCTCATCTGCAAAGTGAGAGGGGTGTACTAGATTAGGGATTTTTCATTTGGAATCTACAGATTCTAGATTTCAGGGGGGTCCATTAAGTTGGACAAGAAAAAAACTACATCTTTATTTTCACTCATCTTTAACTGAAATTTAGCCATCCTTCAGTTATTAATGCAAGCAATAAGCATCAGACTGAGAAGGGTATGTAGGCTTCATTAGACTGTCAGCAGAATCCAGGACCCAAAATAGTGAAGTAACCCTAACCTGGATGATCTCTTAAGGTGGCTTCCTACTCTAAATCTCCTATCACCTTGAGTTTCACATGCCATAATCTGGGCTATGTCCTACACACCTCCACCCTGACTCCCCCCCCCCTCCAAGGTGTAGTAGGCAGATCTCTTCAATCAGTCAATAAACTTTAAACACCTACTATGTGCTGAGCACTGTACTTAGCACTGGGGATAGAAAGGCAAAAGGCATACCCTGCCCTCAAGGAGCTCACAGTCTAATGGGGGAGACAACAAGCAAACAATTATGTACAAACAAGCTGCAAACAGGATAAATTGCAGATAATCAACAAAGGGATTGTTAATTTCATTGAGAAAACTGAATGGGTGTCCCAGGGATGGATGTAAATCAGTCTAATTTCATCCTTGGATAGAAGTATCTGGAGAACCTTGCTGTCAACAGAAAACCCCTCTTCTCTGGGGGCTTTCTTGTAAGATACCTTCCATGATACAGGCAAACAGGGCAAATATCTGTCTTTTGTTTTATGCCTTTTTTCATGGTGATATTCAGTGAACTGTGAACAAATTAATTTTAGTAAAGTTAGGTCCTGAAAATTGCCTTTTGTTTCTGGGTGTCTCAGGTGAGGCAGGCTCAGAAGTAAGGACAAGATAAGGACATCACCCAACGATTGCTTTGGGAAATTGATTATGATTGATATTTTAACCAACCCCTTCCTTTCTCAAGTTGCTTGCTTTGGATTCCTGGGACAGTTCTGAGATGCACCTTCTGCCTGCCACTGCTCCTTTATCCTTTACTTTTTCTTCTTAATTGTTAAGATTTCGTTTTTCTTAATGGAGGGGAGAATTAAAGGATTAGCACTACCTCTAAACATCTTTCACACTTGGACCTTTCTATTGCCAAGATTCTGCACTGTCCTTCACAACCACCACCCACCTCCCCAAATTATCATAATAGTTTCCAACAGATTTTCCTTTTATCTCAGAAATGCATGTGTGCCCTTCCAGATCATCTTTCTCATGCTTCCAGATCATCTTTCTTAAGCATAGAGATCTGACCCTTTCACAGATCTGCTTTAAAATATTCAGTGATTAAGCACCTACTATGTGCTAGGGAATGTGTTAAGTGCTGGGGATACAAAGTAAGGCAAAAGACCATCCTTGCCCTTGAGGATTTAATAATCCAATGGTAAAGGTCAAACCATTTTGCTAGGCATTTAAGACCTTCCACAGTCTGGCACTGACTGCTCTTTATCTTTGTAGCCATGTAATCTCCTATGATCCAGCCCAAATCAAATCCTCCTGCCATTACCCTTTGTCTAGAATGTCTTTCCTTCCTCTCTTCACCAATTGAGTTCATACTCATTCTTTAAAGCCCATCTCAAAAGCCACCTTCTCCACAGAGCTTTCCCTTTCCCCCCTAGCCAATAATAACTTTCCCCACTTAGAACTATAGCACTTTGCTTGGACCTCTTTCATAAACTTATATATTGAAATAAGTTGTGTATTTCTAGAATTTTACTTGACTTTGAGGGGTAAGAATAGTTTGTTTTTTTAAAAATCTAAACTATGACCGTCTCCCAGAACTGAACACTGGCTCTGCTTTTAGTGCATATTTACTGAGATGGACTGAAAGCTTAGTGCTGACTCAGTAGTTACATTTATCTCTTTTGGATGATTAATAGAAATTGGGATAAAAGACCCTTGTTCTGTGCCGCTATTAACATCTACATCTTGCAGATCCCACCTTCATGCCTGTTTATGGAATCCTCTTCTCAATCCATCCATCCCATTGAGAGCTCCTGCTCTCACTGAGAGTTGGGATACCTCATTAATTACTTTCATCCTAGAGGGGTTCCCCTACCCGTATGATCTGTCATTCTTGAAGCTGATGGAGGCGGCCGGAGTGGGTTTGCTGGTTTTACTCCACTTCCTTCTTAGCCTTACAACATACTTACTTGTGCTTGTACCTTTCCCTGTCCCCACCCCCAACCTCATCATCCTTCATGGGCACCATCTCCCTCCTCACTATCTACTTCTTTGTCAACCCCTATCCTGTTTCCAAATTTCTGGGCTCTGCACCATAACTCAGCTCTATAGATATTCTGAGCTCTCAATCCTCTATTTAATGGATTCTTTGTAGAATTTCCTGATCTAGAGCTGTCTTTGCTTGAACCTCGCCTCTGTTTTCTCTGTGAATTTAAGAAGCAAATTCATATTTAAAAATCTATGTAGCATATTTAGGCTCTAGGCTCACTCTCCCAAACCCAACTCCATTGGCAGGTTGGGTCCCCAGAGCAAGGCTACATCTCCCCCTCTCAGGGTTCCAGGGGGGAAGACTCTGAAGGACTATAAGGTTCTTCTAATGCTATTATTCTTTGAGCCCCAATCCAGTGTATTTCCCTTAATATCCTTCAAAGATTTATCAACTCCATATCAATTATCCAACCAGTGATTATCAGTCCAATGTAATTTTGACCCATTGGCATCTCCTTGATGTCACAAGTAATTAATATAAATGTCTTTACAAAGATAATTGCTGGAGAGAGAGAGAGAGAGAGAGAGAGAGAGAGAGAGAGAGAGAGAGAGAGAGAGAGAGAGAGAGAGAGAGAGAGAACACTCAATTTCATCTGTTCTTGCTTTTTGTATGTATACTTAGTTCTGGCTCAGTAGCTCATTAAAAGCCTTTTCATAACACACAGTAAGCTAACAGGAAACAGGTTCTAAATGCTCTTAATCAGTGAGGTAAAATGTTGACCGTTTGTCTTGTACTTTTGTTGTTGTTGTTTGTGGGCCAATGAGGGTTAAGTGACTTGCCCAGGGTCACACAGCTAGTAAGTGTCAAGTGTTGGATTTGAACTCAGGTCCTCCTGAATCCAGGGCCAGTGCTTTATCCACTGTGTCACCGAGCTGCCCCTGTCTTATACTTTTGGAAGCTGACTCACAAAGCCTTGCCATTGGTTTATTCTACACAGAACATACTATGTGTGCTATGAAGATTGTACCCTCATTGCCCAGCCCCCTCATTACACACAGACACACACACACATATGTTTTTATATATAAGTATATACACACATGTGTTTGTGTGTGTATGTAAATTTAATAACCACTAGCAGAAACAAATAAATACACAAAACAAGAGACAAAATATCATGCCAGATCATTAACCTTTAACAAGACAGAACCAAGTTCTGCCAGCTTGGATTGTAGTAAATCCATTTTAACATCAACCTAATAGCACATTATTATTATTTTTTTCTTTAAGGAAGTGGATGGGGGGCAGGATTCCTGAGGAGTCAAATGAGGGGTCAGACACTTCGAGGAACACTATTGGATTCCTATCTTCCATCCAGGGCTGCTCTTCATCACCTTTTGTTTATTTGTACACATCAATGTGGTTATGCAGCAACGCATATTCCACATCTGCTGCTTGTTTTCAAATAGTCATTCCATCTCCTCAGTATGTTTTGAGAAGGGGAGAGAATGTTCTTCCTTTCCAGTTGTTGGCATCCTGATCCTTCCCAATTCTAGAACAATGGCCATCTCTAGGCAAAGCTAGGAGTAGTCTAGGTATTTCAACATGTTTTGGTCCATCTGTTCTGCACCTTTTTCAGTTCTTTGATCTCTTTTCTTTCCTACCATCCAGTTGGTACTCCTGACAGAGAAGAAACCCGATTCCGTGATTCTGAAGTTATAAATGGAAGGAGGAGTTGAATTTGGGGCACTATGGCTTTGGGCAGGGACTCTTCACACCCTATGTTGATTAGGTATACCCAGACCATGTTTTATTGGTGCTCTCAGTCATTCTTTCCACAGTACACACTAACTCCCACTTCCTCAGTGTATGGTGTTCACTCTGTCTCAGACCCCAGACCCCTGAGCAGCTTATCACCCTTCTCTATGGCTCTCACTGACTGAACTGAAAATAGACTTTTGAGCAATGTTTGACAGTTGCTGAGAAGCAGATTTCAGACTCCTAATTTCCTAGCTATTTGAACAAAACAAAAACAAAAGGGATTCTAGGAGCCTTCCAGTAGAAGTTGTCAATATTGTAAAGGAAGTTCTCTATTTCTTTCCTTCCTTCCTTCCTTCCTTCCTTCCTTCCTTCCTTCCTTCCTTCCTTCCTTCCTTCCTTCCTTCCTTCCTTCCTTCCTTCCTTCCTTCCTTCCTTCCTTCCTTCCTTCCTTCCTTCCTTCCTTCCTTCCTTCCTTCCTTTCTTTCTTTTTTTCTGGGGCAATGAGGGTTAAGCAACTTGCCCAGGGTCACACAGCTAGTAAGTGTCTAGTGTCTGAGGCCACATTTGAACTCAGGTCCTCCCAAATCCAGGGCTGGTGCTTTATCCACTGCTCCACCTAGCTGCCCCCAAGGAAGTTCTCAATCAGGTGTTTCTTAGGCTAGATGGTTTTTGAAGTGCCTATTAACTCTGCAGTTCTGTGATAGTGATTTTGCAAGAATTAAGTTCTTCTTTGTCCTGACTCTGCAGCTAAATTGCTGTGTGACTCCTGGCAAGTTATTCATAATTTAGCCCTCTGAACCTTGTTGTTTAGTTATTTTTCAATCATATCTGACTCTTCATGACCTCTTTTGGAGTTTTCTCGGCAGAGACATTGAGGTAGTTTGCCATTTCCTCCTCCAGGTCATTTTACAGGTGAGAAAACTGAGGCGAATGAGGTTAAGTGATTCATTTACAGATGTTTACACAGCCAGTAAGTGTCTGAGGCCATATTTGAATTCAGGAAGATGAGTCTTCCTGACTCCAGGCCTGGTACTTGATCCACTGTGCCACTTAAGTTGTCTTTATCTACAAAACCCCCCTCATTTCTATTTGGACAAGATGATCCCCAATGTCTCCTCTAGCATGAATGGTCTATGTCCTGTGGCCTGAAGTCCCTTCTCTAAAATTGTGTGATCCAAAGTCCCTTGGAGATCACAAATTTTGTGAAACAAGGTCTCATGTAAACTTTCAATCCAGTCTCTTCACTTTCCAACCCATCTTTCACAGAGCTGCCAAACTGATATTCCTGACACAAAGTATCTTGAGAGTTGTGTTCAGTTCTAGGAACCACATTTTAGAGAGGACAGAGTTAAGCTAAGAGTTAAAGACAGAATCTAAGGGATGGCCACCATCTTGGGTCCAAGTCATATACGAAAGACATGGGGATGTTTAATGGAAAGAAGGGAAGTCGGGTGGGTTTGATAGCAGTCTTCAAGGAGATCACATGGTAGAGGGATAGATATGTTCTGTTTAGCCTTCTAGGTTAAAGAGGCAAACATGCAAATTTAGACTTAATTTACAAGTAAGAAAAAAACCCTTCCTAACAATTAGCACTTTTCAAAAGTGGGATGAATGGATGACTCAGGAGGTAGTGGGAGAGGTAGCATGATGTAAAGCAGAGGTAGGAGTCAACGTGTAGTCCAAGTGCTGCCAGAACTAGATTAAAATGTAACTGGGAAATATTTAACAAAATAAAAAATAATAAAACACAGACAATGTTAATATGTGGTTTTCTAAGTCCACATGTATCCCACAGAAATTTTTAAGTTTGAGTTCATGGCCCTGTTTCTATTTGAGTTTGACACCACTAGTATAGTAAATAGGGGACTGGACTTAGAATCAGGAAGATTTGGGTTCAAACATCTCAGGCAATTGCTAGCTGTGTAATCTTGGAGAAGTAACTCCCCCTCTCTGTGCTTCAGTTTCCTTATCTGTAAAATGAGGGGGCCAGCCTCTTAGGTACCTTTCAGCTTTAAATCTTAGATCCTATGGTCCTCTAGGTGTCCCCCTCACAGGAGGTCTCCATGCCAGGGTTGGCTGACTACTTGCCAGGAATGTAGCAGCAGGGATTTTTTTTTTTGGATATGGAAAGAATGGCCTTTTTCAAATATGGATGGAATCTCAGAACTAGAGCTGTTGATCTCCCTGAAATTCTGGGATTCTGTGGTAGGGAGTGATGGTGATGAAGGAGAGAGCAAATGCTCTAGAAAAATTTAAGGGGACCTCTCCTGACTCCAAACTACCCCGGAGGAGGAGCCTGGGGGGAAGAACTCTGTGCAATTTGAACTACCCTCAGGGCCATGGGGGTATGAGATGGTAAATGGGCAGAGAATCTTTTTTTTTTTTTTCGATTAGGCAGGTCTTGCATAGCAAGTTGCATAGTAGATAGAGTGCTGGGCCTAGAGTCAGGAAGACCAAAGTTTGTTTGTTTTTGTTTGTTTGTTTGTTTGTTTTTGCAGGGCAATGAGGGTTAAGTGACTTGCCCAGGGTCACACAGCTAGTAAGTGTCAAGTGTCTGAGGCTAGATTTGAACTCAGGTCTTCCTGAATCCAGGGCCAGTGCTTTATCCACTGCACCACCTGGCTTCCCCCTGGAAGACCTAAATTTAAATTCAGCCTTAGACTCTTACTAGTTGTGTAACCCCAGGCAAGATACTTAACCTTTGCCTGCCTCAATTTCCTTATCTGTAAAATGGAGATAATAATAGTACCTATCTCCCAGGACTCTTATGCAAATAAAAATGAGATAATATTTGTAAAGCATGTTACACACCTTAAAGCACTACAGCTATGATGTTGATGTTGTTATTATTATTATTATCATTATCACTGTGGATGGTACTGGCTATGACTGATCCAGGGGAAGAAGGAATTCCTGTTGGCTCTATGTGTGTATGCACCTGTGGAATGGAGGAGGGATGAACCTATTTAGTAGGAGACCATTGAGAAGTAGAAGGGGCTGCATGTCTAATGGAGAGTGGTGGTGGCTCAGACATATTTGAAATCCAGTTCAATGTTGTTCATAACCAAGGAGCATACTACTCCTGCTCTGGGCAAGTCCTGTTATATGTACCCTGATTCTTTGAGACCAAATCCAGGTTACATTCTTAGAAGGGTTGCTGTGGGGAGGGGGCAGGGATGTCCGTGTTCATGTCCCTGATTGATTCCCTTGGAAGGGTGTGTGTGTGTGTGTGTGTTTGTTTGTTTGTTTGTGTGTGTGTGTGTGTCTGAGTGTTCATATCATATCCTAGGACGGTAGGACTTGAGACTTGTCAGAGCATTTGTAGTGCCTCCTCTGGTTGTTTGAGGATGGGTCCACTTGGTTTGAGGGGACTGCTCAAGGAATGGACCACATTTCCCAGAGGATCCTACTGCTCCCAGGTAAGAAGTTCCAGGGCACGTCAGTGTATGGGGAGTTCCCCAGCTGGCCTGTGACAGGAACGTGACAAAAGAGCCATAGATGAAACTTACTATATTCTGACAGCCATGGGGGTGGGGAGCCAGCTCTTCAACCTGTACTGCCAGATTATATGGAAAAGGTGTGGGACTTCAGGGGTGAGGGATGGGGCACTCTTTGGGGTTGGAGCTTGTCTCATAGGAGGGGTTTCATGGTTAGACTCCAGGCCCATAGTGTTTGGAGTTTGCTCCTTCAGCTCATCCCTTAGTGAGAGCAAAGGGGGTGGGGTTGGCGGAAGAGAGGGGATTTGGGATCCTATTTGTACCTGGATATATTTGATTTGGAGTCTAGCATTTCCAAAATGAATCTGAAAAGGCTATGGATGCCACAGGCAATGATATTTGAAAGATCTTATGGGGGAGTAACTGCAAGATTGGAGAAGGGTCAATATAGTCTAGGCCTTTAAAAAGAGAAGGAAAACAGATCTTGAAAACTCTTGGTCAATGAGATTGATTTTGATTTTGAGCAAAATTCTAGGATGTGTTAGTGTAGAGATATATTTGGACAGAGAATGTCTAGAAAAGTAAGCAGTGATCACAAAGAACCATTGTGACATCATCAAGAATGGGTGCATTCTCTGCTGCCCCATTAGCTGCTACTTGTTTGCTTCTTCCCTCCCTCTCCCTCTTCCCAACTCTCTGCTTCCCAGAGCTGCTCAACAGAGAGTCTTTCAGAAATGACAGATGAGATCAGCAAACCTTACATCACCTATCGAAGAGGAGACTCAGTCTTTGGGAAAATAATTCGCAAGGAAATCCCAGCCAACATAATTTTTGAGGATGACCAGTGTCTTGCTTTCCATGACATTTGTCCTCAAGCCCCAACTCATTTCCTAGTGATACCGAAGAAACCCATTCCCCAGATAGCTGTAGCAGAGGAAGATGATGAAAGTCTTCTTGGACACTTAATAATTGTTGCCAAGAAATGTGCAAGCGCCCTGGGCCTGAAGAAGGGATACCGGATGGTGATGAATGAAGGCACAGATGGGGGGCAGACTATCTTTCATATTCACCTTCATGTACTTGGAGGCCGTCAGATGAAATGGCCACCTGGATAAATTGGTTGTATAGGGAAGAATCTCCCCTTCTCTAGGCAGTAAGCATGTTTTCAACTTACAACATGCTAAATTCAATGTACTTAACTGTTTTCTGTGAAACAGGAAATTGAGAAACCACTTCATGATGTACACAATAAAGACACTTTTTGAAAAATCATGTCAGACTAATCTTCCTTCCTTTTTGACAGGGTGTCTGAACTAGTAGGTTGGGAGAATGCTATAGAAATAGTTTAACTAGATTTTTTTACACAATGTTTGATAAACCATCTCATGTAGCCTAGGCCCTGATACAATTAGGTGGATTTGGTCTGCTTATATAGTAGTTCTCAAAGAGCAGTCATCAATAATTTGACGTCAATTTGGAAGGAGGCCTCCAGTAGAGATCCCAGGATTTTCTAGGTGGTCCTGCACAATTTAACATTTTTATCAGTGAATGACTTGAATAAAGGTATAGATGATTTGCTGACCAAATTTGCAAATGATTCCAAAGCTGGGAGGAATAGTTAACATAGTATGACAGAGTCGGGAACAACAACAAAAAGAACTTCACAGGCTAGAACACTGGGAGGAAATTAATAAAATGGTATTTCATAGGAATCAATTTAATATCATATACTTGGGTTAAAAAACTCAACTTCACCAAATGTGAGATGAGAGTGCTTACTAAATATGAGTTGGCTGACTGTACAATAGCTATCTTCAAGTGTCTAAGGGGTTATTATGGAGAAGAGGATTAGCACAAGATTGTTACCACCAGGAGCAATGGTTGGAAATTGAAAAGAGGGAATTTTAGACTGATAGTTAGCCAGTTAACAAGCATTTGTCATCTGCTTATTATTTTTTTTTAAGTGAGGCAATTGGGGTTAAGTGACTTGCCCAGGGTCACACAGCTAGTAAGTGTTAAGTGTCTGAGGCCGGATTTGAACTCAGGTCCTCCTGAATCCAGAGCCGGTGCTCTATCCACTGTGCCACCTAGCTGCCCCGTCATCTGTTTATTAAGTATTAGCACTGTGCTAAGGGCTGGGGATACAAAGAAAGGCCAAAACATGGTTCCTGACCTCAAGAAGTGCACATTCTCATGAGGAAGACAACATGCAACAACTTTATGTAAACATCAGGAAAAACTTCCTAACAGAGTTGTCCAAACATATAATGGGATGCCACAGAAGCGTGGAAGAAAAAGCAAAAAAACCTGTTCTTGCCCTTTAGCCAGATCTATTAGAGACACATAATTTAATAAATGTGTGAGCATCTGCTTGTGGAGAAGTTCTGACCAACAAAGTTCCTTCTGCTAAAATAGAAAAGACTCCCACAATCCTTCCCCCAACCCACATTTCATAGGAATGGGGGGTAGGGGAGATGAAATTCCACAACCATCGGGAAAATAAAAAGACATCATTTCATTTGGGATTTTTAGAACTGCTAAACAAAGAGATCAATGTTAAGGCAGACACCCTGGGAGAAGATGTCTTCTCAAAACTAATGACCCTCTTTAAATCTGATTAATGGTAAATAAGATCGATATTTGGTTAAATATATCTCCCTTTGGTTAAAAAAAAAAAAGATATTCCCACGAGGGGCAGCTAGATGGCGCAGTGGTAAAGTGCCGGCCCTGGATTCAGGAGTACCTGAGTTCAAATCCGGCCTCAGACACTTGATACTTACTAGCTGTGTGACCCTGGGCAAGTCACTTAACCCTCATTGCCCTACCAAAAAACCAAAGCCAAAAACAAAATCAAAAACAAAAAGATATTCCCACTTCCAGCTTGATCATCCTAAATTATGACTTATGATCTAACTATGGGTTCAGTCTTCTTTGGAGAATTAAATATGCACCCTGTTTTGATGAAATGTTTTATTTAAGAGAGACTCATTTGGTCTTTATTCAAGGAAGACCAAGGACTTGGCACTAGGATACTAACAATAGTGATTCTTAATCTTCAAAACATAACTGAGGCCTTAGTGTTGAAGGCTTCTGCAGGAGGTGGGCATTAGTTAGTTCCCACTCATTAAAGGTCTTAAAGTAAATATTCTACCACCACTTGTCAAGTATGAGGCAACTAGGTGGTACAATGGAGAGTGCTGTACCTGGAGTCAGGAAGACCTGAGTTCACATCTGGACTCAGATACTTACTAGTGTGAGAAAATTATTAATAATAGGGGTTTGGGGACTCCCAGGGGCCCCGCTGAGAGAGCCGGGCCTGACCTTTCTTAAGGTCAGCCCAGAGTCGGGAAGTTACTCACTCAAAACTACACCTACCTAAAAAGCCTTGTTCCCCCTAGAGGATCTGTTCTTTGGGCTCTGACCCCAGCACGACTGCACCAAACCATAGATTTGAGTGATGCTAGCCAATTAGCTTTGAACAATGTGTATGGGCGGGCTCTGCTCCTGCCCAAAGCAAGCTTGCACATACTCTCGCTCTTTGGCTCAGGAACTTGATAAGAGGAGTCACAGCTTTCTAGGGTTCCCCATTTTCTGTTTTCTCTCCCTTCTCTTTCCTAGCTAGGCTTTCCTATCTGTCAGAGCCATGTGTGCTCTCTTTACTAATATTTAATATACTTTAATAAATGCTTAATGCCCCCAAACTGGTGCAGTAGCCTCTAATTTCTAAGTAACAAATATATGATAACCTCCTCCCCACCCCCACCCCCACTAATTTTCCCTACGTTTGGGACAGAAATAGGACGACCACATTTAATTTTACTCGACACACTAGCTATGTAACCGTGGGCAAGTGACTCACTAAACCTCTATTTGTCTGTTTCCACAACTATGAAATGAGAATAATAATAGCACCTACCTCCTAGAGTAAATATTTTATTCTCCCCACCCCAATTACATACAAAAACAATTTTAAACTTTTTTTAAAAAGTTTTTTGAGTTCCAAATTCTCTTCCTCCATCTCTTGTTTCCTTCTCCCTGCACCCCCCACACCCCAATTGAGAAGGCAAGCAATTTGGTATGGTTTATACATGAGCAGTCATGGAAAACAGATTTCCATGTTAGTAATATTGTGAAAGAAAACACAAACAAACAAACAAAAAGAAAACCAAGAAAAAAATAAAGAAAAAAATATGCTTTGGAGGCAGCTAGGTGGCACAGTGGATAAAGCAACAGCCCTGGATTCAGGAGGACCTGAGTTCAAATCCAGCCTCAGACACTTGACACTTACTAGCTGTGTTACCCTGGGCAAGTCACTTAATCCTCATTGTCCTGCCCCACCCCCCAATATGTTTCAATCTGCATTCAGACTCCATTAGTTCTTTGTTTGGAGATGGATAGATAATATTTTTCATCATAAGTCCTTCAGAATTGGATTGGATCATTGTATTGCTGAGAATTGCTAAGTCATTCACAGTTGATTATCATAAAATGTTGGTTACTGTATATAATGTTCTCCTGGTTCTGCTCATTTCACTTTACACCAGTTCATGTAAGTCTTTCCAGTTTTTCTGAGAGCATCTGGCTCATCATTTCTTATAGCACAATAGTATGCCATCAAAATGGCATACTATATACAACAATTTCAATTCCCCAATTGATGGGCAACACTTCAATTTCCTATTCTTTGTCACCACTAAAAGGAGTTGCTATAAATATTTTTGTACATATAGATCCTTTTGCTTTCTGGGGTTTTAAACATCTCTTTGGGATACAGACCTAGTAGTGGTATTTCTTAGTCAAAGGCTATGCACAGTTTGATTGCCCTTTGTGCAAATTGCTCTAGATAATGGTTGAATCAGTTCACAATACCACCAACCATGCATTATTGTTTCAATTTTCCCACATCCCCTCCATCATTTGTCATTTTCCTTTTCTTTCATATTAAACAATCTGATAGGTGTGGGGTGGTACCTCAGAGTTGTTTTAATGTGCATTTCTCTAATCAATAGTGATTTAGAGCATTTTTTTTTGGTGGGGCAATGAGGGTTAAGTGACTTGCCCAGGGTCACACAGCTAGTAAGTGTCAAGTGTCTGAGGCTGGATTTGAACTCAGGTCCTCCTGAATCCAGGGCCAGTGCTTTATTTATTGTGCTACCTAGCTGCCTCCAGGTTTGGTTTTGTTTTGTTTTGCTTTTTGCAGGGCAATGAGGGTTAAGTGACTTGCCCATGGTCACACAGCTAGTAAGTGTCAAGTGTCTGAGGCTAGATTTGAACTCAGGTCCTCCTGAATCCAGGGCTGGTGCTTTATCCACTGCACCACCTATCTGCCTCCTAGAGAATTTTTCCATACAACTATTAATAGCTTTGATTACCTCATTTGAAAACTGCCTGTTCATATCCTGTGACCATTTATCAATTGAGGAATGGATATTGTTTCTATAAATTTGACTCAGTTTTCCATATATTTGAGAAATTAGGTCTTTATCAGAGAAACTTGCTGTAAAATTTTCTTCATAGTTACGATTACTATGTATTTCCCTCCATCCTATTTCCCCCTGGTCTATCCTTCTCCCTCCCTCCTTTCTTCTCTCTCTCTCTCTGTCTCCCATTACCCTGTCCATTCTCAAAAGTGTTTTGTTTCTGATTTTTACCTCTCCTAATCTATCCTCATTTCTATCACACACACACACAAACCCTTCTCTCACACTCTTTCTCTCCTACTTTCCTATATGGTAAGATAGATTTCTGTATCTGAGTGTGTTATTCCCTCTTTGAGCCAATTCTAATGAGAGTAAAGTTCACATTCCTTGTCCCCCCTCAAGGTCCTCTACACTATAAAATTTCTTTTGTGCCTCTTTTACATCTTTTTTCCCCATTCTACCTCTCCCTTTCCCCTTCTCTCAGTGCATTCCTCTTCCTCACCCCTTAATTAATTTTTTAAGATAATCATCCTATTATATTAAATTCACATTTGTGCTCTCTCTCTCTATGTATACTTACTATCTGCCCTAATAATGAGAAAGTTTTTAGGAGTTATAAATATCATTTTCACATCTAGGAATGTAAATAGTTTAACCTTATTAAATACTTTATGATTTCTCTTTCCTGTTTACATTTTTATGCTTCTCTTGAGTCTTACATTTGAAAGTCAAAATTTCTATTTAGCTCTAATCTTCCCATCAGGAATACTTGAAAGTTCTCCATTTCATTGAATGTCCACTTTTTCCTCTGAAGGATTACAATCAGTTTTGCTGGGTAGGTGATTCTTGGTTGTAATCCTAGCTTTGTCGTCTTCATGAATATCACATTCCAGTACCTCCAGTCCTTTAATGTTGAACCCGCAAGATCCTGTGTTATCCTCATTGTGGCTCCATGATATTTGAATTGTTTCTTTTTGACTGCTTGCAATATTTTCTCCTTGACCGGGGAGCTCTGGAATTTGGCTATAATGTTTTTTTTTTTTTTCATTTTCAGATCTCTTTCAGGAGGTGATTGATGGATTCTTCCAATTTCTATTTTACCCTCTGGTTCTAGAATATTAGGGTACTTTTTCTTTATTTTCTTGATAATTTCTTGGAAGATGATGTCCAGGCTCTTTTTTAATCATGGCTTTCAGGTAGTCCATTAATTCTTTTTTTTTTTTTTTTTTTTTTTTTTAGTGAGGCGACTGGGGTTAAGTGACTTGCCCAGGGTCACACAGCTAGTAAGTGTTAAGTGTCTGAGGCCGGATTTGAACTCAGGTACTCCTGACTCCAGGGCCAGTGCTTTATCCACTGAGCCACCTAGCTGCCCCCCCATTCATTCTTAAATTATATATGCTACATCTATTTTCCAGGTCAGTTGTTTTTCCAATGAGATATCTCACATTGTCTTCTATTTTTCCATTTTTTGGATTTTTAAAAGTGTTTAAATTGTTTCTTGAAGTCTCATAAAGTCATTAGCTTCTACTTGTCCTATTCTAATTTTTAAGGAATTATTTTCTTCAGTGAGCTTTTGCACTCTCTTTCCATTTGGACAATTCTACTTTTTAAGGAGTTCTTCTCTTTGGTAAATTTTCGTGTCTCTTTTTTCCATTTGGCCAATTCTGCTTTTCAAGGCATTCTTCTCTTTATTGGATTTTGTGCCTCTTTTGCCATTTGATCTACTCTGGTTTTTTTTTTTTTAATGTATGAGGTATTTTATTTTTTCCATTACATGTAAAGATAGTTCTCAACTTTTGTTTATACATGCTTTACAATTTCAGATTTTTCTCCCTCCCACCCCTCCCTCCCCCCTCCCCTAGACAGCAGGTAATCTGATATAGGTTATATCTATATATCTCTATACATATACATATATATATATACACACACACATATATATACACATAATAACATTAATCCTATTTCTGCATTAATCCTGTTACAAGAGAAAGAATCAGAGCAGTGATATAAAACCTCAAAATAGAAAGAAAAAAAAAACCAACAGCACCCAAAACAAAAGAAATAATATGGTTCAATCAGCATCTATACTCCACAGTTCTTTCTTTCTTTTTTTTTTCTTGGATTTGGAGATCCTCTTCTATCATGAGTTCCCTGGAACTCTTCTGTACCATTGCATTGGTGAGAAGAATATAGTCCATCACAGTAGGTCAACACTCAATGTTGATGATACTGTGTACAATGTTCTCCTGGTTCTGCTCATCTCACTCATCATCAGCTCACGTAAGACCCTCCAGGTTTCTCTGAACTCTTCCTGCTCATCATTTCTTACAGCACAATAGTATTCCATTGTATTCATATACCACAACTTGTCCAGCCATTCCCCAATTGATGGGCACCCCCTCAACTTCCAATTCCTTGCTACCACGTAAAGAGCAGCTATAAATATTTTTGTACATGTGGGTCCCTTTCCCCCTTCCATGATTTCTTTGGGCAAAAGACCTAAAAGTGGGATTGCTGGGTCAAAGGGTATGCACAGCTTTATTGCCCTTTGGGCATAATTCCAAATTGCTCTCCAGAATGGTTGGATCAGCTCACAGCTCCACCAACAATGCATTAGTGTTCCAATTTTCCCACAGCCTCTCCAACATTTATTATCTTCCTTTTTTGTCATTTTAGCCAATCTGATAGGTGTCAGGTGGTACCTCAGAGTTGTTTTAATTTGCATCTCTCTAATCATTAGAGATTTAGAGCATTTTTTTACTCTGTTTTTTGTGTTATTTTCTTCAATATTTTTTGTGCTTCCTTTCCCAAACTGTTAACTCCTTTTTCATGATTTTCTCACATCACTTCCCATTTTTTCCTTTGCCTCTTTTCTTTCTCTTATTTCTCTTCCCCATTTTCCCTCTACCTTTCTTACTTGATTTTTAAAAATCCCTTTTGAGGTCTTTCATGTCCTGAGACCAATTCATATTTTTCTTTGAGGCTTTGGATGTGGCAGTTTTGGCTTTGTTGTCTTCTTCTGAGTTTATGTTTTGATCTTCCCTGTCAACCTAGTAATTTTCTATAGTCGGGAATTTTGCTCATTTTCCCAGTCTATTTCTTGCCTTTTAACTCTTTGCTAAAGTGGAGCTCTGCTTCCAGAATAGAAGGTAAAAGTTGTCCCAAGCTTTAGGTCTTTTTTGCAGCTGTTTTTAGAGATAATTCTGGGGACCTGTAAATTTTTGGTTCTTCCAGGGTGGTATGATGTAGGGAGAGGTGTGTTTACTGCTCTCCTGGTCTGTCCTCTGGTTTGTGAGCAACCACAAGCACTCTTCTCTGTCCTGGAACTGTGACCAGGGTCCTAGATACCCTGTAGCTACAAGCTCTAGTGTGCTGGTGCTCCTCCTCACTGTTGGACTGAGACCCTGGACTGGGACCCAGATCCAAGTAAAGGCAATGCAATAGCATCCTGCCCCCAGTGCCAGCAAAGGGACCTTTGTAATCTCCTTTTGACCAGTTGTCTGTCCCTCTTACTTTCTGTGGGCTGAAAGGTCTGGAAGCAGCTGTAACTTCTGCTATTGATTCAGTCACCCGCAAGGCCTATTACTGGTTTCCTGGGATGGCCTGCACTGGACTATGCTCTACTCTTACCCCAGGAAGAGTGCCCATTCCTTTCCTGTTGACCTTCTAAGTTGCCTTAGGCTAGAAAATTTTTTTTACCCCATTCTTTTGTGGGCCCTGACACTCCAGAATTTGTATGAAGTTGTTTGGAGGAGTTCTAGGGAGATCTAAACACCTTTTCCCAACTCTCATATTTTCTTACAGTTTTTAAAGTGAGAGATCCCTCTTTGACAATCACTCCCATTCTTTTAGCCTTGATTTCTTTCTTCATCCAAGGATATATAACCTCTAAATTACCTTCCAGTTCTTTTTTTTTGTGGGGCAATGGGGGTCAAGTGACTTGCCCAGGGTCACACAGCTAGTAAGTGGCAAGTGTCTGAGGTCAGATTTGAACTCAGGTACTCCTGAATCCAGGGCTGGTGCCCTATCCACTGCACCATCCAGCTGCCCCCACTTTCCAGTTCTGATAGTTGATGGTTCTGAGTTTTTGGTTTGGGATGATTATGTCTCCCATTGGACCCAGTTCAGCTTTTATATCCTTCAAAGCACATATAATCTCTGAGGTCTATCCCTTCAGCAAGCACCAATTGCTGACTCTGGGCAGCATTACAGAAGAGAAATAAGAACTAGGGCTTTTTGTGCTTGTCAAAATTGAGTCAAGGCCTGGTTCCCTTCCCTGAAGAAAAGAAACTTTATGGAAAATATTTGAATGCTAATGTAGCTCTACTGCCAAAGGCCATTGTTATAGGATTCTCTCTTTACTGGGGGAGATAAACGCCTTTCCTTGTGTTGCTTGAGTGTTTGGTGGTGGTGGTGGTGAAGTTGACCAGGAGATGGGGGAAGGGTAGGATGGGGTGGAGTTGTCCAAAGCAGAAGAGTTCTAATCTTTCTTTCTCTCTCTCTCTCTCTCTCTCTCTTTTTGGTGGGGCAATGAGGGTTAAATGACTTGCCTGGGGTCACACAGCTAGTGAATGTTAAGTGTCTGAAGTTGGATTTGAACTCAGGTCCTCCTGAATCCAGGTTTGGTTCTTTATCCACTGTGCCACCTAGCTGCCCTAAGAGTTCTAGTCTTTCTATATCTTTCTAAGTCTCTTTTTTTTCTCTAAATCTTTTTTTATTGACTTGACCAAGTCTCTTTGGACTTCAAGTGCTTCTGGCTTCCAGGTTTGAGAGAGACAATGCCAACCCCACTTCAGTTTACTAAAGGAAAAGACTCTCAGAAGAAGCCAACATGAGATGAGCTGGAAGTCTTCATCATCTCCCTATCCCCAGCTTGCTACATTAGAGACTTTGGGGAACTTCCCCTTGAGGGCTAGGAGTTTCTCAGTTTCTCAGTGAGTTACCTCACTCCCAGTGGGAAGGTTCCTTCACTCTGTATTGGCTGATATACATTCCCTTATCTGTTCTTTCTCTGATTTCTGTTTTGTTACTGATTTGGAAAAATGGATTTTATGGATGTGTTGTGTATGCTTAGTGTGCAACTGGTATTTGGTGGGAAAAGGGTCAAGCATTGCATATAAAGCTTGGGGGTCTTCCTTTCCCCAATAATGAAACAACAATCAGAAATTAGATTAAACCTGAAAACCAGATCCTCTAGATTAATACTTTTTTAAGGGTGTGGATAGATATAAGTCTAGCCCAGGAGGAGAACAAAGTGGCCAAGCTTCTGGCCCCAACCTCCTGCTTCCCCTCTTGACAGGAAATAAAGTCTTACTTAGAGAAGAGCAGGGAAAGAAATGACTGGAAATATTTATTCTGCCTCCCTTTTAGTCACACAATGATATTCCCATGCTAAATGTAGGGGACAGCCCTCAATACATTAACTTCCCCTTCACCCAAGCCCCTGCTTCCTTGAAAACTTGAGCTCTGCAAAACAGGGTCATTTCATCTTTAACTTAGTTATGGCTAAGTTAAATGACTTGCTCAGAGTCTCATAGTACTAGCTGTATAATCTGCTAGTCACTTTACCTTCATGGCCTCAGTTTCTACCTTTGTAAAACAGAGGCAATGCTTGCACTATTTACCTCTTGGGTGGTTGTGAGAAAAAAGTGCTGTGTAGGGGGCAGATATGAGGCAGTGGATAGAGCACCTGGTTGGAGTCCAGAAGACCTGAGTTGAAATTTGTCCTCAGATACTTACTTGCTGGGTGACTCTGGGTAAGTCACTTAACTCTCTTCAGTTTCCTCATCTGTAAAACGAGCCAAAGAAGAAAACTCCAGGATCTTGGGTTAGAAAACCCCAAATGGCTTCACAAAGAGTCAAACACAACTGAGAATGAATGAACAACAGTTCTAGCCATCATCACACCATGCTGCTTGTATGCCCACACTTCCTTCTTCTCCCTAATTTCCAAATCTCCTTTATGTGTTGTGTTTCACCATTAGAACATAAGCACCTTAAGGACAGGCACTGTCAGGCTTGCTTTTATTTGTATTCCCAGCACCAAACACTGACAGTGAATCAGACCTAGTTCAGCCACATAAACAAAGATTTTACTTGAGAAGGAGGAGAGATGGAGTCAGATTACTCTGAGCATTGTTCCAATTAGGCAAAGCATAGCCATGTACTTTTTACAGGTTTCTAGGTGAGTGTTACCCTGTCAATAAGAAAAATATCAACAATGACTAGAACATTTTTCTGGGTTTGGTTTTATCCTGGATCAGAGAAGAGAAACAATTCCCGGTACATAATGCTTTATAACAATTTTGGTAGCTGAAGTCACTAAGTCTTTTGCTAATACAGCTCCTTGTTCAACATGGAATCAGTCTTGCTTTCCTTTCTCAACACAATACTTGAGACATACTAAGTACTTAATATATACCTGCTCTTTCTATCCTCTCTCTATCACCTATTATTTATCTAAAAGTATTATAGCTATGTGAGGTATTATTATTTTAATAGAAATTTAACATGGTTGTTTAATTCTCACCTGGAAGTAAATTGAAGTATATAAAATCTCAGCATTGGAAGGGACCTCACAAGTCATTTGATCTAATCCATTCCTATGTAAGAATCCTTGTCCTCAACAAGTAGGGAAATCCTGGCTCAATTTTACGGGTCCACTTCCCCATCTACTTGATGAGACTTCAAGGCATGGACCTTTGTCAAAAGGGCTATTCCCATGGACCTAAACTTGGGTTCTATCTTTTTGCTGAAAGGGCACAAGGAAATTCTCTAATTGGTCATCAGTGACTCGAAGGTTATTGGAAACTGAGAATCAAGGGAAACAGACCCATGTCAAAAGTGGTGCCCTTTCCCCCATGCTTTACAAAGATGATCTGTGAAAAGGTTCAAATTTTCCTCTTTTTTCCCTCCTCACTTCTTACCCTTCTTTGCTCTTCCAGACCAGAATAGAGCCAAGGGTGTGGAATTTCTTCCTCTTCCACCTCCACCCCAGTAGCAGGAAATGGCAACTGGGAAGACATGAGAGATGAATTCACAGACATTGACTTTCTGACTACCTTCTGCCTCTCTGTTTCCATTTTCTGAGCACAGTTCAGAGATGAAAATTCCTGAGAACAGTTGTGACCGGCATTTTTTTTATTTTTGCAGGGCAATGAGGGTTAAATGATTTGTCCAGGGTCACGCAGCTAGTAAATGTCAAGTGTCTGAGGCTAGATTTGAACTCAGGTCCTCCTGAATCCAGGGCCAGTGCTTTATCCACTGTGCCACCTAGTTGCCCCTGAGATAATATTTAATAGGAGTAATAGTAAAGTTCATAGAATCAGATTCAGAGTTGAAAGGTTCCTTAAGGGTCATCTAAGGTTCAGCTTCCTCATTTTATAGATGAGGAAATAGAGGCAATCTTGCTATTCCTGTTGCTCATACACTGTAGGTCCTGGGTAAATGAGGAGTCTTTGTTCATTGTGTCATCTTCTCTCAGAATTTAATGAGCTATTTGAGCGCTTTATCTTTCCACATCTCTTTATGGGCTCCTGGGAATCATTTGTATCAAATATTTCCTGGGATGGATGAAATGAAGACTGTCTTCTATCTGAAGCCCTTGTTGTACATTAAGTGTCTTTGTGGAAGTTAAAGACAAAAGACACTGTTAACTATTCTGGGGAAAATTTAAACGTAAGCCATAGTTATGCTTGAAAAATTCATGAAATTTCCCAAGGTTTTCCTGGTTCAGGACAAGGACTATGAGTAGATTAAGGACCTTTTGAATCAGCTTCCAGGATTTAACTGAGTCTATGTGAACCCAGAGTCCTGGGGAAAGGGAGAGCTAGAGAAGAGACACAGATTCTGTGATACATTTTGAATAGAGTAATACATCACAGAATCATCATATCATAGTTATAGATTTAGATCTAAAAGGAATCATGGAGGTTATTGGGTCTAACTCCCTCATATGAGTAATACTTCTCTGAACTAGATTAAAATGTAATTGGGAAATATTTAACAAAATACAATAGAACATAGGTAATGTTAATATGAGGTTTTCTAAGTCAGTATGAAGTCTGCAGGGAGCCTTATGTAGGGTTTAGTAGCACTTGGTTTTATTAGAGTAGAGGAAACCTAGGTGGAATCTGCCATGCACAATGGATTTTGGCAAAACAGATTTCAAAGGCTTCAGAGGAAAGATAAATAGGACTCCATGCACTAAAGTGCTATTGGGGAAGTCAGCTCAGAAACTATGGCAGATACTCAAGAAAAAAATTCTGAAAATCTGAAAAGAAACAATTGTCATGAAGGGAAAAAATGGAGTTTATCAGAATAGACAAATACGAATGCACAGGGTAATCACCAATTAACATTTTTAAAAGAAACATAAAGAAGATATAAGCAAAGCATGAATATGAGTGTGGTATGTTCCTATAAAAATAGTGTTAGTCAACCATGAGTCCAGAGGACTGATTATGAACTATGGTACCTACCTTCTAACAGAGAAATAGTGGATTCAGGTTGAGGAATGAGACACATGTATTTGGACATTGATAATGTTATTATTTCTTTTGCTTGACTATTCATATTTGTTATAGGAATTTATTTTGCTGTTTAAAATTTTAATTGGGGGTGAGAGGGAGAAAAACAAATCTTTGTTCATTGAAAAATAAAATGAAATGAAAATAATTAACATGTTTTTAGGAATACTAAAAATCAGAATGATATGAAACTAATTAGTGAGGGGAGATGAAGCCAACAAAAAGATATAGATATAGAGATATATATCATAGTAATACATTATGTATTATGTTATATATAATACATATTATTTATTATTTTATATATAGTAGCAATTTTGATAACTGATGGTAGAGACAACAGTACTGCTCAATTCTTATTTATCTTCTGTTTCCTCAGTCAAGGAGAATGACTTTTGCCCTGGAGATGACAGAACAAATATGACTAGGAGGGAATTGATACCCAAGATAAGTAAGGAGATAATAAGCACCTAACTGCCTTTGATGAATCATCAGCATTGCTATTTGAAAGGCCAGGGAGATCAGGAGAGATAGAGCAAGCCTGGACAAGAGTGAATGTTGTCTTTAGTTGAAAAAAAAAAAGGCAGGATGAATGAGAATAGAATGGAATCTAGACACCATAGGCCCGTCAGTCACCAAGCATTTATTAGGTGTTTACTATATGGCAGGTACTATGCTAAGCACTGGGGATACAAAGAAAGACAAAAAGCTGTCCTTGCTTTCAGGAGGATTCTAATGGGGAAGTCATAACAATAATTAGGTATTTACAATATTCCTACTTATATGTATTTATATACACATATATAAACATATATTCAGAGAGAAAGTGAGAGAGAGAAAACAAAATCTACTCAGTAGAGATGAGGATACAGTGATGTCCGAATTAGTACATTAATAGCTAAGGTATGGCTAAAGCCCCGAGTACTGAAAGAATTGGCAGATTTCATTGCTGAGCCAATGTAGGTGATATTTGACAGTTCATGGAAAATTGAAGATGTGCCATAAGAAGAGAAAATGCTTCTGTTGCCAAAAAAGGGGAAGAAAACAGATTCTGCAAACAATAGGTCAGTGAGTTTGACTTTAATTCTTAGGAAAAAAATCTATAATGGATCGTTAAAGAGATTATTAGTGAACATCTAGAAAGAGATCAGTGATTACAGAGCTGGCATGATCAGAAAGATTCACGTTCAAATCCAACTTTAGATATTTATTAACTCTGACTTTGGGTAAATCACTTGACTTATATTTGCTTCAGTTTCCTCACCTGCAAAATGAGGATAATAATAAAATCTGTCTTACAGGGTTGTTGTGAAGATCAAATGAGATAATATTTGTAAAGCAATTTATATATTTCCTGGCATATAGGAAGTGCTTAATAAATGCTTGTTCCCTTCCCCCTTCCCCACCCTTCATAAAGAACAGGCCATACTAGACTAAACTAATTTCCTATTTTGAAAGATTACTAAACTACTTGATAAGGGGAATGCTATGACTATACTTTCCCTAAATGTTAGTAAAAGTTTTGATAAATTACCTCATATTATTCTTGTGAAGAAGATGGAGAAAAATGGACTAGATAATAATATTATGAGATTGATTCAGAAGAGGATGGATAGTGGGAATCAAAGAATAGATGATGTTTTTAAGTGGATTATATTAATAATAACTTTTGTTTTTACATTGCCCAGGTTCCTAATGTATACCCCCTCCCTTCATGCTCCCAGAGCAACATCCCATATTTGGAAGCATATTAAACCCCACCCTTTTTACCTCTTTAAACTACATGTATTACAAAATAATTTTAAAATGATACCTTGAGATGGAACCAAGATGGCAGAGTAAATGTAGGGACTCACCTGAGCTCTCCCAAATTCTCCTCCAAACCACATTAAAATAATGCCTCAGAATGAATTCTAGAGTGGCAGAACCCCTAAAAAGGATGGAGTGAAACAATATTCCAGCCCAATTAATGGGGAAAAATGTGAAGGAAGGTATCTCAGTCATACCAAATCTCAAACTGTATTATGAAGAAGTAATCATCAAATCAACCTGGTGCTAGCTAAGAAATGGAGTGGTGGATCAGTGGAATAGATAGTAAAAGTATTGATAAATTACCTCATATTATTCTTGTGAAGAAGATGGAGAAAAATGGACTAGATAATAATATTATGAGATTGATTCAGAAGAGGATGGATAGTGGGAATCAAAGAATAGATGATGTTTTAAGTGGATTATATTAATTATAACTTTTGTTTTTACATGACCATAGTAATCTAGTGTTTGATAAACTTCAAGATCAAAGCTTTTGGGACAAGAACTCATTATTTGACAAAAGCTTCTGGGAAACTTGAAAACAGTTTGGCAGAAATTAGATATAGACCAACATCTCACACTCTATACCAAGATAAAGTCAAAATGGATACAATACCAAAAAATAATACCATAAACAAATTAGGGGAACATGGCATAGTTTACCTGTCAAATCTATGGATAAGTGAAGAATTTGTGACCAAACAAGAGAGAAGAGATCATTGCAAGATTTAACATGGGTAATTTAGATTATATTAAATTTAAAAGTTTTTGCACAAACAAACCCAATGCAATCAAGAAAAGGTAAGCAGAAAGCTAGGGAAAAGCTTTTACAGAAAGCGTATTTGATAAAGGCCTCATTTTTCAAACATTAGAGAACTGAGTCAAATTTATAAGAATATAAGTTATTCCCCAATTCATCAAAGGATATGAACAGAAATGAAGTTTTTAGATAAGGAAATCAAAGCTATCTATAGTCATATGAGAAAATGCTCTAAATCACTATTGATTAGAGGTATCACCTCACAGCTATCAGATTGGCTAATATGACAGAAAAGGAAAATGATAAATATTGGAGGAGATATGGGAAAATTGGGACACTAATGTACTATTGGTGGAATTATGAACTGATCCAACCATTCTGTGGTGCAAGTTGGAATTATACACAAAGGACCATCAAACTGTGCATACCCTTTAATCTAGCAATATGACTATATTCCAAAGAGATTTTTAAAAAAGGAAAAGGACCTACTTGTACAAAGATATTTATTTTGTAGTGGCAAAGAATTGGAAGCTGAGGAGATGTCCATCAATTAGACAAATGGCTGAACAACTTGTTGTATATTATTATAATTACATATTTTTTATATTTATTTTTTCCAGGGCAATGAGGGTTAAGTGACTTGCCCAAGGTCACACAGCTAGTAAGTGTCAAGTGTCTGAGGTCAGATTTGAATTCAAGTTCTCCTGAATCCAGTGCAGGTGCTTTATCCACTGTGCCATCTAGCTGCCCTGTATATGATTATAAAGGAATACTATTGGCTATAAGAAATGATGAGCAGGCAGATTTCAGAAAAACCTGGAAAGACTTACATGAACTGATGTAGTAAGTAAATAAGTAAGCAGAACCAGGAGAACATTGTACATAGTAACAGCAATATTGTGCAATGATCAACAGTGAATGACTCAGCTATTCTCAGCAATACATTGATCCAAGACAATACCAAAGAATCATCCTGAAAAATGCTATCCCCCTCCAGAGAAAGCACTGATAGAGTCTGAATGCAGATTGAAGCACACTATTTTTCACATTATTTTTTTTTTGTGTTTTTTATCTGTGTTTTCTTTCACAACATGACCAATATGGAAATATAATTTGTGTGACGGCATATGTATAGGCTATATACAATTTCTTACTATCTCAGGGAGGAAGGATGGGAGGAGGAGAGGGAGAGAATTTAGAACTCAATTTTTTAAAAAGAGAATGTTAGTGGGGCGGCTAGGTGGCACAGTGGATAAAGCACCGGCCCTGGATTCAGGAGTTCCAGAGTTCAAATCCAGCCTCAGACACTTGACACTTACTAGCTGTGTGACCCTGGGCAAGTCACTTGACCCCATTGCCCCGTAAAAAAAAAATGAAAAAGAGAATGTTAGGAAATACTTACTACAGAGTGGGTGTTATTTCCATCAATCTATGGTACACTGTAGGTTCAGCAGGGATTGGGAGAACTTTGGAGTTGGGAAGACCTACATCTAAGTTGTGCCACTGACATACTGGTAGTGTGACTATGAGTATTTGTTTGTTGCAGAATGGAGAAGTAAAAAGAAAATGCTTGTGAAAGAATTTTTAAAGATTCTGATTCATCCCACATGTCCAAATGAGATAGGCAAGGATAGTATCAAAAGATTGACCTATGGACCACAAGGGAAAGAAACTCTTGAAGGTATAGGAAATGCATGCCATTGACCCCAAAGTGAGGAAGAGAAGAAGAAAATCAACAAAACATAAATTTTAAAAACTTTCAATAAACTGCAATAAATTTGAAAAGAAAATATGCAATCCAGCAACTCTGGACCCCTGGACCTCACCATACACCATAGGAGACAGCAAACACAATGGACTTCTGAAGAAATCATTGCATTTCTCTTCATTTGAGGTCTTCAAACAAAGGTGAAATACCTACTGTTCAGTAATGTTATGGAGATCTTAAAGACCAAAGAAGATAAGTGGATCTCATATTAAAAATATTCATTATTTTTTCATTATTTTTAAATATCATGTTTATAAGTAGTTTAAAATTCTTTGCCTTGAGCATCAGTAGTTCTAAGAGCTTTCAGTATAGAGATGGTAAGGAGGTCAATCAACTGACAGGAAAGAAATTACAGTGAACCTTTTAGTAGCACTGGGTCCAGTTATTGTTAATTGACAACTCTGTTGTCCATAAGCAGTTCTTGGTTGCAGTTGCAGGTGGAGAGGAGCACTTCTAGTTGCTCATAAGGAACAGAGGTCTGGGTCACAGTTACAGGGCTAAGAGGAGCACTAGTACTTATGATTGCAGTAGAGGCCCTTCCTAGGTAAAGACTAGAGCACAGACCAGGAGAGCAGTGGGATCACCTCTGATTCTATTCCACCTTAGAAGCACTATAAACTCTCAAATCCCCAGAACTAGCTCTGAAAACAGCAGCCAGGAAACGCCTGAAGGTTGGCACATTGTCTCTCCACCCCTGAGTGAGTAGAGCCCTACTTTAACAAAAAAATTCAAAGTTAAGAAATAGGTAGTGAAAATGGGCAAACAACTGAAACAGACCTTGATCATAGAAAGCTACTTTGGTGGTACGGAAGACCAAGAAACTGAGAAGACAATGACATGAAAACTGCTATGAGCAAAGTCTCAAAGAAAAATACTAAGTAGACACAAGCAACAAGAATTCATAGAAGAGTTACAATTAGAGGTAAGAGTGATAAAGTAAAGATTAGGAAAACAAATTAGAATAATGCAAGAAAATTATGAAAAGAAATAATAGCTTTGTAAAAGAAGGATAAAAATACTGAAGAAAGCAATAGCTTAAAAATAGAATTCTTCAAATGGTAGTGTATAAAAATAATTATTAATAAGCTAATCTAGTCTGAAAAATTTTATAACTGGACTTATGAAAAATTATAAGTATATGAAAAATGATAAGTTTAGGAAAATTATAATTAGGCTGTAAGTCCTGCCACAGTTGCCATTCAAATGTAGAAATATTTTTGAATGATTGGGCCTGATTTGGGGGGCTAAAGCTGACTGGGGTACTTAATCTGGGGACTGTTGACTATTTGGCCATCTGACTGCTATTAACTTAATGTGGGCCGTTTATAAAGTTCCACCACATTGCTCCCAAATTGATAAGCTAAAGATCAAGAAGGCTCTTAACTAAAGAATCAAAGCAGAGTTTATTTATGAGATACTATTTAAAATTAAGAATACAGGGAAATAAAATGTACAACCTGACTGCATTGCGGTGCATCTCTTTCCACTGCTTCTCTTTCCCACCTGCTGTGCCTGGAACTTATTTAATACAATAAGACCTTAGCTGCCTCTTGCCTTAGGGCACTCAGGTCCTTTATCTAACTTCGAGCCCCTTTCACTTTGTAAATCCCCCTGCTTCTAACTTTCCTCTCCTTACTGCCACCGCTGAACCCCTGTGTTTCTCTTTCACCGATCTTCTGTCTGTCTGCTCCGTCAGTCTGCCCTTCGGCCTCTTTTTTCTCTGCTCCTAGTCCTTCTCATCTTCTCCTGCATCCTTGTAGCCCCCTGTCTGTCTTCTCCAACCTTTGCCATCTCCTCAGCTGCCTCTTGACCTCTTCTCCCAGGTCTCTATATATTTTCCTTTTCTCCACTCAAATCTCGGGGCTTCCTGCGCCCCCATAGACCAAGCTAATCTACCAGCCAGGGCTGCGGCTGGTTGGGGGTGTGTGTGTGTGCTTGAGCCTCATGTGCCTCAGCACAGGCTATGCCAGAGCCCAGCCTGGACAAGCCCAGGATCTCTCAGATACCTCCACTCAGGTCGGAGGGAGCTGGGGGCTTTTTCCCCCCGCAGCTGTCTGACCTGGCATCTTGTACAGCCCAAGGGGCTTTTTGGCTCAGCTGAAGCAGAGGGAGAGGGGCACCAGCCCCTCCCACACAGAAGAGACCCTGAGGGCCTAAGGCTTTCTAATCTCAGCCTAAAGGTAAGGTCCTCAAATCAAAATAGATTTCCACAGTAGATTCACTGAAGAAAAGAATTCCTTAAAAAGTAGAATTGGGGAAATAGAAAAATAGGTACAAAAATTACTTAACAAAAGAACTTTTTAAAAATTAGAATTTTGAGGTAGAATCTAATGAACCCATGAGACATGATAAATAAAACAAAGTTAAAAGAATGAAAAAAAAATAGAAAAAGTGAAATAATCTTATTGGAAAAAAACTGAGCTGGAAGACAGATCATGGAGAGATTATTTAAGAATTATTGGACCATCAGAAAGCCATGACAAAAAAAAGCCTAGACACCATATTTCAAGAAATCATAAAGGAAAATTGCCCTCATATCCTAGAGTGAGAGGATAAAATAGAATTTTTTTGTTTTTCTTTAATAGTATTTTTTTCAGTTGTATGTAAAGATAGTTTTCAACATTTGTTTTTATAACATTTTGAATTCCAAATTTTTCTCCCTTCCTCCCTTTCCTCCCTGCTCCTCAAGACAGCAAGCAATCTGATATAGGTTACATATGTGCAATTACATTAAAAATGATAAAATAGAATTTGTAAGAATTCACAAATCACCTCTTGAAAGAGATCCCAAAATGGAAACTTTAAGGAATATTATAATAAAATTCCAGAGCTCCTAGGTAAAGAAGAAAATACTGTAAGCAGTCAGAAAGAAATATCATGGAGCCACAGTCAGAATCATCGAAGATTTAGCAGCTTCTATGTTAATGGAACAGAAAGCTTGTTATGTGATATTCCAGAAGGAAAAAGAGCTAGGGTTACAATCAAGAATAATCTACACAGAAAATCTTAATATAATCCTTTGGGAGGAAAATGGATATTTCAGGAAATAAAGGATTTTCAAGCATTCCTGATGAAAAGACCAGAGCTGAACAGAAAATCTGACATTCAAACACAAGACTTAAGAGATATATAAAGTAGTTAACATCAAAGAGAAATCATAAGGGATTAAATAAGGTAAAATAGTTTAAATTTCTATGTAGGAAGATGAGCCATGTAACTCCTAAGAACTTTATTATTAGGGCAGTTAAAAGAAGTTTACATAGAGTGCATGAGTGTGAGTTGATTCTGTTGGAATGATCTCAATATAAAGGGGGAGTTGAGAAAGAAGGATGCACTGGGAGAAGGTGGAAAGGGGAAGTAGAACGGGAAAATTTTTCTCACATAATAGGGTTGTACAAGGAAGAGTTTTTATAGTTAAGGGAGAAATGATGGGAGGATGGGTGAGCCATGTTATAACTTACTCTTATTGGAATTGGTTCAGCGAGGGAAGAAGATACACATGTGTATATGTGTGCAAATGCATATATATACCTGTATATACACACATATGTATATATATAAACACAGACAGGTATATATACATACATACATATACATATACACAGAGTTGTATATAGATATCTATCTTACCCTGTAGGGAAATACGAGGGAAAGGGGATAAGAGAAAGGGGGTGGAGATGATAAAACAAGGAATAAGGGAGGCAGTGGTTATTAGCAAAATAGACTTTTTGAAAATCAGATGAAGGGAAATACATAAGAACAGGAAAAGAATGATGAAAATAAATTATACATGTATTTTTTTAAATTGGAAAAAACATTTTTGCCCTCTTAAAAAAGAATCTTAAAAATTACTTTTATATGTAATTGATAATAATAATATATTATTATTATTATTTTTAAAAAGATAATACTTTTGTTTGAAGCCTTTGGTCCTAATTGAATGAGAAACCTGTATCTGTTTTCCTTTAACTATCAATTTCAAAACAATGTCATACGCTGAAATCTTTTTACATCATTCTTACCAAAGGACTAACTCTTATCTGTGAGGAAGAGGACTCAAAACTCCTGGAAAATGGATGACAGAGTTAACCAGATTTAGAGTAGGAACAACTAAATCTCATTAATATCATTGCCTATCCATGTCCTTGAATGGACTGAATAGTTTAGGAATGATTCTCCAGGATATGCTGACAATTAACTATTGTTCTGTTTCATACCAATACTGTTGACTGTTGTTCTGTTTCAAATCAAACTGCTGATTGAACTTTTACCTGAATTCTGTAACTATGTTTTATTTTATTGTGGAATTTTGCCTTTGTTTTAGAATACTATAAATTGTGGGTAAAATAACTTGTGGCAGAGACAGGTTTGCAAAGATCTCTCTCTCTTTCTTTCAAATGTCACTCTTTCTAAGGAGAGAATGATAAATTCATCTCTGGTAGATGTGTGCTCATAATGCAGAGCTTAGGATTTTTCTTCCATACATAATAAATAAGAAAAAAAAGAAAAGAACTCAGTTCAGCAAAATTAACTGACACATCAAAAAAGTGTGACATTATTTGTAGTGTTCTATAATTTCTTTGCTTTACAAAGAAGGGAAGGGGAGTGCCTTTACATATTTCTTTGGATCAAGCTTGGTTATTAAATTAGTATTGCATTTAGTTTCAATTGTTTTGTTGATGTTATTTTAACCATTTATATTTCTGTAGTCATTGGGCATATTGTTTTCTTGCTTCTCCATACTTCTCTTTGCATCAGTTCAAAAAAATTTCCTAGGCTTCTCTAAAATTATCTTCTCTATCTATCTATTTATCTATCTATCTATCTATCTATCTATCTATCTATCTATCTATCTATCTATCTATCTGTCTGTTTGTTTGTTTATTTATTTTGGTGAGGCAATTGGGGTTAAATGACTTGCTCAGGGACATACAACTAGTAAGTGTCAAGGGTCTGAGGTCAGATTTGAACTCAGGTCCTCCTGAATCCAGGGCCAGTGCTCTATCCACTGCACCACCTAGCTCCCCCTTATCTATTTTTTATTACAAAATAGTAATGTTATATTATACTCATGTACCACAATTTGTTTAACCATTCTGCAATTCATGGGTATCTATTTTGTTTCTAGTTTTTCCTACTTTGAAAACTGCTGCAATAAATATTTTTATGCACATAGGGCCTTTCTTTTATGATTGACCTCTTTGGGGTAAATGATTAACAGTAGAATCTCTAAACACTTAAGGTATATGGTCATTTTAATAATTTTCTTAATAAAATCCATTGCTCTTTTAGGAAGTATGATGAAATCCTAACATCAGTTTTATGTAAATATAGAGTTGCTAGATATTAACTAGCTTAAGGACTAATCATATGACTGGTGGCCTATAAAAAAATAGCTAGCTCTGCAGATATTCTATCTAAGGAATTATAGGCCACCAGTCATATGAGCACCAACTATGGAGGAAGAATCTATTTCTACTTTTTTAAACATTCATTTTTAAAATAAAAATTTGAATTCCAAATTTTCTTGCTCCCTCCTTTCCCTCCTCCCTAAGACACTAAGCAGTTTGATAGAGGTTATATATATGCAATCAAGTAAAACATTTCCATTTTAGTTAGGTTGGGAAAGAAGAAACAGAAAAAAGGGAAAAAACCCATGAAAAATACAGTGAAAATAGTATGCTTCGATCTGCATTCAGACTCCATCAGTTCTTTCTCTGGATGTGGATAGCATTTTCCAAATGAGTCTTTTGGAATTGTCATAAATCACTGTATTGTTAAGAGCTAAGTCAATCACAATTGATTGTTGCATAATGTTGTATTTTGTACAACGATCTAGAAGAACCCTTTTAAAAAGAAATTTAAACATTCTTATTTAAAGTTTTGAGTTTCAAATTCCATCCCTTCCTCCCCTCCCCCATCCCTGAGATGTTGTTATTTGGCATTGGGGTGGTATCATGACTTGCAGTGAATTGGATTTAAGTGAGGAAGGGCTGTGTAAGGTCACTAACCTCACTGTCTCCTCCAGAGCTATCTGGGTTCAGTGGCAAGATATATATATATATATATATATATATATATATATATATATATATATATATATCAGGATGACTGGAGATGGTCCCAGGTGGTTAAGGCAACTGGGGTTAAGTTAATTGCTCAGGGTCACACAGCTAGTAAATGTCTGAGGTGTCCTCCCAACTTCAGGGCTAGTGCTCTCTCCACTGCTCCACCTAGCTGACCCTCCCTGAGATGGCAAGGAATCAGATATAGGTTAAACATGTGCAATTATGCAAAATGTTTCCATATTAGTAATTTTGTACAAGAATAAATAAAGAAAGAAAGAAAAGAAAAAAGAAAGTCAAAAATAGCATGTTTCAGTCTGCATTCAATTAATATCTGTCCTATCTCGGGAGGTGGATAGTATGCTTCATCATTAGTCCTTTGGGATTATTTTAGATCATTGTATTGCTGAGAATAGCTGAATCATTCACAGTTCTTCATCTAACAATATTGCTGTTACTATGTACAATGTTCTCCTGGCTCTATTCACCTCACTATGCATTAGTTCATTTAAGTCTAGGTTTTTCTGAAATCATTGTGCTTACCATTTCTGGTTTTTTGTTTATTTGGGGATTTTGTGTGTGTGTGTGTATGGTTTTTTTGGTGGGGCAATGAGGGTTAAGTGACTTGCCCAGGGTCACACAGCTAGTAAATGTCATGTGTCTGAGGTCGGATTTGAACTCAGGTCCTCCTGAATCCAGGGCCAGAACTCTATCCACTGCACCACCTAGCTGCCCCATGCTGATCATTTCCTACAGCACAATACTATTCCATTACAATCATATACCACAGCTTCTTTAGCTATTCCCCACTTGATGGACATCCCCTCAGTTTCCAATCCTTAGCCACCACAAAAGAGTTGCTATAAATATTTTGTACAAATAGGTCCTTTTCCTTTTGGGGGGGCATGTCTTTGGGATATAAACCTAGCAGTGGTATTGCTGGGTCAAAGGGTATGTACAGTTTTATTGCCTTTTGGGCATAAAACACCACTTTTTAAAAGGGAATTGCCCTTCACCTTTTCCCTTCTTCCTCTTCTACATTTTAGTGAGAGGTGAGATTTCTGACCCTTGTCCTTAGCCCATCAGCAGTAGCATCTTGCAGTAGACCAACATGACCTTAAGAGATGCTGCACCCTGAGGGAGCAGAGCAAAACTATCAGGAGCCTTGCAGTTCTGGAAGTATGAGTTGCCATGATAATGCATTCCCAAATGTGCCTCCGTAAAAGGGTGGTCTATGTGTGTGCCTAATTTTTCCACTGATGCTATGTGTATTTTTGACAGCGTGTGGATTAAGGGAGCATGTTTTGTTACTACTTTTCATGCAATGCATTTTAACAGATGGTTTTTCTTTAGCAAATTGTGTCAACTCCCTGACTATTAAAGGAGAATTCAATAATGGGGGCTCATAAGTTATAGTTTTAGCAGAACAGATACACAGAGTACCTCAGAACTAGTATAGTTATTCTCCAGAGTAACCAACACAAAAGTATAGAGTTGAAAGGGTTGTTCTAGAGTGAGAGGTGCAACATATTGATACTTCCAGTTAGAGGGTGTAGTGGAGAGGGAGTTGAACATCAAGTTGAGAAAACTTGAGTTTGAATCTTGCTTCTGACTCCAACTGTGTGAAGATGAGCAAGTCATTTACTCTTTCTATGCCTCAGTTTCCTCATTTATAAACAGGGAGGTGTACTGAATGGCTTCTAAAGTTCTTTACATCTCTAGCTCTTGTTTCCTTTAATGTTGGTTGTTTGTTTTTTGTGGGTCAATGAGGGTTAAGTGACTTGCCCAGGGTTACACAGTTAGTGTCAAGTGTCTCAGGTCACATTTGAACTCAGGTCCTTCTGAATCTAGGGCTGGTGCTTTATTCACTGTGCCACCTAGCTGTCCCCTCCTTTAATGTGGTATTTTGTATCTCTTACTCTAATGTCTGGATGCTGTGAATGCATTGCCTGGGTGCTGTACAGGTATGCCTCCCCTGGGGCTACCTGATTTCTGGGCACTGAGATGCTTGAGTGCTGAGATAGCCCAGTCTCCTTTAGTGCCTTTAGCAGGTTGCCTAGGCACTGAGCTGCCTAGGTGCTATGCTCTGTGTTACCTGGGAACTGGTCTAGCCTTCCTGGTTATGATCCATGCTTTAGCTTCTGGTTACTCAGGCTTGTCTCTTCTCTATGTCTTCTTGTGTAGTTCTGGACTAGATGGAGGAGCTTACAGCTGTTTTTATCATTTTTCCTTATGGTGCATTTTTAGAGCTTTGCTGGGGGTGTTTGTAGGTGGTTTGGTCTCCTCTAAGTCTTAACACACCACTATCTTCCCACAATTTTCCTCCACTGTTGCACATCACAATATGCCCATGCTTTCTATTTTTATGCAATTCTAATTTATGTCCTTCCACAGATAATCTAGAGAAGATTTACCTCTTGGATGGGCCATGTCAATATTATAAACATGATGATACTATTTAAATTAATTCATATATTTGTACCACACCAATTACACTATCAAGGGAATACTTTATTGCTATAATAATATAAAATAAAAGCAATAAAATTCATCAAGATGAACAAAAGGCCAAGGATCTTATGTGAGATAATAAAAAAGCATGAACAAATGAAAAAAGACCTAATATTACCAGCTCTCAAACAATATTAAAAAATTATCAAAAGTATTTGTTATCAGTTAAAAATAGAAATGTTTAATGGAACAGATCTAGTGAAACTTAGAAATAGTCAAATATAATGTTCAATAAACCCATGAATATACCCAAGTTATTGGAAAAGGCCTTACTTGACAAGAACTGTTGGGAAAAGTGGAGAGAAGTCTGGAAGAAATTAGTTTCAGCTCATCATCTTTTACCATAAATTATAATAATCTCAAAATGGATACATGACCTAAATATAAAAGGTCACATCTGTGGCAAGAGTGATCAGGAGAAACTCTGTTCCATTTGGTAATTCCCCCAAATCCATTTGGTGAGATTATAGGTCATGGACTTTTGTCAGAAAGAGTTACCTCTCATGGAGCTGGATGTACCCCCTGGGTCCCTTGCTTGAGGACCTGTGCACTGAACCCCTTGCTGTGAGCAAGGAATGAATACTTGATTGGTCCCCAGGGAAGAAGACTGTCTTGATGATGATTGGTCACTGAGTTGTTGAGGAGGTTGGATTCTCGTTAGAGGAATCTCCCCACTCTGAGGAAACATCTCTGTCTCCTTTTGGGACTCTCTTCACATTTTTCTCTTATTTATATTTCCAGTCAAGCTGGGAGGGAGGATTCTTATCATCCCCTCACCCCGATTTCCCTAGCAGCCATGATGACTTAAAGCAGAAACATTTAGCAATCAGAGATATGTGCTTGCTCAGGGAACCTGGAGGTCCTAGTTTCTTGTACACTGAGTTTGCCTTTTTGTTTCCTTTTCCAAGCATGTAAAAAACTAGCAATATTAAATTAAAATTAATATTAAATTAAAAGAGATGTTGATAGTCTTTAGGGTTACCTCTTGGATATTCGGAAGTCAGATATTTCCAGGGTTAAATGCCAGCTCCCAGAAAAAGAATTTCACAAAAGCATTGCAGAAATTGTAGTTGATAGGTTTGCCCCAAAGGTGGAAGACTGAAGCCATGAAATAAGGTCCAAGGAGGTCTGGAATTTGCCTATCTTCCACAACATTTGCTATGGATATCTCAGCTCAGATCTGAGATGAATATGAACTAGCTCTTCAGCAGCCCCACAAATGATCTTTACCTTCTGGAGGCAATACAATATGCTTTTTTTTTTGTTTTTTGGGGTTTTTTTGTTTGTTTGTTTTTTGCAGGGCAGTTGGGGTTAAGTGACTTGCCCAGGGTCACACAGCTAGTAAGTGTTAAGTGTCTGAGGCCGGATTTGAACTCAGGTACTCCTGAATCCAGGGCTGGTGCTCTATCCACTGCACCACCTAGCTGCCCCAATACAATATGTTTTATAGGCTATCCAGATGTATCCTCTATCTTTTCATGTATCCCTGAGTCCTTTGTTTCTCATGTAATTTCTATTATAGAGGAAACAAAAGGTGTCCTATAATAAAATAATAATACATTCAGCATCATTGTGGGAGGAGGCCTTTCCCCCCAAATATTTTTTTTTCTTTTCTTTTTTTTGTGTGTGAGGCAATTGGGGTTAAGTGACTTGCCCAGGGTCACACAGCTAGTAAGTATCAAGTGCCTGAGGCCAGATTTGAACTCAGGTACTCCTGAATCCAGGGCCAGTGCTCTATCCACTGCGCCACCTAGCTGCCCCCTATAATCTTAATAGCATTTTATTTTTTTCCAGTTACATGTAAAGACAGTTTTCAACATTTTGAGTTCCAAATTTTTCTCCCTCTCCTCAAGACAGCAGCTAATCTGACATAGGTTATGTATGTATAATTATATTAAACATATTTCCACATTAGTTATGTTGTAAAAGAAAAATCAGAACAAAAGGCAAAAACCTCAAGAAAGAACCCCCCCCAAGTGAAAATGGTATGGTTTAATCTGCATCTAGATTCCACAGTTCTTTTTCTGGATGTGGAGAGCATTTTCCATCATGAATCCTTTAGAATTGTCTTGGATTATTGTATTTCTGAGAAGAACCAAGTCTATCACAGCTGATCATCACACAATGTTGCTGTTACTGTGAACAATGTTCTCCTGGTTCTGTTAATTTTACTCTGTATCAGTTCATGCAAGTCTTTCCAGGTTTTCTGAAAGGATCCTGCTCATCATTTTTTTGGGGCGGAGTAATGAGGGTTAAGTGACTTGCCCAGGGTCACACAGCTAGGAAGTGCCAAGTGTCTGAGGTCAGATTTGAACTCAGGTTCTCCTGAATCCAGGGCTGCTGCTTTATCCACTGTGCCACCTAGCTGCCCCTCCTCCCCATCATTTCTTATAGCACAATAGTATCCCATTACATTCACATACCACAACTTGTTCAGCCATTCCCCAATTGATGGGCATCCCCTTAATTTCCAACTCTTTGCCACCACAAAAAGAGCTATTATAAATATTTTTGTCCATCTGGGTCCTTTTCCCTTTTTATGATCTCTTTGGGATACAGATTTAGTAGAGGAATTGCTGGGTCAAAGGGTAGCCCTTTGGGCATAATGAGGAGATTTTTTTTTTAAAAACAGGCTTTAGGAAAGTCAAATAGCAGAAAGCATATTGCCTGTGGTGTCAGAGTACTTATATTCAGATCCCACCTCTGATATTTAATATCTCTATGACCTTGGGTAAATCACTTAACTATTGTGGGCCTCTTTCCTTATCTGTAAAATGAAGGGTTTTGGACTAGATGGTCCCCTAGGCCTCTTACAGTTCTAAATTTATGATCCTATTACCCAAATTTTGCTTTAGAGATTTTCCTGGAAGAATCCATGTGGAGATAACTAATAAACCAAAAAAAGTGACCCCTTTTGAATCAGTTCTCTGCAGGGAGCCCTTAGATGTATACCTTGAGGCCTTATCAAGGCAAGGGGTAGGACAAAAAATTATAAGAGGGCAATGTATGGATATATCTTTCACAATTATGGTTGGAAATGAGGAGCTTGAGGTCATTGTAAAAGATAAAAGACAATTTTGGTTACATAACATTTTAAAAGTTCTTTCATGAACATAGTCAAGGTAGTCACAATTAAAAAAAACACCTGTTAAACGGGAAAACACCTCCCACCAATATTTCTGATAATAGTCCTATATCTAAGCTATATAAGAAATTGATATAGATCTATAAGAACAAATGCTATTCATTAACAGATATGTAGTCAAAGGATATAGGTAACTTTCAAGAGCTCAACCATATGCAATAATGTTCCAAATTACTAATAAGAGAAATGCTCATTCAAACATCTCTGAGGTTTCAGTTCATACCCATCAGATAGACAAAGACAGTAAAAGATGAGTATGATAAATATTGGAGGGGCTATGGGAATATAGGGCATATTAATACAATGTTGGTGAAAGTGTGATTTGGTCCAACAATTCTGGAAAGTAATTTGGAATTATACTTAATCATGTAGTGAAAAATCACTAACCTGTATACTTCATACTACCACTACTGGGAATATAGCCCCAAGGAAGTTCAAGGCTGAGGGAGATGTCCCATATGTAAAAACTTACAGCTGCTCTTTTGTGGTAACAAAACCAAATAAACCTGGAAACAAATGAAAGTGTCTATCAACTGCGGAATAACTGAAACATGTTATATGAATGTAATAGAATATTATTGTAATGTAATGGATGTCAAACATGAAGACTTCAGAGAAATCTGGGAAAACTTAGGATAAATGAGGTAGACCTAAGAGAACAATTTACACAGTTACCAAAATAATGTAAAGGAAAATAACACTGAAAATAAAACATCAGAGTTCAAATCAGTGTAGTAACCAGTTTTCATTCCAGGGCACTTTTGATAAAACACACTACCTTTTTTAATAGCTGAGAGGTAATGTAGGTAATATACATTATAGTCACAGAATGAATACATTGAACCCCTGGTTCAGAGGAGGAGAAATATAGCTGTTCAATTGAATTGAATGTGGCTGAGGCATTGTTTTGCTAAACACCACATTTTGTTACATAGGTGGAATTGTTGGTTTTTTGAGGGAGAAAATCATCAAGAAATGAGATCATATTTTAAGATGTATAATTTTATTGATAAAAAATAATAAAGAAATTAAAGGTTCACTTTAGAGTACCCTTTCTATGGGTCTTGATATTTTGTGAATGTCATTGTAACACTAGGCTGACAATCTGGTATCCCTCATTACTGGCTCACATTCCTTTTTGGTCATGCATATTACAAATGATATTGTCTATACCACTTCTCATGTAAAAATCATTGCTAATAATGTGATGTAGCCTGCTTATTATCATCTTTATTCACTTGGTTTTTCCTGCAAGGATAACTAAGCCACTTTCTGTTGAGAGATTTACTTGAATTATATTCCCTTTAGCATTCCACCATCAATGAAATTAATACGTCATCTCCAAACAGAAGCATCTGGTGAATTTCGCCATCTATAGAAAATCTGCCTACCATTTAGATTTTGTACAAAATAACATTTAGCAATTTTGTAAAGCAAAATGGCAGGCTATAAAGTAAATCCACATAAATCACCAGCATTCCTATATATCACAAACAAAACCCTACAAGAAGAAATAGTAAGAGATACTTCATTTAAAATAACTCTAGACAGTATAAAATAGATGAAAGAAATCTGCCAAAACAAATTCAGGAGCTACACAAACAAAATTATAAAAAATTTATACAGGGGCAGCTAGATGGCGCAGTGGATAGAGCACCGGCCCTGGAGTCAGGAATACCTGAGTTCAAATCCGGCCTCAGACACTAAACACTTAACTAGCTGTGTGACCCTGGGCAAGTCACTTAACCCCAATTGCCTCACTAAAAAAAAAAAAAGAAAATTTATACAAATAAAATCAGATTTGAGTATTTGGAGAAATATTAATTGCTCATTGGTAGGCAGACCCAATACAATAATAGCAATTTTACCTAAACTGATTTATATATTCAATGCCATACCAATTAAATTGCCAAAAAATTATCTTACTGAATTAGAAAAATTAATAACAAACTTCATTAGGAAGAACAAAAAATTGAGAATAATGGAAATAATGAAAAAAAATCTAATGGAAGAGGGCTTAGCAGTACTAGATCTTAAACTATAATGTAAGGCAGTCATCAAAACTATCTGGTACTGGCTAAGAAATAGATATGGTAAATCAATGTAGACATACAACTATAGCAGCAAATAAATATAGTAACCTGGTATTTGACAAATGTAAAGAGTTAAGATTTTGGGATAAGAATTCATTACTTGGTAAAATTCTTGGGAAAAACTGGAAAGACATATGGTAGAAATTGGGCATAAACCAACATCTTACACTATTTACCAAGATAAGGTCAAAATGGATATATGACCTAGACATAGAGATATTACAAGAAAATTTGACGAACACAGAAAATAATACTTATCAGACTTGTGGATAGGTGAACAATTTATGAATAAAGAAGAGAAAGAGAGCAGAGTGAGGTGTAAAATGGATGCTTTTTATTACATTAAATTAAAAAGCTTTTGTACAAGTAAAACAAATGTATCCAAGATTAGAAGGAAAGCAGAAAATCAGGGGATTTTATAGACAATTTCTTGGATAAAGCTCTCATATTTCAAATATATAAATATTTTTGTAAAATTATAAGAATATGAGTCATTCCCCAATTGATAGTCAATGGATATGAACAGGTGGTTTTTCCAATAAAATCAAAACAATTTGTAATCTCATGAAAAATGCTCTAGTCATTATTGATTAGAGAAATACAAATTAAAACAACCTTGAGATATCATTTCAAACCTATCAGATTGGCTAAAATGATTGAAGGGGAAAGTAATGACTGTTGGCGGGGATGTGGAAAAATTGGGACACTAACTCATTGTTGGTGGAACTGCGAATTGATCCAACCATTTTGGAGAGTAATCTGCAATTATGCTCAAAGAGTCATGAAAATGCCTATACCCTGTGATTTAGTAATATCACTACTAGGTCTGTTTCTAAAGATGATTAGAGAAAAAGGAAAAGAATCTATATGTTCTAAAATATTTATAGCAGCTCTCTTTGTGGTGCCAAAGAATTGAAAATTGCTAGGATGCCCATCAAATTGGAGAATGGTTGAACAAGTTGTGGTATATGATTGTGATGGAGTACTACTATACTTTAAGAAATTATGAACTCATTGATCTTAAAAAAACATGGATAGATTTGCATGAAATAATGAAAAATGGAATGAGCAGAACCAAGAAAACGTATACAGCAATAGCAATATTGTTGTGGGTTTTTTTGGTGAGGAAATTGGGGTTAAGTGACTTGCCCAGGGTCACACAGCTAGTAAGTGTCAAGTGTCTGAGGCCCGATTTAAACTCAGGTCCTCCTGACTCCAGGGCTGGTGCTCTATCCACAGCGCCACCTAGCTGCCACAGCAATACTGCTTTAAGAACAACTTTGAGTAACTTAATCATTTTGACTATTACAAATAATTCAAACTGATTATAAAGGACACATGAAGGAAGATACCATTTGTATCCAGAGAGAGAACTGATGAAAAGAAGTATGTCTGGAATGATTTTTCATACACACACATATATACACATACATACATGCATACATGTATATATTTGTGTCTAAATGGTAGTCATCTCTAGGGTAGAGGAGTGGGAAAAAAGAAAAATAAGAAATTTATGTAATAACCTTGTTATATATTTAAAAGAAATAGCAAGTTGTACCTAATAGATTTGCAGTTTCATGTGCAATCTATTTCCCCCTACTCTTATAGAAATGTTTGTTTTATTATAAAAATAAAAAATAAAATAAATAAATAAATTTAAAGTTTAGCTTCATTCACCTGGTACTGGGGAGGTAATACCCCAAGCTTCAGGCTTTTTCATGCTGCTGTTTTAAGATCTAGTTCTGGGAGTCTACAAATCTTTGGTGCTTCCAAGGTGGTGTGATCCAGGGAAAGGTATGGTCACTGCTCTCTTGGTCTAGGCTCTAGTTTTTACCCAGGAGGGGCCACTGGTCACCTGCAGCCACAAGTGCTAGCACTCTCTTTGCCTTGGAACTGCAATCAGGGACTCTGCTCCCTTGTAACAGACCCCTCATACTCCTCTCTACACAGAACTGTGACCCAGAACTGTATATGGGTAATTGAGTTACCAGTCAGTGCCACTTGTACTCAATTCCAGCAAAGGGTCCCCTGCAATCTCTTTCTGATTACTTGTCTGCCTCCCTTACTGTCTCCAGGCTGAGAACTTCCAAAGCTGCTGCCACTAGGTGGTTGGGCTTTGGACAGACTTCCACTCTGGTGCCACAAACTTCTCCTGCTGACCTCCTAAGTTTTCTTAGGCCAGAAAAATATGTCACTCTGACTTTTTATTGGCTGTGCCACTCCAAAATTTGATTTTAAATTTTTTTGAAGGAGGATGTTGCAGGAGGTTCAGCTGGGTTTCCTTTAATCCACCATCTTGGCTCCTCCCCCTTGCAAGGTGTTTGTTTCTTGGGAAAGATTTTATATCCCTTATTCTAAGTTTTATTCTTTCAAATCCTTCTAAAACTCTCATTTGCTCTCTAATTATTTTCTCTAGCATTTTAATTCCATTTATGATATAATTTTCTTTTAAAAATATTAATTTTTCCCCAATTGCATATAAAATAATTTGTAACAATTGGTTTTTTTAAATTTTGAGTTCCATATTCTCTTTATTCTTTCCTCTCTCCCTTCCTTCCTCTCTGAGATGTTAAGAAATTTAATATAGGGTATACAATGTGCAATCATGCAAAACATGATTCCCTATTAGTCATGTTGTGAAAGAAAGCACAGACCAGGAAAAAATAAAGTGAAAAATAGTAGCTTCAATCTGCATTCAGATTCCATCAGTTCTTTCTCTGGATGTGGACAGCACATAATATCATTTTCAAGAATTTTATTTTATTTTTTCCAGGAATTCTAGTTGACTTTGTGACCAAGTTATATTTTTCCACATGCTTGTCGGTGTTCTGGAATTATTCTCTTCTTCTGGGTTTCTGTCTTGGGAATCTCTGGCATCATGATATCTCTTTATTTTGGAAGTCTTTTTTTGTTGTCATCCTTCTAGCTTTACTTCCCAAATTCAGACTTTGTCTTAGGGGCAGGCTTTGTGGACTTCTAGAAGGAATATCATGGTAATGATTTGTATTATCTGGAACCCTGATTCTATGTTTTCTGGGAATTGAGTGCTGTTTTCTTCAAGGGCCACAGGGATACTGCAAACTAGAGAGCTGAAAGCTGTCAGAAGATCTGACTTTGTCTAATCTAGAGAATGATCTTGTTTCTACTCCTTGTATTTTCCAGGCTCTGGATCTTAGTTTGGGGTCTAGGCAATGAAAATGCAGAGTTGTCCCTGGGTGGAGCTCTAGTAGAAAGTTGCTATTGCCAGCCACTGTCAGTTAGGTGGAAGGCTTTGCAGATTCAGAGTGACAGAGTTGGAGGCCTACCAAAAATATGGAGTGCTTCATAAATTTGCATGTCATCTTTGTGCCAGGGCCATACTAATCTCGTCTATATCTTTCCAATTTTAGTATGTGTGCTGTCAAAACAAGTATCTTCACACTTTTATTAAGGATACCAGCTTTTCATGTGCAGGCCATTTTCATAAAGACTTTATAAAGATAAAAAAGTAGGCATGGAGTCAGGAGTTATTGATGTCCTTCAGGTTGCCATTTTTGGTATTAGTATTGTCTGTGATTTTTTCTTTTTGAAAGAATTTCCACTCTTTTGGAATCTTCTCTTTTAGATATCTTCTTTGCTAGGGTTTCTTCCCTTTTCCCTTCTGTCATATCATATCATCAAAAAGTCATAAATGTAGCGAAAGTTGTCTCTGAAAGCCCTTGTCACATACTCAGCCATTGCTGTAACACTCACTCTTTGTCAAGTAGAGACTGCACCAGGACACTGGATACCATGGAGAGACACATAGGCATATATGCACTGGCTGTCCTTCCATGATTTAGCCCACTGGGGGAAAGACATAAGGACACAATCACTTCAGGAAGTTTTACCCTTCCTTCTCCAGACTTTCACCTGGCTCTTGCTCTTATTCAGTTACCACCTAAACCTAAATTACCTAAAGGCAAACAGGTTGGTTAGCCTAATTAAATCTACCAGCACTGGTAACTGCCTTTCCTGAGGATGGTGAAATAGAGAAAGAACTGAACTTGTAAGTACATCAATGAGTTCTCATTCTAACACTGCCTTACTATCTTGTGTCCTTGGGCAAGTCACTTAATCTCTTATTTCATAATCTGTAAAAATGGAGTAGAACTAGATGACTTCCAAGGTTCCATGCAGCTTTAAAATCTATATCCCTGTTTATTTTTAAACTTATCTAGGAAAGCTACCCTGCAGGCATATGGACAATGCATTACAGCCCAACCCTGTTGCTATCCACAACCCCAGTGCTGAACCAGGCAACTACAGTGCTCTTGGTGTTTTATAAGTGCTATCCATGGTGCTTACTGCTGTTACTTCTAAGAACCATGCTTATACTTTTCATCTTTAACATTCTGTGAATCTATAGAGCTTAAATGTATCATGGAACACAGATTATAATCTTTAATTGTATCATTCTTGAGAACACAGATTCATGTAACCTTTTACAAAAATTTTATTTTCAGAATTCACAAGGCCAGATTATCTTCAGATAACTTTCGTGTCAATATTCACAATGTCCCTCTTAAAATCCTATTCTTATGTCTCTTCATGACATGGAGGTGACTCCAAGTTCTTCAAGACTATGCTTTAAATTCAGTATTAGTGACAGATGGGGCCAGATTTTGCAGGACTACCCTAGCTGAGCAGGGAGAAGCTCATTACCAGTAGGTTCGCTCAGTAGGTGATAAATTCTTTGGTTATACCAATCCATGAAAAAAACAAAAATTTCCCATTTAAGTCCTGAGATCAATATTTACCTGCTGAAGTTAGCATTTTGTCATTTTCTCATTAGGACAACTGTAATAAATGCTATATCAATGAATTTATAAGATTTATAAGCATGTAGATTTACTACTGAATGATATATTCATCAAACATTTACTGAAGCACCTACAATAAGAAAAAATCCAGTGACCAACATTTATTAAGCATCTACTATAGGCCAGGTGCTGTGAATACAGAGACAAAAACAATATATTCACTTTCCTTAAAGAGCTTATATTCTTCAAAACATTGTAATGGTTATTTTGGGAGATATAGTAAAGAACAAAACCTGGTTCCTTTTATAAGGAGCTTTCAATTTAATGTGTGTGAAGATAATATATACATGTAAATAATTATAATGTAATGCTGAATATGAAATGTACCATAATATATGTATAATCCAGATAATATGGAAGAGATTGAGTTTTTAATTGCAATAGCATGCCTAGAAAAAACATTTACTTCCTCTAGACTTATTATGACAGTTAAAAGATAACTAGATCTGAAGGCAGGAGAACTGAGCTTCTTTTTACATTTATTGTAATCTTATTGTGTCATATTATAATGGTATTATATTATGTATCATATTATATTATCATATTTTTTTAATGTGTGATCTTCATGGGTAAATCATTTAATGTCTTTGACTTTCAATTTTCCTATCTGTCAAATAGGGATAATTATCATTGAACCAAATACCTCACAGGCAGAAAGCATTTTGTAAACCATAAAGTACTATAGAAATGTAAGTTGTCATTATTAGTTTTCCTAATTAAGAAATCCTGAAGGAACCAGAAAATCGGGAAAATCATTTTTTCCTTCCCAGTGCAAGCTTCCCATCTTAGCCTGCATTGCAAATATCTTATGTTAACATGATTAAAAGCTGATTCAATTATTTGCCCTAATTTCATATTCATAAATAAAACTAAAAATTATAGAAACTTAATTTGCTAAAATTAGAAACATATTATAGAAGAGAAATATCAGAAATAAATATGCTTGTCTTAGTTAAATAAAACAACTTAGATGTCTGTTGTTAAATGTAGGGGATATTGATTGCTTAATTCATTATAGCAAAATTATACCTAAAATATCCACAAATGACATTTTGATTTAGAGAGAACTCAATTCTAATGAATATCATGGTTTGTAAAAAAAAAATCAACAAACTCTTATTGAGCAGGTTCACATGTACCTGATATGTGCAAGACCCTGAGCTACACACATCAGTTCTCTGAGGTTGCACAATTTATCTTCAAATTCCTAACACATCAAAATAAATATCTGCTTTAAAATGTAGCTTCAGATACATCAATTCTAAAAATTAAATGATGAGAGCAGCTAGTATACAGTAAAAGATTGGGAATTAAGAGACTATTACTGGCTGTCATTAACAGTATGACTATAGTCAAGTCTCTTCCTCTCTCTGGATCTTAATATTCTCATCTATAAAATTAATGGGCTTGATCTGAGTGATTCATTCAATATTCATTCAATAGTTAAAAGTGCCTGCTGTGTGAATAGCACTGTACTAGCCTCTTGATATACAGAGGTGGAATAAATGACCACATATTATTTTTTTTCTTTTTTTGTGTGTGTGTGTGTGTGTGTGTGTGTGTGTGTGTGTGTGTGTGTGGCAATTGGGGTTAAGTGACTTGCCCAGGGTCACACAGCTAGTAAGTGTTAAGTGTCTGAGGCCGGATTTAAACTCAGGTACTCCTGACTCCAGGGGCGGTGCTCTATCCACTGCGCCACCTAGCTGCCCCCCCCCATATTCTTTTAAGAAATATTCAAATTATTGGCAAGGCATGGGAGATGCCATATATATAAATGAATATGAAGCAAGGAGCAATTCATATAAAGTTTTCTGGGAAAATTTGAGGGGAAAAGAAATCACTTTTACTTGAGAGTAGGTACCAGGGAATACTGTATAGAGAAATTGGTTTTGAAGGAAGAGAAAAATTTGAACAGGTAGTCTTGGAGGGAGTCCATTGCAGACAGAGGGGACACTTTATACAAATGCATGGAGGTGAGAGAAGACAGGAGAAGATCTAGCAATAGGTAGAAGTCAAGACTAGCTGGAATATACAGTGAATGAAGGTAAGTATAATGAATCAAGTCTGAAAAGGCAGATTTGAGCCAGAGTATAGAGGACTATCAAGGTCAAGGAGCTTTAACTTTTTATTAGAGGCAATAGGGAGTCATCAAACATTTTACAACTGGAGCAGACTTGGTTCAATTCATGTATTAGGAAGACTATTTAGGTAACAGTGTGAAGAATGGATTGTAAAAGCTGAAGGAATTGAACTTGTCTCTAGAAAATAGTAAACTCAAACTTGAAAAACACTGCACTCACATGAGTTCCTTTTGCTATAATGTAAGAGCAGGAAAAGAATTAAACTTTGGGGACAAAAATCTTAGTTTTGGATTTGGTGGGATTCAGTGTTTCTTACTTTTGATCTTTCCTGCAAAGATTGAAATAGGAAAACTTATGCATAGTTGATCCCAAAACATGGGTAGCATAACTCCTTATCAAATCACAGCTTAATCTGATTCATTGTCCTGGACCTATACCCTGCTGGTGCAGGGGGTGGGGCAACTAGGGGTGTAGGAAGCTACAAGCTTAAATAAAAATGATTCATTGTATTCTAAAGGTAAAAAAAACAAACAGTATTTGTGTAAAACCACATTTTAAGGCATTAGGTATCAAGTCAGAAATATTAATTGCTGTTTCCATTAAAAGTTTATTTTGGGGTATATATTCACTGTAAAGATTTCCAGTTCTCTGTAATTAGATTTTTAACATAACTTACTCCATAAACAACCTTTTTTTTTTGGTGGGGCAATGGGGGTTAAGTGACTCACCTAGGGTCACACAGTTAGGAAGTGTCAAGTGTCTGAGGCCTGATTTGAACTCAGGTCCTCCTGAATCCAGGGCCAGTGCTTTTATTCACTGGGCCACCTGACTCCTAAACATCGTTTTTGTTGTTAGATCATTGCCTCATTTTAGTATGATAGAATGTGGGTAATTTTTTTTAAAGGAGTATTGGAGAAGGGAGGATCTGGGAGCAAGAGACTAGGTTCAGAAGCTATTATAATAGTCCAGATGAGAAGTGATGATAACCTAAACAGGGATGCTGGCTGTATTGAAGGGAAAGAAGGATATGAACACAAGTGATTTGGGAAGTAGAATCAGCAGGATTTGGCAAATGGTTATGAAGAAGAAAAAGGAAGAGTCAAGGATGACTTTAAGGTTATGGGTCTGGGTGCTGGTGATACTATCAATAGGAAAAGAAATTAGGGAAGGAGGTTTCGTTTTTGTTTTTGCAAAAGGAAATGAATTCAATTTTTAAAAAAAGTCTCTTCCAACTTACTATACTCTTCAGAATGTTTGATTTAAATCTGAATTGTGATCATAAATCAGGAGTGTGTCACACAAAGTGCATTTTTTTTTTAAAAGAAAAGAGCAAGGCAGAATGGTGTAATATTAATGACAATGATGGCTTACATTTATATAGCACTTTAAGGTTTACAGAGTCCCTTCCCAGCCCTGTCTCTCCTCACCCCCCAACTATCTCACTTGATCTTAAGGACAACCATATAAGATTCTAGAGATATTATTTCCCTATTACAGATGGGGAAATTGAGGTTCAGAGAAACTGTGACTTGTTCCAGTTACATAGCTAGAAGTGTCAAACCCAGATCTCTCCTGACTCCAAGTCCAGAACTCTTTAATCTGCACCATACTGCTCTACTCTGGGAAGAACGCTAGACTAGTTGAGACCAGCTGGAGTTGCAATCATGTCAAGAACTTTTTGTATGACCTTGGACAAGTCTCTCCCAACCCCCTCCCCCTCCCCCCCCCACCCCATGCCAACCTAGTCTAAATAATTTCTAAAATATATTTCAGTTCTGACATTTTATGGTCTAAGACTACTTGCAACTCTGTCCTGTTACGATTCCAGTTGATCGTAAGGAAGAAAATCGATTTGATTGAAATCAAAGCCAGGCCAGGGGATGCAGGCCTTTCCGAGGGATCTTGGAATCAGTGCAGGGCTGTTTGAGGGGAGGAAGCTTGAGGGGCCAGGCCAGTCTCCAAGCTGTATCAAGTGATGGCTGGCATGGAGATGCACCAGGAGGGGAGAGCTCAGCCCCACTCACTCACCCCTGGGCCCTTTACAGGCTTGCAGCTCTCGCTGTTGCGCACTGGGGGCTCGGCAGGACTAATTTGCCTATCCCCGCCCCTGCTCTAAAATGGTTGGTGAGGATGTCTAGCTTCGGGCAAGGATTGGTCGATCGTCTTGTCGCTCCGGCCCTGGAGCGGACGTTTCCCGCTGCGGCTGGGCTTGGGCTTCGGCTCTGCTCCCGCGGCTCCTGCAGCTCCGGCTAGGGCTCTGGCCAGGCTCCGGCCATCTCTGGCTGCAAGCGCTGCCGCCGCCAGCCCGCTGCTCTCGGCGTGGCCATGAGGAGGCGGCGGCGGCCGCTGCGGCCTGTGTCAAGGTGACCGGCCGGGACTGCGGCGGCCCCGACCACGACAGCGGCCCCGACATTGACAGCGGCCCCCAGGCCCATTGCTGGAGAGCGGGGAGGTGAGATTCAGTCCCGGCGAAACCCGGGGCGGGGCAGGGTGGGGCCGGCCGAGGGGAGCCGGAGAGATGCAGGGGGCGGGGCCCGGCATAGCTCGAGGCCAGACCGCAGGTGCAGGGGGCGGGGCGGCTAGGGGTGTAGGAGGCTTCTCTTGGTGGGGGGGCGGGGGAGGGGTGATGGGAGACCACAGGACTGGCTATAGGTGCAGGGGGTGGGGTGGCTATATGAGCAAGGGCGGACCTACGGGAGTAGGGGGTAGGGTATCAATAAGAGCAGGAGGGCCCTACAGGTGTAAGGGCCAGGGTGGGAAATAGGAGTTGGAGGGCTCTGCAAGTGTAAGGAGGGTGGCAATGGGAACGGGAAGGCCCTACAGGTGTAAAGAGCAGGGCGGCTGGAGGTATAAGATCTACAGGTGCTGGGGGTGGAGCTGTTACAGGTAGAGGGGCTATGGGTGCAGGGTAGGGTGGTTATAAGGTAGGAAGGTGGCGTTCTACAGGTGAGGCCCCTGCAGGAGAAGAGGACAGGGTGTCCATAGGTGCAGAGGGCCTGCAAGGGCTAAAGGGTGAGGAAAAGAGGACCATGTAGAAGAGGTGAGAGGGTGGTTATGTGGACGGAAGGAAGGGAACATCCAGTTTATAAAGAATAAGACGGGTCTGTAGGAAAAGTATGGGAAAAGATCTCCTGTGGATCTACGGGACTGGGAGAGAAGGACCCCAGGGTCAGAGAACCAGGAGATCCAGGATTCCAATTAGCTTGTAGTGTAGTAAAAAGATCACTGGATTTAACATTAATATTTGGGTTCTGCTAGTTATTAGCTGGGTAATCCTGGAGAAGTCACTCAACTTTTCTAAGCCCCTTCTTGTGTGTAAAATGAAGGGGTTGATGAAACCTCTAAGGTTCCTTCCATTTCTAAATAAGTACTATAGTCATAGAGACATAATAAAGGCAGGCTCAGCAGGTGATAGAGGTTCAGAGGAAAGAGGAGGAGTCTGTAGGTACAGGGGATAGGACCTAGAGAGAGAGTGCCAACAAATGGTGGGTGAGTGCTTCAGACACATGACCATTGAGCATTTTTGCCTCCATATGCCCTACTTTTGGGGATGTCATTGGTAGATTGGCAGAAGGGCTTAGGGGCAGCTAGATGGCGAAGTGGATAGAGCACCGGCCCTGGAGTCAGGAGTACCTGAGTTCAAATCCGGCCTCAGACACTTAACACTTACTAGCTGTGTGACCCTGGGCAAGTCATTTAACCCCAATTGCCTCACTAAAAACAAAACAAACCCCCCCCAAAAACCCAAAAAACAAAAGAAGGTGCTTAGGCACCCCTTGCTTCCTGAACACTTTTTCAAGGGAACCAGGCTTTGGGTTCTCAGGTGTCAACCCTTGTATGGCCTTGTCCTTTGGCACTCTAGATGTTCTGGGTTTCTGGGTGAGGTGGTGTAGCTTTCTGCTACAACTTTTACCAGTTACTATCTAGGGTTGCCCCCAAAGGACTAAGAATGTGATGATGATTCCTGAAATTCTGTTTGGATGGATGGATTCCATTTAAGTGGAAAGTAGCTTGTTTTCTGCAGCCTTTTCCAATCTGTTGGCAACTGCCTGAATAGTTAAGAGCCTAATCAAGGTTGGAGTGGGAGGACACCTGCTGATGGCCTAGATCAAAATAAGGTTGAGGCTGAAGCCAAGAGAAAGCAAGAGGTAGAGTGGAAAGAAGTTTGGAATTAGAGGACCAGGCTTTGTATCTTGACTCTGTGTGACTGAGGCAGGTTGTTTAATTTCTCATCTGTAAGTGAGGACATCAGACTAGATGATAGCTGATTCCTTATGACATTAAATCTTATAAATGTTGGCTTTTGCACATGGTTACAATGAGAGAAGCATTTGTGCACTTGAATAACTACTGAGAATGGTAAGCTGGTTTGATGTTTTCACACACCAGGTGTTTATTACAAACCAACTGCTGATATCTTTTCTTAATCGAAAAATACAGAGGTAGCAGACTGGTAGTGGAGAGAGCACTGGCCTGGGCATCAGGAGACTTGGAGTCTAGTTCTACCTTCCCTCCCCTCTAACATGCTATGTGACCTTGAGAAGTGCCTTCTTTTTGGAGTTTCCATATCAAAAAAAGTGAGAGGTTTGACCCTTTCAGTTCTAAAATTACATATTTTGGCTGTATTTTCTGAGGCTGCCTGGATGGACTCTGACTTTGTGACTAATATAATGAAATTCTGGAGATGTAAGACATCTTCCATATAATAGCATACTCCTACGATAATGACCCCAGGAGTGCAAGGGAAGACAATACACGCAAGGAAACTGATCAAGGAAAGATACATCTTAGGATCATACTTCTTTGCTATGAAAAGGATTCACCTAGTTTTCTTGCTTTCCTTTTAAAGACTATCAGCCATAATGTAAGGGATAGCTTAGGAGTATCTGCTTTGACATTCTAAGTCTCTCCTTTATTTATCTACTGACTGCAGGTGACCATAGAGTTGGAGAGAGCCTGGTGTCCTAAATAACCTAATATGGTTGGCAGCAGGTGTTGTCACTTGTTCCCAAAGTTCAACTGCTTTGATAATGGTAACAATATTTGACAATTCAGAACCCATTTGCCTAGGGGCTGTTATAGAAATTTAGTTCAGCTTGCATCTGGCAATACTTGATCTCCAGGCATTTTAATTATTCATGTGATGGTAAAGCCCAGCAACTTTATCATATTCAGAAATTCCATGGTAAAATGCCGATGGTGATGCCGATGGTGATGCCGATGGTGATGCCGATGGTGATGGTGATGGTGATGGTGATGGTGATGGTGATGGTGATGGTGATGGTGATGGTGATGGTGATGGTGATGGTGATGGTGATGGTGATGGTGATGGTGATGGTGATGGTGATGGTGATGGTGATGGTGATGGTGATGGTGATGGTGATGGTGATGGTGATGGTGATGGTGATGGTGATGGTGATGGTGATGGTGATGGTGATGGTGATGGTGATGGTGATGGTGATGGTGATGGTGATGGTGATGGTGATGGTGATGGTGATGGTGGTGACGGTGGTGATGGTGATGGTGATGGTGGTGACGGTGGTGATGGTGATGGTGGTGACGGTGGTGGTGGTGGTGGTGACGGTGGTGGTGGTGGTGGTGACGGTGGTGGTGGTGGTGGTGACGGTGGTGGTGGTGGTGGTGACGGTGGTGGTGGTGGTGGTGACGGTGGTGGTGGTGGTGGTGGTGACGGTGGTGGTGGTGGTGGTGACGGTGGTGGTGGTGGTGGTGACGGTGGTGGTGGTGGTGGTGACGGTGGTGGTGGTGGTGGTGACGGTGGTGGTGGTGGTGGTGACGGTGGTGGTGGTGGTGGTGACGGTGGTGGTGACGGTGGTGGTGGTGGTGGTGACGGTGGTGGTGGTGGTGGTGACGGTGGTGGTGGTGGTGGTGACGGTGGTGGTGGTGGTGGTGACGGTGGTGGTGACGGTGGTGACGGTGGTGGTGACGGTGGTGGTGGTGGTGGTGACGGTGGTGGTGGTGGTGGTGACGGTGGTGGTGGTGGTGGTGACGGTGGTGGTGGTGACGGTGGTGGTGGTGACGGTGGTGGTGGTGACGGTGGTGGTGGTGACGGTGGTGGTGGTGAC